>NC_092707.1:411897152-412543402 GCF_047496885.1 Scyliorhinus torazame
TCAATGTTTGTTCGTTAATGTTATCGTTATGTGTAGTTTGTCCCAGACAATAGTTCAGAGGAACAAGTCTGTTGACAGACAATTGGTAAAGGTACAAGTGTGTCCCAGACAATAGTTCAGCGGAACTAGTCTGTCGGCAGACAACAATCATAACTACTCTCCTGATTCGAAGGTAATCACGAGAGACAGCCCCCACATTCTTACCCGTTCTTGCCGGTTGCTCAGGCAGCGGAGAAATGGCATTGGTCTCCGCCCTGCCTGAGGACCCCCCTCTGGTCAGCTACTCTCGGGTAGAGCACATACAGCATTGATCACCGTCCTACCCGGGGATTCCATCCAAATCTTACCCGCCGCGGCCCATACGCACCCCATTCTGGCTTGATTACGTTCAAAATTCTTTTGTTTGGTTTAGCAACCCTTAGGATTGCTTCCCTATGCTATTTACATCCTCAAACACTGGGGTGGTAAATCACACAGGCTGCGAGACGGCTCGCAGTACGGCAGTATTTTCTCAGATATCTCGTCCAAATATTCGGTTTAAAAAAAAATGATGGAGTCACACATGGTGACAAATTATAAAGGGAAATTGGCACTGAAAAGACAGACATGCTAACGTACAAGATATTAAACAAGATGGTAACAGAGACTATGCTTGATCCCCAGAATTCCAGAAGCTCCAGGAAAAGAGGAGACAAAAAGAGAAGAGACAAAAAGGAAGAGAAGAAAGGAAAAGAAGAGAACAATGAAGACGGCATACGTGTTTTTCGTTATAATGGATATTCGATTACATGCGGACGCGAACCCCCTGACCCCAACCCCACCGGCCATCAATGATTCACTTCCCCATAGCACCCAGAGCCCAGTGACAAGTAACAACACACCATCATGGTGTGATAGGTTTATAACATGGTACTCCCTTTCATACGTAATTGAATCCCTTTTAGCATTGGCGATATTCTGCAGCATCGTGCAGACTATCCGCATGAGAAAATGGCGAAGGAGAGCCTACCGCTCTCACACCCCGGTATACAGAATGAGATCCCCTATTTTCGGTTTTCACCAGGCCCCCGAACCCCTGGATCTACAATAAAGGACATTCGTTTGCGTCATTTGTGAATAAAGAAAGATTGTGCAACTCTGTGCTTGACCTCCAAGCCAGAGGAAAATGTGAATGCTGCTATTATTTTTGTATTGTTAGTAAGTTAGTATGATTGGATGTTCAAGTGAGTGTAGTTTATGAAAGATAATTAGAGGTACCGTTTTTTTTATGCTGTACTGCATGCCCCTGTTGTGACATAGTGCCACTTAGAATTGTCAGTTAAAATTTTCTTACATAGTTATGGTCAGTGGAGAGGCCATGGAAGAGTGCTCGCTGGGTCAGGGAGTGAAGATGACGCAGTTATGTGATCCTTCACACTTAGCGTTGGGGATCACAAGGAGGGTGTGTAGCCACCTGGGTTGGCCACTTCCCGACTTTAAAATGGTGACCCGCAAAGACTACAGGGTAATTCAGTCAACACAGGCACAACAAGCAGGTGCAAAGTTTCCTGTGTATCAGAAGTTACAGAAACCCAGACAGCACTGAAACTAACAGCCATCTGCATATTAATGAGCGATCCCCAGGAACAATTGGAAACAGTTAGAATAAACAAGGTCAAGCCAGACTCCTCGGCGCCAGCAGGGGCCAAGACAAAGGAAGGCCAACGTACACCTAGGGACTGCCCAGCGATAAGGGAACTGCTCCAGTATTGGAGGAATCGATCCAAGTGATTGTTACGTAGTCCAATCACTTGGAACCAGGTACGGGGTCCGCCCAAAGGGACAGGAAGCCCCTGGGGACTATAAAATAGAGTCCCCAAGTTCAATTTGTCCTTCTAGGCAGGGTCACTCAGCAGCTCGAACCAACCCTTGACAGTGACCTGCCTAGCTGCTACATCAACCAAGTAAGTCTCCAGTCAACACACGCTACGAGATAGGCGCTCCTAGCTACCAGTCCATACCAGCTTTGAAGCCTGCAGATTCAGCACCCGAACGAAAGGCCATTTGTTCCCCTGACCTGGTGGGCCAGTTCCAAAGCTAAGTATAGGCCGATAGTGTTAGAGATAGTCTAGTAAATAGAGTTTATGCATGAGTAGTGATTGACTGTGTATAATAAATGTGTTTTGATTTGAAACTTACTAACTGGTGTATTGAATTATTGATCAGTACTTGAACCTGAACCTCGTGGTGGTATCATAAAGATACCTGGCGACTCGAGAGCAAAGGTTATAAAACAGAGCAAATTAAGTAAAGACACAACGAGCAACATTTACTGCTGTGTCTGAGCCAAATTAAGAACCAACCAAAAGTTAGTAACAGTGAGAATGAGTGTGTGTGTGTCTCTGAGTGTTTGTGAGGCACTCTGTGTATTTCTGGGGGGATGTGATTGGATTGGATTTGTTTTTGTCATGTGTACCGAGGTAAAGTGCAAAGTATTTTTCTGCAAGCAGCTCAACAGATCATTCAGTACATGGGAAGAAAAGGGAATAAAAGAAAATATATAATAGGGCAACACAAGGTATACAATGGAAATACATAAGCACCGGCATCAGATGAAGCGTACAGGCTGCAGTGTTAATGAGGTCAGTCCATAAGAGGGTCATTTAGGAGTCTGGTAACAGCGGGGAACGTATTGTGCACGTGTTTTTCCCTGTGGTGTGTGCTTCTGTGAGTGTGTGTGTTTTCCTGAGTATATGCGTCGCTATGTATTTCTGTGAGCGTATGTGCACGTGTTATTCTCTGTAGTGTGTGTTCCTGTGAGGGAGTGTGTGTGTGTGTTTCTGTGAGTGTGTGTGTGTGAGTGTGTGTGTGTGTGTGTTTGTCTGAGTGTGTGTACATGTGTTTCTATGTGTGTGTGTGTATGAGTGTGTGTGTGTTTCTGAGTGTGTGTGTTTGTGAATGTTTGTGTGTGTCGAATGATCACCATGAAACCATTGTTGATCATTTTGAAAATCCATCTGGTTCACTTATTCGTGAAGGAAATCTGCCACCTTTTCCCGGTCTGGCCTGCATGTGACTCCAGGCCCACAGCAATGTGGTTGACTCTGATACACCCTCTGAAATGGCCGAGCGAGGCACTAAGTCCCAGAGTAACTATAGACGGGGAATAAATGCTGGACCCAGCCAGTGACACCAACATCCCAGGGAAGACACCAACATCCCAGGGAAGCGGGGGCTGCTGCTGGGTGAGTATTTAAGTTTCAAGTAACTTACCTTACAGGAGCATCTCTTGGAGTTTCAGCGGGAGCGGAGTGCGGGGGCTGCTGCTGGGTGAGTATTTAAGTAAACACTTACCTGGTCCCGTTTCTGTTCCTCTTTGCTGCTGTTGTATTGTTTTTTAATTTTATATTTTTTAAGGCGGGAACAGGAAGTTCGACCCGCGGACTTCTGGGAAGTCCCTCACCAATAAATTCTGGTGGAGAGGAAATCCGAGACACTACACGTGTAGTGTCTCCTCCTCTAACCGAATAATAAAACCCACTGGTGTGAGGTAAGTACCATATTGTATGATTATTATTATTATTTTTTTTAAAAATTTAGTTGTTAGTCAGATCTTGGTTGAAAGTTAGAGGGATGGCAGGGAAGGGAGTGCAATGTTCCTCCTGCAGGATGTTTGAGGTGAGGGATGCCGTTAGTGTCCCTGCTGACTTTACCTGGAGGAAGTGCTGCCATCTCCAGCTCCTCCAAGATCGAGTTAGGGAACTGGAGCTGGAGTTGGAAGAACTTCGGATCATTCGGGAGGCAGAGGGGGTCATAGATAGCAGCTTCAGGGAATTAGTTACACCAAAGATTGGAGATAGATGGATAACTGTAAGAGGGACTGGGAAGAAGCCGTCAGTGCATGGATCCCCTGCGGTCGTTCCCCTGAGAAAAAAGTACACAGCTTTGGATACTTGTGGGGGGGGGACTTACCAGGGTTAAGCCATGGGGTACGGGCCTCTGGCACGGAGTCTGTCCCTGTTGCTCAGAAGGGAAGGGGGGAGAGGAGCAGAGCATTAGTAATTGGGGACTCGATAGTCAGGGGCACAGGTAGGAGATTTTGTGGGAGCGTGAGAGACTCACGTTTGGTATGTTGCCTCCCAGGTGCAAGGGTACGTGATGTCTCGGATCGTGTTTTCCGGGTCCTTAAGTGGGCGGGGGAGCAGCCCCAAGTCGTGGTCCACATTGGCACTAACGACATAGGTAGGAAAGGGGACAAGGATGTCAGGCAGGCTTTCAGGGAGCAAGGATGGAAGCTCAGAACGAGAACAAACAGAGTTGTTATCTCTGGGTTGTTGCCCGTGCCACGTGATAATGAGATGAGGAATAGGGAGAGAGAGCAATTAAACACGTGGCTACAGGGATGGTGCAGGCGGGAGGGATTCAGATTTCTGGATAACTGGGGCTCTTTCTGGGGAAGGTGGGACCTCTACAGACAGGATGGTCTACATCTGAACCTGAGGGGCACAAATATCCTGGGGGGGGGATTTGTTAGTGCTCTCTGGGGGGGTTTAAACTAATGCAGCAGGGGCATGGGATCCTGGATTGTAGTTTTAGGGTACGGGAGAATGAGAGTTTAGAGGTCAGGAGCACAGATTTGACGTCGCAGGAGGGGGCCAGTGTGCAGGTAGGTTGTTTGAAGTGTGTCTACTTCAATGCCAGGAGTATACGAAATAAGGTAGGGGAACTGGCAGCATGGGTTGGTACCTGGGACTTCGATGTTGTGGCCATTTCGGAGACATGGATAGAGCAGGGACAGGAATGGATGTTGCAGGTTCCGGGGTTTAGGTGTTTTAGTAAGCTCAGAGAAGGAGGCAAAAGAGGGGCGGTGTGGCGCTGCTAGTCAAGAGCAGTATTACGGTGGCGGAGAGGATGCTAGATGGGGACTCATCTTCCGAGGTAGTATGGGCTGAGGTTAGAAACAGGTAAGGAGAGATCACCCTGTTGGGAGTTTTCTATAGGCCTCCAAATAGTTCTAGGGATGTAGAGGAAAGGATGGCGAGGATGATCCTGGATAAGAGCGAAAGTAACAGGGTAGTTATTATGGGAGACTTTAACTTTCCAAATATTGACTGGAAAAGGGATAGTTCGAATACATTAGATGGGTCATTTTTTGAACAGTGTGTGCAGGAGGGTTTCCTGACACAATATGTTGACAGGCCAACAAGAGGCGAGGCCACGTTGGATTTGGTTTTGGGTAATGAACCTGGCCAGGTGTTGCATTTGGAGGTAGGAGAGCACTTTGGGGACAGTGACCACAATTCGGTGACGTTTACGCTAGTGATGGAAAGGGATAAGTATACACCGCAGGGCAAGAGTTATAGCTGGGGGAAGGGCAATTATGATGCCATTAGACGTGACTTGGGGGGGGATAGGTTGGAGAAGTAGACTGCAAGTGTTGGGCACACTGGATAAGTGGAGCTTGTTCAAGGATCAGCTACTGCATGTTCTTGATAAGTACGTACCGGTCAGGCAGCGAGGAAGGCTTAGTGCGAGGGAACCGTGGTTTACCAAAGAAGCGGAATCTCTTGTTAAGAGGAAGAAGGAGGCCTATGTGAAGATGAGGTGTGAAGTTTCGGTTGGGGCGATGGATAGTTACAAGGTAGCGAGGCATGATCTAAAGAGAGAGCTAAGACGAGCAAGGAGGGGACATGAGAAGTATTTGACAGGTAGGATCAAGGAAAACCCAAAAGCTTTCTATAGGTATGTCAGGAATAGGCGAATGACTAGGGTAAGAGTAGGACCAGTCAAGGACAGGGATGGGAAGTTGTGTGTGGAGTCTGAAGAGATAGGCGAGATACCAAATGAATATTTTTCGTCAGTATTCACTCAGGAAAAAGATAATGTTGTGGAGGAGAATGCTGAGACCCAGGCTATTAGAATAGATGGCATTGAGGTACGTAGGGAAGAGGTGTTGGCAATTCTGGACAGGCTGAAAATAGATAAGTCCCCGGGGCCTGATGGGATTTATCCTAGGATTCTCTGGGAGGACAGGGAAGAGATTGCTGGACCTTTGGCTTTGATTTTTATATCATCATTAGCTACAGGAATAGTGCCAGAGGACTGGAGGATAGCAAATATGGTCCCGTTGTTCAAAAAGGGGAGCAGAGACAACCCCGGCAACTATAGACCGGTGAGCCTCATGTCTGTAGTGGGTAAAGTCTTGGAGGGGATTATAAGAGACAAGATTTATAATCATCTAGATAGGAATGATATGATCAGGGATAGTCAGCATGGCTTTGTAAAGGGTAGGTCATGCCTCACAAACCTTATCGAGTTCTTTGTGAAGGTGACTGAACAGGTAGACGAGGGTAGAGCAGTTGATGTGGTGTATCTGGATTTCAGTAAAGCGTTTGATAAGGTTCCCCACGGTAGACTATTGCAGAAAATACGGAGGCTGGGGATTGAGGGTGATTTAGAGATGTGGATCAGAAATTGGCTAGCTGAAAGAAGACAGAGGGTGGTGGTTGATGGGAAATGTTCAGAATGGAGTTCAGTTACAAGTGGAGTACCACAAGGATCTGTTCTGGGGCCGTTGCTGTTTGTCATTTTTATCAATGACTTAGAGGAAGGC
Source organism: Scyliorhinus torazame (assembly GCF_047496885.1). Classification (NCBI taxonomy): domain Eukaryota; kingdom Metazoa; phylum Chordata; class Chondrichthyes; order Carcharhiniformes; family Scyliorhinidae; genus Scyliorhinus; species Scyliorhinus torazame. The sequence continues at coordinate 411,903,745 of NC_092707.1, forward strand.
GCAGAAGGGTGGGTGAGTAAATTTGCAGACGATACTAAAGTCGGTGGTGTTGTCGATAGTGTGGAAGGATGTAGCAGGTTACAGAGGGATATAGATAAGCTGCAGAGCTGGGCTGAGATGTGGCAAATGGAGTTTAATGTAGAGAAGTGTGAGGTGATTCAGTTCTTGGAAGTGTGGATGAGCAGAGGGATCCAGGTGTCCATGTGCATAGATCCCTGAAAGCTGCCACCCAGGTTGATAGGATTGTGAAGAAGGCCTATGGAGTGTTGGCCTTTATTGGCAGAGGGATTGAGTTCCGGAGTCAGGAGGTCATGTTGCAGCTGTACAAAACTCTGGTACGGCCGCATTTGGAGTATTGCGTACAGTTCTGGTCGCCGCATTATAGGAAGGTCGTGGAGTCTTTGGAGCGGGTGCAGAGGAGATTTACCAGGATGTTGCCTGGTATGGAGGGAAAATCTTATGAGGAAAGGCTGATGGACTTGAGGTTGTTTTCGTTGGAGAGAAGAAGGTTTCGAGGAGACTTAATAGAGGCATACCAAATGATCAGGGGGTTAGATAGGGTGGACGGTGAGAGCCTTCTCCCGCGGATGGATATGGCTGGCACGAGGGGACATAGCTTTAAACTGAGAGGTAATAGATATAGGACAGAGGTCAGAGGTAGGTTCTTTACGCATAGAGTGGTGAGGCCGTGGAATGCCCTACCTGCAACAGTAGTGAACTCGCCAACATTGAGGGCATTTAAAAGTTTATTGGATAAGCATAAGGATGATAATGGCATAGTGTAGGTTAGATGGCTTTTGTTTCGGTGCAACATCATGGGCTGAAGGGCATGTACTGCGCTGTATCGTTCTATGTTCTTTGTTCCATGTTCTAAAAACATTCTATGCAGCGTTGCTGTTTTTGGTCCATTTTGAGTGAATGTTTCACCGTTTATCCAGAAAGTGACAGAAATCAGCTGCTTTTCCCGAATCCATGATATGTCTTACAGAAACATACTATTGAGATCACAGTATATGGACAGAGTCCGTGGCTGGCTTGTCTAACAGAAAATAGAGAGATTTTAGTGAGCAGAATCTAGTCACACGGGTAGAATGAAATATTGTTTGAAATCTTTTATTATCCTGAAATTAGAATTTCTTACCATGTACATGGCGTTGGAATCTCCCAGCTGACATCCCAGAATACTGCAATAAATTGGAAGCTATTGTCTAAAATATTGATATTGTCAGTTGAAGAATTCACTGGCATGACTGTTCCAGCATCAGCTATCACCTCAGTAATTTTCACATTTTGCTTAAATCATTCTTCGAAAAATAATCAGTGTAATGATATGCATAGTATAGGGAGTGTAAAGGGTTAACAAGATGATGTTCATGTATCTCAACCCTAGGTGGCACCACAGTGTAGTCATATAAATATAATGTGGCTCCTGGGATTCTGGGAGAAGGTGTTAGTGAAAGGTTGAGATTGGGTGTTCATTGTGTGAGAGATAAGACAACGTAGTTAGATATTCTAGATTTCTGTAGCAAATATTAAATACTGTTATTTCCTTATCTATCACTTAGAAAGGTGTGCGAATCATTTTGAAGTAGTGTAAATAAACTAGCTTTGTTTGTAATACACAGCTTGATGTTCTTTGTCAGCACTACGACTTCTAACCATTTTGAGAGACTCACAGGGAACATCACAGTCAGAGCAAATCAATCAAAGTTTATGTTAAAAAACACAAGATCAAGGACAATCCTGAACTTGATGAAACACAGTCCTGTCACTGGGAACATGTCAAAACGCAGCTGAGAAAGAAGGGTGCTCACATCTGCAGATAAAACCCAGTCAGCAGAGAGAGGGAGGAGCAGTCTGGGAGCAGATTTCACTTTCCCAGTCTGTGACCCACACCACAACAGGAAACGTCAGTCATTTCAAATGTGTCAGAACTGTGGATGTGACGGATTAGATTGGAGACCTTTGCAAACCACCTCATACAGGTGAAGAAATTCAACACATTGTGAGACATGGGGTTCGGGGCCTTTGTTTTTCATGAACCCGTTTGTCAAAACCTTCACAGGTTATGTTTCGTAAAACCAAAAAGTCTCGTTATTGTAATCTCCAAACTGAGTCAGGCGTTGCGGCAATCTGGGTGGGAGCAACATGTGGATGGAGTCCAGGTTCTATCAGAGTGCTTCTCAGCAAAGTTGTGAAGACTAGTTTTATGAAGTGAAATGATTGGAAATAAACACCCATGTAGCAGCCAATTAAATGTGGAGTTAGAAACACAGGATCCTTCACATGAGAGAAAGTAACATCCTCAAAAACCAACTGAACTCAGCGAGTGAGTCCAACTTTCTCAAAATCTGCAGCCGTGTTCTGACCATCAGCTGCTCCCGGGGCTGCTGGGAAATGAATTATAAACTCGCACCAACATCAGCCACAATATTCATCACATTTATCAGCTGACAACATTTCTGTCCTCACCAATTACTTTCCTTTTATAATGGGGTGGGGGACGCACTGACACAGCGATGAGTCATTGCTGAGGCCCAGGCTCATTGGTTTCAAATTCCACCATGGCTTCCGTTGAGATTTAAATTCAAGTTTTTAATTAATACAGACTCTGGAATATAAAGCTATTCTCCTCAGTGGTGACCTTGAAACCATCTGTGACTGTTGTAAAATCCATCTGATGTCCTTTAGGGAAGGAAGTCTGCCGTCCTTACCTGGTCTGGCCGACATGTGACTGCAGTGTGGTGAATGTAGGAATTTCAGACATGTTGTACTGTGGGTATTTGGTGCAATAAGGGTTAGTGTGTGTGACTGCTGCAGTCATGTTTTTATAAATCCTGGTTTTGGAGCCATGGGTGCAATTAAAGCATCATAAAAACCTTGGGCTAATGGATTTTTGTTTGGATTAAGGAGATTCCCTGTGGAGGTAATTATATTTTAGCTTGGTAAAATAATGTCATTTCTGGGAGGAGCCAAGATATCAGGCATTTTGCGGAGCAGCAGAGTTCAGTTGAGTTTCAGATGGAGATGTGAGCAGGCAGCAAGCATCGCAGTTCAGTTCAAAGATTTATGTCTGTGACTAGATGAGCACTTTCTTTCCAAGCAGTTCAGAAGAGTGTAATCAGAAGGTGAGCTAAAACAAGCTGAAGTATCTTCTGAAGAAATACAGCCAGACTTTCTGCACGGTTCTGACAGGTTGCAGATCTTGTCTTCAAATGATCGCTCTTCTTCAAAGAACATCTCTGTGAAGCAGGTATTCTTGAGGGCTAACTGAATTTAACAGTGGAATGAGAGCTGAGATGGGATTTTTAATTGTTTGAGTGAGAACAAAGATAGCAGTTAAGGGTTACTGTATTCACTGTATTGATTAGCATTGTTTACGTGGCGATTGTCAGATATTTCCTGGTGTGATGTAAAATATAATTTAATACTCTGTAAGTAATCAAGTTTGTTTCATACACCATATCCCTATTTTTCCCCAAATCACTCCTGGAGTGAGGTGTCATTTCATCACAGTTTTACCAAATTAAAATAAAATATTGGGGTTCCTGTTGCGTATCTCATCCACTGTTTTCGTCTGGCCAGGATTGTAACATCAGATCCTCAGCAATGGGGTTGACTGTTAATTGCTCGCAAGGGAAATTAGGGATTGGCAATAAATGCTGCTCTTGCCAACAATGCCCACATCCCATAAACAAACAAAACAAACTATACACAATAACCGAGAGAAACGGAATTATTCTGTCAAAATTACGGGATTGTTATTTCCGAAGCAGTATGAATCCAACGAGCAAACTAAGTCCTGCAAATCCCGTAAGAGTTCCCACAATGATCCAGACAAGCTTCATCTTCTCAGCGTCAGCCGGGTCTGTGAAAGGAAATCACATGTTTACGGTTAAAGGACGGGGAATGGATTTGATTCTCGTCAGTCGGTGACATTTGAAATGGTAAAGTAGAGAAATGAAAGCAGGTGGAATTCAAACTGAGCAGATATTTCTATCTGCTGGACACCTGGAATAACAATGTCAGTTTAAACACAGATCAATTTGATTTATTGATAATGCGGCAGGCCAATCTTATATCGCACACTGACCACTTGCTGGCCATTCTGGCTGACTTGGTAACAGTGCAGCAAAGTCCCACAGATGGAAAGAAAACCACCAACAGATCCCCAGTGGGTTCCGTTCTGTATCCTCCTCCGTCCACACCAACATTACACTGTAGGGGAGTGACTTTTGGATAGGTGGTGTGTATTGTGTGGCCGATACCACTAATGTGACCAGGCGATCCGTATAAACAAGATGAAGTTTGTTTTTAAACATGGAGGAGTTGAGTTGAGGAAAGGCAGAGCAATGGGGACTGAGATGAAGGTAAAGTTCTCTATATTGGAAGAGGAAATGTCAATGACACATCAGTTAGCAAGATGGAGTTTGTCTAAAAGATTGTGATTGCAAAATTAACAAGGAAGAATGTAGAGAGTTTTAGATTAATGGAACACCCTCCAAAGAGAATTAACCCATTCAAAAAAGTGCCTTCAATGTGTGAGTGGGATTGGGACTAAAGTTCAGAGTAATTGTGTTGATTCAGCTCATTGCCAATGTTGGCTGTGATGGGCAGCGTGCCAGGCTGAAAGGGAGCTAATGGGATGGGTTTTGTGTTTAGTTTATTCCCTCGAGTTACTGACTGGGGTGAACTCTCCTGCTCTTCTTAAGCTACTGTCATGTGGCCTCCTGCATCTCCCAGAGAGAGCGGACCAGGGCTTGGTTTAAAGTCTCGTCTGATCATCCTCTGATAGAATTGTTCCGAATTCTCAATCATTTTGCTGAAGCAAATTGAGACAAACTATTCCGACTTGTGATATTCATTCTTCAACACGACAAAGAAGATATTATCGGGCCATTATCACGTTGTTATTTAGGGAGCTTGCTGTGCACAAATTGGCCGATACATTTCCTACATTTAAATAGGGCCCAAGCTTTACAAAGGGTTTAATTGGTTGTAAAGCACTTTGGGACAACTGGTGATGCCAGTAAAGGTCATTATGGCCTGGATTTTATGGATGGTGAGAGTACCTTGCTCATCATTCGGAGAGTCGGCGGGGACGACCCGACAGCATTGCTGCCATTTCCTGCTCAAATTAACTCGGGTCCGCATTTGGAAAGAAGTCCCAGTCCCTCCATGCACAGCGCTACAGTGGCTGTAAGAGGTACTGCAGCACTGTGCCTGAGACAATGTTCCAGGAACTGCATTGATGGTAAGTGGCAGTGTTCCCAGAAAGGGACAGTCCAGTGGCGATTTTCGAGTTTTTAAATTTAAACCTCAAAGATTTATTGAGAAGAAAAGAAAATTTAACCACACACAATTACAATTACACAGTTAAAATTGATTTCACAATATGTTCCCCCAAAAGACTCCCTAATTGATCAGACTCATAAATAAAATTCTTCCAGGCAATACTCCCTAATATATGTTTAACTATCAAAATCCAGTTAATATTAACCAAGGCACAACTGCTGTAACCTGACTAAATGTATCCCACATGATCTCTCAAACCACGTTTAACTCAAATGTGAAAATTAAAGACCTTCAGAAGCTGCCTGACACCAGATTGCCGAGCCTGGTGCTCTATTCGGGACACTCTCACACATCCTTCTTTATACAATAACACAATGCTCCTTAAGGAATCTCGAAAAATTAACACCTGTTCTCACACCACTTTGCGACATTGGTTTTGCATATATCCACTCCGCATCTCAGGATAATCACCCCCCCCGCATTGGGCGGTGGGGCCGGGGGGGCGGGGGGTGGGAGACGCGGGGGACGGGGACCACATTACCACATTTTATGATCACATCACAAATGGTCAAATTTGAGTCATGGATGTAGGAAAAAGGAAATTTGGATGCTGAATCCTCAATTTAAGAAAAGGTTTCTTGGTTTCAGGATGAATCCTGACATCCTGACTGGTGGAGGTGGAGGAAAACAGGAAGGGACATTTGTTCCCAGTAACCGGAAATGTGGGACACAGTGACCTCATATATCATTGAATTATCTCATGGGGGGGTCACTCTGTGAGATGCTCCTCCCACCCCGAGCAAATTCTGGCCTATTAAGTTGATGAATCACCGTGGACACTAGGCATTGTTCACTCTAACTCACTCTGTATGGGCATTGTGGGCAATTCCCTTTGTCAGAGCAGAGCAGCAGGAGTAGGCCATTCAGCCCCTCTAGCCCTCTGCGTTATTCAACTGGGCTATGGCTGAGTGTTGACCTCAACACCATTTTCCCTCATTATCCCCATAACCCTCAATATCATTGGCACCTAGAAATCCATCAATCAGTGTGTCCTGCACTAGATTATGTGCTCGAGTCTGTGAAGTTGGATAATGTAACTTGTCCTTACTTATTACAGTGAGCTGGGTTCCATTCCAATCAATATCTCCCCTCACTTCACAATAGTAGATGGCAGCGTCACTGGGCTGAATGTTGCTGATTGTCAGAATGAAGCTGTTACTGGACATGTTTCGAGAAGACTGGAAACGCTCGGAGAAGCCAGGACCCCATCGTGTGTTGTTCAGTATCTCATCTGTTAAAATCCACTCGATGAAAGCTGGTTGTTGTCGGTACCAATGAACATCAGCGTATCTCACAGAGGCGTTATACAGGATGCACTGTAACCGTGCACTCTGACCCTGTCTGATAGATTCTGGAGCAGGAGACTGGATAACCACTGGGGCATCTGCACCTTTGGAGAAACAATATTCATAACTTAAAATAGTATCTGGATTTACAAAGTAGCTCTGGTAGTTAACCATAGAATCGTTGGTGCCTCATGGCGCCGAGGTCCCAGGTGCGATCCCAGCTTTGGGTCACTGTCCATGTGGAGTTTGTACATTCTCCCCGTGTCTGCGTGGGTTTCACCCCCACAACCCAAAGATGTGCAGGGTAGGTGGATTGGCCACGCCAAATTGGCCCTTAATTGGAAAAAATGAATTGGGTACTTGAAATTGTAAAAAAAAACACAGAATCACTGCAGTGGAGAAAGAGGCCATTCAGCCCATCCAGTCTGCACCAACCCTCTGGAAGAGCACCCTTCCTCGGCCACTCCCCCACCATCCAAACAAAATCCTTCAATTGGCACCAATACCCATTTGAAGACCGCATTCCACCACCAGCATCAGGAGGGGGTCTCCCCATTTGGATAAAAACTAACCCACTTCGTGTTTCTAATGGTGACCTGGGGGAGTTCCTCATTGTCAAGTCCTGGTTGCCATGACATCAGGAAGGGGGAGGGGGGCCTGTGTAGAGCTACCACCCTGTCCAGGTTGCTAACCCCTCTTCCCACAATCTCAACCTATGACCCCAAACCCTCCCACAATCACCTTTGGTCCGAATCCCTCAGCCTGACCTTGTTGTGGGCCACTGGTTTGACTGGTGTTTGCAATGTGCAGCTGCCTGTCTCAGGCACCATGGTCATGTGGAAGGCCCACTGATGTCTATGTATGTGCCTGATCCTTCACAAAGGAAGCAACATGGGCCTCTCCCTGGACCTCAGGCCAGTGAGTGAGAGACCCCATCACCTGTATCAAGAAGCGGGCTTTGTGTCCAAAAAAGTGTGAACATTTGAGACTTCTGAGAACCACAAGACAGAACATGTGGTGAAGATTAATGAGAATCATGGAAACTGTACTTACTGGTTACATTCAGCTGTGATCCATCCCCACTGATATGTCCCCACACGGAGCAGAAATAGACGGCAGTGTCATTGGGCTGCACGTTGCTGATTGTCAGGATGAAGCTGTTGGAGCTGATGTGTCTGGCAGGCAGGAAACGCTCAGAGAAACCCGAATCCCGGTCTACATAATTCTTTGTATCAAGTGCTAAAATCCTCTCCCTCTCTTTCCCTGGCAGCTCCCGGTACCAATAAACGTTTGTGTATCTCACTGCGGCGTTCTGCATGGAGCAGTGGAACCGTGCAGTCTGACCCTCTGGGACACGTTCCACACTCGGAGACTGGATAAGGACTGGAGGTTTCTCACCTTTAAGAGAAAAATATCAACAATTTATAAACAGGTGCTGAGGTTGCAGTCTGGGCTGATTCTACGCTTTCCCAGCCGCGTGTTTCTCGGTGGCGCGCTGTTCCCAGGCAGCGCGATTCTGCCTTCCCGCTTGTCAATGGGATTTCCCATTGAAGCCACGCCACAGGGAAAGCCCCGGGCGAGGGGGCGCTGCCGGCGGCAATCGCAACGGCCAGAGAATTGCAGCCTTTCTTTCTGCTTTTAGTAGAAGTGCCACCCTCCGATCAGAGACTCGGGGATCCTCGATCACAGGGTCAGACCCATTATTGACCTGTCAATCCCTTCATGCTCACATAATCCAATGGAGCTTCCCAAAAAGAAATGATGTGGGGGTGTGGCTGCCTCTCCAGCCACCCGCTGAGTTCCCATCACCTCCACAAGATTCCACCCATTGTCCCGGCCGCACTGAAGCCGCCAGTTAATGTGTTCCTCACTCACATTCAAAGTCTGGGGCAACTATTTTGTGGCCCTTGTCCTATTAGCTGAAGGAGTTGCTCAATTCAAGAACAAACCTTTGTTTCTTTAGTCCACATTCCAGCAATTCTCATTGATGATTGGAAAGTGAGCATTGAGCTGCTCAATAGTTAAAAAAATCATTGTCGATGCCACCAATCTGTGTGGCCAGGACTGCAGGGAACAAAGCTCAGGAAGAGTTCCCACCTCCGGGAGGGGAGGGCAAAGACAGCAAGCTGGAAAATCTCCCACACCTGATGGCCCACACCCTGTGATTCTAAAAGAGATCGCTGCAGATTTAGAGAATGCACTCGTTACAAATTTCCCAAATTCCTTCATTTTAGGATCAATCCACGGGGACATCGGCTGGGATTCTGCGCTCTCGGCCGCTGAGATCGGGAAACCCGCTGGGATCGGCGCCGGGCGACAGACCCGTTCCCATTCTGTACGCGCCCCCCCGGTGCTCTGCTACCCCCCTACCCCGGTGCTGTGCTACCACCGCCCCCCCCCCCCCGCAACCTGATTCTAGTTCTGGGCGGTCAACTCAATCTATGTGTAATAACATTATTTGGAATAAAAGTAATTAAGCATAGACATTACTCACTGGTTACATTCAGACGGGTTCCTTTCCCAAAGATTGTTCCCCAAATCCCACAGATATAGACAGCGGAGTCACCGAGCTTCACATCTCTGACTGTCAGAATGTAGCTGTTACCGGGAACATCTCTGGAAGGCTGAAACCGATCATACAGACCTGTCGCCCGGGAAACTTCGCCATTTACATCATGACTCAATATCCATTCCTTACTTTGTGAGCGGTACCAATGTAAAGTGTATTTATCCACAGTGTGCCCTACATGCTTGCTCTGTAAGTCACACAGAAACGTCACTGTTTCACCCTCAGGCACTTTCACAAAGTGAGGGGATTGGATAAGAACCGCCCCTGTCACATGACCTGTGAACAGAAAATAACTGAAGATCAGAACAAATAAGAAAATACAAAATAGAAGCTGAAACACAAGTTATTATAAAATCCCGTGTAGATCAGGAATTAATATTGTGCATTGTCATCAGTAACTTGTAGCCCAGTTGCTTTATCCACACCCTGAACTTCACTGTCTCACATCGCACTGTACTGACCAATAATGTCAGCCCAGCATTTTGTGCTCAAAGCCTCGCGTCTCAAGTGGGATTTGAACTGAGCCAAGATGGACACAGTGGGGAGGATTTGAGGGATAGAACGATGTGTTGGAGGTAGGTCAGATTGACCAAATGTGTGCTGATGTTGTGAATGGCTGCCTGCAGGCCTTAGAGCCAGGAACAGAATGTATTCAGCCAGGAGCAGTGCAGTTTCCTCTGTTAAGCGTGGTCCAAGTTTAAATTATTGATATAAATGGTAAACAAGAGTCATCCCAGCACAGAACATTGTAGAGCTCCAATTCCCATCATGTCTCATTCATTTGTTTATTACCTTATCAAAGGAAATCTAAATATATAACATCTACAAGTTTACCTATGCCTACTCTCTTAGTTAGCTCTTCAAAGAATTCTGTTCAGTGGCATGGTAACACAGAGGTTAGCACTACTACCTCACAGCACCAGGGACCCAGGTTCAATTTTGGCCTCGGGTGACTGTCTGTATGGAGTTTGCATCATCTCCCCGTGTCTGTTTGGTTTCCTCCGGGTGCTCCGGTTTCCTCCCACAGTATAAAGATATACAGGTTAGATAGATTGACCATAGAAAATTGCCCCTTAGTGTTCGGTTACGGGGATAGGGTGGGGGCCTGACCCTGTGTCATGTGCTCTTTCAGAGGGTCGGTGCAGGCTGGATGGGCTGAATGGCCTCCTTCTGCACTGTGGGGATTCTCTGAGTCTATGAATTTATTTGGTCAAGAATGACACGTCCATTTCAAGTCCATGTTGACTATTCATTCTTCTGTTTGTTTTTTAGAGTCTAGATTTATTTAGTCGGAATTCCATTATGTTTCATACAACTTATGTGAAACCAACTTGTCTATAATTCCCAGGACATGTTATATTTCCTTTTTTAAGTGCAACATTTCTCTTCATTTTATTTTAATTGAGATTTCTAATCACATTGTTGGATGTCATTTCCTGTCTGACTTCACTCTCTTTCCTGGCTTCTTGTGGTTTCGCATCAAGGATCCTATCAGAAGCTGAGAAAGATAAAATCCAAAAGTCTATGAAAATTGATAAAATAATCATCTCCCATTGGGCACGATGGGTAAACTGATCTCCTGACCCAACGATCATCCAACAATCAAACTGGATCTCGAGAATTTCTGACCCCTTTGAGTTCCCAACGCCCCCTGCAGCCTACGGCAACGTTACTGGATTCAGGAGCCTCAACGCAAGGGGCAGGGTTCTGACCCTCTGGTGGGCAGAACATTCCAAGGTGGCTTTCTGAGATTGTCAACTCTGCTGAGGCACCGAGTGGGACCTCTTCATATCCCCCTCAACATCACCACAGGATTCCCATTGGGAAGCTCGGATCACTCACACTAATTAGATCACGAAACATGCTCACAAAATTCCTGACTGAAGCATTGACACAGAAAAATGCCTGGAGTTGTGTCAGAGTCACGTCAGCCTTCAGCATCTGTACATTAAACATCCTCCTCAGTGTGCTGACCCCCTCAGCTATCCCTAAACCTCCCATTCCCATTCACACAGACAGCAGTAAATAGGGGCACACAAGTTTGGGGGAAAGGCTTCAAGGGGGTGACTGTTCCTATGAGACGGATCAGGCTCCTCACGGACATGAAAGGGGTCTGAAGGATTTTGGGATGATAATTCAGGAGCAGTTTATGAATGGTGGATTTGAGGAAGAAATCCGCTGGCAAATTAATTCCCTCCATTTAACATTCTAGGATGGAAAATAATCCAATGAAAATCATCACGCAAATCAGGAGAAATGGGAATTAAAGAATTAACGAGGTTTTGTTAATTTTTAAATTAAATTTAGAGTACCCAAGGAGCAATTTGGAATGGACAATCCACCTACCCTGCAAATCTTTGAGTTGTGGGGGTGAAACCAACGCAGACACGGGGAGAATGAGCAAACTCCACACAGACAGTGACCCGGGGCCAGGTTTTAACCCAGGTCCTCAGCTCCCTAGGCAGCAGTGCTAACCACTGTGCCACCGTGCCGTCCAACGATGTTTTAAACATGAAGAGTGAGACAATTGTGTCTGTGTATTGCCGGCCGCTGGAGTTTCAGAGTGGGATCACTGAGCTGGGGGCTCAGTGTTGTCTCTGACGCTGTATTTTCCCATTGAACCATGAGAACCCCAAACTATCCCAACTCTTAAATAGGAAAATCTGACTAAAAATTCACATCACCCCAATAACCAGAAAATCAACTCAAAAACATAACGATGTGCAAGCAGCCCCAGGTTACTTACCCACCGCCATACAGAGGGTGAGAGTCAGAGCAGAGAGAGCTGGGCAAAACATTCCAAACAAAGTCCTTTTGCAAACACACAATTCTTGTTTCGTTCACACACTCTTCTATTCGATGTTGCTGTGAAAGATTGCGGGATGTCTCAATATTACTTCCTATGTTTACTTCTAGAGGTGTGACAGCACGGTAACATTGAGGTTATGACTGCTGCCTCACAGCGCCAGTCACCTGGGTTAGCAATGCTATCTCACAGTGCCAAGGACCCGGGTCAGCTGCTATCTCACAGTGCCAAGGACCCGGGTCAGCACTGCTGTCTCACAGTGCCATGGACCCGGGTCAGCACGGCTGTCTCACAGTGCCTGGGACCCGGGTCAGCACGGCTGTCTCATAGTGCCAGGGACCCGGGTCAGCACAGCTGTCTCACAGCGCCAGGGACACAAGTTCAATTCCAGTCTTGGGTGACTGTGTGGAATTTGTACATTCTCCCCGTGTCTGCGTGGGTTTCCTCCGGGTGCTCCGGTTTAATTCCACAGAGAAAAGATGCACAGGTTAGGTGGATTGGTCATGCTGAATTGTCCCTTAGTATCCAAGGCTATGCAGTTTTGGTGGATTGGCCATGATAAATTATCTCTCAGTGTCTAAAGATGTGCAGGTTAGGTGGATTGTTCATGCTAAATTGCCCGTACTATTCAAAAGCTTACATGGTGACATGGGGATAGATGTTGGGTGGCACGGTAGCACAGTGGTTAGCACTGTTGCTTCACAGCTCCAGGGTCCCACGTTCGATTCCCGGCTTGGGTCACTGTCTGTGCGGAGTCTGCACGTTCTCCCCGTGTCTGCATGGGTTTCCTCCGGGTGCTCCGGTTTCCTCCCACAAGCCGCGAAAACGTGTGGTTGGTGAATTGGACATTCTGAATTCTCCCTCTGTGTACCCGGACAGGCGCCGGAATGTGGCGACTAGTGTTAACGTAAACCTACTTGGGACAATAAAGATTATTAAAAAACAAAATTAAGTGTGGAGGAGTGGACTTTGGTGGGGCGCTCGTTCACAGGGTCAGTATAGACTCAATGGGCCCAATGGCCTCCTCCTGCACTGTCGGGAATGTTTCTGTGATTCTCTGATTCATTCCCATGGGACAGATTGGGTCACTGAGGGACATTAAAGTGGTTTTGGGGATGATAATTCAGGAGCCCCAGCAGCAGACTTCAGCAAGGTTCACCCTGCGTCTCCACAGATACTCGGAGAGCTCGTCAGTACTGAGCAGTGGAAATGGCTCCATTTTATTCTATGGACAATGGTCTCCATCCCCTCACTCTGATGGTGTTTTTTAAAAATAAATTTCGAGAACCCAATTCATTTTTTCCAATAAAGGGGCAATTTTGTGTGGCCAATCCACCTACCCTGCACATCTTTGGGTTGTGGGGGTGAAACCCACGCAAACACAGGGAGAATGTGCAAACTCCAGAGCCGGGATCGAACCTGGGACCTCGGCAACGTGCTAACCACTGCGCCACCGTGCTGCCCTCCTGATTCCAGGGATGGCAGGACTGACGTATGAGGAGAGATTGATTAGTTTAGGATTGTTTTCGCTGGAGTTCAGACGAATGAGGGGGGATCTCATAGAGACTTATAAAATTCTATTTATCTAATTCTAGTCGCCGTAAATGCCATCTTATTGATCGAGATCGGAACTCCTCTGAACCTTGAATGAATATTTGAATGGAACCTCTGCCCCTCCCACCCTTTCCTCAGTCTCGTCTGATCCCTAATTGGCAAATATGTCTCCTGCAAGAAGACTACTTCTGCGCGGAGAGTCCGCAAATGAGTAAACACCCGAGACCTTTTAACCCGACCATTACCCCCTCACCTTCCCTTTCTGTGGTCCACCTTGAACTTGAACACAAGGAAGTGCGTGACAATGAGCTACCTGTGAACCACTGACCCGAGAATACAGGAAGAAAGAATAGAATTGTACATTTGCAAAAGGACATTGTTTGGAATGTTTTGCCCAGCTCTCTCTGCTCTGACTCTCACCCTCTGTATGGCGGTGGGTAAGTAACCTGGGGCTGCTTGCACATCGTTATGTTTTTGAGTTGATTTTCTGGATATTGGGGGTGATGTTTATTTTTAGTCATATTTTCCTGTTTAAGAGTTGGGATAGTTTGGGGTTCTCATGGTTCAATGGGAAAATACAGTGTCAGAGACAACACTGAGCCCCCAGTCCAGTGATCCCGCTCTGAAACACAAGCGGGCGGCAATCCACAGATACAATTGTCTCAGTCTTCATGTTCAAAACATCACATTGTCCCGGTTCAGTGACGAGGAACAGTTATTGAAAAGAGTTATTGGAAGACTGATGCCACCTGTGGGATCACTCCCCACAGTGAGGTCAACACCATCAGGGTGAGGGACAGCACGGTATCACAGTGGGTTAGCACTGTTGCCTGACGGCGCCAAGGACCCGGGTTCGATCCCGACTCTGGGTCACTGTCCGTGTGGAGTTTGTACATTCTCCCTGTGTTTGTGTGGGTTTAAAAAGTTTATTTGAAAAAAACTCCCTGGAATCAGTCTGGTAAACCTTTCCTGCTCACCCTCGAGAGCAAGAACATCCTTCCTCAGAAAAGGAGGCCAAAACTACACACAATATTTAATAAATGTTTCATTAAAGTTTTCCAATGAACGTTTTACATAACAAAAATAGGAATACAGATAGTAATAAACAATAACAAGAAACATATCCCAAAGTTTACAGTGAAACTACTCACACAACAGAATTAAAAAAAAACAGAACAAGGTGGGTTTTGTCTCCATGCCCAACTCACATTGTATCAACACTACCCCCACCTGAAGCCCCCGCCCCTCCCCCCCAGGATGCTGCTGCTGCTGACACTTACGGCTCCCCTCGAAAGTCAAGGAAAGGTTGCCACCGCCGGGAGAACCCCATCAAGGACCCTCTCGAGGTGAACTTTATTCGCTCCAGACTGAGGAACCCCGCCATATCGCTAACCCAGATCTCCACACCCGGGGGATTCGAGTCCCTCCACATTAGCAAGATCCGTCACCGGGCTACCAGGGAGGCAAAGGCCAGTACCTCGGCCTCTTTCGCTTCCTGCACTCCTGGATCCTCCGACACCCCAAATATCGCTACTGTTGGACTCGCCTTCACCCGAGTGTTCAAAATCCTGGACATCACCCTCGCAAACCCCTGCCAGAGTTCTTTAAGTGCCGGGCATGCCCAAAACATATGGGCATGGTTCGCCGGACTCCCTGCACATCTCGAGCAACTGTCCTCCATCCCAAAAAACGTACTCATTCTTCCCGCCTTTATATGCGCCCGATGTACCACCTTAAACTGGAATAATCCGAGCCTGGTACATGATGAGGAGGAGTTCACCCTGCTCAGCGCGCCGGCCCACAGACCCTCATCCAGCCCCTCACCCAGCTCCTCCTCCCACTTGCTCTTCAAATCCTCCTCTGAGGCTTCCTCCACCTCCTGCAGCTCCTGATATATGTCCGACACCTTCCCCTCCCCTACCCAGATGCCAGACACCACCCTGTCCTGGATCCTACGAGGGGGTAGCAGCGGAAATGTCCCCACCTGTTTTCTAAGAAAGTCTTGAACCTGTAGGTACCTGAACGCATTCCCCAGGGGCAGGCCGAACTTCTCCTCCAGCACCTGCATGCTAGGGAAAGTCCCATCTATAAACAGGTCCCCCATCCTCCTAATACCTGCCCTATATCAGCCTTGGTATCCCCCATCCAACCTACCCAGAGCAAAACTGTGGTTATTCCGTATCGGGGTACACACCGAGGCCCCCTCCTCTCCCCTGTGTCTCCTCCACTGCTCCCAGATACTCATTGCTGCCGTCACCACCGGACTAGTGGTGTATCGCGCTGGCGAGAACGGCAGCGGAACCGTAACATGTGCCCCTAGACTGGTGCCTCTACACGACACCACCTCCAACCGCCCCCACGTCGCCCCCTCTTCCATCATCCATTTCCTGATCATGGCCACATTGGCCGCCCAGTTATAACTGCAGAAGTTTGGCAGAGCCAGTCCACCCCCCCACCCCCCCCCCCCCCCGCCCCCCCCGCCCCCCCCGCCCCGGCTACGCTCCAAGAATACCCTTGTGACTCGCAGGGTTTTATTCACCCACACAAATCCCGTCACAATCCTATTCATCCGCTTAAAGAAGGACTTGGGGATGAAAATGGGGAAGCACTGAAATACGAAGAGGAACCTGGGGAGAACCGTCATCTTCACAGTCTGCACGCATCTCGCCAAGGAAAGTGGGAGCATATCCCACCTTTTAAACTCTCCCTCCATCTGCTCCACTAGCCGGGTTAAGTTGAGACTGTGCAGGGCATCCTAGTTCCTGGCCACTTGTATCCCCAAGGACCGAAAGCTCCTCTCCACTAACCTGAGCGGGAGCTCCCTCAGTCTCTCCTCATGGCCCCTACCGTGGACCACGAACAGCTCACTCTTCCCCACATTCAACTTATACCCCGAGAACCTCCCGAAGTCCCCCAGGATCCGCATGACATCCCCCATCCCCTCTAACGGGTCCGAAATATACAACAGCAGGTCATCCACGTAGAGGGAGACCTGGTGCTCCTCCCCTCCGCGTACCAGCACCCTCCAAACCCCCAAAGTCCTGAGCGCGATGGCCAATGGCTCAGTTGCCGGGGCAAACAGCAACGGGGACAGGGGACACCCCTGTCTCGTCCCCCGGTGCAGCCTGAAATATTCCGACCTTAGCCGGTTTGTGGACACACTCGCTGCAAGGGCCTGATACAGCAGCTTGACACGCCCTATAAATCCCTCCCCAAATCCAAACCTGCCTAGCGCCTCCCACAGATACTCCCACTCCACCCTGTCAAAGGCCTTGTCCGCGTCCATCGCAGCCACCACCTCCACCTCCCCCCCCCACCGAGGGCATCATGATAATATTCAGGAACCTCCTTACATTGGCGTTCAGCTGCCTGCCCTTAACAAACCCCGTCTGGTCCTCTCCAATCACTCCCGGGACACAGTCCTCTATTCTGGTGGCCAGAATTTTTGCCAACAGCTTGGCACCCACGTTCAGGAGCGATCTCGGCCTGTCGGACCCACACTGAAGCGGATCCTTCTCCTTCTTCAGGATAAGCGAGATCAATGCCTGCGACATTGTCGGAGGGAGGATCCCTTTCTCCTTTGCCTCATTGAAGGTTCTCATCAGGAGCGGGCTCAACAGCTCCGAGAACTTCTTATAAACTTCTACGGGGAAGCCGCCCGGGCCCGGGGCCTTGCCCGCCTGCATGCCTGCCAGCCCCCTGACTACCTCCTCCAACCCAATCGGGGCCCCAGTCCCTGCACCCGCTCTGCTTCCACCCTTGGGAACCTCAACCGGTCCATGAACCGCCTCATCCCTTCCCCCTCCCCGGGGGGTTCCGACTCGTATAACCTTCCGTAGAACTCCCTGAAGACTTCATTGACCCTCTCTGGGCTCAGCACTATGTTGCCTTCCCTATCCCGCACTCCCCCAATCTCTCTGGCCGCCTCCCTCCTGCGCAGCTGGTGCGCCAGCATCCTACTCGCCTTCTCCCCATACTCATAAACTGCCCCCTTCGCTTTCCTCAGCTGCACCTCTGCCTTCCCCGTGGACAGCAAGTCAAACTCCGCCTGTAATTTCAGGCGCTCGTTCAACAGCCCCCCTCTGGGGCCTCCGCGTACCTCCTATCTACCCTGAGTATCTCTCCCACCAGTCTCTCCCTCTCCGCCCTCTCCTTCTTCTCTCTGTGGGACCTAATGGAGATTAACTCTCCCCTACTGACCGCCTTCAGAGCCTCCCAAACCACTGCCACCGTCACCACTCCTGTGTCATTCGTTCCCACATAATTCTCAATACTCCTCCTTATCCACCCGCACACCTCTTCGTCCAGCAGCAGCCCCACATCCAGTCGCCAGAGAGGGCGCTGACCCCGTTCCGCCCCAGTCGCAGGTCCACCCAGTGCGGGGCATGGTCCGAGACTGCAATGGCCGATCTTTCTACCCCCTCCACCCTCGGGATTAACTCAACACAAAGAAGTCTATTCGCGAATACACTTTATGGACATGGGAGAAAAAGGAAAACTGCTTCATCCTTGGCCGTGTAAACCTCCAGGGGTCCACTCCCCCCATCTGGTCCATGAACTCCCACAAGGCCCTGGCCGCCTCCGGCCTCTTTCCCGTTCTGGATTTGGAACGATCCAAGCCCGGATCCAAGACCGTTTTAAAGTCCCCTCCCATAATCAGGTGACTTATCTCCAAGTCCGGGATCCTACCCAGTACGTGCCTCATAAAGTCCGCATCGACCCAGTTCCGGGCATATATATTCAGTAACACCACCCGAGCCCCCTGCAGCTTGCCACTCACCAATATATACCTGCCCCCCTTGTCCGCCACGATACTCCCCGTCTCAACCGCCACTCATTTACTGACCAAAATATCCACTCCACTGAACAAAGAACAAAGAACAAAGAAATGTACAGCACAGGAACAGGCCCTTCGGCCCTCCAAGCCCGTGCCGACCATGCTGCCCGACTAAACTACAATCTTCTACACTTCCTGGGTCCGTATCCCTCTATTCCCATCCTATTCATGTATTTGTCAAGATGCCCCTTAAATGTCACTATCGTCCCTGCTTCCGCCACCTCCTCCGGTAGCGAGTTCCAGGCACTCACTACCCTCTGCGTAAAAAACTTTCCTCGTACATCTACTCTAAACCTTGCCCCTCTCACCTTAAACCTATGCGTCCTAGTAATTGACCCCTCTACCCTGGGGAAAAGCCTCTGACTATCCACTCTGTCTATGCCCCTAATAATTTTGTATACCTCTATCAGGTCTCCCCTCAACCTCCTTCGTTCCAGTGAGAACAAACCGAGTTTATTCAACCGCTCCTCATAGCTAATGCCCTCCATACCAGGCAACATTCTGGTGAATCTCTTCTGCACCCTCTCTAAAGCCTCCACATCCTTCTGGTAGTGTGGCGACGAGAATTGAACACTATACTCCAAGTGTGGCCAAACTAAGGTTCTATACAGCTGCAACATGACTTGCCAATTCTTATACTCAATGCCCCGGCCAATGAAGGCAAGCATGCCGTATGCCTTCTTGACTACCTTCTCCACCTGTGTTGCCCCTTTCAATGACCTGTGGACCTGTACTCCTAGATCTCTTTGACTTTCAATACTCTTGAGGGTTCTACCATTCACTGTATATTCCCTGCCTGCATTAGACCTTCCAAAATGCACTACCTCACATTTGTCCGGATTAAACTCCATCTGCCATCTCTCTGCCCAAGTCTCCAAACAATCTAAATCCTGCTGTATCCTCTGACAGTCCTCATCGCTATCCGCAATTCCACCAACCTTTGTGTCGTCTGCAAATTTACTAATCAGACTAGTTACATTTTCCTCCAAATCATTTATATATACTACAAAGAGCAAAGGTCCCAGCACTGATCCCTGTGGAACACCACTGGTCACAGCCCTCCAATGAGAAAAGCATCCTTCCATTGCTACTCTCTGCCTTCTATGGCCTAGCCAGTTCTGTATCCACCTTGTCAGCTCACCCCTGATCCCGTGTGACTTCACCTTTTGTACTAGTCTACCATGAGGGACCTTGTCAAAGGCCTTACTGAAGTCCATATAGACAACATCCACTGCCCTACCTGCATCAATCATCTTAGTGACCTCCTCGAAAAACTCTATCAAGTTAGTGAGACACAACCTCCCATTCACAAAACCGTGCTGCCTCTCACTAATACGTCCATTTGCTTCCAAATGGGAGTAGATCCTGTCTCGAAGAATTCTCTCCAGTAGTTTCCCTACCACTGAAGTAAGGCTCACCAGCCTGTAGTTCCCGGGATTATCCTTGCTACCCTTCTTAAACAGAGGAACAACATTGGCTATTCTCCAGTCCTCCGGGACATCCCCTGAAGACAGCGAGGATCCAAAGATTTCTGTCAAGGCCTCAGCAATTTCCTCTCCAGCCTCCTTCAGTATTCTGGGGAAGATTCCATCCGGCCCTGGGGACTTATCTACCTTAATATTTTTTAAGACACCCAACACCTCGTCTTTTTGGATCTCAATGTGACCCAGGCTATCTACACACCCTTCTCCAGACTCAACATCTACCAATTTCTTCTCTTTGGTGAATACTGATGCAAAGTATTCATTTAGTACCTCGCCCATTTTCTCTGGCTCCACACATAGATTCCCTTGCCTATCCTTCAGTGGGCCAACCCTTTCCCTGGCTACCCTCTTGCTTTTTATGTACGTGTAAAAAGCCTTGGGATTTTCCTTAACCCTATTTGCCAATGACTTTTCGTGACCCCTTCTAGCCCTCGTGACTCCTTGCTTAAGTTCCTTCCTACTTTCCTTATATTCCACACAGGCTTCGTCTGTTCCCATCCTTTTAGCCCTGACAAATGCCTCCTTTTTCTTTTTGACGAGGCCTACAATATCTCTCGTCATCCATGGTTCCCGAAAATTGCTGTATTTATCCTTCTTCCTCACAGGAACATGCCGGTCCTGAATTCCTTTCAACTCCCACTTGAAAGCCTCCCACATGTCAGATGTTGATTTGCCCTCAAACATCCGCCCCCAATCTATGTTCTTCAGTTCCCGCCTAATATTGTTATAATTAGCCTTCCCCCAATTTAGCACATTCATTCTAGGACCACTCTTATCCTTGTCCACCAGTACTTTAAAACTTACTGAATTGTGGTCACTGTTACCGAAATGCTCCCCTACTGAAACATCTACCACCTGGCCGGGCTCATTCCCCAATACCAGGTCCAGTACAGCCCCTTCCCTAGTTGGACTGTCTACATATTGTTTTAAGAAGCCCTCCTGGATGCTCCTTACAAACTCCGCCCCGTCTAAGCCCCTGGCACTAAGTGAGTCCCAGTCAATATTGGGGAAGTTGAAGTCTCCCATCCCCACAACCCTGTTGTTTTTACACTTTTCCAAAATCTGTCTACCTATCTGGTACTCTATCTCCCGCTCCTGCATCTGCCAATGATTTGCCCACTCGCCCAACCTGTCCGGATCATGCTGGAGGATCCCTGCATCCTAATCACAGTTCACCCTCCCACCCAACTTGGTGTCACCTACAAACATTGAGATGTTACATTTTGTTCCCTCATCCAAATCATCAATATCTCTTGTGAATAGCTGGGGTCCCAGTATCGATCCGTGTGGTACCCCACTAGTTACTGCCTGCCAATTTGAAAAGGACCCAATAATCTGTGCTCTTTGTTTCTGCTCTCCCAACCAGTTTTCTATCCACCTCAATACACTTCCCCAATTCCATGCACTTTAATATTGCACGATAATTTCTGATGCGGGACTTTGTCAAATGTCTTCTGAAAGTCCAAATATACCACATCAACAGGCCCCTTGTCAACTCTACTACACACATTTTCAAAGAATTCCATTCGATTTGTCAAGCATGATTTCCCCTTCATAAATCCATGCTGACTCTGACTGATCCTGCCACAGCTTTCAAAATGTCCCGCTACAAAGTCCTTGATAATGGATTTGAGAATTTTCCCCACTGCCAATGTTAGGCTTACTGGTCTATAATTCCCTGCTTTCTCTCTGCCTCCCTTTTTGAATATTGGAGTGACATTAGCCACCCTCCAATCTGCAGGGGCTGCTCCAGAATCTATAGAATCCTGGAAGATGACCACCAATGCATCCACTATTTCCAGAGCCACTTCCTTCAGTATTCTGGGATGTAGATTATCAGACCCTGGGGATTTATCCACCTTCAGTTCCATCAATTTCCCCAACACCATTTCTCTCCTAATATTGATTTCCCTCAGTTCTTCCCTCTCACTCAGCCTTTCATTCTCCAACATTCCTGGTATCTAATTTGTCCTCTTTTGTGAAGATAGAACCAAAGTATGTATTCCATTGCTCAGCCATTTCTTTGTCACCAATTATACATTCCCCCATTTCTGTCTGTCGGGGGCCGACATTTGTCTTTACCAATCTCTTTCTCTTTATGTATTATAGAAACTGTTATAGTCTGTCTTTATGTTCCCTGCAAGCTTACTTTCGGACTGTATTTTCCCCTTATTAATCAATCTCTTGATCCTTTTTTGTTGAATTCTTTACTGCTCCCAATCCTCAGACTTATTATTTTTCTTGGCCAATCTGTGTGCTTCTTCCTTGGATCGGATACTATCCCTAATTTCCTTTGTAAGACAGAGATTGGTCCTCTTACCCAAGCGAGGCAAGCGAGGCCAGCAGTGCGGGTTCAATTCCTGTACCAGCTGAGGTTATACATTCAGGCCTCGCCTTCTCAACCTTGCCACTCGCCTGAGGTGTGATGATCCTCAGGTTAAATGGGCTGACAATTGGCAAATAACATTTGCGCTACACAAGTGCCAGGCAATGACCGTCTCCTACAAGAGAGGATCTAACCATCGGTCCTGGACATTCAATGGCATTTCTATCGCTGAATCCCCCACAGTCAACATCCTGGGGGTTACCATTCATCAGAATCTGAACTGGACTAGCCATATTGATATTGTGGCTACCAGGACAGGTCAATGGCTCGGAATCCTATGGTGAGTAACTCACCTCCTGACCCCCAAAACCTGTCCACAATACCTGGGAACCCCACCAGCTGGAGGTTCCCCTCCAAGTCACTCACCACCCTGACTTGGAAATATATTGTCGTTCCTTCACTGTCACTGGGGTAACATCCTGGAATTCCCTCCCTAGCAGCACAGTGGGTGCACCTACATGCCAGGGACTGCAGTGATTCAAGAAGGCAACTCACCCCCACCTTCTGAAGGGTAACTAGGGATGGGCAATAAATGCCGGCCTAACCAGCGATGCCCCGTAAATAAATATAAAAACATTAAAATCCCCAACCCCAAAGTTGTGAGTGAAGTGCAGCTCGCCAGGTGAGGCCCTCCCTCTGGTGTCCAGTGTTGAATGGGACCGGTTGAATTATCTGTCGGTGGAGCACCGTGAACATGATTTCAGAGAGCTGGGTGTTTCATCAGCATATCTGAGACGCAAAGGGGTAAACGTGGTGCCAAACATTCACCCGGCACCGACCCCGGCACCCGGCATCGACCCCGGCACACGGCATCGACCCCGGCACACGGCATCGACCCCGGCACCCGGCATCGACCCCGGCACCCGGCATCGACCCCGGCACCCGGCATCGACCCCGGCACCCGGCATCGACCCCCACACCCGGCATGGACCCCGGCACCCGGCATCGACCCCGGCACCCGGCAACGACCCCGGCACCCGGCATCGACCCCGGCACCCGGCATCGACCCCGGCACCCGGCATCGACCCTGGCACCCGGCATCGACCCCAGCACCCGGCATCGACCCCGGCACCCGGCAACGACCCCGGCACCCGGCACCCGGCATCGACCCCGGCACCTGGCATCGACCCCGGCACCTGGCATCGACCCCGGCACCCGGCATCGACCCCGGCACCCGGCAACGACCCCGGCAGCCGGCATCGACCCCGGCACCCGGCATCGACCCTGGCACCCGGCATCGACCCTGGCACCCGGCATCGACCCCGGCACCCGGCAACGACCCCGGCACCCGGCACCCGGCATCGACCCCGGCACCTGGCATCGACCCCGGCACCCGGCATCGACCCCGGTACCCGGCATCGACCCCTGCACCCGGCATCGACCCCGGCACCCGGCATCGACCCCGGCACCCGGCATCGACCCCGGCACCCGGCGTCGACCCCGGCACCCGGCGTCGACCCCGGCACCCGGCGTCGACCCCGGCACCCGGCGTCGACCCCGGCATCGACCCCGGCACCCGGCATCGACCCCGACACCCGCCATCGACCCCGGCACCCGACATCGACCCCAGCACCCGGCACCACAAAATCCCCTTCCTAACATTCAGGAGCCAAAATTGGGGGAGGGAATTGACAGACTAGTCAAACAGCAGCCTGACACGGTGATACTGACAGACCCCAGACACTGTCACCATCCTTCAATATGACCTGTCTCACCGACAGGTCACACTCAGCAGAGGTGGTGGTGCCGTGGTAGACAGTCGGGATTTAGGTGTCCGGGAATCCTCAGTGTTTGTCCCAGAGGAACTGTATGAACATTCTCTGGATTTCTGTGACAGAGTCAGGGGGAGGGGCCAATGTGACCAGCCGGTACCACAACATGGAGGCAATCAGCTGGTTTATGACCAGAACTCGGCCCCTGTAAGACAGCACTCGGAGCAGTCCTGTCCACTCTCTCAGGCGAGCGGTGGCCTTGTCCTCCAGCTCCTGCCAGTTAGCCGGCCAGGATTCCTCAGCCGGACAAAGATGAACGCCCAAGTAGAGGAGGCTGGTCCTGCTCCAGGTGAAAGGCCTGATCTCCTCTGGGAGGGATGTCCATCCGCCCCGGACTGACACGGAGTCGGGAGCACTCGGCCCAGTGGATCCAGGGAGGAGACGCAGCTTCCTCTGCAGGTCAGCAGGGTTCATGAACATGAGGACATGTCATCAGCGGAGGCCAGAAGGACCACTCCAATGCCCAGCTGGCAGAACCAATCCAGACCACCTCCTCCGCAGGAGGTGCTGAACATGGGTTCAACAACAGGAAGACTCCTTCAATCACCACCAGAGACAATGATTGGGTTCAACAATCATTGACTAATTAATTGCTGCTTATTTTCTCCTGACTCCGAGTTTCCGGAAGTGCTGGGTGCTTTGAGACAGAAAGTCTCGTAGCAGGTAGCCTTATCCATGCTGGTTGTTCAGGGAGCATTTTCCATATCTCCTGTAGTATCCAGAGTTATGCGTGTGCTGTCTGTGGTTCCTGGAGGAGGCCCTCACAGAGATGTACTCCTCTGGAATCAGATCCACATTCCAGTTCTGTAAAAAGGTCATTTAGATCCGAAACGTGTTTCCCTCTCCAAATACACTGCCAGACTTGCTGAGGTTATCCAGCATTTTCTGTTTGTAGTCCATGGGCACCGTGCCCACCACCTGCCCACCCACCCTGACCCCGTCACAATTGTACCCATGGCAAGGGTAATATCGGGAGGCCGACCTGTCCACTGGGCCAATAGAGGCCATTAATTGGCCAAACATTTTGCCACCACTGGCATTGAACCAGCAGCAGGAGAAATCCAAAGCTGACCTGCAGCCGGGAAGCTTTCATTGGGTGGGCTGCTGGCGAGCGAGGGGGCTCCTCCTTTATGCCCATTGGGCCTATCTGGGCAATGCCCCCAAGCTCTTCCCCACACCCCCCTGCCCCCACCCCCCAGTGAAGTTCCTCATCCTCAAACCATTCCTGTCAATCTTTTCTGCATTTTCTCCAATGCCTTCACATCCTTTCTAAAGTGTGGTGCCCAGAGCTAGACGCAAACCTCCATTGAGACTGGACCCGTCATTTATAAAGGTTCACTAGACCATCCTTGCTTTTAGTCCACATCACAATATACATGAACGAGCTGGAAGAAGGAACTGAAGGTACTGTTGCCAAGTCTGCAGATGATACAAAGATATGTCGAGGGACAGGTCGTATTGAGGAAGCAGGGGGGCTGCTGATGGACTTGGACAGGCTGGGAGAGTGGGCAAAGAAGTGGCAGCTGGAAAACAATCTGGAAAAGAGGTTATGCATTTTGGTAGGAAGAATGGAGGCATAGACTATTTCGAAATAGGGAGATGCTTCGGAAATCAGAGGCACAAAGGGACTTGGGAGCCCTTGTTCACGATTCTCTTAAGGTCAATGTGCACCTTCAGTTGGCAGTTAAGAAGGCAAATGAAATGTGAGCATTCATGTCAAGAGGGCTAGAATACAAGACCAGGGGTGTTCGTCTGAGGCTATATAAGCCTCTGATCAGACCCCATTTGGAGTATTGGGAGCAGTTTTTGGCCCCGTATCTAAGGAAGGATGTGCTGGCCTTGGAAAGGGTCCAGCGGAGGTTCACAAGAATGTTCCCTGGAATGAAGAGCTTGTCATATGAAGAATGGTTGAGGACTCTCGGTCTACACTCAGAGTTTAGAAGGATGAGGGAGGATCTCATTGAAACTTACAAGATACTGCGGGGCCTGGATAGAGTGGACTTGGAGAGGATGGTTCCACTCGAGGAGTTTCCACGTGGAGAGGAGTTTCAAAATAGCGACAGCGATTGCTTATTCAGTCAAAGAGAGATAATGGCTTCCCAGCCAGGGATTTTCCTGCCCGGCTTGGGCATGCTCCAAAGCATACTTCCCAATCTCATTTCATTTTCATTTCATTTCATTTTCATTTCATTCATTTCATTTCAAGCATACTTCCCCATGGTGAGAAGTAGAATATCGGGACTGAGTTTCGGGTGAGTTCAGGTTGATGAAGGGTGGAAGATGTGAGGCTGGCCTGGAGGGCATTAGGGGCATTCTATTTGAAAGTGAGCAATGACGAGGGTTTCAGATGGATGTGGGTTGTTGGGGGATTCGGGGGAGGCAGCCAAAGTATGTCCTCAGTTTACAACATCACATTTTCCTTTGCACCACAATTGGGACAATCTGTAAATAAAAAGAGGATCTCTGTCAAGCCTATTTGTCCTTGTATTTCTCTTCAGGAGGCAGTGGTGTAGTGGTATTGTCACTGGACTAGTAAACCAGACACCCAGAGTAATACTGTGGAGACACAGGTTCAAATCCCACCAGATGGAGAAATTTGAATTGAAGGAAATAAATCTGGAATTAAAAATCGAAAGATGTCCATGAAACCATTGTCGATTATCATAAAAACCCATTGGGTTCACTAATGTCCTCGATGGAAGGAAATCTGCCGTCCTTACCTGGTCTTGTCTACATGTGACTCCAGACCCACAGTACCGTGGTTGATTCTTTACTGCCCCCTCAAGGGCAATTAATCAATAAATGCTGGCCTGGCCTGCCCCACCCACATCCTGTGGAATAAAAAACCTGTTGCCAGACAGACTGCAATGATTGTATATTTTTTTCATGACTTCCTTAAATGTTTCAACGCAGACTTCAGTGGAGAAGTGACAAGGCCAGCAGCATTGTGCACCCTGCTATTGGACAGTCAAATGTGCAGAGGCCACAACTCCACAACCAAAAGCGCGCATTGAGACATGTTCAATCCGAGGAGGTCACAAGGATGATTGATGCAGGTAGGGCAGTGGATGTTGTCTATATGGACTTCAATAAGGCCTTTGACAAGGTCCCTCATGGCAGACTAGTACAAAACGTGAAGTCACACGGGTCAGAGGTGAGCTGGTAAGATGGGTACAGAACTGGTTAGGTCATAGAAGGCAGAGAGTAGCAATGGAAGGGTGCTTTTCTGATTGGAGGGCTGTGACGAGTGGTGTTTCGCAGGGATCAGTGCTGGGAACTTTGCTGTTCGTAGCATATATAAATGATTTAGAGGAAAATGTAACTGGTCTGATAAGTAAGTTTGCAGACGACACAAAGTTTGGTGCAATTGCGGATAGCGATGAGGACTTTCAGAGGATACAGCAGGATTTAAATCGTTTGGAGACTTGGGCGGAGAGATGACAGGTGGAGTTTAATCAGGGCAAATGTGAGGCCTGTTCCTGTGCTGTACTTTTCTTTGTTCTTTGTTCAAAAATAAACTCCTGTGGTATTGTTTAAAGTTCAACTTCTCCTTTTACAGCTTCCTCAGTGACATTTCCATCAAGAAGGGGTTTGTGTCCCTTCCATATACGACCAGCACTGAAAACTGAGTCAGCAACAAACTCGGATGTATTTCTTATCAAAGTTGCTATTCTGGAAGGAAGGTACCTGAATAAAGAGCCAAAAAAAGAACAGTTACATTTCTGTAGCACCTTTCACATCAGCTGGACTTGTCCCAGTACATCACAGCCGCTGTCTGCCGAGTAAAGTAGGAAATTCAGCCGCTCATTTTCACCCAACGGTATCACAATGGCAGGTTTTAAATTGTCATAGAATTGCTACAGTGCACAAGGAGACCATTCAGCACATCGAGTCTGCACCTAGCCTCTGACTGATCACTGTACCTAGGCCCACTCCCCGCCCTATCCCGTTTTGGGTGAATTGGTTCCACAGCCTGAAGTTTACACAGTGCCTGTGGACCTGGACTTGAGTGGGAGTCACTGGATTCAATAAAAGAGATATTGAAGGGTGATTGGTGCAATCTGTTTGCCCTCTTGTTCCTGATTTGTGAATTGTATATCAGAGCGCAGTCCCTCTTTCTCTTGTTATTCCTTCCTCTTTCTGTGACTGGTATTCGAGTTACGTGAACCGTAGTGAGAGTCAGTTACATCTGAAACTTCAGCAGTATCAGATTATACTCGGTGTGAAAGATCAGGGGCGAAATTCTCCCGAAACGGGGCGATGTCCGCCGACTGGCGCACAAAACGGCGCCAATCAGACGGGCATCGCGCCGCCCCAAAGGTGCGGAATGCTCCGCATCTTTGTGGGCCGAGCCCCAACATTGAGGGGCTAGGCCGACGCCGGAGGAATTTCCAACCCGCCAGCTGGCGGAAACTGCCTTTGTTGCCCCGCCAGCTGGCGCGGAAATGACATCCACGGGCAGCGCATGCGCGGGAGTGTCAGCGGCCGCTGACAGTTTCCCACGCATGCGCAGTGGAGGGAGTCTCTTCCGCCTCCGCCATGGTGGAGGCGGAAGGGAAAGAGTGCCCCCACGGCACAGGCCCGCCCGTGGATCGGTGGGCCCCGATCGCGGGCCAGGCCACCGTGGGGGCACCCCCCGGGGCCAGATCGCCCCCCACAGGACCCCGGAGCCCTCCCACGCTGCCTTGTCCCGCCGTTCAAAAGGTGGTTTAATCCACGCCGGCAGGACAGGCAATTTATCGGCGGGACTTCGGCCCATCCGGGCCGGAGAATCGAGCGGGGGGGCCCGCCAACCGGCGCAGCTCGATTCCCGCCCCCGCCAAATATCCGGTGCCGGAGACTTCGGCAACCGGCGGGGGCGGGATTCACGGCAGCCCCCGGCTATTCTCCAACCCGGAGGGGGGATCAGAGAATGACGCCCCAGGAATTTCACCTTTGAAAAATCAGCTTGTTTGAAATGTTTGACTGGATTCTCTCAGCGCTGACTCTGGCCCTCGGTCTCACAATCAGTAAGTAAACACCCAGGGTTGACTTTGTTTGGTGTGGTTATGTTTTGGAATTCGATTTGCTGGTTATTGGTGGGCGACGTGTATTTTGGGTCAGATATTTCTGTTTTGGAAGGTGATAGTTTGGGATTCCTCGCGGTTCGATGGGAAAGTCGGAGATAAGACTGAGTCCCCAGCCCAGTTATCGGCGTGTGTCAGACTGCTGGACTTTGTCACGATATGCAGACATGCACATAATGAGATACAGACAGGCAGCTAATGAACACAGAGAACAGGACATAACTAATCAGCAGGCAGAACACTTGGGGGTGGTTTCCCACTATAAAAAGCACGAGGCACTCACACTCCACCTCTTTCAACTGGGGACATCTACAGAGTGAGTCAGGTGTATATATCACATAACACCTACAGCACATGGCTAAGAGCCAGTCTGGTTCAGTCAGACAGAGTAATCACATTTAGGTTAGCAGAGAGTTGAACTCACAGAGAACTGAGCTAACTGTGTGACAGGTTCAATAAATCAAATTGAACTAACTTCAAGGTCTGGAGTATATTTCAGTTATAGCTGCACCAGTTGCAGCCCGTGTTACCTCAGTGTGCTTAACACGACATGGTACCAGAAGACTGCTATCCCTAGGTTGTTTACCTCAATCTGTTCCGTGACGACCAGTAAATGTATCCCGGCACCATGGAGAAGATCCAGGTTCCTCAACAGCTGCGGACCTCCAGCAATCTCAGTGCCAATTGACGGACTTTCAAGCAAAGGTTTCTGCTGTACATCGAAGCCTCAGACCTCGAGGGTGCGCCTGATACAAGAAAGATCGCGCTTCTCCTCTCAACTGCGGGGGATCAAGCCATCCAACTCTTTAACTTGTTTAACTTCACCGAAGGCCAGTACAAGACAATGTTTCAGACCATCCTGGACAAGTTTGATAGTCATTGTGAAGTGAACTCCAATGAAATCTTCGAGCGCTAGAGATTCAAACAACGCCTACAAGGTAAAGATGAATCTTTCATCTCCTTCTTAACTAATCTCCGTCTACTAGCACTGTCCTGCAACTTTGGTGATATTGCTGACTCCATGATCAGAGACCAAATCGTGTTTGGAGTTCACTCTGATCCTCAGAGAGCAGCTCTTGAAAATCAAGCAATTGACCCTGTCGGTCGCGATTGAAACATATACAGTGCATGAGCATGCCAAAAATCGGTATTCCCAATACAAATCGGCTGAAAATGAGAAACTTGCCTCCCACGAGGCAGAGAGTGTACAGGTCATCGCCCGGATGCAGCACCTCAGCATTGAAGACAGCGGCCATCTCGCGCGCTTTTCCTGGAGCCCCACGCATGCGTGATGCGAACGGGTTAACGAAGCGGCCGACACCCACACTGCGCAGGTGCTGATGTCTGCCGACCGCACTGCGCATGTGCGACGACGCAGGGAGCTTAACAACGTCATGACGTGCCCGAACTGCAGCACCGCCCACTTAAAGAAACACTGCCCTGCAAGAGGCAGGTGCTGTTTAAATTGCGGAGAGCCTGGACACTATGCAGCCTTGTGCAGGTCTGCACCACCAGTCAAGGGCCAGCGCTCCCAATTCCAACGCAGGCGCGTTCGGAGTGTCCAACAAGGTTTACAGGATTCTGATCCTGGCAGTCCAACGCATCCAGAGGACGATTGCCTGGAGATCCCCTGCCATGTGGGCATCATTACCACACGTGAACATGCCTGACCGACATCATCACGGTGCCTGCCCATCCTCACTGCGGATTCTGCGGACCAATGGCGAGCGGTGATGCAAGTAAATCAATGCTCTATCCAGTTACAGCTGGACACAGGTGCTTCTGCCAATCTCCTTTCACAGGCAGATTTTCAACCGCATCAAGAAGCCACCCAAGCTCCTTCCAGCAGTCTGCCAGCTCCTGGACTATAACGGCAATGCCATCACAGCACTGGGATCCTGCCATCTGCTCGTCTCCAACAGGAGCATTCGCGCAAGGTTAAGGTTTGAAATCATCAAGCCAGACATGGCCTCCCTGCCCGACGCTTGTGCATGCAAGCAGCTAAACCTTGTGCAGCGGGTCCACACAATGACCTCCCCCAACGTGGATCTTCAAGCCGGCATTGACAACATCCTCGCTCAGTATCTGGATGTGTTTGACGGGATGGGCATTCTGCCATATCGGTACAAGATCCTGCTACGGCCTGATGCCACGCCTGTGGCCCACGCACCACGCCGGGTCCCGGCTCCAATGAAGGAGCGTCAGAAGGCTCAGCTAAAGGATCTTCAGGACCAGGGCGGCATCTCCAAAGTTACAGAACCGACTGACTGAGTCAGCTCGATGGTATGTGTAAAAAAGCATTCGGGGGAGCTGCGCATCTGCATTGATCCCAAGGATCTCAATCAGAATATAATGCGGGAACACTACCCCATCCCGGAGCGGGAGGACACTGACAAGTGAGATGCACACGCCCAGTTTTTCACAAAGTTAGATGCGTCACATGGATTCTGGCAAATCCTGCTGGCTGAGTCCAGCAGAAGGTGTCATAATATACACCAGTATATCATGGTGCAGACACACACTGATGGACACACAGTGGGACCAATCAACACACACAACACCGCAGCCAATCACCAGTGAGAGCACACGCACTATAAAGACAGGGGCCATCAGAGTTCCCGCTCATTCGAGTTGCAGCTAGCTAGGAGGACAGAGCTCACAGCCTGCAACACAGACATGCACCAGGTGCTGAGTGCATCGACTCCTTAGGACAAGGCAAAGGTCTTTAGTTAAAGCTAGTATCGTATTAACCCACAGTCTAAGTATGTTTGAACATTTAATGATACAATGAAATAGTGTTGCACTATTTCAAGTGTTGGTGACCTGTATGTGATCCAGAACACCCAACACATCAGAAGGCTCTGCACCTTCAACACACCGTTTGGCAGGTACTGCTATAATCGTATGCTGTTCAGCATTGTCTCGGCCTCGGAGATCTTCCATAGAATCATGGAGCAGATGATGGAGGGCATTGAAGGGGTTCGTGTGTATGTGGACAACGTTATCATATGGTCCACAACCCCCGAAGAGCACATCTCTCGTCTCCAGCAGGTATTCCGCCGTGTCCATGCCAATGGCCTCAAGCTGAACAGGGCCAAGTGTTGCTTTGGCATGTCGACACTTAAGTTCTTAAGTGACCAGTTATCACCTCGCCAATGGCTGGGTAAAGCGCAGTGCCCTAAATTCTTCAATGTGAAGGACGGCCTGACGGTGGTTGATGGTATCCTCCTCAAGCTGGACCGCATTGTCATTCCATTCAGTCTCCAGAGCTTGGTGATCCGGCAAATCCACGAGGGACATCTGGGTGTCGAGGAGTGCAGGCGCAGAGCCAGGCAAGCTGCTACTGGCCTGGGATTAGTCAGGACATCTCAATATGGTCCTCAACTGACCGACCTGTCAATGCTTCCAGACAGCACAGAGCAAGGAGACGCTTCAGCAGCACGGAATCGTGACCTCCCCGTGGTCCAAGGGGGGGGCATCGACCTCTTTCACGCTAATGGTCGTGATTATGTATTAATCATTGATTAATTTTCCAACTACCCAGAAGCTCTCGGACCTCACATCCAAGACCGTCATCAAGGCCTGTAAGGAGACGTTCTCCAGGCATGGTATTCCACTCACTGTCATGAGTGACAACGGTTCTTACTTCAGCAGCCAAGAGTCGTCAAGATTTGCCCAGTTATATCAGTTTCATCACGTCACTTCCAGCCCACATTCCCCGCAGTCCAACGGGAAGGTTGAGAAAGGGGTGCACATAGTGAAGCAGCTCACCTGCAAGGCCGCGGATTCTGTTTCTGACATCACCCTTGCGCTGCTTGCGTACAGGGCAACCCCTCTGTCTACCAGCATGTCACCGGCTCAACTCCTGATGAACAGGGACCTGCGGACGACTCTTCCAGCCATCCACTTGCCTGACCTGGATCCCGGTGCTGCAGAAGGTGCAGAAACTCAGGGACCGGCAAAAGCAGGGCCCTGATGCTCATGCCACCGATTTGCCTGTGCTATCCCCGGCGGATGCTGTTCGGATCAAGTTACCTGATGGAGGCTGGTGAGTTCCAGCTGTTGTTGTTCGACAGGCGTATGTTGTGCATGTGGCTGATAGCTCTGTTGTGCGGCAAAACAGACGGGCACTGCGCACAGCTGCCCGCCCGCAACCACATTCTTCGTTGTTTCCATCTGTTATTGTGCCACCTCCTGATACCTCGAACCACGAGGCCACCAGTCAGGCTTCAATCCCGCCTATCAAGGGGCCGTAGTCCCCACCACCACCTCTCCAGCGGTCGACGAGGATCAGACGCAAGTCCCAGAGACTGGACTTATGAACATTTGTTTTGTTTGCTATGTTCTGTTTTCGCACATTGGACACCTGTTTTCACATTTACATATGATCCCATCTGCCATTGTATGGAAATAAGTTTGTTTTTCGGCCGACACATGTAAATACTTTTGTATATGCTACAGAAAAACATTTCAAAAGGGGAGATGTCATGATATGCAGACATGCACAGAATGATATACAGACAGGCAGCTAATGAACACAGAAAACAGGACATAACCAATCAGCAGGCAGAATTCTTGGGGATGGTTTCCCACTATAAAAGGCACAGGGCACTCACACTCCGCCTCTTTCCACTGGGGACACCTACAGAGTGAGTCAGGTGTATATATCCCATAACACCAGCAGCATGTGGCTAAGAGCTAATCTGGTTCAGTCAGACAGGGTAATCACACATAGGTTAGCAGAGAGTCGAACTCACAGAGAACTGAACTAACTGTTAGACAGACTCAATAAATCAAATTGAACTAACTTCAAGGTCTGGAGTATATTTCAGTTATAGCTGCATCCAGTTGCAGCCCGTGTTATCTCAGTGTGGTTCACACGACAGACTTGGAGGCTAATCAGCTGCTCTTCAAGCTCGAGAAGCCACCCAAACATTTTCCTGCAGCCTCCCAGAGAACAATCATTTCCACACCAGGGCTGACATCACCTGTCAACTCAAGCTGATATTAAACTAAAAGGCAGATCCAATCAAAAATGTGAAAAGGAAAGGGATACAGAGAGAGTGAGAGAGAATAGTGAGGAAAGGAATGCAGGAGAAGACTGAATGATCGATGAGAAGGAAATGGCAGGTTTGTTCACTGAGAATGTTGCAGTCCTTCAGGAAAACAAATTGGATTTGATACGGGTAAAGGCAGTGACTGTGGAGTAAGTGTTGGGATTTAAGATCGATAAATCTCAAGGACCTGATGGTTTCCATGTCAAGTTATCAAAAGAACAGGTGAGAAAATTGTAAACGTGTTCCTCAGAAGTTTCCAAAGCTCGGGAGACCCAGGGGTAGTATTTGCACTAGAGAGTAACAAATGTCACTCTGGGTGGCACGGTGGCACAGTGGTTAGCACTGCTGCCTCACAGTGCCAGGGACACGGGTTCGATTCCGACCTCGGTGACTGTATGGAGTTTGCACGTTCTCCCCGTGTCTGCGTGGGTTTCCTCCGGGTGCTCCGCTTTCCTCCCACAGTCCAAAGATGTGCAGGTTAGGTGCATTGGCCATGATCACGGCACGGGCTTACGGGGGAGTGGGCCAAAGGAAACAATTGGAAGTTGTTCAAACTCTCCTCATTTCCTTCTTTCACAATCCGTATTCCCCGGATCTGCTCCAAAGCTCAGCTTCTCAGCGATTGCCGGGAAATGTAACTGTGAAGCAATTCTTTAGCAAGAGGAAGTTGTGAAACTGAAGCAAGGAGGACATTGTGAATTCCGGCATAACCACAATATACAACCTGGCCAGCACTCAATTTCCTCTCCCGAGCTGAGATCGCAGTTGGTCGGGTCGATATCAGAGGGTGTTGGGTGTGGGGCTGGGGGTGCTGGAGAGCAGAGTTGGCCTTTTCACACTACGATATGTGTTAGTTACTAACCCTGCGCTCCCCACCTCTCCCAGGGGTTAAATACACTTTACATTGGTACCGCTCACAAAGTAAGGAATGGATATTGAGTCATGATGTAAATGGCCAAGTTTCCCGGGCGACAGGTCTGTCTGATCGGTTTCAGCCTTCCAGAGATGTTCCCGGTAACAGCTGTGAGAACAGCTGGTGAGTCAGTTTCAGCGGGAGCATTGCGGAAGGAGGTTGCTGGGAGGTAAGTCAACCTTTAAAAGCACTTGTCTTTGCAGGGGCAGGCCAGTCGATTTCGGCGTGAGAACAGCTGGTGAGTCAGTTTCAGCGGGAGCATTGAGGAAGGAGGTTGCTGGGAGGTAAGTCAACCTTTAAAAGCACTTGTCTTTGCAAGGGCAGGCCAGTCGATTTCGGCGGGAGAACAGCTGGTGAGTCAGTTTCAGCGGGAGCATTGCGGAAGGAGGTTGCTGGGAGGTAAGTCAACCTTTAAAAGCACTTGTCTTTGCAGGGGCAGGCCAGTCGATTTCGGCGGGAGTGGAGCTGGCTGGTTAGTCAATTTCAGCAGGAGCTGAGAATTTTTCTTTTTTTTTAAATTAGTTTTTTAGGCGGGAACAGGAAGTCGACCCGAGGACGTCTGGGAAGACCCTCACCAATAAATTCTGGTGGAGAGGAAACCCGAGACACTACACGTGTAGTGTCTCCCACCCGCCCTCCTCCTCTGACCTAATAATAAAACCCATTGGTCTGAGGTACCATATTTTATTATATTATTATTATTTTTTATAAAAATTTAATTTAGTTGTTAGCCAGATCTTGGTAGAAAGTTGGAGGAATGGCAGGGAAGGGAGTGCAATGTTCCTCCTGCAGGATGTTTGAGGTGAGGGATGCAGTTAGTGTCCCTGCTGATTTTACCTGCAGGAAGAGCTGCCATCTCCAGCTCCTCCAAGACCGAGTTAGGGAACTGGAGCTGGAGTTGGAAGAACTTCGGATCATTCGGGAGGCAGAAGGGGTCATAGATAGCAGCTTCAGGGAATTAGTTACACCAAAGATTGGAGATAGGTGGGTAACTGTAAGAGGGACTGGGAAGAAGCAGTCAGTGCAGGGATACCCTGCGGTCGTTCCCCTGAGAAACAAGTATACCGCTTTGGATACTTGTGGGGGGGGGGGACTTACCAGGGGTAAGCCATGGGGTACGGGCCTCTGGCACGGAGTCTGTCCCTGTTGCTCAGAAGGGAAGGGGGGAGAGGAGCAGAGCATTAGTAATTGGGGACTCTATAGTCAGGGGCACAGATAGGAGATTTTGTGGGAGCGTGAGAGACTCACGTTTGGTATGTTGCCTCCCAGGTGCAAGGGTACGTGATGTCTAGGATCGTGTTTTCCGGGTCCTTAAGGGGGAGGGGGAGCAGCCCCAAGTCGTGGCCCACATTGGCACTAACGACATAGGTAGGAAAGGGGACAAGGATGTCAGGCAGGCTTTCAGGGAGCTAGGATGGAAGCTCAGAACTAGAACAAACAGAGTTGTTATTTCTGGGTTGTTGCCCGTGCCACGTGATAGTGAGATGAGGAATAGGGAGAGAGAGCATTTAAACACGTGGCTACAGGGATGGTGCAGGCGGGAGGGATTCAGATTTCTGGATAACTGGGGCTCTTTCTGGGGAAGGTGGGACCTCTACAGACAGGATGGTCTACATCTGAACCTGAGGGGCACAAATATCCTGGGGGGGAGATTTGTTAGTGCTCTTTGGGGGGGTTTAAACTAATGCAGCAGGGGCATGGGAACCTGGATTGTAGTTTTAGGGTAAGGGAGAATGAGAGTATAGAGGTCAGGAGCACAGATTTGACGTCGCAAGAGGGGGCCAGTGTTCAGGTAGGTGTTTTGAAGTGTGCCTACTTCAATGCCAGGAGTATACGAAACAAGGTAGGGGAACTGGCAGCATGGGTTGGTACCTGGGACTTCGACGTTGTGGCCATTTCGGAGACATGGATAGAGCAGGGACAGGAATGGATATTGCAGGTTCCGGGGTTTAGGTGTTTTAGTAAGCTCAGAGAAGGAGGCAAAAGAAGGGGAGGTGTGGCGCTGCTAGTCAAGAGCAGTATTACGGTGGCGGAGAGGATGCTAGATGGGGACTCTTCTGCCGAGGTAGTATGGGCTGAAGTTAGAAACAGGAAAGGAGAGGTCACCCTGTTGGGAGTTTTTTTATAGGCCTCCTAATAGTTCTAGGGATGTAGAGGAAAGGATGGCGAAGATGATTCTGGATATGAGCGAAAGTAACAGGGTAGTTATTATGGGAGACTTTAACTTTCCAAATATTGACTGGAAAAGATATAGTTCGAGTACAATAGATGGGTCGTTTTTTGTAGTGTGTGCAGGAGGGTTTCCTGAAACAATATGTTGACAGGCCAACAAGAGGCGAGGCCACGTTGGATTTGGTTTTGGGTAATGAACCAGGCCAGGTGTTGGATTTGGAGGTAGGAGAGCACTTTGGGAACAGTGACCACAATTCAGTGACGTTTACGTTAATGATGGAAAGGGATAAGTATACACCGCAGGGCAAGAGTTATAGCTGGGGGAAGGGCAATTATGATGCCATTAGACGTGACTTGGGGGGGATAAGGTGGAGAAGTAGGCTGCAAGTGTTGGGCACACTGGATAAGTGGGGCTTGTTCAAGGATCAGCTACTGCGTGTTCTTGATAAGTATGTACCGGTCAGACAGGGAGGAAGGCGTCGAGCGAGGGAACCGTGGTTTACCAAGGAAGTGGAATCTCTTGTTAAGAGGAAGAAGGAGGCCTATGTGAAGATGAAGTGTGAAGTTTCGGTTGGGGCGATGGATAGTTACAAGGTAGCGAGGAAGGATCTAAAGAGAGAGCTAAGACGAGCAAGGAGGGGACATGAGAAGTATTTGACAGGTAGGATCAAGGAAAACCCAAAAGCTTTCTATAGGTATGTCAGGAATAGGCGAATGACTAGGGTAAGAGTAGGACCAGTCAAGGACAGGGATGGGAAGTTGTGTGTGGAGTCTGAAGAGATAGGCGAGATACTAAATGAATATTTTTCGTCAGTATTCACTCAGGAAAAAGATAATGTTGTGGAGGAGAAGGCTGAGCCCCAGGCTAATAGAATAGATGGCATTGAGGTACGTAGGGAAGAGGTGTTGGCAATTCTGGACAGGCTGAAAATAGA
Organism: Scyliorhinus torazame; assembly: GCF_047496885.1. NCBI lineage: Eukaryota > Metazoa > Chordata > Chondrichthyes > Carcharhiniformes > Scyliorhinidae > Scyliorhinus > Scyliorhinus torazame. The sequence goes on from NC_092707.1 coordinate 411,941,937, forward strand.
TAAGTCCCCGGGACCTGATGGGATTTATCCTAGGATTCTCTGGGAGGCCAGGGAAGAGATTGCTGGATCTTTGGCTTTGATTTTTATGTCATCATTGGCTACAGGAATCGTGCCAGAGGACTGGAGGATAGCAAATGTGGTCCCTTTGTTCAAAAAGGGGAGCAGAGACAACCCCGGCAACTATAGACCGGTGAGCCTCACGTCTGTAGTGGGTAAAATCTTGGAGGGGATTATAAAAGACAAGATTTATAATCATCTAGATAGGAATAATATGATCAGGGATAGTCAGCATGGCTTTGTGAAGGGTAGGTCATGCCTCACAAACCTTATTGAGTTCTTTGAGAAGGTGACTGAACAGGTAGACGAGGGTAGAGCAGTTGATGTGGTGTATATGGATTTCAGCAAAGCGTTTGATAAGGTTGCCCACGGTAGGCTATTGCAAAAAATACGGAGGCTGGGGATTGAGGGTGATTTAGAGATGTGGATCAGAAATTGGCTAGCTGAAAGAAGACAGAGGGTGGTGGTTGATGGGAAATGTTCAGAATGGAGTACAGTCACAAGTGGAGTACCACAAGGATCTGTTCTGGGGCCGTTGCTGTTTGTCATTTTTATCAATGACCTAGAGGAAGGCGCAGAAGGGTGGGTGAGTAAATTTGCAGACGATACTAAAGTCGGTGGTGTTGTCGATAGTGTGGAAGGATGTAGCAGGTTACAGAGGGATATAGATAAGCTGCAGAGCTGGGCTGAGAGGTGGCAAATGGAGTTTAATGTAGAGAAGTGTGAGGTGATTCACTTTGGAAGGAATAACAGGAATGCGGAATATTTGGCTAATGGTAAAGTTCTTGGAAGTGTGGATGAGCAGAGGGATCTAGGTGTCCATGTACATAGATCCCTGAAAGTTGCCACCCAGGTTGATAGGGTTGTGAAGAAGGCCTATGGAGTGTTAGCCTTTATTGGTAGAGGGATTGAGTTCCGGAGTCGGGAGGTCATGTTGCAGCTGTACAGAACTCTGGTACGGCCGCATTTGGAGTATTGCGTACAGTTCTGGTCACCGCATTATAGGAAGGACGTGGAGGCTTTGGAGCGGGTGCAGAGGAGATTTACCAGGATGTTGCCTGGTATGGAGGGAAAATCTTATGAGGAAAGGCTGATGGACTCGAGGTTGTTTTCGTTGGAGAGAAGAAGGTTAAGAGGAGACTTAATAGAGGCATACAAAATGATCAGGGGGTTAGATAGGGTGGACGGTGAGAGCCTTCTCCCGCGGATGGATATGGCTGGCATGAGGGGACATAACTTTAAACTGAGGGGTAATAGATATAGGACAGAGGTCAGAGGTAGGTTCTTTACGCAAAGAGTAGTGAGGCCGTGGAATGCCCTACCTGCTACAGTAGTGAACTCGCCAACATTGAGGGCATTTAAAAGTTTATTGGATAAACATATGGATGATAATGGCATAGTGTAGGTTAGATGGCTTTTGTTTCGGTGCAACATCGTGGGCCGAAGGGCCTGTACTGCGCTGTATTGTTCTATGTTCTATGTTCTATGTACATTCTGACAGTCAGAGATGTGAAGCTCGGTGACTCCGCTGTCTATATCTGTGGGATTTGGGGGAAAATCTTTGGGAAAGGAACCCGGCTGAATGTAATCAGTGAGTAATGTCTATCTTATATTGCTTTTATTCCATATTTGACCATATATTAGAGGAATATGATGGAACATTGCCAGCCTCGGAGGCTGTGGCCCAGAGGGAGGAACGATCTGGGAAGAAGCCTGAAGTCTGTGAAGTAAAAATGTACAATTTAAACACACACACAGACGTAAAGCGACAGCGTGAGTGTAAAGGTGTGACATCAAAGTTTCACCCCTGAAATCTCTCAGAGCTCCAGGGGGTGTTGTCCGGGATTTTCACGTTCAGATTCCCGGTGGGGATTCGGGGTGGATTTTGACAGAACTGAAAGTGTGAATTTCTGTCCTCTCTCTGCCTTTCCCCAGCTGATTGGAATTAAACTTTACCGTGCGGGCAGTGTGGGCACTCTGCTGGTCTATGGGCAGGGAAGCTGCTGATGTGGCACCGATAGGTGGGCTACAGAACCTCTGGTCAAACAGGGAAGCTCTTCCACAATGTCCTCCCTGGATGGTTACATCCTGGCCAGCCTCTCTGCCGCTGCCATTGCAAACCCTCTTGTTGACCAGCGTCACACCCCCGCCTCCTGCTCCTGAGGTTACGGGAATATTGGGTGTCTGAGATCCAGAGGTGTTCCAGTGGCCAAACTGTGTCTAGAGTGAAGGCCGTGATTGTCATTGTCTACAGAGGCTGCTAGGTCTCCTGAGCATTCATTCCCAGCATTTTCTGAAATCCTCATTGTCAAAACCTGCAGCACTTTTCTTGCGGTTTATTGTAACAAGTTAGTGCGGATAATACACAATATCCAGGCATCAATACACAGGAACTGGACACAATATTCCAAGTGTGGTCTAACCAAGGTTTTATAAAGTTGCAGCAAAACCTCGCAGCTCTTAAACTCAATCCCCCTGTTCATGAAAGCCAACACACCAGACGCCTTCTTCACAACCCTATTAACCTGGGTGGCAACTTTGAGGGAGCTCTGTACGTGGACCCCAAGATCCCTCTCTTCCTCCACGCTTCCAAGAATTCTGCCTTTAACTCTTATTCAGCATTCAAATTTGACCTTCCAAAATGACTTAAAGGGCCGAATGGCCTCCTTCTGCACTGTAAATTCAATGATAATCTATGATTAATCTAGGACAAAGGTTCGGCACAACATCGTGGGCCGAAGGGCCTGTTCTGTGCTGTATTTTCTATGTTCTATGTTCTATGAATCACTCCACATTTATCTAGGTTGAACTCCATCTCAGCCCAGCTCTGCATCCTGTCAATGTCCTGTTGTAACCTGCAACCATCCTCAACACTATCTACAACTCCCCCAACCTTTGTGTCGTCGGCAAACTTACTAACCCACCCTTCCACTTCCTCATCCAAGTCATTTATAGAAACCACAAAGAGCTGAGGTCCCAGTACATATCCCAACACTTAGCCTCAGGATCAGAGATTCCCGCCCCCTATCTCTCAGAATCCTGAAGCAAAAATACTGAAGCAAAATATTTATTCAGGGCCTCCGCTATTTCCTCTGACTCTAGGCACAAGTCATAATAATAATAATCGCTTATTGACACAAGTAGGCTTCAGTGAAGTTACTGTGAAAAGCCCCTAGTCGCCATATTCCGGTGCCTGTTCGGGGAGGCTGGTATGGGAATTGAACCCGCGTTGCTGGCATTGTTCTGCATTACAAGCCAGCAGTTTAGCCCACGCTGCTAAACAGCCTCTGTTTCCTCCACTATCCCTGTTCGGCCCTAATCTCACTTTGATCATCCTCTTATTTCTCACATAAGTGTAGAACGCCTTGGGTTTTTCCCTAATCCTTCCCCCCAGGGCTTTTTCATGCCCCCTTCGAGATCTTCTCAGTCCATTTTTGAGTTCCTTCCTGGCTACCTTATAACACTCTAGAGCCGAGTCAGGTCCTTGCTTCCTCAACCTCACGTAAATGTCCTTCTTCCTCTTGACTAGAAGCACCACTTCTCTTGTTATCCAAGGCTCCTTCACCTTTCCATTCCTTCCTCGTCTCAGTGGGACAAAACTATTCAGCACTCGCAGCAAGTGCTCCTTAAACAACCCCCACATTACTGTTGTGCATTTCCCAACAACAACTGTTCCCACTTTATGCTCCTCAGCTCCTGCCTAATAGCAGTATAATTTCCCCTCCCCCAATTAAATACCTTCCCATACTGTCTGTCCCTATCCCTCTCCATGTCTGGGGTAAAGGTCAAGGAGTTGTGGTCACTGTCACAGAAATGCTCTCCCACCGAGACATCTGACATCTGTCCTGGTTGTCAAATGTTGGGGTTTGCTCCGGGATCCTACCAAATGTTGGGGTTTGCTCCGGGATCCTAACAAATGTTGCGGTTTGCTCCGGGATCCTAACAAATGTTGGGGTCTGCTCCGGGATCCTAACAAATGTTGGGGTCTGCTCCGTGATCCTAACAAATGTTGGGGTCTGCTCCGGGATCCTAACAAATGTTGGGGTCGGGTCCGGGATCCTAACAAATGTTGGGGTCGGGTCCAGGATCCTGACGCTGGATGGATTTGACCAGGTGGATTTGAGGTGGTTTATGGATTGAGATTAGATGAAGAGTCAGCAGTCGGGGGGCAGATATGTCTGGATGGTTTCTATGAAGAGAGGATTGATGACAATGGTTTTGAATATTTGAGGAAAGCCCCCAGTGTGTGACCTGAGAGTAAACAATGACAAAGTGTCAGGGGAGGTAAGAAATAGAAATTAACGGGGGAGGGGGGCATTTAGGAAATATGGAGAGAGGGATTGGGAGGGAGAATGGGAAGATTCTGCAGTGATAGGGATCACGGAGGAGGAATAGGGAAGTTGGGAATGGTGGGGGGAGTGGCAGAGACAGCTGAACATGTGACCTTAAACAAATAAATCTTTAGCTTTTTCAGATCAGAGCGTTTGATAATTTCTTCACTTTGTCCCCAAAGTAACATCAGCGGATACATTTCTCATTGAAACATTTGCAGATATTTGCAACCTTCAGACTGGTTATAACTTGTTGATATTTTTCTCTTAAAGAGGTGAATGCTCCAGTCCTTATCCAGTCTCCGAGTCTGGAACGTGTCACAGAGGGTCAGACTGCACGGTTACACTGCACCATGCGGAACGCCGCAGTGACACACACCGATGTTCACTGGAACCGGGAGCTGCCAGGGAAAGATATGGAGAGGGTTTTAACACATGATATAAAGAACAACACACGACGGAGTCCAGGTTTCACTGAGCGTTTCCATCCTTCCCGAGACACGTCCAATAAAACCTTCACCCTGACAATCAGCAACGTGCAGCCCAGTGACACTGCCGTCTATTACTGCTCCGTGTGGGGAGATATCAGTGGGAATGGATCACAGCTGAATGTAACCAGTAAGTGCATTCACAATGACATCACTCCATAGAGGGGAATCCTGTAACCAAACATTCCCAGTGAAGAGGAGAATGGGCTGGGGAATTGCCATTGTGATGTTATAACCCAATATTCCATGGGACTGTGACTCCTCCCTGGGAGCATGGCATTGTCAAATCTTTCTCCTGTCCCCATATCAGCTCTGAATAGAGGTGGTAACCCCAAAACATTATTTCTGTTATTCAGGTCGGCTTTGAGAATTCCAAAAAAGTTACAAATTGGACATTGCAAAACATTAATACATGAGTGACCATCGCTGATGCAGGTACCATAACCTCCCCGAATACATCACCAGTTCACCCCCAACAACATCAGGTCTGTGTACGTTATGAAACAGCCTTCTTAACTTGTCCTACAGGTTTGAAGGAATGTGCCCGTACCGACCGAGCTCTCTCAGCCCCTGCACCTTGTTTAAAATTGTACCAACTCATTCACATTGCCTCTCCTCATCTTTACCAAACTGAGTCACTTTCCACTTCTTTGTGATAAATTTCATCTGTCCCGACTCTACCTATTTCACCGTTCTGTCAATATTCCCCGGAACCTGACACTGTTCATCTCACTCTTCCCGACATTCCTGAACTTGGAGGGAGCTGTTCACTGGGAAATTCTGCCTCCTCTACTCAAGCCCATTTTAAACATTGAAAAATCTTGCTCATGTCCCCTCTTGCTGAAAATTAACCAGTGCGACAAAATCTGATTGTGTCATCACACCGAGCCTCCCCCATTGTCTGCCTGTCGCTCTGAGGACATGGTGCTGGGCACAGCCCTCTGCACACACTGCTGCCATCACTTTAGTCAGGGTGCATGCGGGAGCTGGACATTACTCTCAGATTCGGGTTGCCTTGTCCCAGCCTTGCCTTGTTATTTTAGGACAATTACATTGAGCAGAAAATGAATGAAACAATTGTTTATAAATCACCTATCACAACTTCAGGGTGTCCAAACACGATTCGCAGACAATTAAATATATTTACACAGGAAAATAGGAATGTAGTTTTGCCACCCCCTGAGCTAGTGTGCGGTCAATTCCAGCCCCACTGGACCCGGAGTCGCAACACAATTCAAATTAACCAATAATTCTTCGAAAAACTCCCAAATTTTTGATTGCCCAATGATTACAATCACCAGGTTTGTAAATCCCAAAACATTAATTTTTATCAATGACAATAACTATAATTAAATATGCATCAAGTACAACAGGCTAACAAATATATAATTCCTCATCCCCCCCACTTTAATTCACCCCACCCTCTACACACACATACACAAGACAAACAAACACAGAGGGAAAAGAGGGGTGTATAAATAATGGTGACAGTTATAGGATAAGAGTCCTTGTTGCAGATGGTTGTCTTCTAGCCCACCTTCCTTCAGTCCAGGCTTTCAGTTCGAGGTTTCTGCTTTCAGTCTCTAAGGGTTTGCACTGCAGATTCATCCAGGTTCTCTGTAGATTCAGAAATACAGCAGCTGTGCAGCATTTCTGGGGAAAGAGAGAGAGAGAGAGAGAGAGAGAGACTTACACAGTTTCTTCTCTGATTGTTCACAGCCTGACTGTCCTTTCCTTGGTTCTCTGGGAACCATGTCTCTCGGATAGGATCCAATCGCCACCTGTCGCCGGGCAGAATACAGCCTTTTGCCAATTCATTGGCCACCAAGCAACCAATCGAGCTGAATCCCTCCAATCTCCCTTGGGTGCCAAAATGCCTGCTGTTCAAAGGTTAACACAACGCACTAGATTGCAAGCCCTTCATCTGCGCGGTTTAAAGGTACATGTCCATTAAACATCCATGGATCGAAAATGATAGTGGCAAAATAAATGAAATGGAAAATAAGGGAATCAACAGGAGTGGCCCTTACAATATGAACAGTAGTAGGCCATTCAGCCCCTCGAGCCTATCCCGCCATTCAATGAGATCATGGCTGATCCGTGCTAACTCCATATACCTACCTTTGGCCCATATCCCTTAATAACTTTGCTGAACAGAAATCTATCTCGGATTTAAATTTCACAACTGAGCTAGCTTCAGCTGCTGTGTGTGGGAGAGAGTTCCAAATCTCGACCACACTTAGAGTGAAGAAATGCTTCCTGCCATCTCTCCTGAACGGTCTGGCCCGAATGTCTAGACCATGCTCCCTAATTTTAGAGTCTCCAAACGGTGGGAATAGTTTATCTGTCTTTCCCTGCTTTCTCCTGCTATCGGAATCACTGCTGTAGGGAACACACAAATCCCACACAAACGGCAATGATAGAAATGGGCATATCATCTGGTTTAGGGATCTTTAAATAATGGTGTGGGGTATTTCATCTCGAGCTGCAAGGATGGACTTGGCTGAACCCCTCAGTTCAGTGATGGCTCCTCCTAAAGAGCAGCTTCAATACTGTACAGATTGTCTCGATATCTGTGGAACTCTCTGCACTGGAACCAAATCCATGACCTCCTAACTCGGAGGTGTGATCACTTCCACTAAGTCACACATGACACTCTTCATCATGTCCATTGCAATCTGTTTGGAAACTCATATATTAAACAACAAGTCATCATATAACTTTATTTAATGAATCGTTAAACTTTAAATGATGGAAAATCGATTTCTTTGCATTGAACTCCATCTGTTTGCTCTGCACAGGTCGATTGGCTGACCCAGTCCTTATTCAGTATCCAAACATCAGCAAGGTGCCAGAGGGTGAGACTGTGGAGTTACAATGTGCCATGTACAATGCCAGTGTGAATGACACTGATGTCCACTGGTATCACCAGAGACCCGGGTACGAGAGGCAATGGACGATGAGCTGGTTTGTAAATGGCACCATCAGCAAGTCCCGGGATTTCCAGGACCGTTTTCAGCATTCCCAGGATTTCAGCATTAACAGCTACATTCTGACCATTGTGAATGTGACCCTCAATGATACAGCTGTCTATAGCTGCAGTGTGTGGAGCTACATCCATGGAGCAGGGAGCCAGCTCTATGTCACAGGTAAGTCAATACTGACTCACACTGACAGAGTGACAGTAACAATAAGCGGATTGGGAACCTGTTTTACCTCCCACAGCAGAGTAGACACGTGCAAACATACACAGCCACACACAATACTGTAGTGGGCACAGAATGCAGAGTGGCAATGTGGTTTGGAGAGTGAAAGATGCAAGAATTGAACAATGGAGATATGAGAATGGATCAATAACTTTTCAAAGATCCAAGGGAGTGTCTGTCACTGACTAGGTCAGCGTTTATTGCCCATCCCTAAATGCCCTTGAGAAGATGGTGGTGAACTGCTTTGTTGAACTTCTGCAATCAGAGACGTTTGATACATCTGAGTGTCCTGTTGGGCTATTTCAGAGAGCAGTTACTATCAACAACATTGCTGTGGGTCTGGAGTCACCTACAGGCCAGACTGGGTAAGGATGGCAGATTTACTTCACTGCAGGATATCAGCAAACCAGATGGGTCTTTGTAACAATCTGGCAATTTCATTATCACCATTACTGGGAATAACATTTTTATTGTAAATGTATTTAATTAACTGTATTGAAAATCCTCGGGTGCCGTGGTGGGATTTGACCAATGGAAGAAACAAGGACGAGTGTTGGACATACGATGTTCGAAGCTGCTCCAGTATTTAATCTGCTCTTGTCAATCCACTCCATTCCCCCATCCTCTCCCCAACTCCTTTGATTCACTCAGTGAACACAAATTGATCAAATTCAGTCCTGAAAACACCCAACAACAGGACAGAGCTTCCTGTGCTCGAGAATTCCAAAGGTGCCCAACTATTTTCCTCCTTATCTCATAATTCTCCTTATTCTGAGATGGTGATTCTCCCATTCGAAACTCCCCAGCCAGGGGAAGCAGCTTCCCAGTTCTCCCCTGCCAAATCCCTCAAGGATTTTCAATGTTTCAATGAGTTTATCTTTAATTTTTCTCAACTCCAGAGATGATACGCCCTGTCTACTCAATGATAGGCCCTGTCGACTCAATGATAGGCCCTGTCTACACAATGATAGGCCCTGTCTACACAATGATAGGCCCTGTCTACACAATGATAGGCCCTGTCTACACAATAATAGGCCCTGACTACTCAATGATAGGCCCTGTCTACTCAATGATAGGCCCTGTATACACAATGATTGGACCTGACTACTCAATGATAGGCCCTGTCTACTCAATGATAGGCCCTGTCTACTCAATGATAGGCCCTGTCTACTCAATGATAGGCCCTGTCGACTCAATGATAGGCCCTGTCGACTCAATGATAGGCCCTGTCTACACAATGATAGGCCCTGAAACTCAATGATAGGCCCTGTCTACTCAATGATAGGCCCTGTATACACAATGATTGGCCCTGACTACTCAATGATAGGCCCTGTCTACTCAATGATAGGCTCTGTCTACACAATTATAGGCCCTGTCTACACAATGATAGGCCTTGTCTACTCAATGATAGACTCTGTCTACTCAATGATAGGCCCTGTCTACACAATGATAGGCCCTGTCTACACAATTATAGGCCTTGTCTACTCAATGATAGACCCTGTCTACACAATGATAGGCCCTGTCTACACAATGATAGGCCCTGTCTACTCAATGATAGGCCCTGTCTACTCAATGATAGGCCCTGTCTAAACAATGATAGGCTCTGTCTACACAATGATTGGCCCTGTCTACTCAATGATAGACCCTGTCGACTCAATGATAAGCTCTGTCTACACAATGATAGGCTCTGTCTACACAATGATCGGCCTTGTCTACACAATGATAGGCCCTGTCTACACAATGATACAATGATAGGCCCTGTCTACACAATGATAGGCCGTGTCTACTCAACGATAGGCTCTGTCTACACAATGATCAGCCCTGTCTACTCAATGATAGGCCCTGTCTACTCAATGATCGGCCCTGTCTACTCAATGATCGGCCCTGTCTACTCAATGATCGGCCCTGTCTACTCAATGATCGGCCCTGTCTACTCAATGATCGGCCCTGTCTACTCAATGATAGGCCCTGTCTCCACAATGATAGGCTCTGTCCCAAAATGATAGGCTCTGTCTCCACAATGGTAGGCCCTGTCTACTCAATGATAGGCCCTGTCTACTCAATGATAGGCTCTGTCTACACAATGAACAAGAACTTACGATGATTGTTTACTTTCCGCTGTGAGGACCTTTTCCAGGATCTGATCCATGCGGAGCTGTATTTCACACTCCAGCAACATCTTTTGGGCAGCGTTACTGATGTAGTTTACATTGATTTTAGTAAGACACATGACAGATCGATCAGTAAATTAGAAAGACCCAAGATAACGTATCATAGAATCGTCGAATCCCTCCAGCGCAGAAGGAGGCCATTTCGCCCATCGAGTCTGCACCGACCCTTCAAATGGGCACTCTATCCCTGTCCAATCCTATCCCCATAACCTAATTGTCCTTCCATAATTGTCCTTGTGGAGGTGGTGGTGAGCTGCCTTCTTGAACCGCTGCTGTCCCTGTAATGTAGGTACATCCACAGAGCAGTTAGAGAGGAAGCTCCGGGATTTTGACCCAGCGACAGTGAAGGAACGGATATATTTCCAATCAGGATGGTGAGTGACTTGGAGGGGGGCTTGCAGATGGTGGTGTTCCCAAATGCCTGCTGCCTTTGTCCTTCTGGATGGTAGAGTTTTGAAATTACTGCCAAAGGAGGCTTGATGAGTTTCTGCAGTGTATCTTCTATTGCGATCCTGGACCAGACTGTAACAGTGGCTGGGATATGGGACAGAACCCCCAATATTTTATTTTAATTGTGTAAGAGTTTGAGGAAAGGGGACCTCACTCCAGGAAGGATTTCATGAAGAAATAGGGACATAGTAAACAAACCTCAGTACTAACACAGTATTAAAGTATCTTTCACATCAGACCTGAAAATAGTTTACAATTACGCCTTCAACAATACTACTCAATACAGTGAATACAGTAACCCTTAACTGCTATCTTTGTTCCCACTCAAACTACAAGAAAATACATCTCAGCTCTCAGTCTACCTTCAGTACCTTTAGCTCTCAGGAATACCTGCTCGACAGGGATGCCTGGCTAATCTACTTTGATAAAGAAAGGTGGCTTGACACTGCTTTCAAGGTAAGATCTGACTCCTGTCAGACCCATGCAGAAACTCTGGCTGTATCGCCTTAGAAGCTGTTTCAGCTGGTTTGTTCACCCTTCCAGCCACACAGCTCTCTTTCTGCAGACAGAGCTTTTAACTGAACTGCAGAGAACAAACTGCTTAACTTCTGGTCACAGCTTCAGTTAGAACTCCACTGCCCTGCATTCCCTGCAAAATGTCAGATACCCTAGGTCCACCCAGTAATGACATTATCTTACCAAGCTGAAATCTAATTAACTCCACAGGGAATCGCCTTAGTCCAAACAAAACTACATTAGCCCAAGCTTTTTACAATAATTTCATCATTGGGAGCGCTGGCTCCCAATCCTGTGTTGCCTTTCAAACTAGGATTTATTTTGAAACACGCTTACAGCAGTCACACATTCTATCCCAGGCTCATAACCCTTACCCCACCAAGTACATATAATACAATATATCAGAAATTCGAACATTCATCACACTTGTAGATGGTACACACAGCTGTTACTTGCTTTGATGGTGGGGGGACTGAATGTTTAAGGAGGTGGATGGGGTGCCGATCAAGTGGGCTGTTTTCTCCTGGATGGTGTTGAGCTTCTTTTGTGTTGTTGGAGCTGCGGTCATTCAGGCAAGTGGAGAGCATTTCTCACCTGACTGGATGGTGGACTGGCTTTGGAGAGTCAGGAGGTGAGTTACTTACCGCAGGTTTCCTCACCTCTGACCTGCTCTTGTAGCCACACTGTTTATATATTTAATGCAGTTCAGTTTCTGGTTAAGGGTAACCCCCAGGATGGTGATACTGAAGGATTCAGCGATGGTAATGTCCTTGACTGTCAAGGGATGATGGTTAGATTCTCTTTGGTTGGAGATGAACATTGCCTGGCACTTGAGTATCATGAATGTTGCTTTCCACTTGTGAAGCGAGCCTGAATGTTGTGCAGGTCTTGATGCACAGGGACTCAAACTGCTTCAGTATCTGAGGAGTTGTGAATGGTGTTGAACATTGTGCATTCATTGGTGAACATCCGCATTTCTGACCTTACGATGGAAGGAAGGTCATTGATGAAGTAGCTGGAGATGGTTGGGCCGAGGACACTGCCCTGAGGAATTCCTACAGTGATGTCCTGGCACTGAGATGATTGACCTCCAACAACCACAACCATCTTCCTTTGTGCCGGGTTTGAGCCCAACCAATGGAGATGGAGAGTTTTTGACACCACGAGAACATTTGACTGAGTTTGGCCTCAATGAACCCGAGCAAAACTGGAATCAATCAGAATCAGGAAGAAACGGGTGAGGTGAAAAGTCTGTGATAGATTCATTATGCACGGGCTGTGGAAAGTGATTAACTGAAATGAAAATTGCTTATTGTCACAAGTAGGCTTCAAATGAAGTTACTGTGAAAAGCCCCTAGTCGCCACATTCGGGGAGGCTGGTACGGGAATTGAACTGTGCTGCTGGCCTGCCTTGGTCTGCTTTAAAAACCAGTGATTTAGCCCAGTCTGCTAAACCAGTCCCTGGCTAGGTGGAGTCAGATTTGGAGGAGAGTGTACATAGGCTGTGGAAGGATGGGTGTGGTAGTATGCATTAGGGGTCATGTGGGACTGTGAAGCCGTGATGCCATTGGCTGACAGATCCCGGGTCCTGGTTGGCTGTTGATCTCTAGCTCCGCCCTGAAGGCGGAGTATAAGAACCAGGAGTTCTCCCCGCAGCTCCAGTCTGTTGCTGAACTGCGGGGAACAAGTCACGCTTAATAAAGCCTCATCGACTTCATCTCTATTCGTCTCTCGTAAGTCATTGTGCGCTACAATGGGTAAATTCCATGATAGATTCTAACCATTGTCGACAGCCCCAGCAGCCCCGGACACACCCATACCCACCGTCACAGCTTCCGAAGTCAGATGGGCTTCGTGAAAGTGAACCCTCGGAAAGCGACGGTTTGGGTCGGGTCCCTGGTCATACAGTCACATGCTGCGCGGACTAATGTATTCACAAACATCTTCAACCTCGCCCTACTCCGTTCCAAGGTTCCCACCTGCTTCAAGAAGACCATCATCATACTGGTGTCAAAGAAGAACCAGGCAACGTGCCTCAACAACACGCGAACCCGCCTCTCATCCATTGACCCCCGCTGCCTTGGGAAAGCGGGGAGCATAATCAAAGACCCCTCCCATCCCGCTTATTCACTCTTCCAACTTCTTCCATCGGGCAGGAGATGCAAAGTCTGAGAACACTCACTAACAGATTCAAAGACAGCTTCTTCCCCACTCATACCAGACTCCTAAACGACTCTCTTATGGACTGATCTGACCGCTTCACACATCTTCACTACTGAGTAGTACTGCCCTCCTGTATGCTTCACCCGATGCCTGAGTCTATGTATTTACATTGCGTATTTATACATAGAACAAGAAAATTACAGTAGAGGAGCAGGCCCTTCAGCCCTCCAAGCCTGCACCGACCATGCTGCCCATCTGAACTAAATCCCCCCACTGCTCCGGGGACCAAATCCCTCTCTTCCAATCCAATTCATGTATTTGTCAAGACGCCTCTTAAAAGTCGCTATCGTATCTGCTTTCACTACCTCCCCAAACAGCGAGTTCCAGGCTCCCACCACCCTCTGTGTAAAAAACCTGCCTCATACATCTCCTTTAAACCTTGCCCCTCGCACCTTAAACCTATGCCCCCTAGTAATTGACTCTTCCACCCTGGGAAAAAGCTTCTGACTATCCACTCTGTCCATGCCCCTCATAATCTTGTAGTCTTCTATCAGGTCACCCCTCAATCTATGTCGTTCCAATGAGATAAAACAAAGTTTCTCCAACCTCTCCTCATAACTAATGCCCTCCATACCAGGCAACATCCTGGTAAACCACTTCTGTACCAGCTCCAAACCTCCACATCCTTATGGTAGTGTGGCGACCAGAATTGAACACCAGATTCTCAGTTCAGCCTACCTAAGGTTCTGTAAAGCTGCAACACGGCTTGCCAATTTTTAAACTCAATTCCACGGCCAATGAAGGCAAGCATGCCGTATGCCTTCTTGACTACCTTCTGCACCTGCGTTGCCCCTTTCAGTGACCTATCTACCTGAACACCCAGATCTCTCAGCCTGTCAACACTCTTAAGGATTCTGCCATTTACTGTATATTTCCCATCTGTATTCGTTCTTCCAAACTGCATTACCTCACATTTGTCTGGATTAAACACCATCTGCCATCTCTCCGCCCAAGTCTCCAACCAATCTATATCCTGCTGTATCCTCTGACGGTCCGGTCCTCATCGCTGTCCGCAATTCCACCAACATTGTGTCATCTGCAAACTTACTAATCAGACCAGTTACATTTTCCTCCAAATCATTTATATACATTCCAAATACATGTATGGCCTTTGTATTTTTCATGTACGGAATGATATGTCTGGACTGTAAGCAGAACAATACGTTTCACTGTACCTCGGCACACGTGACAATAAACAAATCCAATCCAGTCCAAGATTGGGTCCAGTTTTGCAAAGGAATATAATAGTGGGGTGATCCATAATGGAGTCAACAGGAAATGAATGGCCTCATGTTGTTCAGTGTTTTTATTTCTCTGCTTATCAATGGTCATTTTTTTCAAAATCACCATTGCACGGTTACAGTGCACCATGCGGAACGCCGCAGTGACACACACCGATGTTCACTGGAACCGGGAGCTGCCAGGGAAAGATATGGAGAGGGTTTTAACACATGATATAAAGAACAACACACAACGGAGTCCAGGTTTCACTGAGCGTTTCCATCCTTCCCGAGACACATCCAATAAAACCTTCATCCTGACAATCAGCAACGTGCAGCCCAGTGACACTGCCGTCTATTACTGCTCCGTGTGGGGAGATATCAGTGGGAATGGATCACAGCTGAGTGTAACCAGTAAGTGCAGTTTTCATGATTCTAATTGATCCCCATTGGTGTGAGTGGTGGACAGGCTGGGATTCGGGAAACAGGTTTGTGTGTTTATATTTTGTATTGATGACTTAATCAACAGGCCCCTGACTCTGAACACTAGCCCCCCACCCCCACTGGCCCTGGCAGAGGTTAATAAACCCTCGACTCTGTCAGCCCTGCTACCCACACAGTCAACCCCTCACCGTTCGTAAACCACCTTTCTTAACGTGCACTTGATTTACTTTTATTTTGCGAAAGACAGGTTCTGCAAAATGAAACTCATTAATCTCTAAATATATTACAGCAGTACCATACAATATTCCCGTACCAGCCTCCCCGAACAGGTGCCGGAATGTGGTGACTAGGAGCTTTTCACAGTAACGTCATTTGAAGCCTACTTGTGACAATAAGCGATTTTCATTTCATTTTCATTTCATTTTCATATCCGTGTGGATTTGTTTTTTTGTGTGTGTTCAAACCTCGGCCAATTTCTGTTTCCTGGTATCACGTTAATGATTGTGGTTCAATCAGATCATCAGACTTTTCAGGAACAGCTGTTGTGGTCAACAAGCTTCCCATTGGGAGAGAGTCACTCAGACTGGAAACGTTCGCTCCCTTCTCTCTCCACAGATGCTGCCAGACCTGCTGAGATTGTCCAGTATTTCCTGTTTTTGTCTCAGATTCCAGCATCCGCAGTAATTTGCTTTCATTTTCACTTTCCCATTGGATCCATTCACTTCCCGAGTAACCACTTGTCTCTGCTTAAATACATCTCCTTTTCCACAGAATCTATTCCATGGGCGGAATTTTCCGGAATTTCCCGACGCTGAAATCGAGAATGGCGATTGGGCGGAGAATGACTCCCGTCGGCAGAATCGGGGCAGGCGCCGGTTTGACTCCGGCTCGCTATGCTCCTCCCCCTCCGAATCGGCTTCATCGGGACGCATGCCGCGCGCAGTCAGAACGCCGTTGCCATGTCATCAGCCGGCCCACCCGCGATGCTCCGCCTCCGATGGGCCGAGTTCCTGACGGAGCGGGCCGCGTGTGGTCCCAGCGATCAGGAAGCTGGCGTGCTGGCTGCGGACAGCCTCTCACCATTGTCCTTGTCAAGCCCATTCAGAATAAGATTCACTGAGATCACCTTTCATTCTTCCAACTTCCAACAAGTAGCGTCCCAACAACCAGATTAACCTTTGCTGCAAAGACAATCCCTCCAACCCGTGTCAACCTTCCCTGAACCGCCTCCAATGGAATAATATCTTATCTTAAATAAGGGAGCAAAACTGTTCACAGCTCTCCAGATGTGGTCTCACCAGTACCTTTGGAATGACCTCCAATTGGCAAAAACGAGGTAAACAAAGAACCTTGCGGAGACCAGCTGCCGCACTCGGAGGGTAAGCTT
Organism: Scyliorhinus torazame; assembly: GCF_047496885.1. Classification (NCBI taxonomy): domain Eukaryota; kingdom Metazoa; phylum Chordata; class Chondrichthyes; order Carcharhiniformes; family Scyliorhinidae; genus Scyliorhinus; species Scyliorhinus torazame. Next base: position 411,958,430 of record NC_092707.1, read on the forward strand.
GCTCTTTCAAAAATGCCTCTTTTTGGGAAGTTGGATGCATTTGACCCGACTATTGAGGACTGGTCCCAGGATGTGGAGAGAATGTGTTACTTTTTCCAGGCCAATGAGATAACGGAGGATGGAAGGAAACAGGTTCTACTGCTGTCGGCGTGCGGACCCTCAGCCTTCGCCATTATACGTAGTCTAACTTACCCCGATATGCCGGACACGATACCTTTCCAAGAATTAACAAAATTGGTGGAAGAGCACTATGACCCAAAACCACCCCTCATTTTGGGTAGGTACAGATTCTACACAACGAAGCGGGAAGACAGAGAGTCAGTCACAAATTTCTTGACCCGCCTGAGAAGGCTGGCGGAAAAATGTGAGTTCGGCTCGACGCTAAATGAAATGCTTCGGGACCGGTTAGTGTGTGGCATAAATTACCTCCAAATACAGAATCGCCTGTTGGCAGAAACGCAGCTAGACTGCAGGCGGGCGTTACAGCTCACACTGTCCCTAGAAAAGGCAGCAAGTGGGGCACAGGAACTACAGGGCATGCCAATGGAGGTAGATACCAGGGAGAGGGACTACCACAATGGGTCCAGCTACCAGATAGCCGCCCTCAGGGAAAGCCTGAGGAACAGAGGGCCAAAGAAAAACCCCAGAACTGCCCCCAAGTCTGCTAGGACTAACTGGAGACAGAGGGAACAACCGGCTGAGGCTCCCCCAACAGAGAAGGACCGTTTCAGACAGAGTGGGGTAACAGTGACAGAAACCCTAGAAGGAGGTGGCAAAAGAGGAATAGCAGGTAGGGACGCAGGGAAGTACACAACCTAGATGCCCCATCCTCCTCCGAAGGGGAACAGTTCTATAATATTGCGACAAAGAAAGCAGAACCTATTAAGATTACCCCCCGGGTGAACGGTCGGACGACAATAATGGAAATAGACACGGGTGCGGCCATATCAGTAATGGGAGTGGCAGCATTTTAAAAAATCAAAGATGGACTCCAGCCACTAACCCGAACAAAAACATCGACAAAACTTAAAACCTACATGGGGGAACCCCTGGAAGTTCTAGTCACGACTCATGGACCCGTGGAATATGACAAACAATTGCTCAGATTACCATTGACGATAGTAGAGGGCTCCGGACTGAACTTCGTAGGACAGAACTGGCTGAAAGACCTAAACTTAGATTGGATGAAAATTTTCCAGAGTGGAAGCGGGCAGTTGAGTGGAGTACTCCAAAAATACCCAGAGGTCTTCCAAGAAGGTTTGGGGGAAATTATAGGCGCCAAAGCAACTTTGCACGTGGACCCAGAAGCCCTTCCGAAATTTTGTGAGGCCAGGCCGGTACCTTTTGCATTAAGGAAGAAAGTAGATGTGGAAATAGAAAGGTTACGGCGCGACGGCATTATCAGACCAGTACAGTTCTCGGAATGGGCAGCGCCGGTGGTACCAATTTTGAAGCCAGACGGCTCGATACGTCTCTGTGGAGATTTCAAACAGACAGTAAACAAATACGCACTGCTGGACAAATACCCGATCCCGAAAATAGACGACCTATATGCCAAATTGGCAGGTGGGCTTTTGTTCACGAAACTGGACATGAGCCACGCCTCCCTGTAGTTAAAACTGGACAAGGACTCCCAGAAGTTCGCTACGATCAACACCCTGAAGGGACTTTTTCGTTATACTAGGCTACCCTTCGGAGTGTCATCAGCCTGCGCTATATTCCAGCGTACGATGGAAAATATTCTGCAGGGACTACCGCAGGTGGCGATTTATTTGGACGATGTCTTAATCACGGGTAGGACAAACAGGGAACACTTAAGGAACCTGGAGGAAGTGCTCAGGCGTTTCGCAAAGGCAGGCGTACGGCTGAAAAGAGAAACATGTGTTTTTCTGTCCCCACAAGTGACGTACCTGGGATATAAAGTAGACGAGTCGGGCTTACACCCATTGGCAATAAAAGAAGCCCCAGCTCCCACCACAGTCCAGGAGCTACGATCATTTCTAGGATTGGTAACATATTATGGCAAATTTATTGAAAATAGGGCGTACATCCTAGAACGCCTCCACCAGCTACTAAAAAAGGGACAAGAATGGAAATGGTCCGCCCGCCAAAACCGAGCATTTAGGGACATTAAGGAACAGCTGCCATCCAAAAATGTCCTCGAGCATTATGACCCAAGGAGTTGGTGGTCACGTGTGACGCATCACCTTACGGGGTAGGAGCCGTCTTAGCCCATCAAGGAAGGAATGGGGAAAAACGGCCAATAGCCTATGCTTCGAGGACCTTGGCGATGGCTGAGAGAAAGTACGCCCAAATCGAGAAGGAAGGACTGGCGGTGATATTTGCAGTAATAAAATGTCACCAGTATCTGTACGGGCGGAAATTCACCATAGTGACGGACCATAAGCCGTTATTAGGGTTATTAAAAGAAGACAAGTCAATACCCCCGATTGCACCAGCTAGAATCCAATATACTGGCACCGTATAGATACGTTCTGGAGCACAGACCGGGAACGCGAGGAGCAAATGCAGATGCTTTGAGCAGACTTCCCCTCCCCGACACCCCGCCGCTAATACCGAAAGTAGAGGAGACAGTCATTACTCTAAATTTTTTGGACACCCTACCAGTGGACGCACAACATATTCGGTTGTGGACACAAAAAGACCCAGTTTTAGCCAAGATGAAGCATTTACTGCTAACAGGGGAACTGGAGAGACCAGTGTAGCCCTAGATGCACCCATACTGGAGCAGAAGGGACCAAATAGCCGTAGAAGACGGTATCCTATTATGGGGAGCCCGGGTAATAGTCCCAGCTCAGGGCCGTCGGGCAATCTTAACCGAGTTACATCATGGACACCCAGGGGTGTCTAAAATGAAGATGCTCGCTCAAAGCTACGTTTGGTGGCCAGGATTGGACACAGACATAACAGCCTTGGTACGTCGGTGCCAGGAGTGCCAACAGGGGCAAAGAGTGCCACCAGCTGCACCATTGCACCCGTGGGAATGGCCAGGCAGACCCGGGACCCGCCTGCATATTGACTACACAGGCCCATTAATGGGCTCAATGTTTTGGGTGATAGTGGACGCCCACTCCAAATAGTTGGACGTCCACCGGGTAACGCGGCAAGCACAGCATCGACAATTGAAAAACTCAGGGCCTCGTTTGCAACACATGGACTTCCGGAGGTAGTGGTGTCGGACAACGGAACGGCATTCACAAGTGGGGAATTTGGAAAATTTCTAAAGGGAAACGGAGTCCGCCACATCAAAACGGCCCCTTACCATCCAGCGTCCAACGGCATGGCAGAGAGAGCGGTCCAGACACTAAAAGCGGGACTCAAGAAGCAGCCAGCAGCGTCAATGGACACAAAGCTCTCCCGCTGGCTGTTTGATTACAGGACAACACCGCATTCCACAACGGGCATACCACCAGCTGAACTCTTAATGGGGAGGTGGCTGCGAACGAGACTGAGTCTCCTTTTCCCAAATTCAACGGGGAAAGTGGAGAAACAACAGGAGGTCCAACGCAGGGGGCATGATAATAGTCAGCAGCAGAGACATTTCCAGGTGGGGACACCGGTTTGGGTCAAGAATTATAGGAATGGACCAACGTGGGTCAAAGGCACGGTTGAGTCCCAAACAGGGCCCATGTCATATGAAGTTTCAATAGAAGGTAAGGTGCTGAAGAAACACCGAGACCAAATAAGGGCAGCGGAACCACACCTGGAGGCCGTCGAAGCAGGACCGCCTCAAGCTGGGATAGCTCAGACGGGAAAGATACCCACACCCCAGCCCCGAGCAATTTCTCCAGACCCCGTCATCCAGGCGTCAGAGTCGGAGATGGACACGTTCGACGAGGTCGCCGCGACACCTCGCCCCGAGGAGGAGGAAGTACAACTTCCAAGGAGGTCATCAAGGAAAAGACGGGCACCTGTAAGGTACACCCCACCCATGTCGGAGAACGCCCCGGCGGACGACACAGAGGTGACAGACCCGGACAGGAGGAGCAGGAAGAAGCTCAGAGGAATGCCAGCTGGCAGGAATTCCTTGGACCTTGGGGGGGGGGGAGGGGTGTAATGACCTCCAATTGGCATTATTGGTTGGCCAATTGGAGTATGAGCTCCCTCAATGATAGCTCATTGAGGGGGCCCATATAAGCACCTGTGTAGGCTTTGTGAGGCTGTCTTAGGTTGACTGGAATGCTAGTAGCACTGTTTGGAGCTGCTCTTGTATATGTTATTGCAAATATATACTGGTGTAGTGACGGAACCCCTGCCTCCTGTGGCTTATTACAACATCGTACAGTTGCAGCAAGACTTCCCAACTCTTATACTCTAACCCCAGTGAAATCAGGGCCAACATTCCATTACCCTTCCTGATTACCCGCTGACCCTGTGTGCTAGCTTTTTGTGTTTCGTGCGCAAGTCCCCCAATGTCCCTTCGTGTTGCAGCTTTATGCAGTATTTTACATTTAAATAATACTCTTTATCCCTTCCAAAATGAGCAACTCCACATTTTCCCACTTTATACTCCTGTGGTATTATAGGTATTACGGTACCTGATAGGCTAAAGCAACCTTGGTGGAAATTGTCTGCTTTCTATTGGTTAGAATGTATGATAGCTCCGCCCTACTAGGCGGGGTATAAGAACCAGTGCCGCCCCAGCAGCCTTCATACTGTACCTGAGCTGCTGGGGGAAACATCTAGCTTATTAAAGCCTTCAGTTGGACTACAACCTCGCTTTAGTGGTCATTGATCGTGCATCAATTTAATTAGCTTTTTTTTTTAAGGATGAAAGGTGTGTATGTTTTTGTGAGTGTGTTTGTATGTCATTTGTGTGTGTGTATGTGTTTCTGTGAGTGTGTGTTTGTTTTTAGAAGTGAGTGTGCGTGTATCTATTTCTGAGTGTCAATTTATGTGTTTCTGTGAGAGTGTGTTTGTCTGTATATGTGTGTTTCCGTGAGTGAGTGTGTTTCTGAGTGTGTGAGGATTTCTGAGTGTGTGTCTGTTTCTGTGAATGAGTGGATGATTTCTGAGTCCATGTTCCTGTGAATGTCTGTTTTTGTGTTTCTGAGTGTGTGTGGGTTTCCGTGAGTGAGTGTGTGTGTGTTTCTGAGTGTGTCTGTGTTTCTGAATTTGTGTGTGTTTGTGGGAATGAGTGTGTGTGTTTCTCAGTGTTTCTGTGAGTGAGTGTGTTTGTGTGTGTTTGTCTGTGTGTGTGTACATGTGCTTCTGTGTGTGTGTGAGTGTGTGTGTGTTTGTCTGAGTGTGTGTACATGTGTATTTCTGTGTGTGTGTGTGTGTGAGTGTGTGTGTGTTTCTGAGTGTGTGTGTTTGTGAATGTTTGTGTGTGTCGAATGATCACCATGAAACCATTGTTGATCATTTTGAAAATCCATCTGGTTCACTTATTCGTGAAGGAAATCTGCCACCTTTTCCCGGTCTGGCCTGCATGTGACTCCAGGCCCACAGCAATGTGGTTGACTCTGAAACACCCTCTGAAATGGCCGAGCGAGGCACTAAGTCCCAGGGTAACTATAGACGGGGAATAAATGCTGGACCCAGCCAGTGACACCAACATCCCAGGGAAGAATATGTTTAAAAACATTCTATGCAGCGTTGCTGTTTTGGGTCCATTTTGAGTGAATGTTTCACCGTTTATACAGAAAGTGACAGAAATCAGCTGCTTTTCCCGAATCCATGATATGTGGCAGTGAGTTCTCCCAGTGAGACAGAGAAGACAGCCAGAGTGATGCAGCAAAGAGTGAGTTTGGGAATTTGAATCGAGGTGGGAATTCAAAGCTGGGTGGGGAGGAAGTGCTTTTTGTGACTGGTAAGTAGTGTTTCTGTTTTTCTGTTTCTTTCATTGGTATATTTATTTTTTTTTTTCTTCATTGTTTATTTATTTAAATTTTTTTGGGGGGAAATTGAAATTGTTGAAGTTAACCAAAGGTTTAAGACATGGCAGGAGATCTCAGACCCGTGTCATGCTCCTCGTGTGCGATGTGGGAGCTCAGGGACACGTCCACTGTCCCTGGCTCCTTCACATGCATGAAGTGTGTCCAGTTGCAGCTCCTGTTAGAACGCTTGACGGCTCTGGAGCTGCGGATGCACTCACTTTGGAGCATCCGCGATGCTGAGGACGTCGTGGATAGCACGTTTAGCGAGTTGGTCACACCGCAGGTGAAAGGTACTGAGGGAGATAGTAAATGGGTGACCAAAAGACAGAGCAAGAGTAGGAAGGCAGTGCAGGTGTCCTCTGCGGTCATCTCCCTGCAAAACAGATATACCGCTTTGGATACTGTTGAGGGAGATGGCTCACCAGGGGAAGGCAGCAGCAGCCAGGTTCATGGCACCGTGGCTGGCTCTGCTGCGCAGCTGGGCAGGAAGAAGAATGGCAGGGCTATAGTGATAGGGGACTCAATTGTAAGGGGAATAGACAGGCGGTTCTGCGGACGCAATCGAGGCTCCAGGATGGTATGTTGCCTCCCTGGTGCAAGGGTCAAGGTTGTCTCGGAGCGGCTGCAGGACATTCTGGGGGGGGGGGGGGGGGGGGGGGGAGGTGATCAGCCAGCTGTCGTGGTGCACATAGGCACCAACGATATAGGTAAAAAACGGGACGAGGTCCTACAAGCTGAATTTAGGGAGCTAGGAGTTAAACTAAAGAGTAGGACCTCAAAGGTAGTAATCTCAGGATTGCTACCAGTGCCACGAGCTAGTCAGAGTAGGAATGTCAGGATAGAGAGGATGAATTTGTGGCTCGAGAGATGGTGCAAGAGGGAGGGATTCAAATTCCTGGGACGTTGGAACCGATTCTGGGGGAGGTGGGACCAGTACAAACCGGACGGTCTGCACCTGGGCAGGATTGGAACCGATGTCCTAGGGGGGGTGTTTGCTAGAGCTGTTGGGGAGAGTTTAAACTAATGTGGCAGGGGGATGGGAACCAATGCAGGAAGTTGGAAGGTAGTAAAACAGGGACAGAAACAAAAGGCAGTAAGGGGGAAAGTGTAAGGCAGAGAAGCCATAGTCAAAAATCAAAAAGGGCGACAGTACAAGGTACAGTGACTGAGGGGAGCTCAGTGAATAGGACCAGGAATACTAAAAGGAATAAAACGGGAAGTGAAAACATTAATGGTAAGCGGCGCAGCAGGTTGCTACAGGAAGATATGGGTTCGATGATCAGGAAAATTAGGAGAAAGGTTAAGAGGAAATATAACTTAGGAGAGGTTACTGATCGAGGTGTTAAGATTAAGAACAGAGGTAAAAAAAAGCCAACATAAGTGCACTTTACCTGAATGCTCGTAGTATTCGGAATAAGGTAAATGAGTTGATGGCGCAAATCATCGTGAATGACTATGATTTAGTGGCCATTGAAACATGGTTAAAGGATGGTCACGACTGGGAGTTAAATATCCGAGGGTATCAAACTTTTCGGAGGGACAGAGTGGATGGTAACGGAGGTGGTGTAGCTCTGTTATTTAAGGATGACATCCGGGCAACAGTAAGGGATGACATCGGTGCTATGGAGGATAAGGTTGAATCCATTTGGGTGGAAATCAGGAATAGTAAGACGAAAAAGTCACTGATAGGAGTAATCTATAGGCCACCAAATAGTAACATTATGGTGGGGCAGGCAATAAACAAAGAAATAACAGATGCATGTAGAAATGGTACAGCAGTTATCATGGGGGATTTTAATCTACATGTTGATTGGTTTAACCAGGTCGGTCAAGGCAGCCTTGAGGAGGAGTTTATAGAATGTATCCGCGATAGTTTCCTTGAACAGTATGCAATGGAACCTACGAGGGAACAAGCGGTCCTAGATCTGGTCCTGTGTAATGAGACAGGATTGATTCAGGATCTCATCGTTAGGGAGCCTCTCGGGAGGAGCGATCACAATATGGTGGAATTTAAAATACAGATGGAGGGTGAGAAGGTAAAATCAAGCACTAGTGTTTTGTGCTTAAACAAAGGAGATTACAATGGGATGAGAGAAGAACTAGCTAAGGTAGACTGGGAGCAAAGACTTTATGGTGAAACAGTTGAGGAACAGTGGAGAACCTTCCAAGTGATTTTTCACAGTGCCCAGCAAAGGTTTATACCAACAAAATGGAAGGACGGTAAAAAGAGGGAAAATCGACCGTGGATATCTAAGGAAATAAGGGAGAGTATCAAATTGAAGGAAAAAACATACAAAGTAGCAAAGATCAGTGGGAGACTAGAGGACTGGGAAATCTTTAGGGGGCAACAGAAAGCTACTAAAAAAGCTATAAAGAAGAGTAAGATAGATTATGAGAGTAAACTTGCTCAGAATATAAAAACAGATAGTAAAAGTTTCTACAAATACATAAAACAAAAAAGAGTGGCTAAGGTAAATATTGGTCCTTTAGAGGATGAGAAGGGAGATTTAATAATGGGAGATGAGGAAATGGCTGAGGAACTGAACAGGTTTTTTGGGTCGGTCTTCACAGTGGAAGACACAAATAACATGCCAGTGACTGATGGAAATGAGGCTATGACAGGTGAGGACCTTGAGAGGATTGATATCACTAAGGAGGTAGTGATGGGCAAGCTAATGGGGCTAAAGTTAGACAAGTCTCCTGGCCCTGATGCAATGCATCCCAGAGTGCTAAAAGAGATGGCTAGGGAAATTGCAAATGCACTAGTGATAATTTACCAAAATTCACTAGACTCTGGGGTGGTCCCGGCAGATTGGAAATTAGCAAACGTGACACCACTGTTTAAAAAAGGAGGTAGGCAGAAAGTGGGTAATTATAGGCCAGTGAGCTTAACTTAGGTAGTAGGGAAGATGCTGGAATCTATCATCAAGGAAGAAATAGCGAGGCATCTGGATGGAAATTGTCTCATTGGACAGACGCAGCATGGGTTCATAAAGGGGCAGGTCGTGCCTAACTAATTTAGTGGAATTTTTTGAGGACATTAACAGTGCGGTAGATAACGGGGAGCCAATGGATGTGGTATCTCTGGATTTCCAGAAAGCCTTTGACAAGGTGCCACACAAAAGGTTGTTGCATAAGTTAAAGATGCATGGCATTAAGGGGAAAGTAGTAGCATGGACAGAGGATTGGTTAATTAATAGAAAGCAAAGAGTGAGGATTAATGGGTGTTTCTCTGGTTGGCAATCAGTAGCTAGTGGTGTCCCTCAGGGATCAGTGTTGGGCCCACAACTGTTCACAATTTACATTGATGATTTGGAGTTGGGGACCAAGGGCAATGTGTCCACGTTTGCAGACGACACTAAGATAAGTGGTAAAGCAAAAAGTGCAGAGGATACTGGAAGTCTGCAGAGGGATTTGGATAGGCTAAGTGAATGGGCTAGGGTCTGGCAGATGGAATACAATGTTGACAAATGTGAGGTTATCCATTTTGGTAGGAATAACAGCAAAAGGGATTATTATTTATATGATAAAATATTAAAACATGCTGCTGTGCAGAGAGACCTGGGTGTGCTAGTGCATGAGTCGCAGAAAGTTGGTTTTCAGGTGCAACAGGTGATTAAGGAGGCAAATGGAATTTTGTCCTTCATTGCTAGAGGGATGGAGTTTAAGACGAGGGAGGTTATGCTGCAATTGTATAAGGTGTTAGTGATGTCACACCTGGAGTATTGTGTTCAGTTTTGGTCTCCTTACTTGAGAAAGGACATACTGGCACTGGAGGGTGTGCAGAGGAGATTCACGAGGTAAATCCCAGAGCTGAAGGGGTTGGATTACGAGGAGAGGTTGAGTAGACTGGGACTGTACTCGGAATTTAGAAGGATGAGGGGGGATCTTATAGAAACAGATAAGATTATGAAGGGAATAGATAGAATAGATGCGGGCAGGTTGTTTCCACTGGCGGGTGGAAGCAGAACTAGGGTGCATAGCCTCAAAATAAGGGGAAGTAGATTCAGGACTGAGTTTAGGAGGAACTTCTTCACCCAAAGTGTTGTGAATCTATGGAATTCCTTGCCCAGTGAAGCAGTAGAGGCTCCTTCATTAAATGTTTTTAAGATAAAGATAGATAGTTTTTTGAAGAATAAAGGGATTAAGGGTTATGGTGTTCGGGCCGGAAAGTGGAGCTGAGTCCACAAAAGATCAGCCATGATCTCATTGAATGGTGGAGCAGGCTCGAGGGGCCAGATGGCCTACTCCTGCTCCTAGTTCTTATGTTCTTATGAGAGTTGAGATGGGGTTTTTAATTGTTTGAGTGGGAACAAAGATAGCAGTTAAGGGTTACTGTATTCACTGTATTGATTTGCATTGTTTACGTGGCGATTGTCAGCTATTTCCTGGTGTGATGTAAAATATAATTTAATACTCTAAGTAGTCAAGTTTGTTTAATACACCATATCCCTATTTTTCCCCAAATCACTCCTGGAGTGAGGTGTCATTTCATCACAGTTTTACCAAATTAAGATCAAATATTGGGGTTCCTGTCCCGTATCTCATCCACTGTTTTCGTCTGGTCTGGGATTGTAACATCAGATCCTCAGCAATGGGGTTGACTGTTAATTGCTCGCAAGGGAAATTAGAGATTGGCAATAAATGCTGATCTTGCCAACAATGCCCACATCCCATAAACAAACAAAACAAACTATACACAATAACCGAGAGAAACTGAATTATTCTGTCAAAATTACGGGATTGTTATTTCCGAAGCAGTATGAATCCGATGAGCAAACTAAGTCCTGCAAATCCCGTAAGAGTTCCCACAATGATCCAGACAAGCTTCATCTTCTCAGCGTCAGCCGGGTCTGTGAAAGGAAATCACATGCTTACGGTTAAAGGACGTGAAATGGATTAGATTCTCGTCAGTCGATGACATTTGAAATGGTAAAGTAGAGAAATGAAAGCAGGTGGAATTCAGACTGAGCAGATATTTCTATCTGCTGGACACCTGGAATAACAATGTCAGTTTAAACTCAGATCAATTTGATTTATTGATAATGCGGCAGGCCAATCTTATATCGCACACTGACCACTTGCTGGCCATTCTGGCTGACTTGGTAACAGTGCAGCAAAGTTCCACAGATGGAAAGAAAACCACCAACAGATCCCCAGTGGGTTCCGTTCTGTATCCTCCTCCGTCCACACCAACATTACACTGTAGGGGAGTGACTTTTGGATAGGTGGTGTGTATTGTGTGACCGACACCACTAATGTGACCAGGCGATCCGTATAAACAAGATGAAGTTTGTTTTTAAACATGGAGGAGTTGAGTTGAGGAAAGGCAGAGCAATGGGGACTGAGATGAAGGTAAAGTTCTCTATATTGGAAGAGGAAATGTCAATGACACATCAGTTAGCAAGATGGAGTTTGTCTAAAAGATTGTGATTGCAAAATTAACAAGGAAGAATTTAGAGAGTTTTAGATTAATGGAACACCCTCCAAAGAGAATTAACCCATTCAAAAAAGTGACTTAAATGTGTGAGTGGGATTGGGACTAAAGTTCAGAGTAATTGTGTTGATTCAGGTCATTGCCAATGTTGGCTGTGATGGGCAGCGTGCCAGGCTGAAAGGGAGCTAATGGGATGGGTTTTGTTTAGTTTATTCCCTCGAGTTACTGACTGGGGTGAACTCTCCTGCTCTTCTTAAGCTACTGTCATGTGGCCTCCTGCATCTCCCAGAGAGAGCGGACCAGGGCTTGGTTTAAAGTCTCGTCTGATCATCCTCTGATAGAATTGTTCCGAATTCTCAATCATTTTGCTGAAGCAAATTGAGACAAACTATTCCGACTTGTGATATTCATTCTTCAGCACGACAAAGAAGAGATTATCGGGCCATTATCACATTGTTATTTAGGGAGCTTGCAGTGCACAAATTGGCCGATACATTTCCTACATTTAAATAGGGCCCAAGCTTTACAAAGGATTTAATTGGTTGTAAAGCACTTTGGGACAACTGGAGTTGTCAGTAAAGGTCCGTATGGCTTGGATTTTATGGAGGTGAGAGTTCCTTGCTCATCATTTGGAGAGTTGGCGGGGACGACTCGACAGCATTGCTGCCATTTCCTGCTCAAATTAACTCGGGTCCGCATTTGGAAAGAAGTCCCAGTCCCTCCATGCACAGCACTACAGTGGCTGAAAGAGGTACTGCAGCACTGTGCCTGAGACAATGTTCCAGGAACTGCATTGATGGTAAGTGGCAGTGTTCCCAGAAAGGGGCAGTCCAGTGGCGATTTTGGAGTTTTTAAATGTAAACCTCCAAGATTTATTGAGAAGAAAAGAAAATTTAACCACACACAATTACATAGTTAAAATTGATTTCACAATATTTTCCCCCAAAAGACTCCCTAATTGATCAGACTCATAAATAAAATTCTTCCAGGCAATACTCCCTAATATATGTTTAAATATCAAAATCCAGTTAATATTAACCAAGGCACAACTGCTGTAACTTGACTGAAAGTATCCCACATGATCTCTCAAACCACGTTTCCCTCAAATGTGAAAATCAAAGACCTTCAGAAACTGCTTTTCACAGTCCAATACATTTCCAGACTGCCTGGATGGTTGATTCAAACATCACGTACTCCCAGCCCAGAGCTGTTTCCAAGGGATCTTTCCCCAACAGCCAATCCCCAACCAGTTCAACAGCTCTCCTCACATATCCTTTTCCCTTTCATCTTCAATTCCAGTGTGTTCACTCTGTATGGACATTGTGGGCAATTCCCTTTGTCAGAGCAGAGCAGCAGGAGTAGGCCATTCAGCCCCTCGAGCCCTCTGTGTTATTCAACTGGGCTATGGCTGAGTGTTGACCTCAGCACCATTTTCCCTCACTATCCCCATAACCCTCAATATCATTGGGACCTAGAAATCCATCAATCAGTATGTCCTGCACTAGATTATATGCTCGAGTCTGTGAAGTTGGATAATGTAACTTGTCCTTACTTATTACAGTGAGCTGGGTTCCATTCCAATCGATATCTCCCCTCACTTCACAATAGTAGATGGCAGCGTCACTGAGCTGAATGTTGCTGATTGTCAGAATGAAGCTGTTACTGGACATGTTTCGAGAAGACTGGAAACGCTCGGAGAAGCCAGGACCCCATCGTGTGTTGTTCAGTATCTCATCTGTTAAAATCCACTCGATGTAAGCTGGTTGTTGTCGGTACCAATGAACATCAGCGTATGTCACAGCGGCGTTATACAGGACGCACTGTAACCGTGCACTCTGACCCTGTCTGATAGGTTCTGGGGCAGGAGACTGGATAACCACTGGGGCATCTGCACCTTTGGAGAGACAATATTCATAACTTAAAAGAGTATCTGGATTTACAAAGTAGCTGTGGTAGTTAACCATAGAATCGTTGGTGCCTCACGGCGCCGAGGTCCCAGGTGCGATCCCAGCTTTGGGTCACTGTCCGTGTGGAGTTTGTACATTCTCCCCGTGTCTGCGTGGGTTTCACCCCCACAACCAAAAGATGTGCAGGGTAGGTGGATTGGCCATGCCAAATTGGCCCTTAATTGGAAAAAATGAATTGGGGACTTGAAATTGTAAAAAAAAACACAGAATCACTGCAGTGGAGAAAGAGGCCATTCAGCCCATCCAGTCTGCACAAACCCTCTGGAAGAGCACCCTTCCTCGGACACTCCCCCACCATCCAAACAAAATCCTTAAATTGGCACCAATACCCATTTGAAGACCGCATTCCACCACCAGCATCAGGAGGGGGACTCCCCATTTGGATAAAAACTAACCACTTCGTGTTTCTAATGGTGACCTGGGGGAGTTCCTCATTGTTAAGTACTGGCTGCCATGACATCAGGAAGGGGGAGGGGGGCCTGTGAAGAGCTACCACCCTGTCCAGGTTGCTAACCCCTCTTCCCACAATCTCAACCTATGACCCCAAACCCTCCCACAATCACCTTTGGTCCGAGTCCCTCAGCCTGAGCTTGTTGTGGGCCACTGGTTTGACTGGTGTTTGCAATGTGCAGCTCCCTGTCTCAGGCACCATGGCCATGTGGAAGGCCCACCGCTGTCTATGTATGTGCCTGATCCTTCACAAAGGAAGCAACATGGGCCTCTCCCTGGATCTCAGGCCAGTGAGTGAGAGACCCCATCACCTGTATCAAGAAGCGGGCTTTGTGTCCAAAAAAGTGTGAACATTTGAGACTTCTGAGAACCACAAGACAAACACGTGGTGTGAAGATTAATGAGAATAATGGAAACTGTACTTACTGGTTACATTCAGCTGTGTTCCATTCCCACTGATATCTCCCCACACTGAGCAGTAATAGACGGCAGTGTCACTGGGCTGCACGTTGCTGATTGTCAGGATGAAGCTGTTGGAGTCGATGTGTCTGGAAGGCTGGAAACGCTCAGAGAAACCTGAATCCCGGTCTACATAATTCTTTGTATCAAGTGCTAAAATCCTCTCCCTCTCTTTCCCTGGCAGCTCCCGGTACCAAGAAACTTTTGTGTATCTCACTGCGGCGTTCTGCATGGAGCAGTGGAACCGTGCAGTCTGGCCCTCTGGGACACGTTCCACACTCAGAGGCTGGATAAGGACTGGAGGGTTCTTACCTTTAAGAGAAAAATATCAACAATTTATAAACAGGTGCTGAGGTTGCAGTCTGGGCAGATTCTCCGCTTTCCCAGCCGTGTGTTTCTCGGTGGCGCGCTGTTCCCAGGCAGCGCGATTCTGCCTTCCCGCTTGTCAATGGGATTTCCCATTGAAGCCACACCACAGGGAAAGCCCCGGGCGAGGGGGCGCTGCCGGCGGCAATCGCAACGGCCAGAGAATTGCAGCCTTTCTTTCTGCTTTTAGTAGAAGTGCCACCCTCCGATCAGAGACTCGGGGGTCCTCGATCACAGGGTCAGACCCATTATTGACCTGTCAATCCCTCCATGCTCACATAATCCAATGGAGCTTCCCAAAAAGAAATGATGTGGGGGTGTGGCTGCCTCTCCAGCCACCCGCTGAGTTCCCATCACCTCCACAAGATTCCACCCATTGTCCCGGCCGCACTGAAGCCGCCAGTTAATGTGTTCCTCACTCACATTCAAAGTGTGGGGCAACTATTTTGTGGCCCTTGTCCTATTAGCTGAAGGAGTTGCTCAATTCAAGAACAAACCTTTGTTTCTTTAGTCCACATTCCAGCAATTCTCATTGATGATTGGAAAGTGAGCATTGAGCTGCTCAATAGTTCAATAAATCATTGTCGATGCCACCAATTTGTGTGGCCAGGACTGCAGGGAACAAAGCTCAGGAAGAGTTCCCACCTCCGGGAGGGGAGGGCAAAGACAGCAAGCTGGAAAATCTCACACACTTGATGGCCCACACCCTGTGATTCTAAAAGAGATCGCTGCAGATTTAGAGAATGCACTCGTTACAAATTTCCCAAATTCCTTCATTTTAGGAACAATCCACGGGGACATCGGCCGGTATTCTGCGCTCGAGGCCGCTGAGATCGGGAAACCCGCTGGGATCGGCGCCGGGCGACAGACCCGTTCCCATTCTACCAGCCCCGCCCCCCCCCCCCCCCCCCGCCCCCTGCAAACTGAAACCTTCTTCCTCACTATTAACCACCAGCTCAATCTTTGTGTCTTTCACAAACTTACTGATCCTCCCTCCACATTCTCATCTGTATCAAACTTCAGCAACATCTCTCTCTTTTCATCAAGATTCAAGTTCTGGGCGGTCAAGTCACTGTTTTTAAACTCAGTCTTTGTGCAATAACACTATTTGGAATAAAAGTAATAAAGCATCGACATTACTCACTGGTTACATTCAGCCGGGTTCCATTCCCAAAGATTTTCCCCCAAATCCCACAGATATAGACAGCGGAGTCACCGAGCTTCACATCTCTGACTGTCAGAATGTAGCTGTTACCGGGAACATCTCTGGAAGGCTGAAACCGATCATACAGACCTGTCGCCCGGGAAACTTCGCCATTTGCATCATGACTCAATATCCATTCATGACTTTGTGAGCGGTACCAATGTACATTGTATAAATCCACAGTCTGCCCTACATTCTTGCTCTGTAAGTCACACAGAAACGTCACTGTTTCACCCTCAGGCACTTTCACAACTTGAGGAGATTGGATAAGAACCGCCCCTGTCACATGACCTGTGAACAGAAAATAACTGAAGATCAGAACAAATAAGAAAATACAAAATAGAAGCTGAAACACAAGTTATTATAAAATCCCGTGTAGATCAGGAATTAATATTGTGCATTGTCATCAGTAACTTGTAGCCCAGTTGCTTTATCCACACCCTGAACTTCACTGTCTCACATCGCACTGTACTGACCAATAATGTCAGCCCAGCATTTTGTGCTCAAAGCCTCGCGTCTCAAGTGGGATTTGAACTGAGCCAAGATGGACACAGTGGGGAGGATTTGAGGGATAGAACGATGTCCTGGAGGTGGGTCAGATTGACCAAATGTGTGCTGGAGTTATGAATGGCTGCTTGCAGGCCTTAGAGCCAGGAACAGAATGTATTCAGCCAGGAGCAGTACAGTTTCCTCTGTTAAGCGTGGTCCAAGTTTAAATTATTGATATAAATGGTAAACAAGAGTCATCCCAGCACAGAACATTGTAGAGCTCCAATTCCCGTCTTCTCTCATTCATTTGTTTATTACCTTATCAAAGGAAATCTAAATATATTACATCTACAAGTTTACCTATGTCTACTCTCTTAGTTAGCTCTTCAAAGAATTCTGTTCAGTGGCATGGTAACAAAGAGGTTAGCACTACTGCCTCACAGCACCAGGGACCCAGGTTCAATTTTGGCCTCGGGTGACTGTCTGTATGGAGTTTGCATCATCTCCCCGTGTCTGTGTGGGTTTCCTCCGGGTGCTCCGGTTTCCTCCCACAGTATAAAGATATACAGGTTAAATAGATTGGCCATGGAAAATTGCCCCTTAGTGTTCGGTTACGGGGATAGGGTGGGGGCCTGACCCTGTGTCATGTGCTCTTTCAGAGGGTCGGTGCAGGCTGGATGGGCTGAATGGCCTCCTTCTGCACTGTGGGGATTCTCTGAGTCTATGAATTGATTTGGTCAAGAATGACACGTCCATTTCAAGTCCATGTTGACTATTCATTCTTCTGTTTGTTTTTTAGAGTCTAGATTTTTTTAGTGGTAATTTCATTATGTTTCATACAACTTATGTGATACCAACTTGTCTATAATTCCCAGGACATGTTATATTTCCTTTCTTAAGTGCAACATTTCTCTTCATTTTATTTTAATTGAGATTTCTAATCACATTGTTGGATGTCATTTCCTGTCTGACTTCACTCTCTTTCCTGGCTTCTTGTGGTTTCGCATCAAGGATCCTATCAGAAGCTGAGAAAGATAAAATCCAAAAGTCTATGAAAACTGATAAAATAATCATCTCCCATTGGGCACGCTGGGTGTGGTAGTATGTATTGGGGGTCATGTGGGACTGGAAGCCCTAATGGCATTGGCTGACAGATCTCGGGTCCTGGTTGGCCGTTGACCTCAAGCTCCGCCCTGAAGGCGAAGTATAAGAAGCCGGTGTCTTCCCCCGCATGCCAGTTTACTATCGGGCTGTTGGGGAACAGACACGCTTAATAAAGCCTCATCGACTTCACTCTATTTGTCTCATGGAGTCTTTGTGCGCTACAATTTATTAAGCGTGTCTGTTCCCCAGCAGCCCGATAGTAAAACTTTCCATTCTCCCGGAGTCGACTAGGCATGGCGTCTCGTGGCCGTTAATTAGGACCGTTGTCGTCG
Organism: Scyliorhinus torazame; assembly: GCF_047496885.1. Lineage (NCBI taxonomy): Eukaryota > Metazoa > Chordata > Chondrichthyes > Carcharhiniformes > Scyliorhinidae > Scyliorhinus > Scyliorhinus torazame. The sequence goes on from NC_092707.1 coordinate 411,976,138, forward strand.
TCGTCTGGAGAGTCCGGGGCCGAGCCTGACAGAGCGTAACCGAAGCGAGCCGTGGTTGTAGTAGTGGGGTGGGGTCCGTTGTTGCCGTCCAAGATGGCGTCGGGGATGGACAAAATGGCTGCCCCCATACATCGCACGTGGCTGAGGGGTCACAAGATGGCGTCGGGGGTGGACAAAATGGCCGCCCCCATGCGTCGTACAGGCCGGGGGCGGTCCAAGATGGCGACGCCCCTCCTCCCCTCGTGGTGGTCGGGACTCAATATGGCGGCATCTGCGGGTCGCACATGGTGTGCTGGGGGGTCTGGGGAGTGCTAGGACCGCGCGGAGTTCCTTCACTGCGAGCGCCAGGGCCGCGGGCGCTAGGACCGCGCGGAGCTCCCTCACTGCGAGCGCCAGGGCCGCAGGCGCTAGGACCATGCGTAGCTCCCTCGCCGGGGACAGCGGGGGTCGGGGCCCAAGCCGGCGGCGCCGGCGGGTCAGGCGCGGGGCCGCGAGCGCAAGGAGCGCGAGGAGCTCCCTCACCGGGGACAGCGGCGGTCGGGGCCCAGGTAGGCGGCGCCGGCGGGTCAGGCGTGGGGCCGCGAGCGCAAGGAGCTCCCTCACCAGGGACAGCGGCGGTCGGGGCCCAGGTAGGTGGCGCTGGCGGGTCAGGCGTGGGGCCGCAAGCGCAAGGAGCTCCCTCACCGGGGACAGCGGCGGTCGGGGCCCAGGTAGGCGGCGCCGGCGGGTCAGGCGTGGGGCGCGGGACGGGGGTGAGGGTGGCGTTCGGGACGCAAAAAACCCCTTTCTCTCCGTGGAGAGTGTTGGCCGGCACCCAAATCGGGAGCGCCGGCGGCGGGTCGTACATGGACTGCGGGGAGGGGGGTTGGGGAGCGTAGGCGGCGTGCAGGGCTCCCAGTTCTCCCGGGGCCGCGGTCGTCGGGACCCAAAATGGCGGCGTCTGCGGGTCGCACATGGCGTGCTGGGGGGGTTGGGAGGCGTAGATTGCTTGTAGGGCTCCCTGTGGCCCCGGGACGGCGGCGACCTCGTGGGATCGGCACACCACCGCATAATGGCCCTTTTTCCCGCAGCTTTTGCAGATGGCTGCGCGGGCCGGACAGCATTGTCGGGGGTGTTTCGCCTGGCCGCAGAAATAACAGCGGGCACCCCCGGTGCGACTCGGCGTTTGGACTGCTCAAGCCTGTGGGGTGTCCGGGGGGGGGGGGGGGGTAGGGAGTTTGCCGCGACGGGTACGTACGGGGCCCAATGGCCTGCCGCACGGTCGGGGCCGTAGGCGCGGGTATTACGCGCGGCGACGTCTAGGGAGGCTGCTAGGGCCCGTGCCTCTGAGAGTCCTAGCGACTCTTTTTCTAGAAGTCTTTGGCGGATTTGGGAGGATTGCATACCTGCCACAAAAGCGTCGTGCATTAACATGTCCGTGTGTTCGTTTGCATTCACCGACGGGCAGCTGCAGGCTCGTCCCAAAATCAGCAGCGCGGCGTAGAACTCGTCCATCGATTCTCCGGGAGCTGGTAGCGAGCGTAGATTTGGTTAACTGGGCGAACGTAGAGACTTCTCAGTGCTGTGAACGCCGTCTGGAAATCGTCGGTGTCTTCAATGAGGGTGAAAATCTCCGTGCTCACCCTCGAGTGCAGGACCTGCAGTTTTTGTTCGTCTGAGACTCGGCCTGTGGTCGATCTGATGTAGGCCTCGAAGGCTACATCACGCTTAATAAAGCCTCATCGACTTCACTCTATTCGTCTCATGGAGTCTTTGTGAGATACACTGGGTAAACTGATCTCCTGACCCAACGATCGTCCAACAATCAAACTGGATCTCGAGAATTTCTGACCACTTTGAGTTCCCAACGCCCCCTGCAGCCTACGGCAACGTTACTGGATTCAGGACCCTCAACGCAAGGGGCAGGGTTCTGACCCTCTGGTGGGCAGAACATTCCAAGGTGGCTTTCTGAGATTGTGAACTCTGCTGAGGCACCGAGTGGGACCTCTTCACATCCCCCTCAACATCACCACAGGATTCCCATTGGGAAGCTCGGATCACTCACACTAATTAGATCAGGAAACATGCTCACAAAATTCCTGACTGAAGCATAGAGGCAGAAAAATGCCTGGAGTTGTGTCAGAGTCACTTCAGCCTTCAGCATCTGTACATTAAACATCCTCCTCAGTGTGCTGACCCCCTCAGCAATCCCTACACCTCCCATTCCCAGTCACACAGCCAGCAGTAAATAGGGGCACACGTTTGGGGGAAAGGCTTCAATAGCGTGACTGTTCCTATGAGACGGATCAGGCTCCTCACGGACATGAAAGGGGTCTGGAGGATTTTGGGATGATAATTCAGGAGCAGTTTATGAATGGTGGATTTGAGGAAGAAATCCGCTGGAAAATTAATTCCCTCCATTTAACATTCTAGGACGGTAAATAATCCAATGAAAATCATCACGCAAATCAGGAGAAATGGGAATAAAAGAATTAACGAGGTGTTGTTAATTTTAAAATTAAATTTAGAGTACCCAAGGAGCAATTTGGAATGGACAATCCATCTACCCTGCACATCTTTGAGTTGTGGGGGTGAAACCCACGCAGACACGGGGAGAATGAGCAAACTCCACACAGACAGTGACCCGGGGTCGTGTTTTAACCCAGGTCCTCAGCTCCCTAGGCAGCAGTGCTAACCACTGTGCCACCGTGCCGCCCAACGATGTTTTGAACATGAAGAGTGAGACAATTGTGTCTGTGAATTGCCGGCCGCTGGAGTTTCAGAGTGGGATCACTGAGCTGGGGGCTCAGTGTTGTCTCTGACGCTGTATTTTCCCATTGAACCATGAGAACCCCAAACTATCCCAACTCTTAAACAGGAAAATCTGACTAAAAACACACATCACCCCCAATAACCAGAAAATCAACTCAAAAACATAACGATGTGCAAGCAGCCCCAGGTTACTTACCCACCACCATACAGAGGGTGAGAGTCAGAACAGAGAGAGCTGGGCAAAACATTCCAAACAAAGTCCTTTTGCAAACACACAATTCTTGTTTCTTTCACACACTCTTCTATTCGATGTTGCTGTGAATGATTGCGGGATGTCTCAATATTAATTCCTATTTTTACTTCTAGAGGTGTGACAGCACGGTGACATTGAGGTTATGACTGCTGCCTCACAGCGCCAGTCACCCGGGTTAGCAATGCTATCTCACAGTGCCAAGGACCCGGGTCAGCTGCTATCTCACAGTGCCATGGACCCGGGTCAGCACGGCTGTCTCATAGTGCTAAGGACCCGGGTCAGCACAGCTGTCTCATAGTGCCAGGGACCCGGGTCAGCACAGCTGTCTCACAGCGCCAGGGACACAAGTTCAATTCCAGTCTTGGGTGACTGTGTGGAATTTGTACATTCTCCCCGTGTCTGCGTGGGTTTCCTCCGGGTGCTCCGGTTTCATTCCACAGAGAAAAGATGCACAGGTTAGGTGGATTGGTCATGCTGAATTATCCCTCAGTGTCCAAGGCTATGCAGGTTAGGTGGACTGGCCATGGTAAATTGTCCCTCAGTGTCTAAAGATGTGCAGGGTAGGTGGATTGGCCATGCTAAATTGCCCGTACTATTCAAAAGCTTACATGGTGACATGGGGCTAGATGTTGGGCGGCACGGTAGCACAGTGGTTAGCACTGTTGCTTCACAGCTCCAGGGTTCCACGTTCGATTCCCGGCTTGGGTCACTGTCTGTGCGGAGTCTGCACGTTTTCCCCCGTGTCTGCGTGGGTTTCCTCCGGGTGCTCCGGTTTCCTCCCACAAGCCGCGAAAGATGTGTTGTTGGTGAATTGGACATTCTGAATTCTCCCTCTGTGTACCCGGACAGGCGCCGGAATGTGGCGACTAGTGTTAACGTAAGCCTACTTGGGACAATAAAGATTATTAAAAAACAAAATTAAGTGTGGAGGAGTGGGCCTTGGCGGGGGGCTCGTTCACAGGGTCAATATCGACTCAATGGGCCCAATGGCCTCCTCCTGCACTGTCGGGAATGTTTCTGTGATTCTCTGATTCATTCCCGTGGAACAGATTGGGTTACTGAGGGACATTAAAGTGGTTTTGGGGATGATAATTCAGGAGCCCCAGCAGCAGACTTCAGCAAGGTTCACCCTGCGTCTCCACAGATACTCGGAGAGCTCGTCAGTACTGACCAGTGGAAATGGCTCCATTTTATTCTATAGACAATGGTCTCCATCCCCTCACTCTGATGGTGTTTTTTAAAAATAAATTTCGAGAACCCAATTCATTTTTTCCAATAAAGGGGCAATTTTGTGTGGCCAATCCACCTACCCTGCACATCTTTGGGTTGTGGGGGTGAAACCCACGCAAACACAGGGAGAATGTGCAAACTCCAGAGCCGGGATCGAACCTGGGACCTCGGCAACGTGCTAACTACTGCGCCACCGTGCTGCCCTCCTGATTCCAGGGATGGCAGGACTGACATATGAGGAGAGATTGATTAGGTTAGGATTGTTTTCGCTGGAGTTCAGACGAATGAGGGGGGATCTCTTAGAGACTTATAAAATTCTATTTATCTAATTCTAGTCGCCATAAATGCCATCTTATTGATCGAGATCGTAACTCCTCTGAACCTTGAATGAAAATTTAAATGGAACCTCTGCCCCTCCCACCCTTTCCTCAGTCTCGTCTGATCCCTAATTGGCAAATATGTCTCCTGCAAGAAGACTACTTCTGCGCGGAGAGTCCGCAAATGAGTAAACACCCGAGACCTTTTAACCCGACCATTACCCCCTCACCTTCACTTTCTGTGGTCCACCTTGAACTTGAACACAGGGAAGTGCGTGACAATGAGCTACCTGTGAACCACTGACCTGAGAATACAGGAAGAAAGAATGGGAACCTCAACCGGTCCATGAACCGCCTCATCCCTTCCCCTCCCCGGGGGGGCTTTCCGAATTGTATAACCTTCCGTAGAACTCCCTGAAGACTTCATTGACCCTCTCTGGGCTCAGCACCATGTTGCCTTCCCTATCCCGCACTCCCCCAATCTCTCTGGCCGCCTCCCTCCTGCGCAGCTGGTGCGCCAGCATCTTACTCGCCTTCTCCCCATACTCATAAACTGCCCCCTTCGCTTTCCTCACCTGCACCTCCGCCTTCCCCGTGGACAGCAAGTCAAACTCCGCCTGTAATTTCCGGCGCTCGTTCAACATCCCCCCTCTGGGGCCTCCGCGTACCTCCTATCTACCCTGAGTATCTCTCCCACCAGTCTCTCCCTCTCCGCCCTCTCCTTCTCTCTGTGGGACCTAATGGAGATTAACTCTCCCCTCCTGACCGCCTTCGGAGCCTCCCAAACCACTGCCACCGTCACCTCTCCTGTGTCATTCGTTCCCACATAATTCTGAATACTCCTCCTTATCCGCCCGCACTCCTCTTCGTCCGCCAGCAGCCCCACATCCAATCGCCAGAGAGGGCGCTGACCCGTTCCGCCCCAGTCGCAGGTCCACCCAGTGCGGGGCATGGTCCGAGACCGCAATGGCCGATCTTTCTACCCCCTCCACCCTCGGGATTAACGCTCTACTCAACACAAAGAAGTCTATTCGTGAATAGACTTTATGGACATGGGAAAAAAAGGAAAACTGCTTCAACCTTGGCCATGTAAACCTCCAGGGGTCCACTCCCCCCATCTGGCCCATGAACTCCCACAAGGCCCTGGCCGCCGCCGGCCTCTTTCCCGTTCTGGATTTGGAACGATCCAAGCCCAGATCCAAGACCGTATTAAAGTCCCCTCCCATAATCAGTTGACTTATCTCCAAGTCCGGGATCCTACCCAGTACGCGCCGCATATGGTCCGCATTGACCCAGTTCCGGGCATATATATTCACTAACACCACCCGAGCCCCCTGCAGCTTGCCACTCACCAATATATACCTGCCCCCCTTGTCCGCCACGATACTCCCCGTCTCAAACGCCACTCATTTACTGACCAAAATAGCCACTCCAATGGTCTTTGAGTCTAACGTTGAGTGAAACACCTGTCCAACCCATCCTTTCCTTAGCCTCATCTGGTCCGCGAGCTTTAAGTGCGTCTCTTGCAACATGGCCACGTCTACCTTCAACCCCTTCAAATACGAGAACACGCGGGACCGCATGACCGGCCCATTCAGGCCCCTCACGTTCCATGTGATCAGCCTGCTTGGGGGGGGTGGGGGGGTAACCATCCCCCCATCCCGCCGACTAGCCATCTCCCTTTTTCGGCCAACCGCGTGCCCCGGCCTCCCTCCTCCAGCTCTCCCCCCGGCGACCCCCCCCGCCCGACTCTCCATCCATACCCCTCACCTGGCTCCCCTTCAGTCAGCAAAGCAGCACCCCTCCCCCCCTTCCCCCCCCAAACCCCCCCCCCCAAACCTCCCCCCCCCCCCGGCCAAGCATCCGCTTAGCTCTGGTTTCCCCCCCATTTTGCTTCCGTGAGTCAGCTCACCCATGCTGATCCCGGCCGCTCCCGCCTCTATATATCCACCCTTAACTTGTTGCCCCCTTCGGGCCACCCAATCCCCCCCCTCCCCCACAGGGTAGAGGGACAAGCGCCATCTGGGACCTCCCCGTGCCCCGGACAGCCCGTCCCGGGCGATTCCCACCCCCTAGCACCGAACACCTGTAAAACAAAACACCTGGAAAACAAGCAAAACAAACAACAAACCCCAACCAAACTAGGGCAGACTTGCCCATAAACTTATGCTTTACCCGCAGTCCTCCCCTCGGTCCCACCCCACCCGCACATTTCACCCCCATACAACAGTCCCTTAGTTCAGGTCCGGCTTCTCCTGCCTGATGAACGACCACGTCTCGTCTGGGGTATCAAAATAGTGTTGCCTGTCCTGGTATGTTACCCACAGTCTCGCCGGGTGCAGGAGCCCAAACCTCACCCCTTTAGCGTGAAGGACCGCCTTTGCCCGGTTAAACCCTGCACGCCTCCTCGCCAGCTCATCTCCCAGGTCCTGGGAAATTCGGATCTCGCCATTCTCCCACTTCCTGCTCCGCTCTTTCTTCGCCCACCGCAGGACTCGCTCCCGGTCTGCCAAGCGCTGAAACCGTATCACCATCGCCCTCGGTGGCTCGTTTACCCTCGGCTTTCCAGCGAGAACCCTGTGCGCCCCATCCAGCTCCAAGGGCCGTGGGAAGGCCCCCGCGCCCATCAGCATCCCCAATATTGTGGCCACGTACGTGCTCACGTCCTCCCCCTCCGCTCCTTCAGGAAGGCCCAGGATCCGCAGATTGTGGCACCGAGATCTGCACTCAAGGCCATCCAGCCTCTCCTGCCATCTGTTATGGAGCGCCTCGTGCGCCTCCACTTTCACCGCCAGGCCCAGGATCTCGTCCTCGTTCTCTGCCACCTTCCTCCTCACCTCCTTGATCTCCTTTTCCTGCGCCTTCTGGGTCACAACAATTCTCTCTATGGAGGCCAGCATCTGCCTTTTCAGCTCCATGAAGCAGTTTTTCAGGAGCTCCTGCTGTTGTCTGGCCCACTGGGCCCACACCTCCCGATATTCTCCGGCCGACATTTTGTCCTCCCGGACCTTCTCGACCTTCTTCCCCGGGTTCGCGCATCTGCCGGCTCCGCTCCTGGTCCTCTCCATGCACCAGCGCGGGGAGGGGGGCTCTCCCACGTCTGTTCCCATGCCGGTCCCTCCTGTTAATTGCCGCCGCCGCTCCTTTTAGCGGCCCGAAACACCGATCCCGGCGGGAGCTGCCGTTCGCGTGACCTAGCAGGTCATGGCCGCTACTGGAAGTCTACACACAATATTTAGGTGTGGCCGCACCAAGGCCCTGTATAATTGCAAAAACCCATTCCTGCTCCTGTACTCGAAACCTCTCGCAATGAAGGTCAACATGCCATTCGCCTCCTTTACCACCTGCTGTACCTGCATGCTTACCTTCAGCGAATGGTGCACAAGGACACCCAGGTCCCGCTGCACACTCCCCTCTCCCAATTTACAACCATTCAGGTAGTAATTTGCCTTCCTGTTTTTGCTTCCTCACACTTATCCAAATTCTACTGCATCTGCCAATGATTTGCCCACTCTCCCAACCTGTCCGGATCATGCTGTAGGATCCCTGCATCCTCATCACAATTCACCCTCCCACCCAACTTGGTGTCACCTACAAACATTGAGACGTTACATTTTGTTCCCTCATCCAAATCATCAATATCTCTTGTGAATAGCTGGGGTCCCAGTATCGGTCCGTGTGGTACCCCACTAGTTACTGCCTGCCAATTTGAAAAGGACCCAATAATCCGTGCTCTTTGTTTCTGCTCTCCCAACCAGTTTTCTATCCACCTCAATACACTTCCCCCAATTCCATGCACTTTAATATTGCACGAGAATTTCTGATGCGGGACTTTGTCAAATGTCTTCTGAAAGTCCAAATATACCACATCGACTGGCTCCCCCTTGTCAACTCTACTACATACATTTTCAAAGAATTCCATTCGATTTGTCAAGCATGATTTCCCCTTCATAAATCCATGCTGACTCTGACTGATCCTGCCACAGCTTTCTAAATGTCCACTACAAAGTTCTTGATAATGGATTTGAGAATTTTCCCCACTGCCAATGTTAGGATTACTGGTCTATAATTCCCTGCTTTCTCTCTGTCTCCCTTTTTGAATATTGGAGTGACATTAGCCACCCTCCAATCAGCAGGGACTGCTCCAGAGTCTATAGAATCCAGGAAGATGACCACCAATGCATCCACTATTTCCAGAGCCACTTCCTTCAGTATTCTGGGATGTAGATTATCAGACCCTGGGGATTTATCCGCCTTCAGTTCCATCAATTTCCCCAACGCCATTTCTCTCCTAATATTGATCTCCCTCAATTCTTCCCTCTCACTCAGCCTTTCATTCTCCAACATTCCTGGTATCTAATTTGTCCTCTTTTGTGAAGATAAAACCAAAGTATGTATTCCATTGCTCAGCCATTTCTTTGTCACCAATTATACATTCCCCCATTTCTGTCTGTAGGGGGCCGACATTTGTCTTTACCAATCTCTTTCTCTTTATGTATTATAGAAACAGTTATAGTCTGTCTTTATGTTCCCTGCAAGCTTACTTTTGGACTGTATTTTCCCCTTGTTAATCAATCTCTTGATCCTTTTTTCTTGAATTCTTTACTGCCCCCAATCCTCAGACTTATTATTTTTCTTGGCCAATCTGTGTGCTTCTTCCTTGGATCGGATACTATCCCTAATTTCCTTTGTAAGACAGAGATTGGTCCTCTTACCCAAGCGAGGCCAGCAGCGCGGGTTCAATTCCTGTACCAGCTGAGGTTATACATTCAGGCCTCGCCTTCTCAACCTTGCCCTCGCCTGAGGTGTGGTGATCCTCAGGTTAAATGGGCTGACAATTGGCAAATAACATTTGCGCTACACAAGTGCCAGGCAATGACCGTCTCCTACAAGAGAGGATCTAACCATCGGTCCTGGACATTCAATGGCATTACTATCGCTGAATCCCCCACAGTCAACATCCTGGGGGTTACCATTCATCAGAATCTGAACTGGACTAGCCATATTGATATTGTGGCTACCAGGACAGGTCAATGGCTAGGAATCCTATGGTGAGTAACTCACCTCCTGACCCCCAAAGCCTGTCCACAACCTACAAGGCATAAGTTAGGAGTGTAATGGAATACTCTCCACTTGCCTGGATGAGTGCAGCTCCAACAGCACTCAGGACAAAGCAGCCCGCTTGATTGCTCCTCCTTCCACAGATATTCAAACCCTCCACCACTGACAAGCAGTGGCAGCCGTGTGTACCATCAACAAAATGCACTGCAGTAACTCACCAAGGTTCCTTAGACAACACCTTCCAAACCCCCAACCACTACCATCTAGAAGGACAAGAGCAGCAGGTACCTGGGAACCCCACCAGCTGGAGGTTCCCCTCCAAGTCACTCACCACCCTGACTTGGAAATATATCGCCGTTCCTTCACTGTCACTGGGGCAACATCCTGGAATTCCCTCCCTAGCAGCACAGTGGGTGCACCTACACGCCAGGGACTGCAGCGATTCAAGAAGGCAACTCACCCCACCTTCTGAAGGGTAACTAGGGATGGGCAATAAATGCCGGCCTAACCAGCGATGCCCCGTAAATAAATATAAAAACATCTAAATCCCCAACCCCAAAGTTGTGAGTGAAGTGCAGCTCGCCAGGTGAGGCCCTCCCTCTGGTGTCCAGTGTTGAATGGGACCGGTTGAATTATCTGTCGGTGGAGCACCGTGAACATGATTTCAGAGAGCTGGGTGTTTGATCAGCATATCTGAGACGCAAAGGGGTAAACGTGGTGCCAAACATTCACCCGGCACCGACCCCGGCACCCGGCATCGACCCCGGCACCCGGCACCGACCCCGGCAGCCGGCATCGACCCCGGCAGCCGGCATCGACCCCGGCACCCGGCATCGACCCCGGCACCCGGCATCGACCCCGGCACCCGGCATCCGAACAGTCGGGATTTAGGTGTCCGGGAATCCTCCGTGTTTGTCCCAGAGGAACTGTATGAACATTCTCTGGATTTCTGTGACAGAGTCAGGGGGAGGGGCCAATGTGACCAGCCGGTACCACAACATGGAGGCATCAGCTGGTTTATGACCAGAACTCGGCCCCTGTAAGACAGCACTCGGAGCAGTCCTGTCCACTCTCTCAGGCGAGCGGTGGCCTTGGCCTCCAGCTCCTGCCAGTTAGCCGGCCAGGATTCCTCAGCCGGACAAAGATGAACGCCCAAGTAGAGGAGGCTGGTCCTGCTCCAGGTGAAAGGCCTGATCTCCTCTAGGAGGGATGTCCATCCGCCCCGGACTGACCCGGAGTCAGGAGCACTCCAGTGGATCCAGGGAGGAGACGCAGCTTCCGCTGCAGGTCAGCAAGGTTCATGAACATGAGGACATGTCATCAGCGGAGGCCAGAAGGACCACTCCAATGCCCAGCTGGCACAGAACCAATCCGGACCACCTCCTCCGCAGGAGGCGCTGAACATGGGTTCAACAACAGGAAGACTCCTTCAATCACCACCAGAGACAATGATTGGGTTCAACAATCATTGACAAATTAATTGCTGCTTATTTTCTCCTGACTCCGAGTTTCCGGAGGTGCTGGGTGCTTTGAGACAGAAAGTCTCGTAGCAGGTAGCCTTATCCATGCTGGGTGGTCAGGGAGCATTTTCCATATCTCCTGTAGTATCCAGAGTTATGCGTGTGCTGTCTGTGGTTCCTGGAGGAGGCCCTCACAGAGATGTACTCCTCTGGAATCAGATCCACATTCCAGTTCTGTAAAAGTCATTTAGATCCGAAACGTGTTTCCTTCTCCAAATACACTGCCAGACTTGCTGAGGTTATCCAGCATTTTCTGTTTATAGTCCATGGGCACCGTGCCCACCACCTGCCCACCCACCCTGACCCCGTCACAATTGTACCCATGGCAAGGGTAATATCGGGAGGCCGACCTGTCCACTGGGCCAATAGAGGCCATTAATTGGCCAAACATTTTGCCACCACTGGCATTGAACCAGCAGCAGGAGAAATCCAAAGCTGACCTGCAGCCGGGCAGCTTTCATTGGGTGGGCTGCTGGCGAGCGAGGGGGCTCCTCCTTTATGCCCCATTGGGCCTATCTGGGCAATGCCCCCAAGCTCTTCCCCACACCCCCCTGCCCCCACCCCCCAGTGAAGTTCCTCATCCTCAAACCATTTCTGTCAATCTTTTCTGCATTTTCTCCAATGCCTTCACATCCTTTCTAAAGTGTGGTGCCCAGAGCTAGACGCAAACCTCCATTGAGACTGGACCCGTCATTTATAAAGGTTCACTAGACCATCATTGCTTTTAGTCCACATCACAATATACATGAACGATCTGGAAGAAGGAACTGAAGGCACTGTTGCCAAGTCTGCAGATGATACAAAGATATGTCGAGGGACAGGTCGTATTGAGGAAGCAGGGGGGCTGCTGATGGACTTGGACAGGCTGGGAGAGTGGGCAAAGAAGTGGCAGGTGGAAAATAATCTGGAAAAGAGTTTATGCATTTTGGTAGGAAGAATGGAGGCATAGACTATTTCGAAATAGGGAGATGCTTCGGAAATCAGAGGCACAAAGGGACTTGGGAGTCCTTGTTCACAATTCTCTTAAGGTCAATGTGCATCTTCAGTTGGCAGTTAAGAAGGCAAATGAAATGTGAGCATTCATGTCAAGAGGGCTAGAATACAAGACCAGGGGTGTTCTCCTGAGGCTATAAAAGGCTCTGGTCAGACCCCATTTGGAGTATTGGGAGCAGTTTTGGGCCCCGTATCTAAGGAAGGATGTGCTGGCCTGAGGTTCACAAGAATAATCCCTGGAATGAAGAGTTTGTCATATGAAGAATGGTTGAGGACTCTCGGTCTGCACTCAGAGTTTAGAAGGATGAGGGAGGATCTCATTGAAACGTACAAGATACTGCGGGGCCTGGATAGAGTGGACTTGGAGAGGATGGTTCCACTCGAGGAGTTTCCACGTGGAGAGGAGTTTCAAAATAGCGACAGCGATTGCTTATTCAGTCAAAGAGAGATAATGGCTTCCCAGCCAGGGATTTTCCTGCCCGGCTTGGGAATGCTCCAAAGCATACTTCCCAATCTCATTTCATTTTCATTTCATTTCATTTTCATTTCATTCATTTCATTTCAAGCACACTTCCCCATGGTGAGAAGTAGAACATCGGGACTGAGTTTCGGGTGAGTTCAGGTTGATGAAGGGTGGAAGATGTGAGGCTGGCTTGGAGAGCATTAGGGGTGTTCTATTTGAAAGTGAGCAATGACGAGGGTTTCAGATGGATGGGGGTTGTTGAGGGATTCGGGGGAGGCAGCCAAAGTATGTCCTCAGTTTACAACATCACATTTTCCTTTGCACCACAATTGGGACAATCTGTAAATAAAAAGAGGATCTCTGTCAAGCCTATTTGTCCTTGTATTTCTCTTCAGGAGGCAGTGGTGTAGTGGTATTGTCACTGGACTAGTAAACCAGACACCCAGAGTAATACTGTGGAGACACAGGTTCAAATCCCACCAGGGCAGATGGAGAAATTTGAATTGAAGGAAATAAATCTGGAATTAAAAATCGAACGATGTCCATGAAACCATTGTCGATTATCATATAAACCCATCTGGTTCACTAATGTCCTCGAGGGAAGGAAATCTGCTGTCCTTACCTGGTCTGGTCTACATGTGACTCCAGACCCACAGTACTGTGGTTGATTCTTTACTGCCCCCTCAAGGGCAATGAATCAATAAATGCTGGCCCGGCCTGCCCCGCCCACATCCCGTGGAATAAAAAACCTGTTGCCAGACAGACTGCAATGATTGTGCATTTTTTAAATGACTTCCTTAAATGTTTCAACGCAGACTTCAGTGGAGAAGTGACAATGCCAGCAGCATTGTTTTGTGCACCCTGCTATTGGACAGTCAAATATGCAGAGGCCACAACTCCACAAACAAAAGCGCGCATTGAGACATGTTCAATCCGATGAGGTCACAAGGATGATTGATGCAGATAGGGCAGTGGATGTTGTCTATATGGACTTCAGTAAGGCCTTTGACAAGGTCCCTCATGGCAGACTGGTACAAAAGGTGAAGTCACACGGGTCAGAGGTGAGCTGCAAGCTGGATACAGAACTGGTTAGGTCATAGAAGGCAGAGAGTAGCAATGGAAGGGTGCTTTTCTGATTGGAGGGCTGTGACTAGCGGCGTTCCACAGGGATCAGTGCTGGGAACTTTGCTGTTCGTAGCATATATAAATGAATTAGAGCAAAATGTAACTGGTCTGTTTAGTAAGTTTGCAGACGACACAAAGTTTGGTGGAATTGTGGATAGCGATGAGGACTTTCAGAGGCTACAGCAGGATTTAAATCGTTTGGAGACTTGGGCGGAGAGATGACAGGTGGAGTTTAATCCGGGCAAATGTGAGGCCTGTTCCTGTGCTGTACTTTTCTTGGTTATTTGTTCTTTGTTCAAAAATAAACTCCTGTGGTATTGTTTAAAGTTCAACTTCCCCTTTTACAGCTTCCTCAATAACATTTCCATCAAGAAGGGGTTTGTGTCCTTTGCATATACGGCCAGCACTGAAAACTGAGTCAGCAACAAACTCGGATGTATTTCTTATCAAAGTTGCTATTCTGGAAGGAAGGTACCTGAATAAAGAGCCAAAAAAATAACAGTTACATTTCTGTAGCACCTTTCACATCAGCTGGACTTGTCCTAGTACATCACACCCGCTGTCTGCCGAGTAAAGTAGGAAATTCAGCTGCTCATTTTCACCCAACGATATCAAAATGGCAGGTTTTAAATGGTCACAGAATTGCTACAGTGCACAAGGAGACCATTCGGCCCATCGAGTCTGCACCTAGCCGCTGACTGATCACTCTACCTAGGCCCACTCCCCGCCCTATCCCGTTTTGGGTGAATTGCTTCCACAGCCTGAAGTTTACACAGTGCCTGTGGACCTGCACTTGAGTGGGAGTCACTGGATTCAATAAAAGAGACATTGAAGGGTGATTGGTGCCAATGTGTTTGCCCTCTTGTTCCTGATTTGTGAATTGTATATCAGAGTGCAGTCCCTCTTTCTCTTGTTATTCCTTTCTCTTTCTGTGACTGGTATTCGAGTTACGTGAACCGTAGTGAGAGTCAGTTACATCTGAAACTTCAGCAGTATCAGATTATACTCGGTGTGAAAGATCAGGAATTTCACCTTTGAAAAATCAGCTTGTTTAAAATGTTTGACTGGATTCTCTCAGCGCTGACTCTGGCCCTCGGTCTCACAATCAGTAAGTAAACACCCAGGGTTGACTTTGTTTGGTGTGGTTATGTTTTGGAATTCGATTTGCTGGTTATTGGTGGGCGACGTGTATTTTGGGTCAGATATTTCTGTTTTGGAAGGTGATAGTTTGGGATTCCTCGCGGTTCGATGGGAAAGTCGGAGATAAGACTGAGTCCCCAGCCCAGTTATCGGTGTGTGTCAGACTGCTGGACTTGGAGGCCAATCAGCTGCTCTTCGAGCTCGAGAAGCCACCCAAACGTTTTCCTGCAGCCTCCCAGAGAACAATCATTTCCACACCAGGGCTGACATCACCTGTCAGCTCAAGCTGATATTAAACTAAAAGGCAGATACAATAAAAAATGTGAAAAGGAAAGAGATACAGAGAGAGTGAGGGAGAATAGTGAGGAAAGGAATGCAGGAAAAGACTGTGAAGAATGATCGATGAGAAGGAAATGGCAGGTTTGTTCACTGAGAATGTTGCAGTCCTTCAGGAAAACAGATTGGATTTGATACGGGTAAAGGCAGTGACAGTGGAGTAAGTGTTGGGATTTAAGATCGATAAATCTCAAGGACCTGATGGTTTCCATGTCAAGTTATCAAAAGAACAGATGAGAAAATTGTAAACGTGTTCCTCAGAAGTTTCCAAAGCTCGGGAGACCCAGGGGTAGTATTTGCACTGGAGAGTAACAAATGTCACCCGGGGTGGCACAGTGGCACAGTGGTTAGCACTGCTGCCTCACAGCGCCAGGGACACGGGATCGATTCCAACCTCGGGTGACTGTGTGGAGTTTGCACGTTCTCCCCGTGTCTGCGTGGGTTTCCTCCGGGTGCTCCGGTTTCCTCCCACAGTCCAAAGATGTGCAGGTTAGGTGGATTGGCCATGATCACTGCACGGGCTTGCGGGGGAGTGGGCCAAAGGAAACAATTGGAAGTTGTTCAAACTCTCCTCATTTCCTCTGTTCAGAAGGTTCTTCTTCCACAATCCGTATTCCCCGGATCTGCTCCAAAGCTCAGCTTCTCAGCGATTGCCGGGAAATGTAACTGTGAAGCAATTCTTTAGCAAGAAGAAGTTGTGAAACTGAAGCAAGGAGGACATTGTGAATTCCGGCATAACCACAATATACAACCTGGCCAGCACTCAATTTCCTCTCCCGAGCTCAGATCGCAGTTGGTCGGGTCGATATCAGAGGGTGTTGGGTGTGGGGCTGGGGGTGCCAGAGAGCAGAGTTGACCATTTCACACTACGATATGTGTTAGTTACTAACCCTGCCCTCCCCACCTCTCCCAGGGGTTAAATACACTTTACATTGGTACCGCTCACAAAGTAAGGAATGGATATTGAGTCATGATGTAAATGGCGAAGTTTCCCGGGCGACAGGTCTGTCTGATCGGTTTCAGCCTTCCAGAGATGTTCCCGGTAACAGCTACATTCTGACAGTCAGAGATGTGAAGCTCGGTGACTCCGCTCTCTATATCTGTGGGATTTGGGGGAAAATCTTTGGGAAAGGAACCCGGCTGAATGTAACCAGTGAGTAATGTCTATCTTATATTGCTTTTATTCCATATTTGACCATATATTCGAGGAATATGATGGAACATTGCCAGCCTCGGAGGCTGTGACCCAGAGGGAGGAACGATCTGGGAAGAAGCCTGAAGTCTGTGAAGTAAAAATGTACAATTTAAACACACACACAGACGTAAAGCGACAGCGTGAGTGTAAAGGTGTGACATCAAAGTTTCACCCCTGAAATCTCTCAGAGCTCCAGGGGGTGTTGTCCGGGATTTTCCCGTTCAGATTCCCGGTGGGGATTCGGGGTGGATTTTGACAGAACTGAAAGTGTGAATTTCTGTCCTCTCTCTCTCTCTGCCTTTCCCCAGCTGATTGGAATTAAACTTTACCGTGCGGGCAGTGTGGGCACTCTGCTGTTCTGTGGGCAGGGAAGCTGCTGATGTGGCACCGATAGGTGGGCTACAGAACCTCTGGTCAAACAGGGAAGCTCTTCCACAATGTCCTCCCTTGATGGTTACATCCTGGCCAGCCTCTCTGCCGCTGCCATTGCAAACCCTCTTGTTGACCAGCGTCACACCCCCGCCTCCTGCTCCTGAGGTTACGGGAATATTGGGTGTCTGAGATCCAGAGGTGTTCCAGTGGCCAAACTGTGTCTAGAGGGAAGGCCGTGATTGTCACTGTCTACAGAGGCTGCTGGGTCTCCTGAGCATTCATCCCAGCATTTTCTGAAATCCTCATTGTCAAAATCTGCAGCACTTTGCTTGCGGTTTATTGTAACAAGTTAGTGCGGATAATACACAATATCCAGGCATCAATACACAGGAACTGGACACAATATTCCAAGTGTGGTCTAACCAAGGTTTTATAAAGTTGCAGCAAAACCTCGCGGCTCTTAAACTCAATCCCCCGTTAATGAAAGCCAACACACCAGACGCCTTCTTCACAACCCTATTAACCTGGGTGGCAACTTTGAGGGAGCTCTGTACGTGGAACCCAAGATCCCTCTCTTCCTCCACGCTTCCAAAAATCCTGCCTTTAACCCTGTATTCAGCATTCAAATTTGACCTTCCAAAACAAATCACTCCACATTTATCTAGGTTGAACTCCATCTCAGCCCAGCTCTGCATCCTGTCAATGTCCTGTTGTAACCTGCAACCGCCCTCAACACTATCTACAACTCCCCCAACCTTCGTGTCGTCGGCAAACTTACTAACCCACCCTTCCACTTCCTCATCCAAGTCATTTATAGAAACCACAAAGAGCTGAGGTCCCAGTGCATATCCCAACACTTAGCCTCAGGATCAGAGAATCCCGCCCCCTATCTCTCAGAATCCTGAAGCAAAAATACTGAAGCAAAATATTTATTCAGGGCCTCCGCTATTTCCTCTGACTCCAGGCACAAGTAATAATAATAATAATCGCTTATTGTCACAATTCGGCGTCAGTGAAGTTACTGTGAAAAGCCCCTAGTCGCCATATTCCGGAGCCTGTTCGGGGAGGCCGGTATGGGAATTGAACCCGCGTTGCTGACATTGTTCTGCATTACAAGCCAGCAGTTTAGCCCACGCTGCTAAAC
The DNA here is from genome assembly GCF_047496885.1 of Scyliorhinus torazame. Lineage (NCBI taxonomy): Eukaryota > Metazoa > Chordata > Chondrichthyes > Carcharhiniformes > Scyliorhinidae > Scyliorhinus > Scyliorhinus torazame. The sequence goes on from NC_092707.1 coordinate 411,994,038, forward strand.
AGCCTCTGTTTCCTCCACTATCCCTGTTCGGCCCTAATCTCACTTTGATCATCCTCTTATTTCTCACATAAGTGTAGAACGCCTTGGGTTTTTCCCTAATCCTTCCCCCCAGGGCTTTTTCATGCCCCCTTCGAGATCTTCTCAGTCCATTTTTGAGTTCCTTCCAGGCTACCTTATAACACTCCAGAGCGGAGTCATGTCCTTGCTTCCTCAACCTCACGTAAGTTTCCTTCTTCCTCTTGACTAGAAGCTCCACTTCTCTTGTTATCCAAGGCTCCTTCACCTTTCCATTCCTTCCTCGTCTCAGTGGGACAAAACTATTCAGCACTCGCAGCAAGTGCTCCTTAAACAACCCCCATATTACTGTTGTGCATTTCCCAACAACAACTGTTCCCACTTTATGCTCCTCAGTTCCTGCCTAATAGCAGTATAATTTCCCCTCCCACAATTAAATACTTTCCCATACTGTCTGTCCCTATCCCTCTCCATGTCTGGCGTAAATGTCAAGGAGTTGTGGTCACTGTCACCGAAATGCTCTCCCACCAAGACATCTGACACCTGGCCTGGTTGTCAAATGTTGGGGTCTGGTCCGGATCCTAACAAATGTTGGGGTTTGCTCCGGGATCCTAACAAATTTTGGGCTCGGGTCCGGGATCCTAACAAATGTTGGGGTTTGCTCCGGGATCCTAACAAATGTTGGGGTCTGCTCCGGGATCCTAACAAATGTTGGGGTCGGGTCCGGGATCCTAACAAATGTTGGGGTTTGCTCCGGGATCCTAACAAATGTTGGGGTTTGCTCCGGGATCCTAACAAATGTTGGGGTTTGCTCCGGGATCCTAACAAATGTTGGGGTTTGCTCCGGGATCCTGATGCCGGATGGATTTGAACAGGTGGATTTGAGATGGTTTATGGATTGAGATTAGATGAAGAGTCAGCAGTCGGGGGGCAGATATGTCTGGATGGTTTCTATGAAGAGAGGATTGATGACAATGGTTTTGAATATTTGAGGAAAGCCCCCAGTGTGTGACCCGAGAGTAAACAATGACAAAGTGTCAGGGGAGGTAAGAAATAGAAATTAACGGGGGAGGGGGGCAATTAGGAAATACGGAGAGAGGGATTGGGAGGGAGAATGGGAAGATTCTGCAGTGATAGGGATCAGGGAGGAGGAATAGGGAAGTTGGGAATGGTGGGGGGAGAGGCAGAGGCAGCTGAACATGTGACCTTAAACAAATAAATCTTTAGCTTTTTCAGATCAGAGCGTTTGATAATTTCTTTACTTTGTCCCCAAGGTAACATCAGCGGATACATTTTTCATTGAAACATTTGCAGATATTCACAACCGTCAGACTGGTGTTTAACTTGTTGATATTTTTCTCTCAAAGGTGCGAATGCTCCAGTCCTTATCCAGTCTCCGAGTCTGGAACGTGTCCCAGAGGGTCAGACTGCACGGTTACAGTGCACCATGCGGAACGCCGCAGTGACACACACCGATGTTCACTGGAACCGGGAGCTGCCAGGGAAAGATATGGAGAGGGTTTTAACACATGATATAAAGAACAACACACAACGGAGTCCAGGTTTCACTGAGCGTTTCCATCCTTCCCGAGACACGTCCAATAAAACCTTCATCCTGACAATCAGCAACGTGCAGCCCAGTGACACTGCCGTCTATTACTGCTCTGTGTGGGGAGGTATCAATGGGAATGGATCACAGCTGAGTGTACCCAGTAAGTGCATTCACAATGACATCACTACATAGAGGGGAGTCCTGTAACCAAACATTCCCAGTGAAGAGGAGAATGGGCTGGGGAATTGCCATTGTGATGTTCTAACCCAATATTCCATGGGACTGTGACTCCTCCCTGGGAGCACGGCATTGTCAACTCTTTCTCCTGCACACTTATCAGCTCCGAATAGAGGTCGTAACCCCAAAACGTTATTTCTGTTCCTCAGCAAAGTTGTGAAGACTGGTTTTATGAAGTGAAATGATTGGAAATAAACACCCACATAGCAGCCAATTAAATGTGGAGTTAGAAACACAGGATTTGGAAATGGGACTGCTGTTTGCCTGGCTGAAATATCCATTATTCCCAGAACTCCAGAGGTACGCCCACTCCTCTGCTTCTGTCCTCTGAAGCGGCCCAATTTTAATAACTCCACCACTGGGAACTTTGCCTCAATGGATGAGGCTGAAGTCTACAATTCCCTCCCTACACCCCTCTACATCTTGACCTATCGCTCCGTTTTAAGATGCTGTGTATTACCTACGCTTGTTGACCAAGGTTATGGTCACCGGGAGAATATTTCCTTGTGTGGTGCAGTGTCAGACATTTTTTGATCAAGCTCTTACTGAAGCTCTTTGTGTTGTTTCCCATGTCAAAGGCGCTACGTAAATGAAAGTCATTGTTTTAATTGTTAGGCTGTTAGATATCACAGCGGCCTTCAGTCCTGCTTCTCCAAAGTACAGCTCCCTCCCTCTCTCAACCCATTTAACTGCAAACATTCCAATTCTACACAGAATCACAATAAAATCATTGTGAAAATAACTGGGAAAAGTGGGGCCAGAGAGATGTCTCTTTGTGGATACAGAAATGGCAGAAAATGGATTTTATGCTGCAAGATTGAATTTTCTGTGCCTGCGTGACCTCACAATATTGTTCGTCGACCATTTTGCAGGTTAAGAGTGTCTTGGGTCCTGAACCCACCCACACACATCCATTGATGATGGGGTCACCAAAACAAGGCCCATAGGAAAAAAACATTTCCTGTCTCCCAGTGTTTTTGAAATCGGTTTGGTCGGTGTTTGATAACTTCTAAAACCCAGGAAGTAAGACCGCTTGAGAACCTGGAGGGAAACCTGACGAGGAGCCAGGGACGTTCTGACAGGTAAGTGTCAAATGGTTTGATGGCTTCAAGTGGTCTTGCTCGGTGCTGAATTGCAGGGTAGATGTGTTTTTACTGAAGTGATTGAAAATGGGAGTCTGATTTGCAAAGGGAAGCTTACCATTACTTTGAACAACATTTTATAAGTGTTGAGATGCTTTAGAGTACTTTGACCATTTGGAAAAATGCTAGACTGCAATCAAAACTGAAGAAAATGCTGTTTTTGATCCCAGGCGCCATGATATACAGTTATTTAAATGTCCAGAGCCCTTTTGAATTGAAAAGAAAAACCTTCAGGTTTCCTTTGGATTGTCCTGATTTTTGTTAATGTCCATTTTAAAGACGTGGTTCCTGAGGAAGCCCCTTATGGATACTGGAGTGTGTGGCTACATATGAGAATATAGGTAGAGATATAGGGATATAAATTATATAAATGACATGGAGGGGGCAGGTAGGGTGTGGAAGGTGACCAGGGGGTTGATGGGGTCAGGATGAGATGGTATAAAATCATTCTTGGAGAGCTGGCCTGATATCCCAGTGAACTGACACTGGCTTTCTAACCAGCCGGCATCACCAGCTGCCCTGGGCCTCAGGAAACCTGGACCTCACCAACAGCACCTCCACAAGGTGAAATTCTGTATCTCTGGGCAGAGGTGAGGGGCTCAGGTTTCCAAAGGCAGGAATTGGCCTGGATCACGTTGTCCAGCCCAACATGAAAACCCAGTCGGTGGTGTCAGGAAACTCAAACCCACCCTCAGATCCATCACATGAGAGAAAGTAACATCCTCAAAAACCAACTGAACTCAGCCGAGTGAGTCCAACTTTCACACAATCTGCAGCCGTGTTCTGACCATCAGCTGCTCCCGGGGCTGCTGGGAAATGAATTATAAAATCGCACCAACATCAGCCACAATGTTCATCACATTTATCAGCGGACAACAACATTTCTGTCCTCACCAATTACTTTCCTTTTATAATGGGGTGGGGGACGCACTGACACAGCGACGAGTCATTGCTGAGGCCCAGGCTCATTGGTTTCAAATTCCACCATGGCTTCCGGTGAGATTTAAATTCAAGTTTTTAATTAATACAGACTCTGGAATATAAAGCTATTCTCCTCAATGGCGACCTTGAAACCATCTGTGACTGTTGTAAAATCCATTTGATTCTCTGATGTCCTTTAGGGAAGGAAGTCTGCCGTCCTTACCTGGTCTGGCCGACATGTGACTGCAGTGTGGTGAATGTAGGAATTTCAGACATGTTGTACTGTGGGTATTTGGTACAATAAGGGTTAAAATCCGGAGTTAGTGTGTGTGACTGCTGCAGTCATGTTTTTATAAATCCTGGTTTTGGAGCCATGGGTGCAATTAAAGCATAGTAAAAAGCTTGGGCTAATGGAGTTTTGTTTGGATTAAGGGGTTTCCCTGTGGAGTTAATTAAGATTTTAGCTTGGTAAAATAATGTCATTTCTGGGAGGAGCAAAGATGTCAGGCATTTTGCGGAGCAGCAGAGTTCAGTTGAGTTTCAGATGGAGATGTGAGCAGGCAGCAAGCATCTCAGTTCAGTTCAAAGATTTATGCCTGTGACTAGATGAGCACTTTCTTCCCAAGCAGTTCAGAAGAGTGTAATCAGAAGGTGAGCTAAAACAAGCTGAAGTATCTTCTGAAGAAATACAGCCAGACTTTCTGCACGATTCTGACAGGGTTGAGATCTTGTCTTCAAATGATCGCTCTTCTTCAAAGAACATCTCTGTGAAGCAGGTATTCTTGAAGGCTAACTGTATTTAACAGTGGATTGAGAGTTGAGATGGGATTTTTAATTGTTTGAGTGGGAACAAAGATAGCAGTTAAGGGTCACTGTATTCACTGTATTGATTAGCATTGTTTACGTGGCGATTGTCAGCTATTTCCTGGTGTGATGTAAAATATAATTTCATACTCTGTAAGTAATCAAGTTTGTTTAATACACCATATCCCTATTTTTCCCCAAATCACTCCTGGAGTGAGGTGTCATTTCATCACAGTTTTACCAAATTAAGATCAAATATTGGGGTTCCTGTCCCGTATTCCATCCACTGTTTTTGTCTGGCCAGGATTGTAACATCAGATCCTCAGCAATGGGGTTGACTGTTAATTGCTCGCAAGGGAAATTAGGGATTGGCAATAAATGCTGCTCTTGCCAACAATGCCCACATCCCATAAACAAACAAAACAAACTACACACAATAACCGAGAGAAACGGAATTATTCTGTCAAAATTACGGGATTGTTATTTCCGAAGCAGTATGAATCCGATGAGCAAACTAATTCCAGCAAATCCCGTAAGAGTTCCCACAATGATCCAGACAAGCTTCATCTTCTCAGCGTCAGCCGGGTCTGTGAAAGGAAATCACATGTTTACGGTTAAAGGACGGGGAATGGATTTGATTCTCGTTAGTCGGTGACATTTGAAATGGTAAAGTAGAGAAATGAAAGCAGGTGGAATTCAGACTGAGCAGATATTTCTATCCGCTGGACACCTGGAATAACAATGTCAGTTTAAACTCAGATCAATTTGATTTACTGATAATGCGGCAGGCCAATCTTATATCACACACTGACCACTTGCTGGCCATTCTGGCTGACTTGGTAACAGTGCAGCAAAGTTCCACAGATGGAAAGAAAACCACCAACAGATCCCCAGTGGGTTCCGTTCTGTATCCTCCTCCGTCCACACCAACATTACACTGTAGGGGAGTGACTTTTGGATAGGTGGTGTGTATTGTGTGACCGACACCACTAATGTGACCAGGCGATCCGTATAAACAAGATGAAGTTTGTTTTTAAACATGGAGGAGTTGAGTTGAGGAAAGGCAGAGCAATGGGGACTGAGATGAAGGTAAAGTTCTCTATATTGGAAGAGGAAATGTCAATGACACATCAGTTAGCAAAATGGAGTTTGTCTAAAAGATTGTGATTGCAAAATTAACAAGGAAGAATGTAGAGAGTTTTAGATTAATGGAACACCCTCCAAAGAGAATTAACCCATTCAAAAAAGTGACTTAAATGTGTGAGTGGGATTGGGACTAAAGTTCAGAGTAATTGTGTTGATTCAGGTCATTGCCAATGTTGGCTGTGATGGGCAGCGTGCCAGGCTGAAAGGGAGCTAATGGGATGGGTTTTGTTTAGTTTATTCCCTCGAGTTACTGACTGGGGTGAACTCTCCTGCTCTTCTTAAGCTACTGTCATGTGGCCTCCTGCATCTCCCAGAGAGAGCGGACCTGGGCTTGGTTTAAAGTCTCGTCTGATCATCCTCTGATAGAATTGTTCCGAATTCTCAATCATTTTGCTGAAGCAAATTGAGACAAACTATTCCGACTTGTGATATTCATTCTTCAACACGACAAAGAAGATATTATCGGGCCATTATCACATTGTTATTTAGGGAGCTTGCTGTGCACAAATTGGCCGATACATTTAAATAGGGCCCAAGCTTTACAAAGGGTTTAATTGGTTGTAAAGCACTTTGGGACAACTGGAGATGTCAGTAAAGGTCCGTATGGCCTGGATTTTATGGATGGTGAGAGTTCCTTGCTCATCATTTGGAGAGTCGGCGGGGACGACTCGACAGCACTGCTGCCATTTCCTGCTCAAATTAACTCGGGTCCGCATTTGGAAAGAAGTCCCAGTATCTCCATGCACAGCGCTACAGTGGCTGTAAGAGGTACTGCAGCACTGTGCCTGAGACAATGTTCCAGGAACTGCATTGAGGGTAAGTAGCAGTGTTCCCAGAAAGGGGCAGTCCAGTGGCGATTTTGGAGTTTTTAAATTTAAACCTCAAAGATTTATTGAGAAGAAAAGAAAATTTAACCACACACAATTACATAGTTAAAATTGATTTCACAATATTTTCCCCCAAAAGACTCCCTAATTGATCAGACTCATAAATAAAATTCTTCCAGGCAATACTCCCTAATATATGTTTAAATATCAAAATCCAGTTAATATTAACCGAGGCACAACTGCTGTAACTTGACTAAAAGTATCCCACATGATCTCTCAAACCACGTTGCACTCAAATGTGAAAATCAAAGACCTTCAGAAACTGCTTTTCACAGTCCAATACATTTCCAGACTGCCTGGATGGTTAATTCAAACATCACCTACTCCCAGCCCAGAGCTGTTTCCAAGGGATCTTTTCCCAACAGCCAATCCCCAACCAGTTCAACAGCTCTCCTCACATATCCTTTTCCCTTTCATCTTCAATTCCAGTGTGTTCACTCTGTCTGGACATTGTGGGTAATTCCCGTTGTCAGAGCAGAGCAGCAGGAGTAGGCCATTCAGCCCCTCGAGCCCTGTGTTATTCAACTGGGCTATGGCTGAGTGTTGACCTCAGCACCATTTTCCCTCACTATCCCCATAACCCTCAATATCATTGGCACCTAGAAATCCATCAACCAGTATGTCCTGCACTAGATTATGTGCTCGAGTCTGTGAAGTTGGATAATGTAACTTGTCCTTACTTATTACAGTGAGCTGGGTTCCATTCCAATCGATATCTCCCCTCACTTCACAATAGTAGATGGCAGCGTCACTGGGCTGAATGTTGCTGATTGTCAGAATGAAGCTGTTACTGGACATGTTTCGAGAAGACTGGAAACGCTCGGAGAAGCCAGTTCAGTATCTCATCTGTTAAAATCCACTCGATGTAAGCTGGTTGTTGTCGGTACCAATGAACATCAGCGTATGTCACAGCGGCGTTATACAGGACGCACTGTAACCGTGCACTCTGACCCTGTATGATAGGTTCTGGGGCAGGAGACTGGATAACCACTGGGGCATCTGCACCTTTGGAGAAACAATATTCATAACTTAAAATAGTATCTGGATTTACAAAGTAGCTCTGGTAGTTAACCATAGAATCGTTGGTGCCTCATGGCGCCGAGGTCCCAGGTGCGATTCCAGCTTTGGGTCACTGTCCGTGTGGAGTTTGTACATTCTCCCCGTGTCTGCGTGGGTTTCACCCCCACAACCAAAAGATGTGCAGGGTAGGTGGATTGGCCACGCCAAATTGGCCCTTAATTGGAAAAAATGAATTGGGTACTTGAAATTGTAAAAAAAAACACAGAATCACTGCAGTGGAGAAAGAGGCCATTCAGCCCATCCAGTCTGCACAAACCCTCTGGAAGAGCACCCTTCCTCGGACACACCCCCACCATCCAAACAAAATCCTTAAATTGGCACCAATACCCATTTGAAGACCGCATTCCACCACCAGCATCAGGAGGGGGACTCCCCATTTGGATAAAAACTAACCCACTTCGTGTTTCTAATGGTGACCTGGGAGAGTTCCTCATTGTCAAGTACTGGTTGCCATGACATGGGGGAGGGGGGCCTGTGAAGAGCTACCACCCTGTCCAGGTTGCTAACCCCTCTTCCCACAATCTCAACCTATGACCCCAAACCCTCCCACAATCACCTTTGGTCCGATTCCCTCAGCCTGAGCTTGTTGTGGGCCACTGGTTTGACTGGTGTTTGCAATGTGCAGCTCCCTGTCTCAGGCACCATGGCCATGTGGAAGGCCCACCGCTGTCTATGTATGTGCCTGATCCTTCACAAAGGAAGCAACATGGGCCTCTCCCTGGATCTCAGGCCAGTGAGTGAGAGACCCCATCACCTGTATCAAGAAGCGGGCTTTGTGTCCAAAAAAGTGTGAACATTTGAGACTTCTGAGAACCACAAGACAGAACACGTGGTGTGAAGATTAATGAGAATAATGGAAACTGTACTTACTGGTTACATTCAGCTGTGTTCCATTCCCACTGATATCTCCCCACACTGAGCAGTAATAGACGGCAGTGTCACTGGGCTGCACGTTGCTGATTGTCAGGATGAAGCTGTTGGAGTCGATGTGTCTGGAAGGCAGGAAACGCTCAGAGAAACCTGGAGACCGGTCTACATAATTCTTTGTATCAAGGGCTAAAATCCTCTCCCTCTCTTTCCCTGGCAGCTCCCGGTGCCAAGAAACTTTTGTGTATCTCACTGCGGCGTTCTGCATGGAGCACTGGAACCGTGCAGTCTGACCCTCTGGGACACGTTCCAGACTCGGAGACTGGATAAGGACTGGAGGTTTCTTACCTTTAAGAGAAAAATATCAACAATTTATAAACAGGTGCTGAGGTCGCAGTCTGGGCTGATTCTCCGCTTCCCCAGCCGCGTGTTTCTCGGTGGCGCGCTGTTCCCAGGCAGCGCGATTCTGCCTTCCCGCTTGTCAATGGGATTTCCCATTGAAGCCACGCCACAGGGAAAGCCCCGGGTGAGGGGGCGCTGCCGGCGGCAATCGCAACGGCCAGAGAATTGCAGCCTTTCTTTCTGCTTTTCGTAGAAGTGCCACCCTCCGATCAGAGACTCGGGGGTCCTCGATCACAGGGTCAGACCCATTATTGACCTGTCAATCCCTCCATGCTCACATAATCCAATGGAGCTTCCCAAAAAGAAATGATGTGGGGGTGTGGCTGCCTCTCCAGCCACCCGCTGAGTTCCCATCACCTCCACAAGATTCCACCCATTGTCCCGGCCGCACTGAAGCCGCCAGTTAATGTGTTCCTCACTCACATTCAAAGTCTGGGGCAACTATTTTGTGGCCCTTGTCCTATTAGCTGAAGGAGTTGCTCAATTCAAGAACAAACCTTTGTTTCTTTAGTCCACATTCCAGCAATTCTCATTGATGATTGGAAAGTGAGCATTGAGCTGCTCAATAGTTTAATAAATCATTGTCGATGCCACCAATCTGTGTGGCCAGGACTGCAGGGAACAAAGCTCAGGAAGAGTTCCCACCTCCGGGAGGGGAGGGCAAAGAGAGCAAGCTGGAACATCTCACACACCTGATGGCCCACACCCTGTGATTCTAAAAGAGATCGCTGCAGATTTAGAGAATGCACTCGTTACAAATTTCCCAAATTCCTTCATTTTAGGAACAATCCACGGGGACATCGGCCGGTATTCTGCGCTCGAGGCCGCTGAGATCGGGAAACCCGCTGGGATCGGCGCCGGGCGACAGACCCGTTCCCATTCTACCAGCCCCCCACCCTCCCCCGCCCCCTGCAACCTGAAACCTTCTTCCTCACTATTAACCACCAGCTCAATCTTTGTGTCTTTCACAAACTTACTGATCCTCCCTCCACATTCTCATCTGTATCAAACTTCAGCAACATCTCTCTCTTTTCATCAAGATTCAAGTTCTGGGCGGTCAAGTCACTGTTTTTAAACTCAGTCTTTGTGCAATAACATTATTTGGAATAAAAGTAATAAAGCATCGACATTACTCACTGGTTACATTCAGCCGGGTTCCATTCCCAAAGATTTTCCCCCAAATCCCACAGATATAGACAGCGGAGTCACCGGGCTTCACATCTCTGACTGTCAGAATGTAGCTGTTACCGGGAACATCTCTGGAAGGCTGAAACCGATCAGACAGACCTGTCGCCCGGGAAACTTCGCCATTTGCATCATGACTCAATATCCATTCCTGACTTTGTGAGCGGTACCAATGTACATTGTATAAATCCACAGTCTGCCCTACATTCTTGCTCTGTAAGTCACACAGAAACGTCACTGTTTCACCCTCAGGCACTTTCACAACTTGAGGAGATTGGATAAGAACCGCCCCTGTCACATGACCTGTGAACAGAAAATAACTGAAGATCAGAACAAATAAGAAAATACAAAATAGAAGCTGAAACACAAGTTATTATAAAATCCCGTGTAGATCAGGAATTAATATTGTGCATTGTCATCAGTAACTTGTAGCCCAGTTGCTTTATCCACACCCTGAACTTCACTGTCTCACATCGCACTGTACTGACCAATAATGTCAGCCCAGCATTTTGTGCTCAAAGCCTCGCGTCTCAAGTGGGATTTGAACTGAGCCAAGATGGACACAGTGGGGAGGATTTGAGGGATAGAACGATGTCCTGGAGGTGGGTCAGATTGACCAAATGTGTGCTGGAGTTATGAATGGCTGCTTGCAGGCCTTAGAGCCAGGAACAGAATGTATTCAGCCAGGAGCAGTACAGTTTCCTCTGTTAAGCGTGGTCCAAGTTTAAATTATTGATATAAATGGTAAACAAGAGTCATCCCAGCACAGAACATTGTAGAACTCCAATTCCCGTCTTCTCTCATTCATTTGTTTATTACCTTATCAAAGGAAATCTAAATATATTACATCTACAAGTTTACCTATGTCTACTCTCTTAGTTAGCTCTTCAAAGAATTCTGTTCAGTGGCATGGTAACACAGAGGTTAGCACTACTGCCTCACAGCACCAGGGACCCAGGTTCAATTTTGGCCTCGGGTGACTGTCTGTATGGAGTTTGCATCATCTCCCCGTGTCTGTGTGGGTTTCCTCCGGGTGCTCCGGTTTCCTCCCACAGTATAAAGATATACAGGTTAAATAGATTGGCCATGGAAAATTGCCCCTTAGTGTTCGGTTACGGGGATAGGGTGGGGGCCTGACCCTGTGTCATGTGCTCTTTCAGAGGGTCGGTGCAGGCTGGATGGGCTGAATGGCCTCCTTCTGCACTGTGGGGATTCTCTGAGTCTATGAATTGATTTGGTCAAGAATGACACGTCCATTTCAAGTCCATGTTGACTATTCATTCTTCTGTTTGTTTTTTAGAGTCTAGATTTTTTTAGTGGTAATTTCATTATGTTTCATACAACTTATGTGATACCAACTTGTCTATAATTCCCAGGACATGTTATATTTCCTTTCTTAAGTGCAACATTTCTCTTCATTTTATTTTAATTGAGATTTCTAATCACATTGTTGGATGTCATTTCCTGTCTGACTTCACTCTCTTTCCTGGCTTCTTGTGGTTTCGCATCAAGGATCCTATCAGAAGCTGAGAAAGATAAAATCCAAAAGTCTATGAAAATTGATAAAATAATCATCTCCCATTGGGCACGCTGGGTGTGGTAGTATGTATTGGGGGTCATGTGGGACTGGAAGCCCTAATGGCATTGGCTGACAGATCCCGGGTCCTGGTTGGCCGTTGACCTCAAGCTCCGCCCTGAAGGCGAAGTATAAGAAGCCGGTGTCTTCCCCCGCAGGCCAGTTTACTATCGGGCTGTTGGGGAACAGACACGCTTAATAAAGCCTCATCGACTTCACTCTATTCGTCTCATGGAGTCTTTGTGCGCTAGAATTTATTAAGCGTGTCTGTTCCCCAGCAGCCCGATAGTAAAACTTTCCATTCTCCCGGAGTTGACTAGGCATGGCGTCTCGTGGCCGTTAATTAGGACCGTTGTCGTCGTCGTCTGGAGAGTCCGGGGCCGAGCCTGACAGAGCGTAACCGAAGCGAGCCGTGGTTGTAGTAGTGGGGTGGGGTCCGTTGTTGCCGTCCAAGATGGCGTCGGGGATGGACAAAATGGCTGCCCCCATACATCGCACGTGGCTGAGGGGTCACAAGATGGCGTCGGGGGTGGACAAAATGGCCGTCCCCATGCGTCGTACAGGCCGGGGGCGGTCCAAAATGGCGGCGCCCCTCCTCCCCTCGTGGTGGTCGGGACCCAATATGGCGGCATCTGCGGGTCGCACATGGTGTGCTGGGGGGTCTGGGGAGCGCTAGGACCGCGCGGAGTTCCTTCACTGCGAGCGCCAGGGCCGCGGGCGCTAGGACCGCGCGGAGCTCCCTCACTGCGAGCGCCAGGGCCGCAGGCGCTAGGACCGCGCGGAGCTCCCTCACCGGGGACAGCGGTGGTCGGGGCCCAGGTAGGCGGCGCCGGCGGGTCAGGCGTGGGGCGCGGGACGGGGGTGAGGGTGGCGTTCGGGACGCAAAAAACCCCTTCCTCTCCGTGGAGAGTGTTGGCCGGCACCCAAATCGGGAGCGCCGGCGGCGGGTCGTACATGGACTGCGGGGAGGGGGGTTGGGGAGCGTAGGCGGCGTGCAGGGCTCCCAGTTCTCCCGGGGCCGCGGTGGTCGGGACCCAAAATGGCGGCGTCTGCGGGTCGCACATGGCGTGCTGGGGGGATTGGGAGGCGTAGATTGCTTGTAGGGCTCCCTGTGGCCCCGGGACGGCGGCGACCTCGTGGGATCGGCACACCACCGCATAATGGCCCTTTTTCCCGCAGCTTTTGCAGATGGCTGCGCGGGCCGGACAGCATTGTCGGGGGTGCTTCGCCTGGCCGCAGAAATAACAGCGGGCGCCCCCGGTGCGACTCGGCGTTTGGACTGCTCAAGCCTGTGGGGTGTCCGGGGGGGGGGGGTAGGGAGTTTGCCGCGACGGGTACGTACGGGGCCCAATGGCCTGCCGCGCGGTCGGGGCCGTAGGCGCGGGTATTACGCGCGGCGACGTCTAGGGAGGCTGCTAGGGCCCGTGCCTCTGAGAGTCCTAGCGACACTTTTTCTAGAAGTCTTTGGCGGATTTGGGAGGATTGCATACCTGCCACAAAAGCGTCGCGCATTAACATGTCCGTGTGTTCGTTTGCATTCACCGACGGGCAGCTGCAGGCTCGTCCCAAAATCAGCAGCGCGGCGTAGAACTCGTCCATCGATTCTCCGGGAGCTGGTAGCGAGCGTAGATTTGGTTAACTGGGCGAACGTAGAGACTTCTCAGTGCTGTGAACGCTGTTTGGAAATCGTCGGTGTCTTCAATGAGGGTGAAAATCTCCGTGCTCACCCTCGAGTGCAGGACCTGCAGTTTTTGTTCGTCTGAGACTCGGCCTGTGATCGATCTGATGTAGGCCTCGAAGGCTACATCACGCTTAATAAAGCCTCATCGACTTCACTCTATTCGTCTCATGGAGTCTTTGTGAGATACACTGGGTAAACTGATCTCCTGACCCAACGATCGTCCAACAATCAAACTGGATCTCGAGAATTTCTGACCACTTTGAGTTCCCAACGCCCCCTGCAGCCTACGGCAACGTTACTGGATTCAGGACCCTCAACGCAAGGGGCAGGGTTCTGACCCTCTGGTGGGCAGAACATTCCAAGGTGGCTTTCTGAGATTGTCAACTCTGCTGAGGCACCGAGTGGGACCTCTTCACATCCCCCTCAACATCACCACAGGATTCCCATTGGGAAGCTCGGATCACTCACACTAATTAGATCAGGAAACATGCTCACAAAATTCCTGACTGAAGCATAGAGGCAGAAAAATGCCTGGAGTTGTGTCAGAGTCACTTCAGCCTTCAGCATCTGTACATTAAACATCCTCCTCAGTGTGCTGACTCCCTCAGCAATCCCTACACCTCCCATTCCCATTCACACAGACAGCAGTAAATAGGGGCACACGTTTGGGGGAAAGGCTTCAATAGGGTGACTGTTCCTATGAGACGGATCAGGCTCCTCACGGACATGAAAGGGGTCTGGAGGATTTTGGGATGATAATTCAGGAGCAGTTTATGAATGGTGGATTTGAGGAAGAAATCCGCTGGCAAATTAATTCCCTCCATTTAACATTCTAGGACAGTAAATAATCCAATGAAAATCATCACGCAAATCAGGAGAAATGGGAATAAAAGAATTAACGAGGTTTTGTTAATTTTAAAATTAAATTTAGAGTACCCAAGGAGCAATTTGGAATGGACAATCCATCTACCCTGCACATCTTTGAGTTGTGGGGGTGAAACCCACGCAGACACGGGGAGAATGAGCAAACTCCACACAGACAGTGACCCGGGGTCGGGTTTTAACCCAGGTCCTCAGCTCCCTAGGCAGCAGTGCTAACCACTGTGCCACCGTGCCGTCCAACGATGTTTTAAACATGAAGAGTGAGACAATTGTGTCTGTGGATTGCCGGCCGCTGGAGTTTCAGAGTGGGATCACTGAGCTGGGGGCTCAGTGTTGTCTCTGACGCTGTATTTTCCCATTGAACCATGAGAACCCCAAACTATCCCAACTCTTAAACAGGAAAATCTGACTAAAAACACACATCACCCCCAATAACCAGAAAATCAACTCAAAAACATAATGATGTGCAAGCAGCCCCAGGTTACTTACCCACCACCATACAGAGGGTGAGAGTCAGAACAGAGAGAGCTGGGCAAAACATTCCAAACAAAGTCCTTTTGCAAACACACAATTCTTGTTTCTTTCACACACTCTTCTATTCGATGTTGCTGTGAATGATTGCGGGATGTCTCAATATTACTTCCTATTTTTACTTCTAGAGGTGTGACAGCACGGTGACATTGAGGTTATGACTGCTGCCTCACAGCGCCAGTCACCCGGGTTAGCAATGCTATCTCACAGTGCCAAGGACCCGGGTCAGCTGCTATCTCACAGTGCCATGGACCCGGGTCAGCACGGCTGTCTCATAGTGCCAAGGACCCGGGTCAGCACAGCTGTCTCATAGTGCCAGGGACCCGGGTCAGCACAGCTGTCTCACAGCGCCAGGGACACAAGTTCAATTCCAGTCTTGGGTGACTGTGTGGAATTTGTACATTCTCCCCGTGTCTGCGTGGGTTTCCTCCGGGTGCTCCGGTTTCATTCCACAGAGAAAAGATGCACAGGTTAGGTGGATTGGTCATGCTGAATTGTCCCTCAGTGTCCAAGGCTATGCAGGTTAGGTGGACTGGCCATGCTAAATTGTCCCTCAGTGTCTAAAGATGTGCAGGGTAGGTGGATTGGCCATGCTAAATTGCCCGTACTATTCAAAAGCTTACATGGTGACATGGGGATAGATGTTGGGCGGCACGGTAGCACAGTGGTTAGCACTGTTGCTTCACAGCTCCAGGGTCCCACGTTCGATTCCCGGCTTGGGTCACTGTCTGTGCGGAGTCTGCACGTTTTCCCCCGTGTCTGCGTGGGTTTCCTCCGGGTGCTCCGATTTCCTCCCACAAGCCGCGAAAGATGTGTTGTTGGTGAATTGGACATTCTGAATTCTCCCTCTGTGTACCCGGACAGGCGCCGGAATGTGGCGACTAGTGTTAACGTAAGCCTACTTGGGACAATAAAGATTATTAAAACACAAAATTAAGTGTGGAGGAGTGGGCCTTGGTGGGGGGCTCGTTCACAGGGTCAATATCGACTCAATGGGCCCAATGGCCTCCTCCTGCACTGTCGGGAATGTTTCTGTGATTCTCTGATTCATTCCCATGGAACAGATTGGGTTACTGAGGGACATTAAAGTGGTTTTGGGGATGATAATTCAGGAGCCCCAGCAGCAGACTTCAGCAAGGTTCACCCTGCGTCTCCACAGATACTCGGAGAGCTCGTCAGTACTGAGCAGTGGAAATGGCTCCATTTTATTCTATAGACAATGGTCTCCATCCCCTCACTCTGATGGTGTTTTTTAAAAATAAATTTCGAGAACCCAATTCATTTTTTCCAATAAAGGGGCAATTTTGTGTGGCCAATCCACCTACCCTGCACATCTTTGGGTTGTGGGGGTGAAACCCACGCAAACACGGGGAGAATGTGCAAACTCCAGAGCCGGGATCGAACCTGGGACCTCGGCAACGTGCTAACTACTGCGCCACCGTGCTGCCCTCCTGATTCCAGGGATGGCAGGACTGACATATGAGGAGAGATTGATTAGGTTAGGATTGTTTTCGCTGGAGTTCAGACGAATGAGGGGGGATCTCTTAGAGACTTATAAAATTCTATTTATCTAATTCTAGTCGCCATAAATGCCATCTTATTGATCGAGATCGTAACTCCTCTGAACCTTGAATGAAAATTTGAATGGAACCTCTGCCCCTCCCACCCTTTCCTCAGTCTCGTCTGATCCCTAATTGGCAAATATGTCTCCTGCAAGAAGACTACTTCTGCGCGGAGAGTCCGCAAATGAGTAAACACCCGAGACCTTTTAACCCGACCATTACCCCCTCACCTTCCCTTTCTGTGGTCCACCTTGAACTTGAACACAGGGAAGTGCGTGACAATGAGCTACCTGTGAACCACTGACCTGAGAATACAGGAAGAAAGAATGGGAACCTCAACCGGTCCATGAACCGCCTCATCCCTTCCCCTCCCCGGGGGGGGTTTCCGACTTGTATAACCTTCCGTAGAACTCCCTGAAGACTTCATTGACCCTCTCTGGGCTCAGCACCATGTTGCCTTCCCTATCCCGCACTCCCCCAATCTCTCTGGCCGCCTCCCTCCTGCGCAGCTGGTGCGCCAGCCTCCTACTCGCCTTCTCCCCATACTCATAAACTGCCCCCTTCGCTTTCCTCAGCTGCACCTCCGCCTTCCCCGTGGACAGCAAGTCAAACTCCGCCTGTAATTTCCGGCGCTCGTTCAACATCCCCCCTCTGGGGCCTCCGCGTACCTCCTATCTACCCTGAGTATCTCTCCCACCAGTCTCTCCCTCTCCGCCCTCTCCTTCTCTCTGTGGGACCTAATGGAGATTAACTCTCCCCTACTGACCGCCTTCAGAGCCTCCCAAACCACTGCCACCGTCACCTCTCCTATGTCATTCGTTCCCACATAATTCTCAATACTCCTCCTTATCCGCCCGCACACCTCTTCGTCCGCCAGCAGCCCCACATCCAGTCGCCAGAGAGGGCGCTGACCCCGTTCCACCCCAGTCGCAGGTCCACCCAGTGCGGGGCATGGTCCGAGACCGCAATGGCCGATCTTTCTACCCCCTCCACCCTGGGATTAACTCAACACAAAGAAGTCTATTCGTGAATAGACTTTATGGACATGGGAAAAAAAGGAAAACTGCTTCATCCTTGGCCGTGTAAACCTCCAGGGGTCCACTCCCCCCCATCTGGCCCATGAACTCCCACAAGGCCCTGGCCGCCGCCGGCCTCTTTCCCGTTCTGGATTTGGAACGATCCAAGCCCAGATCCAAGACCGTATTAAAGTCCCCTCCCATAATCAGTTGACTTATCTCCAAGTCCGGGATCCTACCCAGTACGCGCCGCATATGGTCCGCATTGACCCAGTTCCGGGCATATATATTCACTAACACCACCCGAGCCCCCTGCAGCTTGCCTCTCACCAATATCTACCTGCCCCCCTTGTCCGCCACGATACTCCCCGTCTCAAACGCCACTCATTTACTGACCAAAATAGCCACTCCACTGGTCTTTGAGTCCAACCTCGAGTGAAACACCTGTCCAACCCATCCTTTCCTTAGCCTCGTCTGGTCCGCGAGCTTTAAGTGCGTCTCTTGCAACATGGCCACGTCTACCTTCAACCCCTTCAAATACGAGAACACGCGGGACCGCATGACCGGCCCATTCAGGCCCCTCACGTTCCATGTGATCAGCCTGCTTGGGGGGGGTGGGGGGGTAACCATCCCCCCATCCCGCCGACTAGCCATCTCCCTTTTTCGGCCAACCGCGTGCCCCGGCCTCCCTCCTCCAGCTCTCCCCCCGGCCGACTCTCCATCCATACCCCTCACCTGGCTCCCCTTCAGTCAGCAAAGCAGCACCCCTCCCCCTTCCCCCCCCAAACCCCCCCCCCCCCCAAACCTCCCCCCCCCCCCCCCCGGCCAAGCAGCCGCTTAGCTCTGGTTTCCCCCCCATTTTGCTTCCGTGAGTCAGCTCACCCATGCTGATCCCGGCCGCTCCCGCCTCTATATATCCACCCTTAACTTGTTGCCCCCTTCGGGCCACCCAATCCCCCCACTCCCCCACAGGGTAGAGGGAGAAGCGCCATCTGGGACCTCCCCGTGCCCCGGACAGCCCGTCCCGGGCGATTCCCACCCCCTAGAACCGAACACCTGTAAAACAAAACACCTGGAAAACAAGCAAAACAAACAACAAACCCCAACCAAACTAGGGCAGACGTGCCCATAAACTTATGCTTTACCCGCAGTCCTCCCCTCGGCCCCTCCCCACCCGCACATTTCACCCCCATACAACAGTCCCTTAGTTCAGGTCCGGCTTCTCCTGCCTGATGAACGACCACGTCTCGTCTGGGGTATCAAAATAGTGTTGCCTGTCCTGGTATGTTACCCACAGTCTCGCCGGGTGCAGGAGCCCAAACCTCACCCCTTTAGCGTGAAGGACCGCCTTTGCCCGGTTAAACCCTGCACGCCTCCTCGCCAGCTCATCTCCCAGGTCCTGGGAAATTCGGATCTCGCCACTCTCCTACTTCATGCTCCGCTCTTTCTTCGCCCACCGCAGGACTCGCTCCCGGTCTGCCAAGCGCTGAAACCGTATCACCATCGCCCTCGGTGGCTCGTTTACCCTCGGCTTTCCAGCGAGAACCCTGTGCGCCCCATCCAGCTCCAAGGGCCGTGGGAAGGCCCCCGCGCCCATCAGCGTCCCCAATATTGTGGCCACGTACGTGCTCGCGTCCTCCCCCTCCGCTCCTTCAGGAAGGCCCAGGATCCGCAGATTGTGGCACCGAGATCTGCACTCAAGGCCATCCAGCCTCTCCTGCCATCTGTTATGGAGCGCCTCGTGCGCCTCCACTTTCACCGCCAGGCCCAGGATCTCGTCCTCGTTCTCCGCCACCTTCCTCCTCACCTCCTTGATCTCCTTTTCCTGCGCCTTCTGGGTCACAACAATTCTCTCTATGGAGGCCAGCATCTGCCTTTTCAGCTCCATGAAGCAGTTTTTCAGGAGCTCCTGCTGTTGTCTGGCCCACTGGGCCCACACCTCCCGATATTCTCCGGCCGCCATTTTGTCCTCCCGGACCTTCTCGACCTTCTTCCCCGGGTTCGCGCATCTGCCGGCTCCGCTCCTGGTCCTCTCCATGCACCAGCGGGGGGGGGGGCTCTCCCACGTCTGTTCCCATGCCGGACCCTCCTGTTAATTGCCGCCGCCGCTCCTTTTAGCGGCCCGAAACACCGATCCCGGCGGGAGCTGCCGTTCGCGTGACCTAGCAGGTCATGGCCGCTACTGGAAGTCTACACACAATATTTAGGTGTGGCCGCACCAAGGCCCTGTATAATTGCAAAAACACATTCCTGCTCCTGTACTCAACCTCTCGCAATGAAGGTCAACATGCCATTCGCCTCCTTTACCACCTGCTGTACCTGCATGCTTACCTTCAGCGAATGGTGCACAAGGACACCCAGGTCCCGCTGCACACTCCCCTCTCCCAATTTACAACCATTCAGGTCGTAATCTGCCTTCCTGTTTTTGCTTCCTCACACTTATCCAAATTCTACTGCATCTGCCAATGATTTGCCCACTCTCCCAACCTGTCCGGATCATGCTGTAGGATCCCTGCATCCTCATCACAATTCACCCTCCCACCCAACTTGGTGTCACCTACAAACATTGAGATGTTACATTTTGTTCCCTCATCCAAATCATCAATATCTCTTGTGAATAGCTGAGGTCCCAGTATCGGTCTGTGTGGTACCCCACTAGTTACTGCCTGCCAATTTGAAAAGGACCCAATAATCTGTGCTCTTTGTTTCTGCTCTCCCAACCAGTTTTCTATCCACCTCAATACACTTCCCCCAATTCCATGCACTTTAATATTGCACGAGAATTTCTGATGCGGGACTTTGTCAAATGTCTTCTGAAAGTCCAAATATATCACATCGACTGGCTCCCCCTTGTCAACTCTACTACATACATTTTCAAAGAATTCCATTCGATTTGTCAAGCATGATTTCCCCTTCATAAATCCATGCTGACTCTGACTGATCCTGCCACTGCTTTCTAAATGTCCACTACAAAGTTCTTGATAATGGATTTGAGAATTTTCCCCACTGCCAATGTTAGGATTACTGGTCTATAATTCCCTGCTTTCTCTCTGTCTCCCTTTTTGAATATTGGAGTGACATTAGCCACCCTCCAATCAGCAGGGACTGCTCCAGAGTCTATAGAATCCTGGAAGATGACCACCAATGCATCCACTATTTCCAGAGCCACTTCCTTCAGTATTCTGGGATGTAGGTTATCAGACCCTGGGGATTTATCCGCCTTCAGTTCCATCAATTACCCCAACGCCATTTCTCTCCTAATATTGATCTCCCTCAATTCTTCCCTCTCACTCAGCCTTTCATTCTCCAACATTCCTGGTATCTAATTTGTCCTCTTTTGTGAAGATAGAACCAAAGTATGTATTCCATTGCTCAGCCATTTCTTTGTCACCAATTATACATTCCCCCATTTCTGTCTGTAGGGGGCCGACATTTGTCTTTACCAATCTCTTTCTCTTTATGTATTATAGAAACAGTTATAGTCTGTCTTTATGTTCCCTGCAAGCTTACTTTCGTATTGTATTTTCCCCTTGTTAATCAATCTCTTGATCCTTTTTTCTTGAATTCTTTACTGCCCCCAATCCTCAGACTTATTATTTTTCTTGGCCAATCTGTGTGCTTCTTCCTTGGATCGGATACTATCCCTAATTTCCTTTGTAAGACAGAGATTGGTCCTCTTACCCAAGCGAGGCCAGCAGCGCGGGTTCAATTCCTGTACCAGCTGAGGTTATACATTCAGGCCTCGCCTTCTCAACCTTGCCCTCGCCTGAGGTGTGGTGATCCTCAGGTTAAATGGGCTGACAATTGGCAAATAACATTTGCGCTACACAAGTGCCAGGCAATGACCGTCTCCTACAAGAGAGGATCTAACCATCGGTCCTGGACATTCAATGGCATTACTATCGCTGAATCCCCCACAGTCAACATCCTGGGGGTTACCATTCATCAGAATCTGAACTGGACTAGCCATATTGATATTGTGGCTACCAGGACAGGTCAATGGCTAGGAATCCTATGGTGAGTAACTCACCTCCTGACCCCCAAGGCCTGTCCACAACCTACAAGGCATAAGTTAGGAGTGTAATGGAATACTCTCCACTTGCCTGGATGAGTGCAGCTCCAACAGCACTCAGGACAAAGCAGCCCGCTTGATTGCTCCTCCTTCCACAGATATTCAAACCCTCCACCACTGACAAGCAGTGGCAGCCGTGTGTACCATCAACAAAATGCACTGCAGTAACTCACCAAGGTTCCTTAGACAACACCTTCCAAACCCCCAACCACTACCATCTAGAAGGACAAGAGCAGCAGGTACCTGGGAACCCCACCAGCTGGAGGTTCCCCTCCAAGTCACTCACCACCCTGACTTGGAAATATATCTCCGTTCCTTCACTGTCACTGGGGCAACATCCTGGAATTCCCTCCCTAGCAGCACAGTGGGTGCACCTACACGCCAGGGACTGCAGCGATTCAAGAAGGCAACTCACCCCCACCTTCTGAAGGGTAACTAAGGATGGGCAATAAATGCCGGCCTAACCAGCGATGCCCCGTAAATAAATATAAAAACATCTAAATCCCCAACCCCAAAGTTGTGAGTGAAGTGCAGCTCGCCAGGTGAGGCCCTCCCTCTGGTGTCCAGTGTTGAATGGGACCGGTTGAATTATCTGTCCACCGACCCCGGCACCCGGCATCGACCCCGGCACCCGGCACCGACCCCGGCACCCGGCATCGACCCCGGCACCGACCCCGGCACCCGGCACCGACCCCGGCAGCCGGCATCGACCCCGGCAGCCGGCACCGACCCCGGCACCCGGCATCGACCCCGGCACCCGGCATCGACCCCGGCACCCGGCATCCGAACAGTCGGGATTTAGGTGTCCGGGAATCCTCAGTGTTTGTCCCAGAGGAACTGGATGAACATTCTCTGGATTTCTGTGACAGAATCAGGGGGAGGGGCCAATGTGACCAGCCGGTACCACAACATGGAGGCATCAGCTGGTTTATGACCAGAACTCGGCCCCTGTAAGACAGCACTCGGAGCAGTCCTGTCCACTCTCTCAGGCGAGCGGTGGCCTTGGCCTCCAGCTCCTGCCAGTTAGCCGGCCAGGATTCCTCAGCCGGACAAAGATGGACGCCCAAGTAGAGGAGGCTGGTCCTGCTCCAGGTGAAAGGCCTGATCTCCTCTAGGAGGGATGTCCATCCGCCCCGGACTGACCCGGAGTCAGGAGCACTCCAGTGGATCCAGGGAGGAGACGCAGCTTCCGCTGCAGTTCAGCAAGGTTCATGAACATGAGGACATGTCATCAGCGGAGGCCAGAAGGACCACTCCAATGCCCAGCTGGCACAGAACCAATCCGGACCACCTCCTCCGCAGGAGGCGCTGAACATGGGCTCAACAACAGGAAGACTCCTTCAATCACCACCAGAGACAATGATTGGGTTCAACAATCATTGACAAATTAATTGCTGCTTATTTTCTCCTGACTCCGAGTTTCCGGAGGTGCTGGGTGCTTTGAGACAGAAAGTCTCGTAGCAGGTAGCCTTATCCATGCTGGGTGGTCAGGGAGCATTTTCCATATCTCCTGTAGTATCCAGAGTTATGCGTGTGCTGTCTGTGGTTCCTGGAGGAGGCCCTCACAGAGATGTACTCCTCTGGAATCAGATCCACATTCCAGTTCTGTAAAAGTCATTTAGATCCGAAACGTGTTTCCCTCTCCAAATACACTGCCAGACTTGCTGAGGTTATCCAGCATTTTCTGTTTATAGTCCATGGGCACCGTGCCCACCACCTGCCCACCCACCCTGACCCCATCACAATTGTACCCATGGCAAGGGTAATATCGGGAGGCCGACCTGTCCACTGGGCCAATAGAGGCCATTAATTGGCCAAACATTTTGCCACCACTGGCATTGAACCAGCAGCAGGAGAAATCCAAAGCTGACCTGCAGCCGGGCAGCTTTCATTGGGTGGGCTGCTGGCGAGCGAGGGGGCTCCTCCTTTATGCCCCCATTGGGCCTATCTGGGCAATACCCCCAAGCTCTTCCCCACACCCCCCTGCCCCCACCCCCCAGTGAAGTTCCTCATCCTCAAACCATTTCTGTCAATCTTTTCTGCATTTTCTCCAATGCCTTCACATCCTTTCTAAAGTGTGGTGCCCAGAGCTAGACGCAAACCTCCATTGAGACTGGACCCGTCATTTATAAAGGTTCACTAGACCATCCTTGCTTTTAGTCGACATCACAATATACATGAACGATCTGGAAGAAGGAACTGAAGGCACTGTTGCCAAGTCTGCAGATGATACAAAGATATGTCGAGGGACAGGTCGTATTGAGGAAGCAGGGGGGCTGCTGATGGACTGGGACAGGCTGGGAGAGTGGGCAAAGAAGTGGCAGGTGGAAAACAATCTGGAAAAGAGGTTATGCATTTTGGTAGGAAGAATGGAGGCATAGACTATTTCGAAATAGGGAGATGCTTCGGAAATCAGAAGCACAAAGGGACTTGGGAGTCCTTGTTCACGATTCTCTTAAGGTCAATGTGCATCTTCAGTTGGCAGTTAAGAAGGCAAATGAAATGTGAGCATTCATGTCGAGAGGGCTAGAATACAAGACCAGGGGTGTTCTTCTGAGGCTATATAAGGCTCTGGTCAGACCCCATTTGGAGTATTGTGAGCAGTTTTGGGCCCCGTATCTAAGGAAGGATGTGCTGGGCTTGGAAAGGGTCCAGCTGAGGTTCACAAGAATAATCCCTGGAATGAAGAACTTGTCATATGAAGAATGGTTGAGGACTCTCGGTCTGCACTCAGAGTTTAGAAGGATGAGGGCGGATCTCATTGAAACTTACAAGATACTGCGGGGCCTGGATAGAGTGGACTTGGAGAGGATGGTTCCACTCGAGGAGTTTCCACGTGGAGAGGAGTTTCAAAATAGCGACAGCGATTGCTTATTCAGTCAAAGAGAGATAATGGCTTCCCAGCCAGGGATTTTCCTGCCCGGCTTGGGAATGCTCCAAAGCATACTTCCCCATCTCATTTCATTTTCATTTCATTTCATTTTCATTTCATTCATTTCATTTCAAGCATACTTCCCCATGGTGAGAAGTAGAATATCGGGACTGAGTTTCGGGTGAGTTCAGGTTGATGAAGGGTGGAAGATGTGAGGCTGGCCTGGAGGGCATTAGGGGCGTTCTATTTGAAATTGAGCAATGACGAGGGTTTCAGATGGATGGGGGTTGTTGGGGGATTCGGGGGAGGCAGCCAAAGTATGTCCTCAGTTTACAACATCACATTTTCCTTTGCACCACAATTGGGACAATATGTAAATAAAAAGAGGATCTCTGTCAAGCCTATTTGTCCTTGTATTTCTCTTCAGGAGGCAGTGGTGTAGTGGTATTGTCACTGGACTAGTAAACCAGACACCCAGAGTAATACTGTGGAGACACAGGTTCAAATCCCACCAGATGGACAAATTTGAATTGAAGGAAATAAATCTGGAATTAAAAATCGAAAGATGTCCATGAAACCATTGTCGATTATCATAAAAACCTATTGGGTTCACTAATGTCCTCGAGGGAAGGAAATCTGCCGTTCTTACCTGGTCTGGCCTACATGTGACTCCAGACCCACAGTACTGTGGTTGATTCTTTACTGCCCCCTCAAGGGCAATGAATCAATAAATGCAGGCCCGGCCTGCCCCGCCCACATCCCGTGGAATAAAAAACCTGTTGCCAGACAGACTGCAATGATTGTATATTTTTTAAATGACTTCCTCAAATGTTTCAACGCAGACTTCAGTGGAGAAGTGACAAGGCCAGCAGCATTGTGCACCCTGCTATTGGACAGTCAAATGTGCAGAGGCCACAACTCCACAAACAAAAGCGCGCATTCAGACATGTTCAATCCGAGGAGGTCACAAGGTTGATTGATGCAGGTAGGGCAGTGGATGTTGTCTATATGGACTTCAGTAAGGCCTTTGACAAGGTCCCTCATGGCAGACTAGTACAAAAGGTGAAGTCACACGGGTCAGAGGTGAGCTGGTAAGATGGGTACAGAATTGGTTCGGTCATAGAAGGCAGAGAGTAGCAATGGAAGGATGCTTTTCTGATTGGAGGGCTGTGACTAGCGGCGTTCCACAGGGATCAGTGCTGGGAACTTTGCTGTTCGTAGCAGATATAAATGATTTAGAGAAAATGTAACTGGTCTGATTAGTAAGTTTGCAGACGACACAAAGTTTGGTGGAATTGCGGATAGCGATGAGGACTTTCAGAGGATACAGCAGGATTTAAATCGTTTGGAGACTTGGGCGGAGAGATGACAGGTGGAGTTTAATCAGGGCAAATGTGAGGCCTGTTCCTGTGCTGTACTTTTCTTTGTTCTTTGTTCTTTATTCAAAAATAAACTCCTGTGGTATTGTTTAAAGTTCAACTTCCCCTTTTACAGCTTCCTCAGTGACATTTCCATCAAGAAGGGGTTTGTGTCCTTTCCATATACGGCCAGCACTGAAAACTGAGTCAGCAACAAACTCGGATGTATTTCTTATCAAAGTTGCTATTCTGGAAGGAAGGTACCTGAATAAAGAGCCAAAAAAAGAACAGTTACATTTCTGTAGCACCTTTCACATCAGCTGGACTTGTCCCAGTACATCACAGCCGCTGTCTGCCGAGTAAAGTAGGAAATTCAGCCGCTCATTTTCACCCAACGGTATCACAATGGCAGGTTTTAAATTGTCATAGAATTGCTACAGTGCACAAGGAGACCATTCGGCACATCGAGTCTGTACCTAGCCTCTGATTGATCACTCTACCTAGGCCCACTCCCCGCCCTATCCCATTTTGGGTGAATTGGTTCCACAGCCTGAAGTTTACACAGTGCCTGTGGACCTGGACTTGAGTGGGAGTCACTGGATTCAATAAAAGAGACATTGAAGGGTGATTGGTGCCAATCTGTTTGCCCTCTTGTTCCTGATTTGTGAATTGTATATCAGAGCGCAGTCCCTCTTTCTCTTGTTATTCCTTCCTCTTTCTGTGACTGGTATTCGAGTTACGTGAACCGTAGTGAGAGTCAGTTACATCTGAAACTTCAGCAGTATCAGATTATACTCGGTGTGAAAGATCAGGGGCGAAATTCTCCCGAAACGGGGCGATGTCCGCCGACTGGCGCACAAAACGGCGCCAATCAGACGGGCATCGCGCCGCCCCATAGGTGCGGAATGTTCCGCATCTTTGGGGGCCGAGCCCCAATATTGAGGGGCTAGGCCGACGCCGGAGGAATTTCCAACCCGCCAGCTGGCGGAAACGGCCTTTGTTGCCCCGCCAGCTGGCGCGGAAATGACATCCACGGGCAGCGCATGCGCGGGAGCGTCAGCGGCTGCTGACAGTTTCCCACGCATGCGCAGTGGCGAGAGTCTCTTCCGCCTCCGCCATGGTGAAGACCGTGGCGGAGGCGGAAGGGAAAGAGTGCCCCCACGGCACAGGCCCGCCCGCGGATCGGTGGGCCCCGATCGCGGGCCAGGCCACCGTGGGGGCACCCCCCGGGGCCAGATCGCCCCGCGCCCACCTCAGGACCCCGGAGCCCTCCCTCGCCGCCTTGTCCCGCCGTTCAAAAGGTGGTTTAATCCACGCCGGCGAGACAGGCAATTTATCGGCGGGACTTCGGCCCATCCGGGCCGGAGAATCGAGCGGGGGGGCCCGCCAACCGGCGCGGCCCGATTCCCGCCCCCGCCGAATATCCGGTGCCGGAGACTTCGGCAACCGGCGGGGGCGGGATTCACGGCGGCCCCCGGCTATTCTCCAACCCGGAGGGGGGATCAGAGACTGACGCCCCAGGAATTTCACCTTTGAAAAATCAGCTTGTTTGAAATGTTTGACTGGATTCTCTCAGCGCTGACTCTGGCCCTCGGTCTCACAATCAGTAAGTAAACACCCAGGGTTGACTTTGTTTGGTGTGGTTATGTTTTGGAATTCGATTTGCTGGTTATTGGTGGGCGACGTGTATTTTGGGTCAGATATTTCTGTTTTGGAAGGTGATAGTTTGGGATTCCTCGCGGTTCGATGGGAAAGTCGGAGATAAGACTGAGTCCCCAGCCCAGTTATCGGTGTGTGTCAGACTGCTGGACTTTGTCACGATATGCAGACATGCACATAATGAGATACAGACAGGCAGCTAATGAACACAGAGAACAGGACATAACTAATCAGCAGGCAGAACACTTGGGGGTGGTTTCCCATTATAAAAAGCACGAGGCACTCACACTCCACCTCTTTCAACTGGGGACATCTACAGAGTGAGTCAGGTGTATATATCACATAACACCTACAGTACATGGCTAAGAGCCAGTCTGGTTCAGTCAGACAGAGTAATCACATTTAGGATAGCAGAGTGTTGAACTCACAGAGAACTGAGCTAACTGTGTGACAGGTTCAATAAATCAAATTGAACTAACTTCAAGGTCTGGAGTATATTTCAGTTATAGCTGCACCAGTTGCAGCCCGTGTTACCTCAGTGTGCTTAACACGACATAGTACCAGAAGACTGCTATCCCTAGGTTGTTTACCTCAATCTGTTCCGTGACGACCAGCAAATGTATCCCGGTACCATGGAGAAGATCCAGGCTCCTCAACAGCTGCGGACCTCCAGCAATCTCAGTGCCAATTGACGGAATTTCAAGCAAAGGTTTCTGCTGTACATCGAAGCCTCAGACCTCGAGGGTGCGCCTGATACAAGAAAGATCGCGCTTCTCCTCTCAACTGCGGGGGATCAAGCCATCCAACTCTTTAACTTGTTTAACTTCACCGAAGGCCAGTACAAGACAAAGTTTCAGACCATCCTGGACAAGTTTGATAGTCATTGTGAAGTGGACTCCAATGAAATCTTCGAGCGCTAGAGATTCAAACAACGCCTACAAGGTAAAGATGAATCTTTCATCTCCTTCTTAACTAATCTCCGTCTACTAGCGCTGTCCTGCAACTTTGGTGATATTGCTGACTCCATGATCAGAGACCAAATCGTGTTTGGAGTTCACTCTCATCCTCTGAGAGAGCAGCTCTTGAAAATCAAGCATTTGACCCTGTCAGTCGCGATTGAAACATATACAGTGCATGAGCATGCCAAAAATCGGTATTCCCAATACAAATCGGCTGAAAATGAGAAACTTGCCTCCCACGAGGCAGAGAGTGTACAGGTCATCGCCCGGATGCAGCACCTCAGCATTGAAGACAGCGGCCATCTCGCGCGCTTTTCCTGGAGCCCCACGCATGCGTGATGCGAACGGGTTAACGAAGCGGCCGACACCCACACTGCGCAGGTGCTGATGTCTGCCGACCGCACTGTGCATGTGCGACGACGCACGGAGCGTAACAACGTCATGACGTGCCCGAACTGCAGCACCGCCCACTTAAAGAAACACTGCCCTGCAAGAGGCAGGTGCTGTTTAAATTGCGGAGAGCCTGGACACTATGCAGCCTTGTGCAGGTCTGCACCACCAGTCAAGGGCCAGCACTCCCAATTCCAACGCAGGCGCATTCGGAGTGTCCAACAAGGTTTACAGGATTCTGATCCTGGTAGTCCAACGGATCCAGAGGACGATTGCCTGGAGTTCCCCTGCCATGTGGGCATCATTACCACACGTGAACATGCCTGACTGACATCATCACGGTGCCTGCCCATCCTCACTGCGGATTCTGCGGACCAATGGCGAGCGGTGATGCAAGTAAATCAATGCTCTATCCAGTTACAGCTGGACACAGGTGCTTCTGCCAATCTCCTTTCACAGGCAGATTTCAACCGCATCAAGAAGCCACCCAAGCTCCTTCCAGCAGTCTGCCAGCTCCTGGATTATAACGGCAATGCCACCACAGCACTGGGATCCTGCCAGCTGCTCGTCTCCAACAGGAGCATTCGCGCAAGGCTAAGGTTTGAAATCATCAAGCCAGACATGGCCTCCCTGCCCGACGCATGCGCATGCAAGCAGCTAAACCTTGGCAGCGGGTCTACACAATGCCCTCCCCCAACGTGGATCTTCAAGCCAGCATTAACGACATCCTCGCTCAGTATCCGGATGTGTTTGACGGGATGGGCATTCTGCCATATCGGTACAAGATCCTGCTACGGCCTGATGCCACGCCTGTGGTCCACGCACCACGACGGGTCCCGGCTCCACTGAAGGAGCGTCTGAAGGCTCAGCTAAAGGATCTTCAGGACCAGGGCAGCATTTCCAAAGTTACAGAACCGACTGACTGGGTCAGCTCGATGGTATGTGTAAAAAAGCCTTTGGGGGAGCTGCGCATCTGCATTGATCCCAAGGACCTCAATCAGAATATAATGCGGGAACACTACCCCATCCTGGAGCGGGAGGACACTGACAAGTGAGATGCACACGCCCAGTTTTTCACAAAGTTAGATGCGTCACATGGATTCTGGCAAATCCAGCTGGCTGAGTCCAGCAGAAGGTGTCATAATATAAACCAGTATATCATGGTGCAGACACACACTGATGGACACACAGTGGGACCAATCAACACACACAACACCGCAGCCAATCACCAGTGAGAGCACATGCACCATAAAGACAGGGGGCATCAGAGTTCCCGCTCATTCGAGTTGCAGCTAGCTAGGAGGACAGAGCTCACAGCCTGCAACACAGACATTCACCATGTGCTGAGTGCATCGACTGGTTAGAACAAGGCAAAGGTTTTTAGTTCAAGCTAGTATCTTATTAACCCACAGTCTAAGTATGTTTAAACAGTTAATGATTCAGTAAAATAGTGGCACTATTTCAAGTGTTGGTGACCTGTATGTGATCCAGAACACCCAACACATCATGATACCAGGGGTGGTGGGATACTAGCACTTCTTAGACCAACCTGCAAGTGATCTGCCTTCCGCCAGCATTCCATCATCCTGCAACATGGACAACATCAGCCCGCCGCCGCCGCTCCGCATCGCCGGCAACCTTGGGGCCAACTGGAAGATTTTCAAACAGTGCTTCCAGCTCTTCCTCGAAGCCACGGACAGGGAGGGCGCCTGGGACACCAGAAAGACTGCTCTTCGCCTCTCCACGGCCGGGGACTATGCCACCCACATTTTCAACTCTCTCACCTTTGCAGATGATGAAGATAAGATGAAGTTCAAGACGGTCCTCCTCAAGTTTGACACTCACTGCAGCGTAGAGGTGAATGAAAGTTTTGAATGCTACGTGTTCCAGTAGCATTTGTAGGATAAGGATGAACCTTTCCAATCTTTTCTCACGCACCTCCGCATCCTTGCGCAATGTTGCAGCTACGACTGGGAGGTCATTGTGTAGACCCGCTGCACAAGGTTTAGCTGCTTGCATGCACATGCGTCGGGCAGGGAGGCCATGTCTGGCTTGATGATTTCAAACCTTAGGGCCCACGTCCGACTCCATGATATGCGACCTGATCGTTTTCGGTGTTCAGTCAGACCCCCTATGTCAGCAGCTCCTCAAAGTAAAGCAAATCACCCTAGCGACCGCCCTCGAGACCTGTGTCTTACATGAAAACGCCACAAGTCGGTATTCCCAGAAACAAGCGACTCAAACGGCGCGGCAAGGTCCCTGCGAGGCGGAATGGGTCCAAGTGATTGAGCACCTCCAAGGCCTCAGCCTGGATGAGGGCGGTCATTTCCGGAGTCAGGAGGTCATGTTGCAGCTGTACAAAACTCTGGTATGGCCGCATTTGGAGTATTGCGTACAGTTCCGGTCACCGCATTATAGGAAGGACGTGGAGGCTTTGGAGCGGGTGCAGAGGAGATTTACCAGGATGTTGCCTGGTATGGAGGGAACATCCTATGAGGAAAGGCTGATGGACTTGAGGTTGTTTTCGTTGGAGAGAAGAAGGTTAAGAGGAGACTTAATAGAGGCATACAAAATTATCAGGGGGTTAGATAGGGTGGACAGTGAGAGCCTTCTCCCGCGGATGGAAATGGCTGGCACGAGGGGACATAGCTTTAAACTGAGGGGAAATAGATATAGGACAGAGGTCAGAGGTAAGTTCTTTACGCAAAGAGTGGTGAGGCCGTGGAATGCCCTACCTGCAACAGTAGTGAACTCGCCAACATTGAGGCCATTTAAAAGTTTATTGGATAAGCATATGTATGATAATGGCATAGTGTAGGTTAGATGGCTTTTGTTTTGGTGCAACATCGTGGGCCGAAGGGCCTGTACTGCGCTGTATTGTTCTATGTTCTATGTTCTATGTTCTATTTCGCGCGCTTTTCACGGCCTCCCGCGCTTGTATGCACCAAACGAGGTGACGGCGACGTTGAGGGACGTAATGCGCAGGCGCGCACCACGCACGACCGCACCACGCATGCGCGGTGGTGCAGCGAACGTGCTGACGTCACAACGTGCGGCAACTGTGGCTCTGCCCATTTAAAGCGGCAATGACCCGCAAAATCTCGTCCATGTCTACGATGTGGAAGACTTGGCCACTATGCTGCCTTCTGTCGAGCAGCTCAGCCTGCCAACTCATATCACTTCAGCCAGCCTCGCAGGAATGTTTTTTTTCTCATAGATTATCATAGAATTTACAGTGCAGAAGGAGACCATTCAGCCCATCGAGTCTGCACCGGCTCTTGGAAAGAGCACCCTACCCAAGGTCAACACCGCCACCCTATCCCCATAACCCAGTAACCCCACCCAACACTAAGGGCAATTTTGGTCACTAAGTGCAATTTATCATGGCCAATCCACCTAACCCGCACATCTTTGGACTGTGGGAGGAAACCGGAGCACCCGGAGGAAACCCACGCACACACGGGGAGGATGTGCAGACTCTGCACAAACAGTGACCCAAGCCAGAATCGAACCTGGGACCCTTGAGCTGTGAAGCAATTGTGCTATCCACAAGGCTACCGTGCTGTTCGGGCAATTCAACCCGCGGTCACCGAGTCCGATGCGGACCTCCCACACAGCAGTGACACCGAGGACCAGAAGGCGCCTTTTGAGTCGGTGTCGTAACGAAAAACAGGCTGTCCCCGAAGCAAAGACACCAGCCGCTGTCGGTATACAGCATCGATCCAGACGATGAGTGGTGTGCCACCCTGACAGTCAACCAGAATTCGTCGCCCACCTCAGAGACTTAATTTGTGAACTTTGTGGATTTATGGACTTTCTGATTCGTTCTGTTCTTCCGTTTAATCGTTCATTGGTTTGTATATAGTGTTCATCTCGTTATTCTTGTGACACACTGTTTTTTTCTGCACCAGGCACCTTCCCATGTAAATAGCTTAGTTTTTACGTACATAGTCCGGTAAATATTTCGCACACACGTAGTCACGAACATTCACCATACACTATTTATTGCCACGCAGGTACATTTTTATAAAAGGGGGGATGTCATAACATACACCAGTATATCATGGTGCAGACACACACTGATGGACACACAGTGGGACCAATCAACACACACAACACAGCAGCCAATCACCAGTGAGAGCACACGCACTGTAAAGACAGGGACCATCAGAGTTTCCGCTCATTCGAGTTGCCGCTCGCTAGGAGGACAGAGCTCACAGCCTGTAACACAGACATTCACCATGTGCTGAGTGCATCGACTGGTTGGGACAAGGCAAAGGTCTTTAGTTAAAGCTAGTATCGTATTAACCCACAGTCTAAGTATGTTTGAACAGTTAATGATTCAATAAAATAGTGTTGCACTATTTCAAGTGTTGGTGACCTGTATGTGATCCAGAACACCCAACACATCAGAAGGCTCTGCACCTTCAACACACCCTTTGGCAGGTACTGCTATAACCGTATGCTGTTCAGCATTGTCTCGGCCTCAGAGATCTTCCATAGAATCATGGAGCAGATGATGGAGGGCATTGAAGGGGTTCGTGTGTATGTGGACGACGTTATCATATGGTCCACAACCCCCGAAGAGCACATCTCTCGTCTCCAGCAGGTATTCCGCCGTGTCCATGCCAATGGCCTCAAGCTGACAGGGCCAAGTGTTGCTTTGGCATGTCGACACTTAAGTTCTTAAGTGACCAGATATCTCAGCAGGGTGAGCGCCCGGACACAGATAAGGTCTAGGCCATCGAAGCCATGAAGACCCCTGAAGACAAGAAGGCAGTGCTGCGCTTCCTAGGCATGGTAAACTTTTTGGGCAAGTTCATCCCTAACCTGGCCTCACACACCACGGCCCTCAGACACCTGGTGAAAAAGTCTCCTGCCTTTGAGTGGCAGGCAGCTCATCAAGCAGAGTGGTTGGAGCTGAAAACCAAGCTCACCACTGCACCTGGATTGGCATTTTTCACGCCGCAGTGACACACACCGATGTTCACTGGAACCGGGAGCTGCCAGGGAAAGATATGGAGAAGGTTTTAACACATGATATAAAGAACAACACACGACGGAGTCCAGGTTTCACTGAGCGTTTCCATCCTTCCCGAGACACGTCCAATAAAACCTTCAACCTGACAATCAGCAACGTGCAGCCCAGTGACACTGCCGTCTATTACTGCTCCGTGTGGGGAGATATCAGTGGGAATGGATCACAGCTGAATGTAACCAGTAAGTGCATTCACAATGACATCACTCCATAGAGGGGAATCCTGTAACCAAACATTCCCAGTGAAGAGGAGAATGGGCTGGGGAATTGCCATTGTGATGTTATAACCCAATATTCCATGGGACTGTGACTCCTCCCTGGGAGCATGGCATTGTCAAATCTTTCTCCTGTCGCCATATCAGCTCTGAATAGAGATGGTAACCCCAAAACATTATTTCTGTTATTCAGGTCGGCTTTGAGAATTCCAAAAAAGTTACAAATTGGACATTGCAAAACATTAATACATGAGTGACCATCGCTGATGCAGGTACCATAACCTCCCCGAATACATCACTAGTTCACCCCCAACAACATCAGGTCTGTGTACGTTATTAAACACCCTTCTTAACTTGTCCTACAGGTTTGAAGGAATGTGCCCGTACCGACCGAGCTCTCTCAGCCCCTGCACCCTGTTTAAAATTGTACCAACTCATTCACATTGCCTCTCCTCATCTTTACCAAACTGAGTCACTTTCCACTTCTTTGTGATAAATTTCATCTGTCCCGACTCTACCTATTTCACCGTTCTGTCAATATTCCCCGGAACCTGACACTGTTCATCTCACTCTTCCCGACATTCCTGAAATTGGAGGGAGCTGTTCACTGGGAAATTCTGCCTCCTCTACTCGAGCCCATTTTAAATATTTAAAAATCTTGCTCATGTCCCCTCTTGCTGAAAATTAACCAGTGCGACAAAATCTGATTGTGTCATCACACCGAGCCTCCCCCATTGTCTGCCTGTCTCTCTGAGGACATGGTGCTGGGCACAGCCCTCTGCACACACTGCTGCCATCACTTTAGTCAGGGTGCATGCGGGAGCTGGACATTACTCTCAGATTCGGGTTGCCTTGTCCCAGCCTTGCCTTGTTATTTTAGGACAATTACATTGAGCAGAAAAGGAATGAAACAATTGTTTATAAATCACCTATCACAACTTCAGGGTGTCCAAACACGATTCGCAGACAATTAAATATATTTACACAGGAAAATAGGAATGTAGTATTACCACCCCCTGAGCTAGTGTGCGGTCAATTCCAGCCCCACTGGACCTGGAGTCGCAACACAATTGAAATTAAACAATAATTCTTCGAAAAACTCCCAAATTTTTGACTGCCCAATAATTAGTCACCAGGTTTGTAAATCCCAAAACATTAATTTTTATCAATGACAATAACTATAATTAAATATGCAGCAAGTACAACAGGCTAACAAATATATAATTCCTCATCCCCCCACTTTAATTCACCCCACCCTCTACACACACATACACAAGACAAACAAACACAGAGGGAAAAGAGGGGTGTATACGTAATGGTGACAGTTAAAGGATAAGAGTCCTTGTTGCAGATGGTTGTCTTCTCTCCCACCTTCCTTCAGTCCAGGCTTTCAGTTCGAGGTTTCTGCTTTCAGTCTCTAAGGGTTTGCACTGCAGATTCATCCAGGTTCTCTGTAGATTCAGAAATACAGCAGCTGTGCAGCATTTCTGAGGAAAGGGAGAGAGAGAGAGACTTACACAGTTTCTTCTCTGAGTGTTCACAGCCTGACTGTCCTTTCCTTGGTTCTCTGGGAACCATCTCTCTCGGATAGGATCCAATCACCACCTGTCGCCGGGCAGAATACAGCCTTTTGCCAATTCATTGGCCACCAAGCAACCAATCGAGCTGAATCCCTCCAGTCTCCCTTGGGTGCCAAAATGCCGGCTGTTCAAAGGTTAACACAACGCACTAGATTGCAAGCACTTCATCTGCGCGGTTTAAAGGTACATGTCCATTAAACATCCATGGATCGAAAATGATAGTGGCAAAATAAATGAAATGGAAAATAAGGGAATCAACAGGAGTGGCCCTTACAATATGAACAGTAGTAGGCCATTCAGCCCCTCGAGCCTATCCCGCCATTCAATGAGATCATGGCTGATCCGTGCTAACTCCATATCCCTACCTTTGGCCCATATCCCTTAATAACTTTGCTGAACAGAAATCTATCTTGGATTTAAATTTCACAACTGAGCTAGCTTCAGCTGCTGTGTGTGGGAGAGAGTTCCAAATCTCGACCACACTTTGAGTGAAGAAATGCTTCCTGACATCTCTCCTGAACGGTCTGGCCCGAATGTCTAGACCATGCTCCCTAATTTTAGAGTCTCCAAACGGTGGGAATAGTTTATCTGTCTTTCCCTGCTTTCTCCTGCTATCGGAATCACTGCTGTAGGGAACACACAAATCCCACACAAACGGCAATGATAGAAATGGGCATATCATCTGGTTTAGGGATCTTGAAATAATGGTGTGGGGTATTTCATCTCGAGCTGCAAGGATGGACTTGGCTGAACCCCTCAGTTCAGTGATGGCTCCTCCTAAAGAGCAGCTTCAATACTGTACAGATTGTCTCGATATCTGTGGAACTCTCTGCACTGGAACCGAATCCATGACCTCCTAACTCGGAGGTGTGATCACTTCCACTAAGTCACACCTGACACTCTTCATCATGTCCATTGCAATCTGTTTGGAAACTCATATATTAAACAACAAGTCATCATATAACTTTATTTAATGAATCGTTAAACTTTGAGTGATGGAAAATCTATTTCTTTGCATTGAACTCCATCTGTTTGCTATGCACAGGTCGATTGGCTGACCCAGTCCTTATTCAGTATCCAAACATCAGCAAGGTGCCAGAGGGTGATACTGTGGAGTTACAATGTGCCATGTACAATGCCAGTGTGAATGACACTGATGTCCACTGGTATCACCAGAGACCCGGGTACGAGAGGCAGTGGACGATGAGCTGGTTTGTAAATGGCACCATCAGCAAGTCCCGGGTTTTCCAGGACCGTTTTCAGCATTCCCAGGATTTCAGCAGGAACAGTTACATTCTGACCATTGTGAATGTGACCCTCAATGATACAGCTGTCTATAGCTGCAGTGTGTGGAGCTACATCCATGGAGCAGGGAGCCAGCTCAATGTCACAGGTAAGTCAATACTGACTCACACTGACCGAGTG
Organism: Scyliorhinus torazame; assembly: GCF_047496885.1. NCBI lineage: Eukaryota > Metazoa > Chordata > Chondrichthyes > Carcharhiniformes > Scyliorhinidae > Scyliorhinus > Scyliorhinus torazame. The sequence goes on from NC_092707.1 coordinate 412,031,092, forward strand.
ACAGTAACAATAAGCGGATTGGGAACCTGTTTTACCTCCCACAGCAGAGTAGACACGTGCAAACATACACAGCCACACACAATACTGTAGTGGGCACAGAATGCAGAGTGGCAATGTGATTTGGAGAGTGAAAGATGCAAGAATTGAAGAGTGGAGATATGAGAATGGATCAATAACTTTTCAATGATCCATGGGAGTGTCTGTCACTGACTAGGTCAGCGTTTATTGCCCATCCCTAAATGCCCTTGAGAAGATGGTGGTGAACTGCTTTGTTGAACTTCTGCAATCAGAGACGTTTGATACATCTGAGTGTCCTGTTGGGCTATTTCAGAGAGCAGTTACTATCAACAACATTGCTGTGGGGCTGGAGTCGCCTACAGGCCAGACTGGGTAAGGATGGCAGATTTACTTCACTGCAGGATATCAGCAAACCAGATGGGTCTTTGTAACAATCTGGCAATTTCATTATCACCATTACTGGGAATAACATTTTTATTGTAAATGTATTTAATTAACTGTATTGAAAATCCTCGGGTGCCGTGGTGGGATTTGACCAATGGAAGAAACAAGGACGAGTGTTGGACATACGATGTTCGAAGCTGCTCCAGTATTTAATCTGCTCTTGTCAATCCACTCCATTCCCCCATCCTCTCCCCAACTCCTTTGATTCACTCAGTGAACACAAATTGATCAAATTCAGTCCTGAAAACACCCAACAACAGGACAGAGCTTCCTGTGCTCGTGAATTCCAAAGGTGCACAACTATTTTCCTCCTTATCTCATGGCCAAGCCCTTATTCTGAGATGGTGATTCTCCCATTCGAAACTCCCCAGCCAGGGGAAGCAGCTTCCCAGTTCTCCCCTGCCAAATCCCTCAAGGATTTTCAATGTTTCAATGAGTTTATCTTTAATTTTTCTCAACTCCAGAGATGATACGCCCTGTCTACTCAATGATAGGCCCTGTCGACTCAATGATAGGCCCTGTCTACACAATGATAGGCCCAGTCTACACAATGATAGGCCCTGTCTACTCAATGATAGGCCCTGTCGACTCAATGATAGGCCCTGTCGACTCAATGATAGGCCCTGTCGACTCAATGATAGGCCCTGTCGACTCAATGATAGGCCCTGACTACTCAATGATAGGCCCTGTATACACAATGATTGGCCCTGACTACTCAATGATAGGCCCTGTCTACTCAATGATAGGCTCTGTCTACACAATGATAGGCCTTGTCTACTCAATGATAGGCCCTGTCTACACAATGATTGGCCCTGTCTACTCAATGATAGGCCCTGTCTACACAATGACAGGCCCTGTCTACTCAATGATAGGCCCTGTCTACACAATGATAGGCTCTGTCTACACAATGATTGGCCCTGTCTACACAATGATAGGCCCTGTCTACTCAATGATAGGCCCTGTCTACACAATGATAAGCTCTGTCTACACAATGATAGGCTTTGTCTACACAATGATAGGCCCTGTCTACTCAATGATAGGCCCTGTCTACACGATAGGGTCTGTCTACACAATGATTGGCCCTGTCTACACAATGATAGGCCCTGTCTACTCAATGATAGGCCCTGTCTACACAATGATAAGCTCTGTCTACACAATGATAAGCTCTGTCTACACAATGATAGGCTCTGTCTACACAATGATAGGCCTTGTCTACACAATGATAGGCCCTGTCTACACAATGATAGGCCCTGTCTACACAATGATAGGCCCTGTCTACTCAATGATAGGCTCTGTCTACACAATGATCGGCCCTGTCTACTCAATGATAGGCCCTGTCTACTCAATGATAGGCTCTGTCTACTCAATGATCAGCCCTTTCTACTCAATGATCAGCCCTGTCTACTCAATGATCGGCCTTGTCTACACAATGATAGGCCCTGTCTACACAATGATAGGCCTTGTCTACTCAATGATAGACCCTGTTTACACAATGATAGGCCCTGTCTACAAAATGATAGGCCCTGTCTACACAATGATAGGCCCTGTCTACTCAATGATAGGCCCTGTCTACACAATGATAGGCCCTGTCTACACAATGATAGGCCCTGTCTACACAATGATAGGCCCTGTCTACACAATGATTGGCCCTGTCTACTCAATGATAGGCCCTGTCTACACAATGCTAGGCCCTGTCTACTCAATGATAGGCCCTGTATACACAATGATAGGCTCTGTCTACACAATGATTGGCCCTGTCTACTCAATGATAGACCCTGTCTACTCAATGATAAGCTCTGTCTACACAATGATAGGCTCTGTCTACACAATGATCGGCCTTGTCTACACAATGATAGGCCCTGTCTACACAATGACAGGCCCTGTCTACTCAATGATAGGCTCTGTCTACTCAATGATCAGCCCTGTCTACTCAATGATCAGCCCTGTCTACTCAATGATCGGCCCTGTCTACTCAATGATAGGCCCTGTCTACTCAATGATAGGCTCTGTCTACTCAATGATCAGCCCTGTCTACTCAATGATAGGCCCTGTCTACTCAATGATCGGCCCTGTCTACACAATGATCGACCCTGTCTACTCAATGATAGGCCCTGTCTACACAATGATAGGCCTTGTCTACTCAATGATAGACCCTGTTTACACAATGATAGGCCCTGTCTACACAATGATAGGACCTGTCTACACAATGATAGGCCCTGTCTACTCAATGATAGGCCCTGTCTACACAATGATAGGCCCTGTCTACACAATGATAGTCCCTGTCTACACAATGATAGGCCCTGTCTACACAATGATTGGCCCTGTCTACTCAATGATAGGCCCTGTCTACACAATGATAGGACCTGTCTACTCAATGATAGGCCCTGTCTACACAATGATAGGCTCTGTCTACACAATGATTGGCCTTGTCTACACAAGATAGGCCCTGTCTACTCAATGATAGGCCCTGTCTACACAATGATAAGCTCTGTCTACACAATGATAGGCTCTGTCTACACAATGATAGGCCCTGTCTACTCAATGATAGGCCCTGTCTACACAATGATAGGCCCTGTCTACTCAATGATAGGCCCTGTCTACACAATGATAGGCTCTGTCTCCACAATGATTGGCCCTGTCTACACAATGATAGGCCCTGTCTACTCAATGATAGGCCCTGTCTACACAATGATAAGCTCTGTCTACACAATGATAGGCTCTGTCTACACAATGATAGGCCCTGTCTACTCAATGATAGGCCCTGTCTACACGATAGGGTCTGTCTACACAATGATTGGCCCTGTCTACACAAGATAGGCCCTGTCTACTCAATGATAGGCCCTGTCTACACAATGATAAGCTCTGTCTACACAATGATAGGCTCTGTCTACACAATGATAGGCCTTGTCTACACAATGATAGGCCCTGTCTACACAATGATAGGCCCTGTCTACACAATGATAGGCCCTGTCTACTCAATGATAGGCTCTGTCTACACAATGATCGGCCCTGTCTACTCAATGATAGGCCCTGTCTACTCAATGATAGGCTCTGTCTACTCAATGATCAGCCCTTTCTACTCAATGATCAGCCCTGTCTACTCAATGATCGGCCTTGTCTACACAATGATAGGCCCTGTCTACACAATGATAGGCCTTGTCTACTCAATGATAGACCCTGTTTACACAATGATAGGCCCTGTCTACAAAATGATAGGCCCTGTCTACACAATGATAGGCCCTGTCTACTGAATGATAGGCCCTGTCTACACAATGATAGGCCCTGTCTACACAATGATAGGCCCTGTCTACACAATGATAGGCCCTGTCTACACAATGATTGGCCCTGTCTACTCAATGATAGGCCCTGTCTACACAATGCTAGGCCCTGTCTACTCAATGATAGGCCCTGTATACACAATGATAGGCTCTGTCTACACAATGATTGGCCCTGTCTACTCAATGATAGACCCTGTCTACTCAATGATAAGCTCTGTCTACACAATGATAGGCTCTGTCTACACAATGATCGGCCTTGTCTACACAATGATAGGCCCTGTCTACACAATGACAGGCCCTGTCTACTCAATGATAGGCTCTGTCTACTCAATGATCAGCCCTGTCTACTCAATGATCAGCCCTGTCTACTCAATGATCGGCCCTGTCTACTCAATGATAGGCCCTGTCTACTCAATGATAGGCTCTGTCTACTCAATGATCAGCCCTGTCTACTCAATGATAGGCCCTGTCTACTCAATGATCGGCCCTGTCTACACAATGATCGGCCCTGTCTACTCAATGATAGGCCCTGTCTACACAATGATAGGCCTTGTCTACTCAATGATAGACCCTGTTTACACAATGATAGGCCCTGTCTACACAATGATAGGACCTGTCTACACAATGATAGGCCCTGTCTACTCAATGATAGGCCCTGTCTACACAATGATAGGCCCTGTCTACACAATGATAGTCCTTGTCTACACAATGATAGGCCCTGTCTACACAATGATTGGCCCTGTCTACTCAATGATAGGCCCTGTCTACACAATGATAGGACCTGTCTACTCAATGATAGGCCCTGTCTACACAATGATAGGCTCTGTCTACACAATGATTGGCCTTGTCTACACAAGATAGGCCCTGTCTACTCAATGATAGGCCCTGTCTACACAATGATAAGCTCTGTCTACACAATGATAGGCTCTGTCTACACAATGATAGGCCCTGTCTACTCAATGATAGGCCCTGTCTACACAATGATAGGCTCTGCCTACACAATGATTGGCCCTGTCTACACAATGATAGGCCCTGTCTACTCAATGATAGGCCCTGTCTACACAATGATAAGCTCTGTCTACACAATGATAGGCTCTGTCTACACAATGATAGGCCTTGTCTACACAATGATAGGCCCTGTCTACACAATGATAGGCCCTGTCTACACAATGATAGGCCCTGTCTACTCAATGATAGGCTCTGTCTACTCAATGATCAGCCCTGTCTACTCAATGATCAGCCCTGTCTACTCAATGATCGGCCCTGTCTACTCAATGATCGGCCGTGTCTACACAATTATAGGCCCTGTCTACACAATGATAGGCCTTGTCTACTCAATGATAGACCCTGTTTACACAATGATAGGCCCTGTCTACTCAATGATAGGCCCTGTCTACACAATGATAGGCCCTGTCTACACAATGATAGGCCCTGTCTACACAATGATAGGCCCTGTCTACACAATGATTAGCCCTGTCTACTCAATGATAGGCCCTGTCTACACAATGATAGGCCCTGTCTACTTAATGATACCCTGTCTACACAATGATAGGCTCTGTCTACACAATGATTGGCCCTGTCTACTCAATGATAGACACTTTCTACTCAATGATAAACTCTGTCTACACAATGATAGGCTCTGTCTACACAATGATAGGCCTTGTCTACACAATGATAGGCCCTGTCTACACAATGATAGGCCCTGTCTACTCAATGATAGGCCCTGTCTACACAATGATAGGACCTGTCTACACAATGATAGGCCCTGTCTACTCAATGATCGGCCCTGTCTACTCAATGATAGGCCCTGTCTACTCAATGATAGGCTCTGTCTACTCAATGATCAGCCCTGTCTACTCAATGATCAGCCCTGTCTACACAATGATAGGCCCTGTCTACACAATGATAGGCCCTGTCTACACAATGATAGGCCCTGTCTACTCAATGATAGGCCCTGTCTACACAATGATAGGCCCTGTCTACACAATGATAGGCCCTGTCTACACAATGATAGGCCCTGTCTACACAATGATTGGCCCTGTCTACTCAATGATAGGCCCTGTCTACACAATGATAGGCCCTGTCTACTCAATGATAGGCCCTGTCTACACAATGATAGGCTCTGTCTACACAATGATTGGCCCTGTCTACTCAATGATAGACACTGTCTACTCAATGATAAACTCTGTCTACACAATGATAGGCTATGTCTACACAATGATAGGCCTTGTCTACACAATGATAGGCCCTGTCTACACAATGATAGGCCCTGTCTACTCAATGATAGGCTCTGTCTACTCAATGATCAGCCCTGTCTACTCAATGATCAGCCCTGTCTACTCAATGATCGGCACTGTCTACTCAATGATAGGCCCTGTCTACTCAATGATAGGCTCTGTCTACTCAATGATCAGCCCTGTCTACTCAATGATCAGTCCTGTCTACTCAATGATCGGCCCTGTCTACACAATGATAGGCCCTGTCTACACAATGATAGCCCCTGTCTACACAATGATAGGCCCTGTCTACTCAATGATAGGCCCTGTCTACACAATGATAGGCCCTGTCTACACAATGATAGGCCCTGTCTACACAATGATAGGCCCTGTCTACACAATGATAGGCCCTGTCTACTCAATGATAGGCCCTGTCTACACAATGATAGGCTCTGTCTACACAATGATAGGCTCTGTCTACACAATGATTGGCCCTGTCTACTCAATGATAGACACTGTCTACTCAATGATAAACTCTGTCTACACAATGATAGGCTCTGTCTACACAATGATAGGTCTTGTCTACACAATGATAGGCCCTGTCTACTCAATGATAGGCTCTGTCTACTCAATGATCAGCCCTGTCTACTCAATGATCAGCCCTGTCTACTCAATGATCGGCCCTGTCTACTCAATGATAGGCCCTGTCTACTCAATGATAGGCTCTGTCTACTCAATGATCAGCCCTGTCTACTCAATGATCAGCCCTGTCTACTCAATGATCGGCCCTGTCTACACAATGATAGGCCCTGTCTACACAATGATAGGCCCTGTCTACACAATGATAGGCCCTGTCTACACAATGGTAGGCCCTGTCTACACAATGATTGGCCCTGTCTACTCAATGATAGGCCCTGTCTACACAATGATAGGCCCTGTCTACTCAATGATAGGCCCTGTCTACACAATGATAGGCTCTGTCTACACAATGATTGGCCCTGTCTACTCAATGATAGACACTGTCTACTCAATGATAAACTCTGTCTACACAATGATAGGCTCTGTCTACACAATGATAGGTCTTGTCTACACAATGATAGGCCCTGTCTACACAATGATAGGCCCTGTCTACTCAATGATAGGCTCTGTCTACTCAATGATCAGCCCTGTCTACTCAATGATCAGCCCTGTCTACTCAATGATCGGCACTGTCTACTCAATGATAGGCCCTGTCTACTCAATGATAGGCTCTGTCTACTCAATGATCAGCCCTGTCTACTCAATGATCGGCCCTGTCTACTCAATGATCGGCCCTGTCTACACAATGATCGGCCCTGTCTACTCAATGATCGGCCCTGTCTACTCAATGATAGGCTCTGTCTACACAATGAACAAGAACTTACGATGATTGTTTACTTTCCGCCGTGAGGACCTTTTCCAGGATCTGATCCATGCGGAGCTGTATTTCACACTCCAGCAACATCTTTTGGGCAGCATTACTGATGTAGTTTACATTGATTTTAGTAAGACACATGACAGATCGATCAGTAAATTAGAAAGACCCAAGATAACGTATTATAGAATCATCGAATCCCTCCAGCGCAGAAGGAGGCCATTTCGCCCATCGAGTCTGCACCGACCCTTCAAATGGGCACTCTATCCCTGTCCAATCCTATCCCCATAACCTAATTGTCCTTCCATAATTGTCCTTGTGGAGGTGGTGGTGAGCTGCCTTCTTGAACCGCTGCCGTCCCTGTAATGTAGGTACATCCACAGAGCAGTTAGAGTGGAAGCTCCGGGATTTTGACCCAGCGACAGTGAAGGAACGGATATATTTCCAATCAGGATGGTGAGTGACTTGGAGGGGGGCTTGCAGATGGTGGTGTTCCCAAATGCCTGCTGCCTTTGTCCTTCTGGATGGTAGAGTTTTGAAATTACTGCCAAAGGAGGCTTGATGAGTTTCTGCAGTGTATCTTCTATTGCGATCCTGGACAAGACTGTAACAGTGGCTGGGATATGGGACAGAACCCAAATATTTTATTTTAATTGTGTAAGAGTTTGAGGAAAGGAGACCTCACTCCAGGAAGGATTTCATGAAGAAATAGGGACATAGTAAACAAACCTCAGTACTAACACAGTATTAAAGTATCTTTCACATCAGACCTGAAAATAGTTTACAATTACGCCTTCAACAATACTCCTCAATACAGTGAATACAGCAACCCTTAACTGCTATCTTTGTTCCCACTCAAACTACTAGAAAATACATCTCAGCTCTCAGTCTACCTTCAGTACCTTTAGCTCTCAGGAATACCTGCTCAACAGGGATGCCTGGCTAATCTACTTTGATAAAGAAAGGTGGCTTGACACTGCTTTCAAGGTAAGATCTGACTCCTGTCAGACCCATGCAGAAACTCTGGCCCTATCTCTTCAGAAGCTGTTTCAGCTGGTTTGTTCACCCTTCCAGCCACACTGCTCTCTGTCTGCAGACAGAGCTTTTAACTGAACTGCAGAGAACAAACTGCTTAACTTCTGGTCACAGCTTCAGTTCGAACTCCACTGACCTGCATTCCCTGCAAAATGTCAGATACCCTAGGTCCACCCAGTAATGACGTCATCTTACCAAGCTGAAATCTAATTAACTCCACAGGGAATCGCCTTAGTCCAAACAAAACTGCATTAGCCCAAGCGTTTCACAATAATTTCATCATTGGGAGCACTGGCTCCCAAACCTGTGTTGCCCTTCAAACTAGGATTTATTTTGAAACATGCTTACAGCAGTCACACATTCTATCCCAGGCTTATAACCCTTACCCCACCAAGTACATATAATACAATATATCAGAAATTCCTACATTCATCACACTTGTAGGTGGTACACACAGCTGTTACTTGCTTTGATGGTGGAGGGACTGAATGTTTAAGGAGGTGGATGGGGTGCCGATCAAGTGGGCTGTTTTCTCCTGGATGGTGTTGAGCTTCTTTTGTGTTGTTGGAGCTGCGGTCATTCAGGCAAGTGGAGAGCATTTCTCACCTGACTGAATGGTGGACGGGCTTTGGAGAGTCAGGAGGTGAGTTACTTACCGCAGGTTTCCTCACCTCTGACCTGCTCTCGTAGCCACACTGTTTCTATATATTTAATGCAGTTAAGTTTCTGGTTAAGGGTAACCCCCAGGATGGTGATACTGAAGGATTCAGCGATGGTAATGTCCTTGACTGTCAAGGGATGATGGTTAGATTCTCTTTGGTCGGAGATGACCATTGCCTGGCACTTGAGTATCATGAATGTTGCTTTCCACTTGTAAAGCGAGCCTGAATGTTGTGCAGGTCTTGATGCACAGGGACTCAAACTGCTCCAGTATCTGAGGAGTTGTGAATGGTGTTGAACATTGTGCAGTCATTGGTGAACATCCGCATTTCTGACCTTACGATGGAAGGAAGGTCATTGATGAAGTAGCTGGAGATGGTTGGGCCGAGGACACTGCCCTGAGGAATTCCTACAGTGATGTCCTGGCACTGAGATGATTGACCTCCAACAACCACAACCATCTTCCTTTGTGCCGGGTTTGAGCCCAACCAATGGAGATGGAGAATAACAGTTTTTACACCAAGAGAACATTTGACTGAGTTTGGCCTCAATGAACCCGAGCAAAACTGGAATCAATCAGAATCAGGAAGAAACGGGTGAGGTGAAAAGTCTGTGATAAATTCATTATGCACGGGCTGTGGAAAGTGATTAACTGAAATGAAAATTGCTTATTGTCACAAGTAGGCTTCAAATGAAGTTACTGTGAAAAGCCCCTAGTCGCCACATTCGGGGAGGCTGGTACGGGAATTGAACCGTGCTGCTGGTCTGCCTTGGTCTGCTTTAAAAGTCAGTGATTAAGCCCAGTCTGCTAAACCAGCCCCTGGCTAGGTGGAGTCAGATTTGGAGGAGAGTGTACATCGGCTGTGGAAGGATGGGTGTGGTAGTATGCATTAGGGGTCATGTGGGACTGTGAAGCCGTGATGCCATTGGCTGACAGATCCCGGGTCCTGGTTGGCTGTTGATCTCTGGCTCCACCCTGAAGGCGGAGTATAAGAACCAGGAGTTCTCCCCGCAGCTCCAGTCTGTTGCTGAACTGCGGGGAACAAGTCACGCTTAATAAAGCCTCATCGACTTCATCTCTATTCGTCTCTCGTAAGTCATTGTGCGATACAATTTATTAAGTGTGCTTAAAGGACTATGGAGCTCAGGATCGTCCCGGAATGCCTGAGGATCAGCCCCCACGCAGTGAACTCAGCAGCAATTTTTTAAACACTGGCAGACTTGTTTCGAAGGCTACCTCCGAACGGCCCCCGGCTGGATCACAGAAGACCAGAAACTGCAGGTCTTGCATTCGAGGGTAAGCCCGGAGATTTTCCCTCTCATAGAAGACGCAGAGGATTTCCAGACGGCGTTCGCAGCACTAAAGAGCGTCTACATTCGCCCAGTGAACCAGGTCTACGCACGCTACCAACTCGCAACGAGGCGGCAAAGTCCCGGAGAATCGCTAGACGAATTCTACGCCGCGCTGCTAATTCTGGGACGGGCCTGCAGCTGCCCGCCGGTAAACACGGCTGAACACATGGACATGTTAATTCGCGAAGCGTTTGTGGCAGGTATGAACTCTCCCCAAATCCGCCAAAGACTGTTAGAAAAAGAGTCGCTAGGACTCTCAGAGGCACGGGCCCTAGCAGCTTCCCTAGATGTGGCCGCGCAAAACGCCCGCGCGTACGGCCCCGACCGCGCGGCAGCCCCTTCAGCTCCGTGGACCCCCGTCGCGACAAACCCCCCCCTCACAGGCTTGCGCGGTGCAGACGCCAGGTCATTCCGGGGGGCCCGCTGCTATTTCTGCTGCCAGGCGAAACACCCCCGGCAGCGCTGCCCGGCCCGCGCAGCGATTTACAAGAGCTGCGGCAAAAAGGGCCATTTCGCGGCTGTGTGCCGGTCCCGGGGGGGTCGCCACTGTCCCCGGAGAAGAAAGAGTCCAGCGCATCCCAAACGCTCCCCAACCCCCCCAGCGCCCCATGTGCGACCCGCAGGCGCCGCCATTTTGGGTCCCGGCCAGCACGAGGGGAGGATGGGCGCCGCCACCTTGTGACCCCCCCAGCCATTGCGATGCATGGGGGCAGCCATTTTGTCCACCCCCGCCGCCATCTTCGGACCCCCCCAGCCATGTGCGATGCATGGGGACGGCCATTTTGTTCACCCCCGCCGCCATCTCGGACGACAACAATGGACCCCAGCATCGACGGCTCCACGGGGTTCGAAGAAGACGCTGAGACACTGTGACCACGTCTGGCCTCGGTGACGCTGGACCAAGCACGGCCCCGGACGCTCCAGACGACGACAACAACGGTGCTGATCAACGGACACGAGACACCATGCCTGATCGACTCCGGGAGCACAGAAAGCTTCATCCACCCCGACACGGTAAGACGCTGTTTTTTGACCATCCGTCCCAGTACGCAGAAGATTTCCCTAGCTGCAGGATCCCACTCCGTACAGATCAAAGGGTTCTGCATAGTGACCCTAACGGTGCAAGGGAGGGAGTTTAAAAACTACAGGCTCTACGTCCTTCCCCAACTCTGCGCGCCCACATTACTGGGATTAGACTTCCAGTGCAACCTGCAGAGCCTAACATTCCAATTCGGCGGCCCAATACCCCCACTCACTATCTGCGGCCTCGCAACCCTCAAAGTTGAACCCCCATCCTTGTTTGCAAACCTCACCCCGGATTGCAAACCTGTCGCCACTAGGAGCAGACGGTACAGCGCCCAGGACCGGATATTTATTCGGTCCGAAGTCCAGCGGTTGCTGAAGGAAGGCATAATCCAGGCCAGCAATAGTCCCTGGAAAGCACAGGTGGTAGTAGTAAAAGACAGGGGAGAAGCAAAGGATGGTCATAGACTATAGCCAGACCATCAACAGGTACACACAGCAAGCCGGCAGGAGATTCACTCTCCTCACTGACCAACGGTCGGTCGCTTTCATGTTCGATAATGCACAGCGGGGCAAAATTAAAAATGACAAGATCTTAAGATGGAGGATCGAGCTCTCCACCTTCAGCCACGAGATCTTGTACCGTCCCGGAAAGCTGAACGAGCCGTCCGATGCCCTATCCCGCGGCACATGTGCCAAGCACAAATAAACCATCTCCAAACCCTCCACGAGGACCTCTGCCACCCGGGGGTCACTCGGTTCTACTATTTTATAAAGTCCCGCAACGTCCCCTACTCCGTGGAGGAGGTCCGTACAGTCACCAGGAACTGCCACATCTGCGCAGAGTGCAAACCGCACTTTTTCAGGCCGGATAGAGCGCACCTGATCAAGGCTTCCCTTCCCTTTGAAAGCCTTAGTCTGGATTTCAAAGGGCCCCTCCCCTCCACCGATCGCAACACATACTTCCTGAACGTGGTGGACGAGTACTCTCGTTTCCCTTTCGCCATCCCCTGCCCCGACATGACAGCGGCCACAGTTATTAAAGCCCTTAACACCATATTCACACTGTTCGGTTGCCCCGCATATATCCATAGCGGCAGGGGGTCCTCCTTCATGAGTGACGAGCTGCGCCAGTTCCTGCTCAGCAAGGGTATAGCCTCGAGCAGGACGACCAGCTACAATCCCCGGGGGAATGGGGAAGTAGAGAGGGAGAATGGCACGGTCTGGAAGACCGTCCTACTGGCCCTACGGTCCAGGGATCTCCCAGTTTCACGGTGGCAGGAGGTCCTCCCGGACGCTCTCCACTCCATCCGGTCGCTGCTGTGTACTAGCACTAATCAAACGCCTCATGAGCGCCTCCTTGTCTTCCCCAGGAAGTCTTCCTCTGGAACGTCGCTGCTGACCTGGTTGGCGGCCCCAGGACCCATCTTGCTCCGGAAACATGTGCGGGCGCACAAGTCGGACCCGTTGGTCGAGAGGGTTCACCTCCTCCACGCGAACCCGCAGTACGCCTACGTGGCGTACCCCGACGGCCGACAGGACACGGTCTCCCTGCGAGACCTGGCGCCCGCCGGCAACATGCGCACCCCCCCCGACACCAATCACCCCCTCCCTGCCACTGGCGCACCCCGCGACCGCCCCCTTCCCGGGAGTATCGGTCCTCCTCCCATGTCCGACCAGGAGTGAAGCAGAAGCAGACACCATAAAGCTCCCGGAGACGACAACGCTGGAACAAGCACCTGCACCACCACCGGGGCTCAGGCGATCGACAAGGAAGACCAGACCGCCCGACCGACTCGTGGCATCGGTGCAACACAAGAATGTTGTGGACTTTAACGAGAATGTTCTTTTTTTCTTCTTACGAATATTGTAAATAGTTCATAAACCCAGTACATAGCCCAGTGTAGGGCAAAGTGTAGGGCACTGTAATGACATGCAAAAGTTTTCCTCCCAGGACCAGCCTTGTAAACCCCTACCACCATGCGAAGCACCACCCCGCCGGGTTCATTTTTAACAAGGGGTGAATGTGGTAGTATGCATTAGGGGTCATGTGTGATGCCATTGGCTGACAGATCCCGGGTCCTGGTTGGCTGTTGATCTCTAGCTCTGCCCTGAAGGCGGAGTATAAGAACCAGGAGTTCTCCCCGCAGCTCCAGACTGTTGCTGAACTGCGGGGAACAAGTCACGCTTAATAAAGCCTCATCGACTTCATCTCTATTCGTCTCTCGTAAGTCATTGTGCGCTACAATGGGTAAATTCCATGATAGATTCTAACCATTGTCGACAGCCCCAGCAGCCCCGGACACACCCATACCCACCGTCACAGCTTCCGAAGTCAGATGGGCTTCGTGAAAGTGAACCCTCGGAAAGCGACGGTTTGGGTCGGGGTCCCTAGTCATGCAGTCACATGCTGCACGGACTAATGTATTCACAAACATCTTCAACCTCTCCCTACTCCGTTCCAAGGTTCCCACCTGCTTCAAGAAGACCATCATCATACTGGTGTCAAAGAAGAACCAGGCAACGTGCCTCAACAACACGCGAACCCGCCTCTCATCCATTGACCCCCGCTGCCTTGGGAAAGCGGGGAGCATAATCAAAGACCCCTCCCATCCCGCTTATTCACTCTTCCAACTTCTTCCATCGGGCAGGAGATGCAAAGTCTGAGAACACTCACTAACAGATTCAAAGACAGCTTCTTCCCCACTCATACCAGACTCCTAAACGACTCTCTTATGGACTGATCTGACCGCTTCACACATCTTCACTACTGAGTAGTACTGCACTCCTATATGCTTCACCCGATGCCTGAGTCTATGTATTTACATTGCGTATTTATACATAGAACAAGAAAATTACAGTAGAGGAGCAGGCCCTTCAGCCCTCCAAGCCTGCACCGACCATGCTGCCCATCTGAACTAAATCCCCCCACTGCTCCGGGGACCAAATCCCTCTCTTCCAATCCAATTCATGTATTTGTCAAGACGCCTCTTAAAAGTCGCTATCGTATCTGCTTTCACTACCTCCCCCAACAGCGAGTTCCAGGCTCCCACCACGGTCTGTGTAAAAAACCTGCCTCATACATCTCCTTTAAACCTTGCCCCTCGCACCTTAAACCTATGCCCCCTAGTAATTGACTCTTCCACCCTGGGAAAAAGCTTCTGACTATCCACTCTGTCCATGCCCCTCATAATCTTGTAGTCTTCTATCAGGTCACCCCTCAATCTATGTCGTTCCAATGAGATAAAACAAAGTTTCTCCAACCTCTCCTCATAACTAATGCCCTCCATACCAGGCAACATCCTGGTAAACCACTTCTGTACCAGCTCCAAACCTCCACATCCTTATGGTAGTGTGGCGACCAGAATTGAACACCAGATTCTCAGTTCAGCCTACCTAAGGTTCTGTAAAGCTGCAACACGGCTTGCCAATTTTTAAACTCAATTCCACGGCCAATGAAGGCAAGCATGCCGTATGCCTTCTTGACTACCTTCTGCACCTGCGTTGCCCCTTTCAGTGACCTATCTACCTGAACACCCAGATCTCTCAGCCTGTCAACACTCTTAAGGATTCTGCCATTTACTGTATATTTCCCATCTGTATTCGTTCTTCCAAACTGCATTACCTCACATTTGTCTGGATTAAACACCATCTGCCATCTCTCCGCCCAAGTCTCCAACCAATCTATATCCTGCTGTATCCTCTGACGGTCCGGTCCTCATCGCTGTCCGCAATTCCACCAACATTGTGTCATCTGCAAACTTACTAATCAGACCAGTTACATTTTCCTCCAAATCATTTATATACATTCCAAATACATGTATGGCCTTTGTATTTTTCATGTACGGAATGATATGTCTGGACTGTAAGCAGAATAATACGTTTCACTGTACCTCGGCACACGTGACAATAAACAAATCCAATCCAATCCAATCCAGTCCAAGATTGGGTCCAGTTTTGCAAAGGAATATAATAGTGGGGTGATCCATAATGGAGTCAACAGGAAATGAATGGCCTCATGTTGTTCAGTGTTTTTATTTCTCTGCTTATCAATGGTCATTTTTTTCAAAATCACCATTGCACGGTTACACTGCACCATGCGGAACGCCGCAGTGACACACACCGATGTTCACTGGAACCGGGAGCTGCCAGGGAAAGATATGGAGAGGGTTTTAACACATGATATAAAGAACAACACACAACGGAGTCCAGGTTTCACTGAGCGTTTCCATCCTTCCCGAGACACGTCCAATAAAACCTTCATCCTGACAATCAGCAACGTGCAGCCCAGTGACGCTGCCGTCTATTACTGCTCCGTGTGGGGAGATATCAGTGGGAATGGATCACAGCTGAGTGTAACCAGTAAGTGCAGTTTTCATGATTCTAATTGATCCCCATTGGTGTGAGTGGTGGACAGGCTGGGATTCGGGAAACAGGTTTGTGTGTTTATATTTTGTATTGATGACTTAATCAACAGGCCCCTGACTCTGAACACCAGCCCCCCACCCCCACTGGCCCTGGCAGAGGTTAATAAACCCTCGACTCTGTCAGCCCTGCTACCCACACAGTCAACCCCTCACCGTTCGTAAACCACCTTTCTTAACGTGCACTTGATTTACTTTTATTCTGCGAAAGACAGGTTCTGCAAAATGAAACTCATTAATCTCTAAATATATTACAGCAGTACCATACAATATTCCCGTACCAGCCTCCCCGAACAGGTGCCGGAATGTGGTGACTAGGAGCTTTTCACAGTAACGTCATTTGAAGCCTACTTGTGACAATAAGCGATTTTCATTTCATTTTCATTTCATTTTCATATCCGTGTGGATTTGTATTTTTGTGTGTGTTCAAACCTCGGCCAATTTCTGTTTCCTGGTATCACGTTAATGATTGTGGTTCAATCAGATCATCAGACTTTTCAGGAACAGCTGTTGTGGTCAACAAGCTTCCCATTGGGAGAGAGTCACTCAGACTGGAAACGTTCGCTCCCTTCTCTCTCCACAGATGCTGCCAGACCTGCTGAGATTGTCCAGTATTTCCTGTTTTTGTCTCAGATTCCAGCATCCGCAGTAATTTGCTTTCATTTTCACTTTCCCATTGGATCCATTCACTTCCCGAGTAACCACTTGTCTCTGCTTAAATACATCTCCTTTTCCACAGAATCTATTCCATGGGCAGAATTTTCCGGAATTTCCCGACGCTGAAATCTAGAATGGCGATTGGGCGGAGAATGACTCCCGCGGCAGAATCGGGGCAGGCGCCGGTTTGACTCCGGCTCGCTATGCTCCTCCCCCTCCGAATCGGCTTCATCGGGACGCATGCCGCGCGCAGTCAGAACGCCGTTGCCATGTCATCAGCCGGCCCACCCGCGATGCTCCGCCTCCGATGGGCCGAGTTCCTGACGGAGCGGGCCGCGTGTGGTCCCAGCGATCAGGAAGCTGGCGTGCTGGCTGCGGACAGCCTCTCACCATTGTCCTTGTCAAGCCCATTCAGAATAAGATTCACTGAGATCACCTTTCATTCTTCCAACTTCCAACAAGTAGCGTCCCAACAACCAGATTAACCTTTGCTGCAAAGACAATCCCTCCAACCCGTGTCAACCTTCCCTGAACCGCCTCCAATGGAATAATATCTTATCTTAAATAAGGGAGCAAAACTGTTCACAGCTCTCCAGATGTGGTCTCACCAGTACCTTTGGAATGACCTCCAATTGGCAAAAACGAGGTAATCAAAGAACCTTGCGGAGACCAGCTGCCGCACTCGAAGGGTAAGCTTGCTCTTTCAAAAATGCCTCTTTTTGGGAAGTTGGATGCATTTGACCCGACTATTGAGGACTGGTCCCAGGATGTGGAGAGAATGTGTTACTTTTTCCAGGCCAATGAGATAACGGAGGATGGAAGGAAACAGGTTCTACTGCTGTCGGCGTGCGGACCCTCAGCCTTCGCCATTATACGTCGTCTAACTTACCCCGATATGCCGGACACGATACCTTTCCAAGAATTAACAAAATTGGTGGAAGAGCACTATGACCCAAAACCACCCCTCATTTTGGGTAGGTACAGATTCTACACAACGAAGCGGGAAGACAGAGAGTCAGTCACAAATTTCTTGACCCGCCTGAGAAGGCTGGCGGAAAAATGTGAGTTCAGCTCGACGCTAAATGAAATGCTTCGGGACCGGTTAGTGTGTGGCATAAATGACCTCCAAATACAGAATCGCCTGTTGGCAGAAACGCAACTAGACTGCAGGCGGGCGTTACAGCTCGCACTGTCCCTAGAAAAGGCAGCAAGTGGGGCACAGGAACTACAGGGCATGCCAATGGAGGTAGATACCTGGGAGAGGGACTACCACAATGGGTCCAGCTACCAGATAGCCGCCCTCAGGAAAAGCCTGAGGAACAGAGGGCCAAAGAAAAACCCCAGAACTGCCCCCAAGTCTGCTAGGACTAACTGGAGACAGAGGGAACAACCGGCTGAGGCTCCCCCAACAGAGAAGGACCGTTTCAGACAGAGTGGGGTAACAGTGACAGAAACCCTAGAAGGAGGTGGCAAAAGAGGAATAGCAGGTAGGGACGCAGGGAAGTACACAACCTAGATGCCCCATCCTCCTCCGAAGGGGAACAGTTCTATAATATTGCGACAAAGAAAGCAGAACCTATTAAGATTACCCCCCGGGTGAACGGTCGGACGACAATAATGGAAATAGACACGGGTGCGGCCGTATCAGTAATGGGAGTGGCAGCATTTTAAAAAATCAAAGATGGACTCCAGCCACTAACCCGAACAAAAACATCGACAAAACTTAAAACCTACATGGGGGAACCCCTGGAAGTTCTAGTCACGACTCATGGACCCGTGGAATATGACAAACAATTGCTCAGATTACCATTGACGATAGTAGAGGGCTCCGGACTGAACTTCGTAGGACAGAACTGGCTGAAAGACCTAAACTTAGATTGGATGAAAATTTTCCAGAGTGGAAGCGGGCAGTTGAGTGGAGTACTCCAAAAATACCCAGAGGTCTTCCAAGAAGGTTTGGGGGAAATTATAGGCGCCAAAGCAACTTTGCACGTGGACCCAGAAGCCCTTCCGAAATTTTGTGAGGCCAGGCCGGTACCTTTTGCATTAAGGAAGAAAGTAGATGTGGAAATAGAAAGGTTACGGCGCGACGGCATTATCAGACCAGTACAGTTCTCGGAATGGGCAGCGCCGGTGGTACCAATTTTGAAGCCAGACGGCTCGATACGTCTCTGTGGAGATTTCAAACAGACAGTAAACAAATACGCACTGCTGGACAAATACCCGATCCCGAAAATAGACGACCTATATGCCAAATTGGCAGGTGGGCTTTTGTTCACGAAACTGGACATGAGCCACGCCTCCCTGTAGTTAAAACTGGACAAGGACTCCCAGAAGTTCGCTACGATCAACACCCTGAAGGGACTTTTTCGTTATACTAGGCTACCCTTCGGAGTGTCATCAGCCTGCGCTATATTCCAGCGTACGATGGAAAATATTCTGCAGGGACTACCGCAGGTGGCGATTTATTTGGACGATGTCTTAATCACGGGTAGGACAAACAGGGAACACTTAAGGAACCTGGAGGAAGTGCTCAGGCGTTTCGCAAAGGCAGGCGTATGGCTGAAAAGAGAAACATGTGTTTTTCTGTCCCCACAAGTGACGTACCTGGGATATAAAGTAGACGAGTCGGGCTTACACCCATTGGCAATAAAAGAAGCCCCAGCTCCCACCACAGTCCAGGAGCTACGATCATTTCTAGGATTGGTAACATATTATGGCAAATTTAGTGAAAATAGGGCGTACATCCTAGAACGCCTCCACCAGCTACTAAAAAAGGGACAAGAATGGAAATGGTCCGCCCGCCAAAACCGAGCATTTAGGGACATTAAGGAACAGCTGCCATCCAAAAATGTCCTCGAGCATTATGACCCAAGGAGTTGGTGGTCACGTGTGACGCATCACCTTACGGGGTAGGAGCCGTCTTAGCCCATCAAGGAAGGAATGGGGAAAAACGGCCAATAGCCTATGCTTCGAGGACCTTGCCGATGGCTGAGAGAAAGTACGCCCAAATCGAGAAGGAAGGACTGGCGGTGATATTTGCAGTAAAAAAATGTCACCAGTATCTGTACGGGCGGAAATTCACCATAGTGACGGACCATAAGCCGTTATTAGGGTTATTAAAAGAAGACAAGTCAATACCCCCGATTGCACCAGCTAGAATCCAATATACTGGCACCGTATAGATACGTTCTGGAGCACAGACCGGGAACGCGAGGAGCAAATGCAGATGCTTTGAGCAGACTTCCCCTCCCCGACACCCCGCCGCTAATACCGAAAGTAGAGGAGACAGTCATTACTCTAAATTTTTTGGACACCCTACCAGTGGATGCACAACATATTCGGTTGTGGACACAAAAAGACCCAGTTTTAGCCAAGATGAAGCATTTACTGCTAACAGGGGAACTGGAGAGACCAGTGTAGCCCCAGATGCACCCATACTGGAGCAGAAGGGACCAAATAACCGTAGAAGACGGTATCCTATTATGGGGAGCCCGGGTAATAGTCCCAGCTCAGGGCCGTCGGGCAATCTTAACCGAGTTACATCATGGACACCCAGGGGTGTCTAAAATGAAGATGCTCGCTCAAAGCTACGTTTAGTGGCCAGGATTGGACACAGACATAACAGCCATGGTACGTCGGTGCCAGGAGTGCCAACAGGGGCAAAGAGTGCCACCAGCTGCACCATTGCACCCGTGGGAATGGCCAGGCAGACCCGGGACCCACCTGCATATTGACTACACAGGCCCATTAATGGGCTCAATGTTTTGGGTGATAGTGGACGCCCACTCCAAATAGTTGGACGTCCACCGGGTAACGCGGCAAGCACAGCATCGACAATTGAAAAACTCAGGGCCTCGTTTGCA
Organism: Scyliorhinus torazame; assembly: GCF_047496885.1. Taxonomy (NCBI): domain Eukaryota; kingdom Metazoa; phylum Chordata; class Chondrichthyes; order Carcharhiniformes; family Scyliorhinidae; genus Scyliorhinus; species Scyliorhinus torazame. The sequence continues at coordinate 412,051,459 of NC_092707.1, forward strand.
ACACATGGACTTCCGGAGGTAGTGGTGTCGGACAACGGAACGGCATTCACAAGTGGGGAATTTGGAAAATTTCTAAAGGGAAACGGAGTCCGCCACATCAAAACGGCCCCTTACCATCCAGCGTCCAACGGCCTGGCAGAGAGAGCGGTCCAGACACTAAAAGCGGGACTCAAGAAGCAGCCAGCAGCGACAATGGACACAAAGCTCTCCCGCTGGCTGTTTGATTACAGGACAACACCGCATTCCATAACGGGCATACCGCCAGCTGAACTCTTAATGGGGAGGTGGCTGCGAACGAGGCTGAGTCTCCTTTTCCCAAAGTCAACGGGGAAAGTGGAGAAACAACAGGAGGTCCAACGCAGGGGGCATGATAATAGTCGGCAGCAGAGACATTTCCAGGTGGGGACACCGGTTTGGGTCTAGAATTATAGGAATGGACCAACGTGGGTCAAAGGCACGGTTGAGTCCCAAACAGGGCCCATGTCATATGAAGTTTCAATAGAAGGTAAGGTGCTGAAGAAACACCGAGACCAAATAAGGGCAGCGGAACCACACCTGGAGGCCGTCGAAGCAGGACCGCCTCAAGCTGGGATAGCTCAGACGGGAAAGATACCCACACCCCAGCCCCGAGCAATTTCTCCAGACCCCGTCATCCAGGCGTCAGAGTCGGAGATGGACACGTTCGACGAGGCCGCCGCGACACCTCGCCCCGAGGAGGAGGAAGTACAACTTCCAAGGAGGTCATCAAGGAAAAGACGGGCACCTGTAAGGGACACCCCACCCATGTCGGAGAACGCCCCGGCGGACGACACAGAGGTGACAGACCCGGACAGGAGGAGCAGGAAGAAGCTCAGAGGAATGCCAGCTGGCAGGAATTCCTTGGACCTTGGGGGGGGGGAGGGGTGTAATGACCTCCAATTGGCATTATTGGTTGGCCAATTGGAGTATGAGCTCCCTCAATGATAGCTCATTGAGGGGGCCCATATAAGCACCTGTGTAGGCTTTGTGAGGCTGTCTTAGGTTGACTGGAATGCTAGTAGCACTGTTTGGAGCTGCTCTTGTATATGTTATTGCAAATATATACTGGTGTAGTGACGGAACCCCTGCCTCCTGTGGCTTATTACAACATCGTACAGTTGCAGCAAGACTTCCCAACTCTTATACTCTAACCCCAGTGAAATCAGGGCCAACATTCCATTACCCTTCCTGATTACCCGCTGACCCTGTGTGCTAGCTTTTTGTGTTTCGTGCGCAAGTCCCCCAATGTCCCTTCGTGTTGCAGCTTTATGCAGTATTTTACATTTAAATAATACTCTTTATCCCTTCCAAAATGAGCAACTCCACATTTTCCCACTTTATACTCCTGTGGTATTATAGGTATTACGGTACCTGATAGGCTAAAGCAACCTTGGTGGAAATTGTCTGCTTTCTATTGGTTAGAATGTATGATAGCTCCGCCCTACTAGGCGGGGTATAAGAACCAGTGCCGCCCCAGCAGCCTTCATACTGTACCTGAGCTGCTGGGGGAAACATCTAGCTAATTAAAGCCTTCAGTTGGACTACAACCTCGCTTTAGTGGTCATTGATCGTGCATCAATTTAATTAGCCTTTTTTTTTTAAGGATGAAAGGTGTGTATGTTTTTGTGAGTGTGTTTGTATGTCATTTGTGTGTGTGTGTGTTTCTGAGAGTGTGTGTTTGTTTTTAGAAGTGAGTGTGCGTGTATCTATTTCTGAGTGTCAATTTATGTGTTTCTGTGAGAGTGTGTTTGTCTGTATATGTGTGTTTCCGTGAGTGAGTGTGTTTCTGAGTGTGTGAGGATTTCTGAGTGTGTGTCTGTTTCTGTGAATGAGTGGATGATTTCTGAGTCCATGTTCCTGTGAATGTCTGTTTTTGTGTTTCTGAGTGTGTGTGGGTTTCCGTGAGTGAGTGTGAGTGTGTTTCTGAGTGTGTCTGTGTTTCTGAATTTGTGTGTGTTTGTGGGAATGAGTGTGTCTGTTTCTCAGTGTTTCTGTGTGTTTCTGTGAGTGAGTGTGTTTGTGTGCGTTTGTCTGTGTGTGTGTACATGTGCTTCTGTGTGTGTGTGAGTGTGTGTGTGTTTGTCTGAGTGTGTGTGCATGTGTATTTCTGTGTGTGTGTGTGAGTGTGTGTGTGTTTCTGAGTGTGTGTGTTTGTGAATGTTTGTGTGTGTCGAATGATCACCATGAAACCATTGTTGATCATTTTGAAAATCCATCTGGTTCACTTATTCGTGAAGGAAATCTGCCACCTTTTCCCGGTCTGGCCTGCATGTGACTCCAGGCCCACAGCAATGTGGTTGACTCTGAAACACCCTCTGAAATGGCCGAGCGAGGCACTAAGTCCCAGGGTAACTATAGACGGGGAATAAATGCTGGACCCAGCCAGTGACACCAACATCCCAGGGAAGAATATGTTTAAAAACATTCTATGCAGCGTTGCTGTTTTGGGTCCATTTTGAGTGAATGTTTCACCGTTTATACAGAAAGTGACAGAAATCAGCTGCTTTTCCCGAATCCATGATATGTGGCAGTGAGTTCTCCCAGTGAGACAGAGAAGACAGCCAGAGTGATGCAGCAAAGAGTGAGTTTGGGAATTTGAATCGAGGTGGGAATTCAAAGCTGGGTGGGGAGGAAGTGCTTTTTGTGACTGGTAAGTAGTGTTTCTGTTTTTCTGTTTCTTTCATTGGTATATTTATTTATTTTTTTCTTCATTGTTTATTTATTTAAATTTTTTTGGGGGGAAATTGAAATTGTTGAAGTTAACCAAAGGTTTAAGACATGGCAGGAGATCTCAGACCCGTGTCATGCTCCTCGTGTGCGATGTGGGAGCTCAGGGACACGTCCACTGTCCCTGGCTCCTTCACATGCATGAGGTGTGTCCAGTTGCAGCTCCTGTTAGAACGCTTGACGGCTCTGGAGCTGCGGATGCACTCACTTTGGAGCATCCGCGATGCTGAGGACGTCGTGGATAGCACGTTTAGCGAGTTGGTCACACCGCAGGTGAAAGGTACTGAGGGAGATAGTAAATGTGACCAAAAGACAGAGCAAGAGTAGGAAGGCAGTGCAGGTGTCCTCTGCGGTCATCTCCCTGCAAAACAGATATACCGCTTTGGATACTGTTGAGGGAGATGGCTCACCAGGGGAAGGCAGCAGCAGCCAGGTTCATGGCACCGTGGCTGGCTCTGCTGCACAGCTGGGCAGGAAGAAGAATGGCAGGGCTATAGTGATAGGGGACTCAATTGTAAGGGGAATAGACAGGCGGTTCTGCGGACGCAATCGAGACTCCAGGATGGTATGTTGCCTCCCTGGTGCAAGGGTCAAGGTTGTCTCGGAGCGGCTGCAGGACATTCTGGGGGGGGGGGGGGGGGGCGGGGAGGTGAACAGCCAGCTGTCGTGGTGCACATCGGCACCAACGATATAGGTAAAAAACGGGACGAGGTCCTACAAGCTGAATTTAGGGAGCTAGGAGTTAAACTAAAGAGTAGGACCTCAAAGGTAGTAATCTCAGGATTGCTACCAGTGCCACGAGCTAGTCAGAGTAGGAATGTCAGGATAGAGAGGATGAATTCGTGGCTCGAGAGATGGTGCAAGAGGGAGGGATTCAAATTCCTGGGACGTTGGAACCGATTCTGGGGGAGGTGGGACCAGTACAAACCGGACGGTCTGCACCTGGGCAGGATTGGAACCGATGTCCTAGGGGGGGTGTTTGCTAGAGTTGTTGGGGAGAGTTTAAACTAATGTGGCAGGGGGATGGGAACCAATGCAGGAAGTTGGAAGGTAGTAAAACAGGGACAGAAATAAAAGGCAGTAAGGGGGAAAGTGTAAGGCAGAGAAGCCATAGTCAAAAATCAAAAAGGGCGACAGTACAAGGTACAGTGACTGAGGGGAGCTCAGTGAATAGGACCAGGAATACTAAAAGGAATAAAACGGGAAGTGAAAACATTAATGGTAAGCGGCGCAGCAGGTTGTTACAGGAAGATATGGGTTCGATGACCAGGAAAATTAGGAGAAAGGTTAAGAGGAAATATAACTTAGGAGAGGTTACTGATCGAGGTGTTAAGATTAAGAACAGAGGTAAAAAAAGCCAACATAAGTGCACTTTACCTGAATGCTCGTAGTATTCGGAATAAGGTAAATGAGTTGATGGCGCAAATCATCGTGAATGACTATGATTTAGTGGCCATTGAAACATGGTTAAAGGATGGTCACGACTGGGAGTTAAATATCCGAGGGTATCAAACTTTTCGGAGGGACAGAGTGGATGGTAACGGAGGTGGTGTAGCTCTGTTATTTAAGGATGACATCCGGGCAACAGTAAGGGATGACATCGGTGCTATGGAGGATAAGGTTGAATCCATTTGGGTGGAAATCAGGAATAGTAAGACGAAAAAGTCACTGATAGGAGTAATCTATAGGCCACCAAATAGTAACATTATGGTGGGGCAGGCAATAAACAAAGAAATAACAGATGCATGTAGAAATGGTACAGCAGTTATCATGGGGGATTTTAATCTACATGTTGATTGGTTTAACCAAGTCGGTCAAGGCAGCCTTGAGGAGGAGTTTATAGAATGTATCCGCGATAGTTTCCTCGAACAGTATGCAATGGAACCCTCGAGGGAACAAGCGGTCCTAGATCTGGTCCTGTGTAATGAGACAGGATTGATTCAGGATCTCATCGTTAGGGAGCCTCTCGGGAGGAGCGATCACAATATGGTGGAATTTAAAATACAGATGGAGGGTGAGAAGGTAAAATCAAGCACTAGTGTTTTGTGCTCAAACAAAGGAGATTACAATGGGATGAGAGAAGAACTAGCTAAGGTAGACTGGGAGCAAAGACTTTATGGTGAAACAGTTGAGGAACAGTGGAGAACCTTCCAAGTGATTTTTCACAGTGCCCAGCAAAGGTTTATACCAACAAAATGGAAGGACGGTAAAAAGAGGGAAAATCGACCGTGGATATCTAAGGAAATAAGGGAGAGTATCAAATTGAAGGAAAAAACATACAAAGTAGCAAAGATCAGTGGGAGGCTAGAGGACTGGGAAATCTTTAGGGGGCAACAGAAAGCTACTAAAAAAGCTATAAAGAAGAGTAAGATAGATTATGAGAGTAAACTTGCTCAGAATATAAAAACAGATAGTAAAAATTTCTACAAATACATAAAACAAAAAAGAGTGGCTAAGGTAAATATTGGTCCTTTAGAGGATGAGAAGGGAGATTTAATAATGGGAGATGAGGAAATGGCTGAGGAACTGAACAGGTTTTTTGGGTCGGTCTTCACAGTGGAAGACACAAATAACATGCCAGTGACTGATGGAAATGAGGCTATGACAGGTGAGGACCTTGAGAGGATTGATATCACTAAGGAGGTAGTGATGGGCAAGCTAATGGGGCTAAAGTTAGACAAGTCTCCTGGCCCTGATGCAATGCATCCCAGAGTGCTAAAAGAGATGGCTAGGGAAATTGCAAATGCACTAGTGATAATTTACCAAAATTCACTAGACTCTGGGGTGGTCCCAGCGGATTGGAAATTAGCAAACGTGACACCACTGTTTAAAAAAGGAGGTAGGCAGAAAGTGGGTAATTATAGGCCAGTGAGCTTAACTTAGGTAGTAGGGAAGATGCTGGAATCTATCATCAAGGAAGAAATAGCGAGGCATCTGGATGGAAATTGTCTCATTGGGCAGACGCAGCATGGGTTCATAAAGGGGCAGGTCGTGCCTAACTAATTTAGTGGAATTTTTTGAGGACATTAACAGTGCGGTAGATAACGGGGAGCCAATGGATGTGGTATCTCTGGATTTCCAGAAAGCCTTTGACAAGGTGCCACACAAAAGGTTGTTGCATAAGTTTAAGATGCATGGCATTAAGGGGAAAGTAGTAGCATGGATAGAGGATTGGTTAATTAATAGAAAGCAAAGAGTGGGGATTAATGGGTGTTTCTCTGGTTGGCAATCAGTAGCTAGTGGTGTCCCTCAGGGATCAGTGTTGGGCCCACAACTGTTCACAATTTACATTGATGATTTGGAGTTGGGGACCAAGGGCAATGTGTCCACGTTTGCAGACGACACTAAGATAAGTGGTAAAGCAAAAAGTGCAGAGGATACTGGAAGTCTGCAGAGGGATTTGGATAGGCTAAGTGAATGGGCTAGGGTCTGGCAGATGGAATACAATGTTGACAAATGTGAGGTTATCCATTTTGGTAGGAATAACAGCAAAAGGGATTATTATTTATATGATAAAATATTAAAACATGCTGCTGTGCAGAGAGACCTGGGTGTGCTAGTGCATGAGTCGCAGAAAGTTGGTTTTCAGGTGCAACAGGTGATTAATGAGGCAAATGGAATTTTGTCCTTCATTGCTAGAGGGATGGAGTTTAAGACGAGGGAGGTTATGCTGCAATTGTATAAGGTGTTAGTGATGTCACACCTGGAGTATTGTGTTCAGTTTTGGTCTCCTTACTTGAGAAAGGACATACTGGCACTGGAGGGTGTGCAGAGGAGATTCACGAGGTAAATCCCAGAGCTGAAGGGGTTGGATTACGAGGAGAGGTTGAGTAGACTGGGACTGTACTCGTTGGAATTTAGAAGGATGAGGGGGGATCTTATAGAAACAGATACGATTATGAAGGGAATAGATAGAATAGATGCGGGCAGGTTGTTTCCACTGGCGGGTGGAAGCAGAACTAGGGTGCATAGCCTCAAAATAAGGGGAAGTAGATTCAGGACTGAGTTTAGGAGGAACTTCTTCACCCAAAGTGTTGTGAATCTATGGAATTCCTTGCCCAGTGAAGCAGTAGAGGCTCCTTCATTAAATGTTTTTAAGATAAAGATAGATAGTTTTTTGAAGAATAAAGGGATTAAGGGTTATGGTGTTCGGGCCGGAAAGTGGAGCTGAGTCCACAAAAGATCAGCCATGATCTCATTGAATGGTGGAGCAGGCTCGAGGGGCCAGATGGCCTACTCCTGCTCCTAGTTCTTATGTTCTTATGAGAGTTGAGATGGGATTTTTAATTGTTTGAGTGGGAACAAAGATAGCAGTTAAGGGTTACTGTATTCACTGTATTGATTTGCATTGTTTACGTGGCGATTGTCAGCTATTTCCTGGTGTGATGTAAAATATAATTTAATACTCTAAGTAGTCAAGTTTGTTTAATACACCATATCCCTATTTTTCCCCAAATCACTCCTGGAGTGAGGTGTCATTTCATCACAGTTTTACCAAATTAAGATCAAATATTGGGGTTCCTGTCCCGTATCTCATCCACTGTTTTTGTCTGGTCTGGGATTGTAACATCAGATCCTCAGCAATGGGGTTGACTGTTAATTGCTCGCAAGGGAAATTAGAGATTGGCAATAAATGCTGATCTTGCCAACAATGCCCACATCCCATAAACAAACAAAACAAACTATACACAATAACCGAGAGAAACTGAATTATTCTGTCAAAATTACGGGATTGTTATTTCCGAAGCACTATGAATCCGATGAGCAAACTAAGTCCTGCAAATCCCGTAAGAGTTCCCACAATGATCCAGACAAGCTTCATCTTCTCAGCGTCAGCCGGGTCTGTGAAAGGAAATCACATGCTTACGGTTAAAGGACGGGGAATGGATTAGATTCTCGTCAGTCGGTGACATTTGAAATGGTAAAGTAGAGAAATGAAAGCAGGTGGAATTCAGACTGAGCAGATATTTCTATCTGCTGGACACCTGGAATAACAATGTCAGTTTAAACTCAGATCAATTTGATTTATTGATAATGCGGCAGGCCAATCTTATATCGCACACTGACCACTTGCTGGCCATTCTGACTGACTTGGTAACAGTGCAGCAAAGTTCCACAGATGGAAAGAAAACCACCAACAGATCCCCAGTGGGTTCCGTTCTGTATCCTCCTCCGTCCACACCAACATTACACTGTAGGGGAGTGACTTTTGGATAGGTGGTGTGTATTGTGTGACCGACACCACTAATGTGACCAGGCGATCCGTATAAACAAGATGAAGTTTGTTTTTAAACATGGAGGAGTTGAGTTGAGGAAAGGCAGAGCAATGGGGACTGAGATGAAGGTAAAGTTCTCTATATTGGAAGAGGAAATGTCAATGACACATCAGTTAGCAAGATGGAGTTTGTCTAAAAGATTGTGATTGCAAAATTAACAAGGAAGAATTTAGAGAGTTTTAGATTAATGGAACACCCTCCAAAGAGAATTAACCCATTCAAAAAAGTGACTTAAATGTGTGAGTGGGATTGGGACTAAAGTTCAGAGTAATTGTGTTGATTCAGGTCATTGCCAATGTTGGCTGTGATGGGCAGCGTGCCAGGCTGAAAGGGAGCTAATGGGATGGGTTTTGTTTAGTTTATTCCCTCGAGTTACTGACTGGGGTGAACTCTCCTGCTCTTCTTAAGCTACTGTCATGTGGCCTCCTGCATCTCCCAGAGAGAGCGGACCAGGGCTTGGTTTAAAGTCTCGTCTGATCATCCTCTGATAGAATTGTTCCGAATTCTCAATCATTTTGCTGAAGCAAATTGAGACAAACTATTCCGACTTGTGATATTCATTCTTCAGCACGACAAAGAAGAGATTATCGGGCCATTATCACATTGTTATTTAGGGAGCTTGCAGTGCACAAATTGGCCGATACATTTCCTACATTTAAATAGGGCCCAAGCTTTACAAAGGATTTAATTGGTTGTAAAGCACTTTGGGACAACTGGAGATGTCAGTAAAGGTCCGTATGGCTTGGATTTTATGGAGGTGAGAGTTCCTTGCTCATCATTCGGAGAGTCGGCGGGGACGACTCGACAACATTGCTGCCATTTCCTGCTCAAATTAACTCGGGTCCGCATTTGGAAAGAAGTCCCAGTCCCTCCATGCACAGCACTACAGTGGCTGAAAGAGGTACTGCAGCACTGTGCCTGAGACAATGTTCCAGGAACTGCATTGATGGTAAGTAGCAGTGTTCCCAGAAAGGGGCAGTCCAGTGGCGATTTTGGAGTTTTTAAATGTAAACCTCGAAGATTTATTGAGAAGAAAAGAAAATTTAACCACACACAATTACATAGTTAAAATTGATTTCACAATATTTTCCCCCAAAAGACTCCCTAATTGATCAGACTCATAAATAAAATTCTTCCAGGCAATACTCCCTAATATATGTTTAAATATCAAAATCCAGTTAATATTAACCAAGGCACAACTGCTGTAACTTGACTGAAAGTATCCCACATGATCTCTCAAACCACGTTTCCCTCAAATGTGAAAATCAAAGACCTTCAGAAACTGCTTTTCACAGTCCAATACATTTCCAGACTGCCTGGATGGTTGATTCAAACATCACGTACTCCCAGCCCAGAGCTGTTTCCAAGGGATCTTTCCCCAACAGCCAATCCCCAACCAGTTCAACAGCTCTCCTCACATATCCTTTTCCCTTTCATCTTCAATTCCAGTGTGTTCACTCTGTATGGACATTGTGGGCAATTCCCTTTGTCAGAGCAGAGCAGCAGGAGTAGGCCATTCAGCCCCTCGAGCCCTCTGTGTTATTCAACTGGGCTATGGCTGAGTGTTGACCTCAGCACCATTTTCCCTCACTATCCCCATAACCCTCAATATCATTGGCACCTAGAAATCCATCAATCAGTATGTCCTGCACTAGATTATGTGCTCGAGTCTGTGAAGTTGGATAATGTAACTTGTCCTTACTTATTACAGTGAGCTGGGTTCCATTCCAATCGATATCTCCCCTCACTTCACAATAGTAGATGGCAGCGTCACTGAGCTGAATGTTGCTGATTGTCAGAATGAAGCTGTTACTGGACATGTTTCGAGAAGACTGGAAACGCTCGGAGAAGCCAGGACCCCATCGTGTGTTGTTCAGTATCTCATCTGTTAAAATCCACTCGATGTAAGCTGGTTGTTGTCGGTACCAATGAACATCAGCGTATGTCACAGCGGCGTTATACAGGACGCACTGTAACCGTGCACTCTGACCCTGTCTGATAGGTTCTGGGGCAGGAGACTGGATAACCACTGGGGCATCTGCACCTTTGGAGAAACAATATTCATAACTTAAAAGAGTATTTTGGATTTACAAAGTAGCTCTGGTAGTTAACCATAGAATCGTTGGTGCCTCACGGCGCCGAGGTCCCAGGTGCGATCCCAGCTTTGGGTCACTGTCCGTGTGGAGTTTGTACATTCTCCCCGTGTCTGCGTGGGTTTCACCCCCACAACCAAAAGATGTGCAGGGTAGGTGGATTGGCCATGCCAAATTGGCCCTTAATTGGAAAAAATGAATTGGGTACTTGAAATTGTAAAAAAAACCACAGAATCACTGCAGTGGAGAAAGAGGCCATTCAGCCCATCCAGTCTGCACAAACCCTCTGGAAGAGCACCCTTCCTCGGACACTCCCCCACCATCCAAACAAAATCCTTAAATTGGCACCAATACCCATTTGAAGACCGCATTCCACCACCAGCATCAGGAGGGGGACTCCCCATTTGGATAAAAACTAACCCACTTCGTGTTTCTAATGGTGACCTGGGGGAGTTCCTCATTGTTAAGTACTGGCTGCCATGACATCAGGAAGGGGGAGGGGGGCCTGTGAAGAGCTACCACCCTGTCCAGGTTGCTTACCCCTCTTCCCACAATCTCAACCTATGACCCCAAACCCTCCCACAATCACCTTTGGTCCGAGTCCCTCAGCCTGAGCTTGTTGTGGGCCACTGGTTTGACTGGTGTTTGCAATGTGCAGCTCCCTGTCTCAGGCACCATGGCCATGTGGAAGGCCCACCGCTGTCTATGTATGTGCCTGATCCTTCACAAAGGAAGCAACATGGGCCTCTCCCTGGATCTCAGGCCAGTGAGTGAGAGACCCCATCACCTGTATCAAGAAGCGGGCTTTGTGTCCAAAAAAGTGTGAACATTTGAGACTTCTGAGAACCACAAGACAAACACGTGGTGTGAAGATTAATGAGAATAATGGAAACTGTACTTACTGGTTACATTCAGCTGTGTTCCATTCCCACTGATATCTCCCCACACTGAGCAGTAATAGACGGCAGTGTCACTGGGCTGCACGTTGCTGATTGTCAGGATGAAGCTGTTGGAGTCGATGTGTCTGGAAGGCTGGAAACGCTCAGAGAAACCTGAATCCCGGTCTACATAATTCTTTGCATCAAGTGCTAAAATCCTCTCCCTCTCTTTCCCTGGCAGCTCCCGGTACCAAGAAACTTTTGTGTATCTCACTGCGGCGTTCTGCATGGAGCAGTGGAACCGTGCAGTCTGACCCTCTGGGACACGTTCCACACTCAGAGGCTGGATAAGGACTGGAGGTTTCTTACCTTTAAGAGAAAAATATCAACAATTTATAAACAGGTGCTGAGGTTGCAGTCTGGGCTGATTCTCCGCTTTCCCAGCCGCGTGTTTCTCGGTGGCGCGCTGTTCCCAGGCAGCGCGATTCTGCCTTCCCGCTTGTCAATGGGATTTCCCATTGAAGCCATGCCACAGGGAAAGCCCCGGGCGAGGGGGCGCTGCCGGCGGCAATCGCAACGGCCAGAGAATTGCAGCCTTTCTTTCTGCTTTTCGTAGAAGTGCCACCCTCCGATCAGAGACTCGGGGGTCCTCGATCACAGGGTCAGACCCATTATTGACCTGTCAATCCCTCCATGCTCACATAATCCAATGGAGCTTCCCAAAAAGAAATGATGTGGGGTGTGGCTGCCTCTCCAGCCACCCGCTGAGTTCCCATCACCTCCACAAGATTCCACCCATTGTCCCGGCCGCACTGAAGCCGCCAGTTAATGTGTTCCTCACTCACATTCAAAGTCTGGGGCAACTATTTTGTGGCCCTTGTCCTATTAGCTGAAGGAGTTGCTCAATTCAAGAACAAACCTTTGTTTCTTTAGTCCACATTCCAGCAATTCTCATTGATGATTGGAAAGTGAGCATTGAGCTGCTCAATAGTTCAATAAATCATTGTCGATGCCACCAATCTGTGTGGTCAGGACTGCAGGGAACAAAGCTCAGGAAGAGTTCCCACCTCCGGGAGGGGAAGGCAAAGACAGCAAGCTGGAAAATCTCACACACCTGATGGCCCACACCCTGTGATTCTAAAAGAGATCGCTGCAGATTTAGAGAATGCACTCGTTACAAATTTCCCAAATTCCTTCATTTTAGGAACAATCCACGGGGACATCGGCCGGTATTCTGCGCTCGAGGCCGCTGAGATCGGGAAACCCGCTGGGATCGGCGCCGGGCGACAGACCCGTTCCCATTCTACCAGCCACGCCCCCCCCCCCCCCCCCCGCCCCGGTGCTGTGCTACCCCCCCCCCCCCCTGCAACCTGAAACCTTCTTCCTCACTATTAACCACCAGCTCAATCTTTGTGTCTTTCACAAACTTACTGATCCTCCCTCCACATTCTCATCTGTATCAAACTTCAGCAACGTCTCTCTCTTTTCATCAAGATTCAAGTTCTGGGCGGTCAAGTCACTGTTTTTAAACTCAGTGTTTGTGCAATAACATTATTTGGAATAAAAGTAATAAAGCATCGACATTACTCACTGGTTACATTCAGCCGGGTTCCATTCCCAAAGATTTTCCCCCAAATCCCACAGATATAGAGAGCGGAGTCACCGGGCTTCACATCTCTGACTGTCAGAATGTAGCTGTTACCGGGAACATCTCTGGAAGGCTGAAACCGATCATACAGACCTGTCACCCGGGAAACTTCGCCATTTGCATCATGACTCAATATCCATTCCTGACTTTGTGAGCGGTACCAATGTACATTGTATAAATCCACAGTCTGCCCTACATTCTTGCTCTGTAAGTCACACAGAAACGTCACTGTTTCACCCTCAGGCACTTTCACAACTTGAGGAGATTGGATAAGAACCGCCCCTGTCACATGACCTGTGAACAGAAAATAACTGAAGATCAGAACAAATAAGAAAATACAAAATAGAAGCTGAAACACAAGTTAGTATAAAATCCCGTGTAGATCAGGAATTAATATTGTGCATTGTCATCAGTAACTTGTAGCCCAGTTGCTTTATCCACACCCTGAACTTCACTGTCTCACATCACACTGTACTGACCAATAATGTCAGCCCAGCATTTTGTGCTCAAAGCCTCGCGTCTCAAGTGGGATTTGAACTGAGCCAAGATGGACACAGTGGGGAGGATTTGAGGGACAGAACGATGTCCTGGAGGTGGGTCAGATTGACCAAATGTGTGCTGGAGTTATGAATGGCTGCTTGCAGGCCTTAGAGCCAGGAACAGAATGTATTCAGCCAGGAGCAGTGCAGTTTCCTCTGTTAAGCGTGGTCCAAGTTTAAATTATTGATATAAATGGTAAACAAGAGTCATCCCAGCACAGAACATTGTAGAGCTCCAATTCCCGTCTTCTCTCATTCATTTGTTTATTACCTTATCAAAGGAAATCTAAATATATTACATCTACAAGTTTACCTATGTCTACTCTCTTAGTTAGCTCTTCAAAGAATTCTGTTCAGTGGCATGGTAACACAGAGGTTAGCACTACTGCCTCACAGCACCAGGGACCCAGGTTCAATTTTGGCCTCGGGTGACTGTCTGTATGGAGTTTGCATCATCTCCCCGTGTCTGTGTGGGTTTCCTCCGGGTGCTCCGGTTTCCTCCCACAGTATAAAGATATACAGGTTAAATAGATTGGCCATGGAAAATTGCCCCTTAGTGTTCGGTTACGGGGATAGGGTGGGGGCCTGACCCTGTGTCATGTGCTCTTTCAGAGGGTCGGTGCAGGCTGGATGGGCTGAATGGCCTCCTTCTGCACTGTGGGGATTCTCTGAGTCTATGAATTGATTTGGTCAAGAATGACACGTCCATTTCAAGTCCATGTTGACTATTCATTCTTCTGTTTGTTTTTTAGAGTCTAGATTTTTTTAGTGGTAATTTCATTATGTTTCATACAACTTATGTGATACCAACTTGTCTATAATTCCCAGGACATGTTATATTTCCTTTCTTAAGTGCAACATTTCTCTTCATTTTATTTTAATTGAGATTTCTAATCACATTGTTGGATGTCATTTCCTGTCTGACTTCACTCTCTTTCCTGGCTTCTTGTGGTTTCGCATCAAGGATCCTATCAGAAGCTGAGAAAGATAAAATCCAAAAGTCTATGAAAATTGATAAAATAATCATCTCCCATTGGGCACGCTGGGTGTGGTAGTATGTATTGGGGGTCATGTGGGACTGGAAGCCCTAATGGCATTGGCTGACAGATCCCGGGTCCTGGTTGGCCGTTGACCTCAAGCTCCGCCCTGAAGGCGAAGTATAAGAAGCCGGTGTCTTCCCCCGCAGGCCAGTTTACTATCGGGCTGTTGGGGAACAGACACGCTTAATAAAGCCTCATCGACTTCACTCTATTCGTCTCATGGAGTCTTTGTGCGCTACAATTTATTAAGCGTGTCTGTTCCCCAGCAGCCCGATAGTAAAACTTTCCATTCTCCCGGAGTTGACTAGGCATGGCGTCTCGTGGCCGTTAATTAGGACCGTTGTCGTCGTCGTCTGGAGAGTCCGGGGCCGAGCCTGACAGAGCGTAACCGAAGCGAGCCGTGGTTGTAGTAGTGGGGTGGGGTCCGTTGTTGCCGTCCAAGATGGCGTCGGGGATGGACAAAATGGCTGCCCCCATACATCGCACGTGGCTGAGGGGTCACAAGATGGCGTCGGGGGTGGACAAAATGGCCGTCCCCATGCGTCGTACAGGCCGGGGGCGGTCCAAAATGGCGGCGCCCCTCCTCCCCTCGTGGTGGTCGGGACCCAATATGGCGGCATCTGCGGGTCGCACATGGTGTGCTGGGGGGTCTGGGGAGCGCTAGGACCGCGCGGAGTTCCTTCACTGCGAGCGCCAGGGCCGCGGGCGCTAGGACCGCGCGGAGCTCCCTCACTGCGAGCGCCAGGGCCGCAGGCGCTAGGACCGCGCGGAGCTCCCTCGCCGGGGACAGCGGGGGTCGGGGCCCAAGCCGGCGGCGCCGGCGGGTCAGGCGCGGGGCCGCGAGCGCAAGGAGCGCGAGGAGCTCCCTCACCGGGGACAGCGGCGGTCGGGGCCCAGGTAGGCGGCGCCGGCGGGTCAGGCGTGGGGCCGCGAGCGCAAGGAGCTCCCTCACCGGGGACAGCGGCGGTCGGGGCCCAGGTAGGCGGTGCCGGCGGGTCAGGCGTGGGGCCGCGAGCGCAAGGAGCTCCCTCACCGGGGACAGCGGCGGTCGGGGCCCAGGTAGGCGGCGCCGGCGGGTCAGGCGTGGGGCCGCGAGCGCAAGGAGCTCCCTCACCGGGGACAGCGGTGGTCGGGGCCCAGGTAGGCGGCGCCGGCGGGTCAGGCGTGGGGCGCGGGACGGGGGTGAGGGTGGCGTTCGGGACGCGAAAAACCCCTTCCTCTCCGTGGAGAGTGTTGGCCGGCACCCAAATCGGGAGCGCCGGCGGCGGGTCGTACATGGACTGCGGGGAGGGGGGTTGGGGAGCGTAGGCGGCGTGCAGGGCTCCCAGTTCTCCCGGGGCCGCGGTGGTCGGGACCCAAAATGGCGGCGTCTGCGGGTCGCACATGGCGTGCTGGGGGGGTTGGGAGGCGTAGATTGCTTGTAGGGCTCCCTGTGGCCCCGGGACGGCGGCGACCTCGTGGGATCGGCACACCACCGCATAATGGCCCTTTTTCCCGCAGCTTTTGCAGATGGCTGCGCGGGCCGGACAGCATTGTCGGGGGTGCTTCGCCTGGCCGCAGAAATAACAGCGGGCGCCCCCGGTGCGACTCGGCGTTTGGACTGCTCAAGCCTGTGGGGTGTCCGAGGGGGGGGTAGGGAGTTTGCCGCGACGGGTACGTACGGGGCCCAATGGCCTGCCGCGCGGTCGGGGCCGTAGGCGCGGGTATTACGCGCGGCGACGTCTAGGGAGGCTGCTAGGGCCCGTGCCTCTGAGAGTCCTAGCGACACTTTTTCTAGAAGTCTTTGGCGGATTTGGGAGGATTGCATACCTGCCACAAAAGCGTCGCGCATTAACATGTCCGTGTGTTCGTTTGCATTCACCGACGGGCAGCTGCAGGCTCGTCCCAAAATCAGCAGCGCGGCGTAGAACTCGTCCATCGATTCTCCGGGAGCTGGTAGCGAGCGTAGATTTGGTTAACTGGGCGAACGTAGAGACTTCTCAGTGCTGTGAACGCTGTTTGGAAATCGTCGGTGTCTTCAATGAGGGTGAAAATCTCCGTGCTCACCCTCGAGTGCAGGACCTGCAGTTTTTGTTCGTCTGAGACTCGGCCTGTGGTCGATCTGATGTAGGCCTCGAAGGCTACATCACGCTTAATAAAGCCTCATCGACTTCACTCTATTCGTCTCATGGAGTCTTTGTGAGATACACTGGGTAAACTGATCTCCTGACCCAACGATCGTCCAACAATCAAACTGGATCTCGAGAATTTCTGACCACTTTGAGTTCCCAACGCCCCCTGCAGCCTACGGCAACGTTACTGGATTCAGGACCCTCAACGCAAGGGGCAGGGTTCTGACCCTCTGGTGGGCAGAACATTCCAAGGTGGCTTTCTGAGATTGTCAACTCTGCTGAGGCACCGAGTGGGACCTCTTCACATCCCCCTCAACATCACCACAGGATTCCCATTGGGAAGCTCGGATCACTCACACTAATTAGATCAGGAAACATGCTCACAAAATTCCTGACTGAAGCATAGAGGCAGAAAAATGCCTGGAGTTGTGTCAGAGTCACTTCAGCCTTCAGCATCTGTACATTAAACATCCTCCTCAGTGTGCTGACCCCCTCAGCTATCCCTACACCTCCCATTCCCAGTCACACAGCCAGCAGTAAATAGGGGCACACGTTTGGGGGAAAGGCTTCAATAGGGTGACTGTTCCTATGAGACGGATCAGGCTCCTCACGGACATGAAAGGGGTCTGGAGGATTTTGGGATGATAATTCAGGAGCAGTTTATGAATGGTGGATTTGAGGAAGAAATCCGCTGGCAAATTAATTCCCTCCATTTAACATTCTAGGACAGTAAATAATCCAATGAAAATCATCACGCAAATCAGGAGAAATGGGAATAAAAGAATTAACGAGGTTTTGTTAATTTTAAAATTAAATTTAGAGTACCCAAGGAGCAATTTGGAATGGACAATCCATCTACCCTGCACATCTTTGAGTTGTGGGGGTGAAACCCACGCAGACACGGGGAGAATGAGCAAACTCCACACAGACAGTGACCCGGGGTCGGGTTTTAACCCAGGTCCTCAGCTCCCTAGGCAGCAGTGCTAACCACTGTGCCACCGTGCCGTCCAACGATGTTTTAAACATGAAGAGTGAGACAATTGTGTCTGTGGATTGCCGGCCGCTGGAGTTTCAGAGTGGGATCACTGAGCTGGGGGCTCAGTGTTGTCTCTGACGCTGTATTTTCCCATTGAACCATGAGAACCCCAAACTATCCCAACTCTTAAACAGGAAAATCTGACTAAAAACACACATCACCCCCAATAACCAGAAAATCAACTCAAAAACATAACGATGTGCAAGCAGCCCCAGGTTACTTACCCACCACCATACAGAGGGTGAGAGTCAGAACAGAGAGAGCTGGGCAAAACATTCCAAACAAAGTCCTTTTGCAAACACACAATTCTTGTTTCTTTCACACACTCTTCTATTCGATGTTGCTGTGAATGATTGCGGGATGTCTCAATATTACTTCCTATTTTTACTTCTAGAGGTGTGACAGCACGGTGACATTGAGGTTATGACTGCTGCCTCACAGCGCCAGTCACCCGGGTTAGCAATGCTATCTCACAGTGCCAAGGACCCGGGTCAGCTGCTATCTCACAGTGCCATGGACCCGGGTCAGCACGGCTGTCTCATAGTGCCAAGGACCCGGGTCAGCACAGCTGTCTCATAGTGCCAGGGACCCGGGTCAGCACAGCTGTCTTACAGCGCCAGGGACACAAGTTCAATTCCAGTCTTGGGTGACTGTGTGGAATTTGTACATTCTCCCCGTGTCTGCGTGGGTTTCCTCCGGGTGCTCCGGTTTCATTCCACAGAGAAAAGATGCACAGGTTAGGTGGATTGGTCATGCTGAATTGTCCCTCAGTGTCCAAGGCTATGCAGGTTAGGTGGACTGGCCATGCTAAATTGTCCCTCAGTGTCTAAAGATGTGCAGGTTAGGTGGATTGGTCATGCTAAATTGCCCGTACTATTCAAAAGCTTACATGGTGACATGGGGATAGATGTTGGGCGGCACGGTAGCACAGTGGTTAGCACTGTTGCTTCACAGCTCCAGGGTCCCACGTTCGATTCCCGGCTTGGGTCACTGTCTGTGCGGAGTCTGCACGTTTTCCCCCGTGTCTGCGTGGGTTTCCTCCGGGTGCTCCGATTTCCTCCCACAAGCCGCGAAAGATGTGTTGTTGGTGAATTGGACATTCTGAATTCTCCCTCTGTGTACCCGGACAGGCGCCGGAATGTGGCGACTAGTGTTAACGTAAGCCTACTTGGGACAATAAAGATTATTAAAAAACAAAATTAAGTGTGGAGGAGTGGGCCTTGGTGGGGGGCTCGTTCACAGGGTCAATATCGACTCAATGGGCCCAATGGCCTCCTCCTGCACTGTCGGGAATGTTTCTGTGATTCTCTGATTCATTCCCATGGAACAGATTGGGTTACTGAGGGACATTAAAGTGGTTTTGGGGATGATAATTCAGGAGCCCCAGCAGCAGACTTCAGCAAGGTTCACCCTGCGTCTCCACAGATACTCGGAGAGCTCGTCAGTACTGAGCAGTGGAAATGGCTCCATTTTATTCTATAGACAATGGTCTCCATCCCCTCACTCTGATGGTGTTTTTTAAAAATAAATTTCGAGAACCCAATTCATTTTTTCCAATAAAGGGGCAATTTTGTGTGGCCAATCCACCTACCCTGCACATCTTTGGGTTGTGGGGGTGAAACCCACGCAAACACGGGGAGAATGTGCAAACTCCAGAGCCGGGATCGAACCTGGGACCTCGGCAACGTGCTAACTACTGCGCCACCGTGCTGCCCTCCTGATTCCAGGGATGGCAGGACTGACGTATGAGGAGAGATTGATTAGGTTAGGATTGTTTTCGCTGGAGTTCAGACGAATGAGGGGGGATCTCTTAGAGACTTATAAAATTCTATTTATCTAATTCTAGTCGCCATAAATGCCACCTTATTGATCGAGATCGTAACTCCTCTGAACCTTGAATGAAAATTTGAATGGAACCTCTGCCCCTCCCACCCTTTCCTCAGTCTCGTCTGATCCCTAATTGGCAAATATGTCTCCTGCAAGAAGACTACTTCTGCGCGGAGAGTCCGCAAATGAGTAAACACCCGAGACCTTTTAACCCGACCATTACCCCCTCACCTTCCCTTTCTGTGGTCCACCTTGAACTTGAACACAGGGAAGTGCGTGACAATGAGCTACCTGTGAACCACTGACCTGAGAATACAGGAAGAAAGAATGGGAACCTCAACCGGTCCATGAACCGCCTCATCCCTTCCCCTCCCCAGGGGGGGGGGGGTTCCGACTTGTATAACCTTCCGTAGAACTCCCTGAAGACTTCATTGACCCTCTCTGGGCTCAGCACCATGTTGCCTTCCCTATCCCGCACTCCCCCAATCTCTCTGGCCGCCTCCCTCCTGCGCAGCTGGTGCGCCAGCCTCCTACTCGCCTTCTCCCCATACTCATAAACTGCCCCCTTCGCTTTCCTCAGCTGCACCTCCGCCTTCCCCGTGGACAGCAAGTCAAACTCCGCCTGTAATTTCCGGCGCTCGTTCAACATCCCCCCTCTGGGGCCTCCGCGTACCTCCTATCTACCCTGAGTATCTCTCCCACCAGTCTCTCCCTCTCCGCCCTCTCCTTCTCTCTGTGGGACCTAATGGAGATTAACTCTCCCCTACTGACCGCCTTCAGAGCCTCCCAAACCACTGCCACCGTCACCTCTCCTATGTCATTCGTTCCCACATAATTCTCAATACTCCTCCTTATCCGCCCGCACACCTCTTCGTCCGCCAGCAGCCCCACATCCAGTCGCCAGAGAGGGCGCTGACCCCGTTCCACCCCAGTCGCAGGTCCACCCAGTGCGGGGCATGGTCCGAGACCGCAATGGCCGATCTTTCTACCCCCTCCACCCTGGGATTAACTCAACACAAAGAAGTCTATTCGTGAATAGACTTTATGGACATGGGAAAAAAAGGAAAACTGCTTCATCCTTGGCCGTGTAAACCTCCAGGGGTCCACTCCCCCCCATCTGGCCCATGAACTCCCACAAGGCCCTGGCCGCCGCCGGCCTCTTTCCCGTTCTGGATTTGGAACGATCCAAGCCCAGATCCAAGACCGTATTAAAGTCCCCTCCCATAATCAGTTGACTTATCTCCAAGTCCGGGATCCTACCCAGTACGCGCCGCATATGGTCCGCATTGACCCAGTTCCGGGCATATATATTCACTAACACCACCCGAGCCCCCTGCAGCTTGCCACTCACCAATATCTACCTGCCCCCCTTGTCCGCCACGATACTCCCCGTCTCAAACGCCACTCATTTACTGACCAAAATAGCCACTCCACTGGTCTTTGAGTCCAACCTCGAGTGAAACACCTGTCCAACCCATCCTTTCCTTAGCCTCGTCTGGTCCGCGAGCTTTAAGTGCGTCTCTTGCAACATGGCCACGTCTACCTTCAACCCCTTCAAATACGAGAACACGCGGGACCGCATGACCGGCCCATTCAGGCCCCTCACGTTCCATGTGATCAGCCTGCTTGGGGGGGGTGGGGGGGTAACCATCCCCCCATCCCGCCGACTAGCCATCTCCCTTTTTCGGCCAACCGCGTGCCCCGGCCTCCCTCCTCCAGCTCTCCCCCCGGCCGACTCTCCATCCATACCCCTCACCTGGCTCCCCTTCAGTCAGCAAAGCAGCACCCCTCCCCCCTTCCCCCCCAAACCCCCCCCCCCCCCCCCAACCTCCCCCCCCCCCCCCGGCCAAGCATCCGCTTAGCTCTGGTTTCCCCCCCATTTTGCTTCCGTGAGTCAGCTCACCCATGCTGATCCCGGCCGCTCCCGCCTCTATATATCCACCCTTAACTTGTTGCCCCCTTCGGGCCACCCAATCCCCCCACTCCCCCACAGGGTAGAGGGAGAAGCGCCATCTGGGACCTCCCCGTGCCCCGGACAGCCCGTCCCGGGCGATTCCCACCCCCTAGCACCGAACACCTGTAAAACAAAACACCTGGAAAACAAGCAAAACAAACAACAAACCCCAACCAAACTAGGGCAGACGTGCCCATAAACTTATGCTTTACCCGCAGTCCTCCCCTCGGCCCCTCCCCACCCGCACATTTCACCCCCATACAACAGTCCCTTAGTTCAGGTCCGGCTTCTCCTGCCTGATGAACGACCACGTCTCGTCTGGGGTATCAAAATAGTGTTGCCTGTCCTGGTATGTTACCCACAGTCTCGCCGGGTGCAGGAGCCCAAACCTCACCCCTTTAGCGTGAAGGACCGCCTTTGCCCGGTTAAACCCTGCATGCCTCCTCGCCAGCTCATCTCCCAGGTCCTGGGAAATTCGGATCTCGCCACTCTCCTACTTCATGCTCCGCTCTTTCTTCGCCCACCGCAGGACTCGCTCCCGGTCTGCCAAGCGCTGAAACCGTATCACCATCGCCCTCGGTGGCTCGTTTACCCTCGGCTTTCCAGCGAGAACCCTGTGCGCCCCATCCAGCTCCAAGGGCCGTGGGAAGGCCCCCGCGCCCATCAGCGTCCCCAATATTGTGGCCACGTACGTGCTCGCGTCCTCCCCCTCCGCTCCTTCAGGAAGGCCCAGGATCCGCAGATTGTGGCACCGAGATCTGCACTCAAGGCCATCCAGCCTCTCCTGCCATCTGTTATGGAGCGCCTCGTGCGCCTCCACTTTCACCGCCAGGCCCAGGATCTCGTCCTCGTTCTCCGCCACCTTCCTCCTCACCTCCTTGATCTCCTTTTCCTGCGCCTTCTGGGTCACAACAATTCTCTCTATGGAGGCCAGCATCTGCCTTTTCAGCTCCATGAAGCAGTTTTTCAGGAGCTCCTGCTGTTGTCTGGCCCACTGGGCCCACACCTCCCGATATTCTCCGGCCGCCATTTTGTCCTCCCGGACCTTCTCGACCTTCTTCCCCGGGTTCGCGCATCTGCCGGCTCCGCTCCTGGTCCTCTCCATGCACCAGCGGGGGGGGGGGCTCTCCCACGTCTGTTCCCATGCCGGACCCTCCTGTTAATTGCCGCCGCCGCTCCTTTTAGCGGCCCGAAACACCGATCCCGGCGGGAGCTGCCGTTCGCGTGACCTAGCAGGTCATGGCCGCTACTGGAAGTCTACACAAAATATTTAGGTGTGGCCGCACCAAGGCCCTGTATAATTGCAAAAACCCATTCCTGCTCCTGTACTCGAAACCTCTCGCAATGAAGGTCAACATGCCATTCGCCTCCTTTACCACCTGCTGTACCTGCATGCTTACCTTCAGCGAATGGTGCACAAGGACACCCAGGTCCCGCTGCACACTCCCCTCTCCCAATTTACAACCATTCAGGTCGTAATCTGCCTTCCTGTTTTTGCTTCCTCACACTTATCCAAATTCTACTGCATCTGCCAATGATTTGCCCACTCTCCCAACCTGTCCGGATCATGCTGTAGGATCCCTGCATCCTCATCACAATTCACCCTCCCACCCAACTTGGTGTCACCTACAAACATTGAGATGTTACATTTTGTTCCCTCATCCAAATCATCAATATCTCTTGTGAATAGCTGAGGTCCCAGTATCGGTCTGTGTGGTACCCCACTAGTTACTGCCTGCCAATTTGAAAAGGACCCAATAATCTGTGCTCTTTGTTTCTGCTCTCCCAACCAGTTTTCTATCCACCTCAATACACTTCCCCCAATTCCATGCACTTTAATATTGCACGAGAATTTCTGATGCGGGACTTTGTCAAATGTCTTCTGAAAGTCCAAATATATCACATCGACTGGCTCCCCCTTGTCAACTCTACTACATACATTTTCAAAGAATTCCATTCGATTTGTCAAGCATGATTTCCCCTTCATAAATCCATGCTGACTCTGACTGATCCTGCCACTGCTTTCTAAATGTCCACTACAAAGTTCTTGATAATGGATTTGAGAATTTTCCCCACTGCCAATGTTAGGATTACTGGTCTATAATTCCCTGCTTTCTCTCTGTCTCCCTTTTTGAATATTGGAGTGACATTAGCCACCCTCCAATCAGCAGGGACTGCTCCAGAGTCTATAGAATCCTGGAAGATGACCACCAATGCATCCACTATTTCCAGAGCCACTTCCTTCAGTATTCTGGGATGTAGGTTATCAGACCCTGGGGATTTATCCGCCTTCAGTTCCATCAATTACCCCAACGCCATTTCTCTCCTAATATTGATCTCCCTCAATTCTTCCCTCTCACTCAGCCTTTCATTCTCCAACATTCCTGGTATCTAATTTGTCCTCTTTTGTGAAGATAGAACCAAAGTATGTATTCCATTGCTCAGCCATTTCTTTGTCACCAATTATACATTCCCCCATTTCTGTCTGTAGGGGGCCGACATTTGTCTTTACCAATCTCTTTCTCTTTATGTATTATAGAAACAGTTATAGTCTGTCTTTATGTTCCCTGCAAGCTTACTTTCGTATTGTATTTTCCCCTTGTTAATCAATCTCTTGATCCTTTTTTCTTGAATTCTTTACTGCCCCCAATCCTCAGACTTATTATTTTTCTTGGCCAATCTGTGTGCTTCTTCCTTGGATCGGATACTATCCCTAATTTCCTTTGTAAGACAGAGATTGGTCCTCTTACCCAAGCGAGGCCAGCAGCGCGGGTTCAATTCCTGTACCAGCTGAGGTTATACATTCAGGCCTCGCCTTCTCAACCTTGCCCTCGCCTGAGGTGTGGTGATCCTCAGGTTAAATGGGCTGACAATTGGCAAATAACATTTGCGCTACACAAGTGCCAGGCAATGACCGTCTCCTACAAGAGAGGATCTAACCATCGGTCCTGGACATTCAATGGCATTACTATCGCTGAATCCCCCACAGTCAACATCCTGGGGGTTACCATTCATCAGAATCTGAACTGGACTAGCCATATTGATATTGTGGCTACCAGGACAGGTCAATGGCTAGGAATCCTATGGTGAGTAACTCACCTCCTGACCCCCAAGGCCTGTCCACAACCTACAAGGCATAAGTTAGGAGTGTAATGGAATACTCTCCACTTGCCTGGATGAGTGCAGCTCCAACAGCACTCAGGACAAAGCAGCCCGCTTGATTGCTCCTCCTTCCACAGATATTCAAACCCTCCACCACTGACAAGCAGTGGCAGCCGTGTGTACCATCAACAAAATGCACTGCAGTAACTCACCAAGGTTCCTTAGACAACACCTTCCAAACCCCCAACCACTACCATCTAGAAGGACAAGAGCAGCAGGTACCTGGGAACCCCACCAGCTGGAGGTTCCCCTCCAAGTCACTCACCACCCTGACTTGGAAATATATCGCCGTTCCTTCACTGTCACTGGGGCAACATCCTGGAATTCCCTCCCTAGCAGCACAGTGGGTGCACCTACACGCCAGGGACTGCAGCGATTCAAGAAGGCAACTCACCCCCACCTTCTGAAGGGTAACTAGGGATGGGCAATAAATGCCGGCCTAACCAGCGATGCCCCGTAAATAAATATAAAAACATCTAAATCCCCAACCCCAAAGTTGTGAGTGAAGTGCAGCTCGCCAGGTGAGGCCCTCCCTCTGGTGTCCAGTGTTGAATGGGACCGGTTGAATTATCTGTCCACCGACCCCGGCACCCGGCATCGACCCCGGCACCCGGCACCGACCCCGGCACCCGGCATCGACCCCGGCACCGACCCCGGCACCCGGCACCGACCCCGGCAGCCGGCATCGACCCCGGCAGCCGGCACCGACCCCGGCACCCGGCATCGACCCCGGCACCCGGCATCGACCCCGGCACCCGGCATCCGAACAGTCGGGATTTAGGTGTCCGGGAATCCTCAGTGTTTGTCCCAGAGGAACTGGATGAACATTCTCTGGATTTCTGTGACAGAATCAGGGGGAGGGGCCAATGTGACCAGCCGGTACCACAACATGGAGGCATCAGCTGGTTTATGACCAGAACTCGGCCCCTGTAAGACAGCACTCGGAGCAGTCCTGTCCACTCTCTCAGGCGAGCGGTGGCCTTGGCCTCCAGCTCCTGCCAGTTAGCCGGCCAGGATTCCTCAGCCGGACAAAGATGGACGCCCAAGTAGAGGAGGCTGGTCCTGCTCCAGGTGAAAGGCCTGATCTCCTCTAGGAGGGATGTCCATCCGCCCCGGACTGACCCGGAGTCAGGAGCACTCCAGTGGATCCAGGGAGGAGACGCAGCTTCCGCTGCAGGTCAGCAAGGTTCATGAACATGAGGACATGTCATCAGCGGAGGCCAGAAGGACCACTCCAATGCCCAGCTGGCACAGAACCAATCCGGACCACCTCCTCCGCAGGAGGCGCTGAACATGGGCTCAACAACAGGAAGACTCCTTCAATCACCACCAGAGACAATGATTGGGTTCAACAATCATTGACAAATTAATTGCTGCTTATTTTCTCCTGACTCCGAGTTTCCGGAGGTGCTGGGTGCTTTGAGACAGAAAGTCTCGTAGCAGGTAGCCTTATCCATGCTGGGTGGTCAGGGAGCATTTTCCATATCTCCTGTAGTATCCAGAGTTATGCGTGTGCTGTCTGTGGTTCCTGGAGGAGGCCCTCACAGAGATGTACTCCTCTGGAATCAGATCCACATTCCAGTTCTGTAAAAGTCATTTAGATCCGAAACGTGTTTCCCTCTCCAAATACACTGCCAGACTTGCTGAGGTTATCCAGCATTTTCTGTTTATAGTCCATGGGCACCGTGCCCACCACCTGCCCACCCACCCTGACCCCGTCACAATTGTACCCATGGCAAGGGTAATATCGGGAGGCCGACCTGTCCACTGGGCCAATAGAGGCCATTAATTGGCCAAACATTTTGCCACCACTGGCATTGAACCAGCAGCAGGAGAAATCCAAAGCTGACCTGCAGCCGGGCAGCTTTCATTGGGTGGGCTGCTGGCGAGCGAGGGGGCTCCTCCTTTATGCCCCCATTGGGCCTATCTGGGCAATGCCCCCAAGCTCTTCCCCACACCCCCCTGCCCCCACCCCCCAGTGAAGTTCCTCATCCTCAAACCATTTCTGTCAATCTTTTCTGCATTTTCTCCAATGCCTTCACATCCTTTCTAAAGTGTGGTGCCCAGAGCTAGACGCAAACCTCCATTGAGACTGGACCCGTCATTTATAAAGGTTCACTAGACCATCCTTGCTTTTAGTCGACATCACAATATACATGAACGATCTGGAAGAAGTAACTGAAGGCACTGTTGCCAAGTCTGCAGATGATACAAAGATATGTCGAGGGACAGGTCGTATTGAGGAAGCAGGGGGGCTGCTGATGGACTGGGACAGGCTGGGAGAGTGGGCAAAGAAGTGGCAGGTGGAAAACAATCTGGAAAAGAGGTTATGCATTTTGGTAGGAAGAATGGAGGCATAGACTATTTCGAAATAGGGAGATGCTTCGGAAATCAGAAGCACAAAGGGACTTGGGAGTCCTTGTTCACGATTCTCTTAAGGTCAATGTGCATCTTCAGTTAGCAGTTAAGAAGGCAAATGAAATGTGAGCATTCATGTCGAGAGGGCTAGAATACAAGACCAGGGGTGTTCTTCTGAGGCTATATAAGGCTCTGGTCAGACCCCATTTGGAGTATTGTGAGCAGTTTTGGGCCCCGTATCTAAGGAAGGATGTGCTGGGCTTGGAAAGGGTCCAGCTGAGGTTCACAAGAATAATCCCTGGAATGAAGAACTTGTCATATGAAGAATGGTTGAGGACTCTCGGTCTGCACTCAGAGTTTAGAAGGATGAGGGCGGATCTCATTGAAACTTACAAGATACTGCGGGGCCTGGATAGAGTGGACTTGGAGAGGATGGTTCCACTCGAGGAGTTTCCACGTGGAGAGGAGTTTCAAAATAGCGACAGCGATTGCTTATTCAGTCAAAGAGAGATAATGGCTTCCCAGCCAGGGATTTTCCTGCCCGGCTTGGGAATGCTCCAAAGCATACTTCCCCATCTCATTTCATTTTCATTTCATTTCATTTTCATTTCATTCATTTCATTTCAAGCATACTTCCCCATGGTGAGAAGTAGAATATCGGGACTGAGTTTCGGGTGAGTTCAGGTTGATGAAGGGTGGAAGATGTGAGGCTGGCCTGGAGGGCATTAGGGGCGTTCTATTTGAAATTGAGCAATGACGAGGGTTTCAGATGGATGGGGGTTGTTGGGGGATTCGGGGGAGGCAGCCAAAGTATGTCCTCAGTTTACAACATCACATTTTCCTTTGCACCACAATTGGGACAATATGTAAATAAAAAGAGGATCTCTGTCAAGCCTATTTGTCCTTGTATTTCTCTTCAGGAGGCAGTGGTGTAGTGGTATTGTCACTGGACTAGTAAACCAGACACCCAGAGTAATACTGTGGAGACACAGGTTCAAATCCCACCAGATGGACAAATTTGAATTGAAGGAAATAAATCTGGAATTAAAAATCGAACGATGTCCATGAAACCATTGTCGATTATCATAAAAACCTATTGGGTTCACTAATGTCCTCGAGGGAAGGAAATCTGCCGTTCTTACCTGGTCTGGCCTACATGTGACTCCAGACCCACAGTACTGTGGTTGATTCTTTACTGCCCCCTCAAGGGCAATGAATCAATAAATGCAGGCCCGGCCTGCCCCGCCCACATCCCGTGGAATAAAAAACCTGTTGCCAGACAGACTGCAATGATTGTATATTTTTTAAATGACTTCCTCAAATGTTTCAACGCAGACTTCAGTGGAGAAGTGACAAGGCCAGCAGCATTGTGCACCCTGCTATTGGACAGTCAAATGTGCAGAGGCCACAACTCCACAAACAAAAGCGCGCATTCAGACATGTTCAATCCGAGGAGGTCACAAGGTTGATTGATGCAGGTAGGGCAGTGGATGTTGTCTATATGGACTTCAGTAAGGCCTTTGACAAGGTCCCTCATGGCAGACTAGTACAAAAGGTGAAGTCACACGGGTCAGAGGTGAGCTGGTAAGATGGGTACAGAATTGGTTCGGTCATAGAAGGCAGAGAGTAGCAATGGAAGGATGCTTTTCTGATTGGAGGGCTGTGACTAGCGGCGTTCCACAGGGATCAGTGCTGGGAACTTTGCTGTTCGTAGCAGATATAAATGATTTAGAGAAAATGTAACTGGTCTGATTAGTAAGTTTGCAGACGACACAAAGTTTGGTGGAATTGCGGATAGCGATGAGGACTTTCAGAGGATACAGCAGGATTTAAATCGTTTGGAGACTTGGGCGGAGAGATGACAGGTGGAGTTTAATCAGGGCAAATGTGAGGCCTGTTCCTGTGCTGTACTTTTCTTTGTTCTTTGTTCTTTATTCAAAAATAAACTCCTGTGGTATTGTTTAAAGTTCAACTTCCCCTTTTACAGCTTCCTCAGTGACATTTCCATCAAGAAGGGGTTTGTGTCCTTTCCATATACGGCCAGCACTGAAAACTGAGTCAGCAACAAACTCGGATGTATTTCTTATCAAAGTTGCTATTCTGGAAGGAAGGTACCTGAATAAAGAGCCAAAAAAAGAACAGTTACATTTCTGTAGCACCTTTCACATCAGCTGGACTTGTCCCAGTACATCACAGCCGCTGTCTGCCGAGTAAAGTAGGAAATTCAGCCGCTCATTTTCACCCAACGGTATCACAATGGCAGGTTTTAAATTGTCATAGAATTGCTACAGTGCACAAGGAGACCATTCGGCACATCGAGTCTGTACCTAGCCTCTGATTGATCACTCTACCTAGGCCCACTCCCCGCCCTATCCCATTTTGGGTGAATTGGTTCCACAGCCTGAAGTTTACACAGTGCCTGTGGACCTGGACTTGAGTGGGAGTCACTGGATTCAATAAAAGAGACATTGAAGGGTGATTGGTGCCAATCTGTTTGCCCTCTTGTTCCTGATTTGTGAATTGTATATCAGAGCGCAGTCCCTCTTTCTCTTGTTATTCCTTCCTCTTTCTGTGACTGGTATTCGAGTTACGTGAACCGTAGTGAGAGTCAGTTACATCTGAAACTTCAGCAGTATCAGATTATACTCGGTGTGAAAGATCAGGGGCGAAATTCTCCCGAAACGGGGCGATGTCCGCCGACTGGCGCACAAAACGGCGCCAATCAGACGGGCATCGCGCCGCCCCATAGGTGCGGAATGTTCCGCATCTTTGGGGGCCGAGCCCCAATATTGAGGGGCTAGGCCGACGCCGGAGGAATTTCCAACCCGCCAGCTGGCGGAAACGGCCTTTGTTGCCCCGCCAGCTGGCGCGGAAATGACATCCACGGGCAGCGCATGCGCGGGAGCGTCAGCGGCTGCTGACAGTTTCCCACGCATGCGCAGTGGCGAGAGTCTCTTCCGCCTCCGCCATGGTGAAGACCGTGGCGGAGGCGGAAGGGAAAGAGTGCCCCCACGGCACAGGCCCGCCCGCGGATCGGTGGGCCCCGATCGCGGGCCAGGCCACCGTGGGGGCACCCCCCGGGGCCAGATCGCCCCGCGCCCACCTCAGGACCCCGGAGCCCTCCCTCGCCGCCTTGTCCCGCCGTTCAAAAGGTGGTTTAATCCACGCCGGCGAGACAGGCAATTTATCGGCGGGACTTCGGCCCATCCGGGCCGGAGAATCGAGCGGGGGGGCCCGCCAACCGGCGCGGCCCGATTCCCGCCCCCGCCGAATATCCGGTGCCGGAGACTTCGGCAACCGGCGGGGGCGGGATTCACGGCGGCCCCCGGCTATTCTCCAACCCGGAGGGGGGATCAGAGACTGACGCCCCAGGAATTTCACCTTTGAAAAATCAGCTTGTTTGAAATGTTTGACTGGATTCTCTCAGCGCTGACTCTGGCCCTCGGTCTCACAATCAGTAAGTAAACACCCAGGGTTGACTTTGTTTGGTGTGGTTATGTTTTGGAATTCGATTTGCTGGTTATTGGTGGGCGACGTGTATTTTGGGTCAGATATTTCTGTTTTGGAAGGTGATAGTTTGGGATTCCTCGCGGTTCGATGGGAAAGTCGGAGATAAGACTGAGTCCCCAGCCCAGTTATCGGTGTGTGTCAGACTGCTGGACTTTGTCACGATATGCAGACATGCACATAATGAGATACAGACAGGCAGCTAATGAACACAGAGAACAGGACATAACTAATCAGCAGGCAGAACACTTGGGGGTGGTTTCCCATTATAAAAAGCACGAGGCACTCACACTCCACCTCTTTCAACTGGGGACATCTACAGAGTGAGTCAGGTGTATATATCACATAACACCTACAGTACATGGCTAAGAGCCAGTCTGGTTCAGTCAGACAGAGTAATCACATTTAGGATAGCAGAGTGTTGAACTCACAGAGAACTGAGCTAACTGTGTGACAGGTTCAATAAATCAAATTGAACTAACTTCAAGGTCTGGAGTATATTTCAGTTATAGCTGCACCAGTTGCAGCCCGTGTTACCTCAGTGTGCTTAACACGACATAGTACCAGAAGACTGCTATCCCTAGGTTGTTTACCTCAATCTGTTCCGTGACGACCAGCAAATGTATCCCGGTACCATGGAGAAGATCCAGGCTCCTCAACAGCTGCGGACCTCCAGCAATCTCAGTGCCAATTGACGGAATTTCAAGCAAAGGTTTCTGCTGTACATCGAAGCCTCAGACCTCGAGGGTGCGCCTGATACAAGAAAGATCGCGCTTCTCCTCTCAACTGCGGGGGATCAAGCCATCCAACTCTTTAACTTGTTTAACTTCACCGAAGGCCAGTACAAGACAAAGTTTCAGACCATCCTGGACAAGTTTGATAGTCATTGTGAAGTGGACTCCAATGAAATCTTCGAGCGCTAGAGATTCAAACAACGCCTACAAGGTAAAGATGAATCTTTCATCTCCTTCTTAACTAATCTCCGTCTACTAGCGCTGTCCTGCAACTTTGGTGATATTGCTGACTCCATGATCAGAGACCAAATCGTGTTTGGAGTTCACTCTCATCCTCTGAGAGCAGCTCTTGAAAATCAAGCATTTGACCCTGTCAGTCGCGATTGAAACATATACATTGCATGAGCATGCCAAAAATCGGTATTCCCAATACAAATCGGCTGAAAATGAGAAACTTGCCTCCCACGAGGCAGAGAGTGTACAGGTCATCGCCCGGATGCAGCACCTCAGCATTGAAGACAGCGGCCATCTCGCGCGCTTTTCCTGGAGCCCCACGCATGCGTGATGCGAACGGGTTAACGAAGCGGCCGACACCCACACTGCGCAGGTGCTGATGTCTGCCGACCGCACTGTGCATGTGCGACGACGCACGGAGCGTAACAACGTCATGACGTGCCCGAACTGCAGCACCGCCCACTTAAAGAAACACTGCCCTGCAAGAGGCAGGTGCTGTTTAAATTGCGGAGAGCCTGGACACTATGCAGCCTTGTGCAGGTCTGCACCACCAGTCAAGGGCCAGCACTCCCAATTCCAACGCAGGCGCATTCGGAGTGTCCAACAAGGTTTACAGGATTCTGATCCTGGTAGTCCAACGGATCCAGAGGACGATTGCCTGGAGTTCCCCTGCCATGTGGGCATCATTACCACACGTGAACATGCCTGACTGACATCATCACGGTGCCTGCCCATCCTCACTGCGGATTCTGCGGACCAATGGCGAGCGGTGATGCAAGTAAATCAATGCTCTATCCAGTTACAGCTGGACACAGGTGCTTCTGCCAATCTCCTTTCACAGGCAGATTTCAACCGCATCAAGAAGCCACCCAAGCTCCTTCCAGCAGTCTGCCAGCTCCTGGATTATAACGGCAATGCCACCACAGCACTGGGATCCTGCCAGCTGCTCGTCTCCAACAGGAGCATTCGCGCAAGGCTAAGGTTTGAAATCATCAAGCCAGACATGGCCTCCCTGCCCGACGCATGCGCATGCAAGCAGCTAAACCTTGGCAGCGGGTCTACACAATGCCCTCCCCCAACGTGGATCTTCAAGCCAGCATTAACGACATCCTCGCTCAGTATCCGGATGTGTTTGACGGGATGGGCATTCTGCCATATCGGTACAAGATCCTGCTACGGCCTGATGCCACGCCTGTGGTCCACGCACCACGACGGGTCCCGGCTCCACTGAAGGAGCGTCTGAAGGCTCAGCTAAAGGATCTTCAGGACCAGGGCAGCATTTCCAAAGTTACAGAACCGACTGACTGGGTCAGCTCGATGGTATGTGTAAAAAAGCCTTTGGGGGAGCTGCGCATCTGCATTGATCCCAAGGACCTCAATCAGAATATAATGCGGGAACACTACCCCATCCTGGAGCGGGAGGACACTGACAAGTGAGATGCACACGCCCAGTTTTTCACAAAGTTAGATGCGTCACATGGATTCTGGCAAATCCAGCTGGCTGAGTCCAGCAGAAGGTGTCATAATATAAACCAGTATATCATGGTGCAGACACACACTGATGGACACACAGTGGGACCAATCAACACACACAACACCGCAGCCAATCACCAGTGAGAGCACATGCACCATAAAGACAGGGGGCATCAGAGTTCCCGCTCATTCGAGTTGCAGCTAGCTAGGAGGACAGAGCTCACAGCCTGCAACACAGACATTCACCATGTGCTGAGTGCATCGACTGGTTAGAACAAGGCAAAGGTTTTTAGTTCAAGCTAGTATCTTATTAACCCACAGTCTAAGTATGTTTAAACAGTTAATGATTCAGTAAAATAGTGGCACTATTTCAAGTGTTGGTGACCTGTATGTGATCCAGAACACCCAACACATCATGATACCAGGGGTGGTGGGATACTAGCACTTCTTAGACCAACCTGCAAGTGATCTGCCTTCCGCCAGCATTCCATCATCCTGCAACATGGACAACATCAGCCCGCCGCCGCCGCTCCGCATCGCCGGCAACCTTGGGGCCAACTGGAAGATTTTCAAACAGTGCTTCCAGCTCTTCCTCGAAGCCACGGACAGGGAGGGCGCCTGGGACACCAGAAAGACTGCTCTTCGCCTCTCCACGGCCGGGGACTATGCCACCCACATTTTCAACTCTCTCACCTTTGCAGATGATGAAGATAAGATGAAGTTCAAGACGGTCCTCCTCAAGTTTGACACTCACTGCAGCGTAGAGGTGAATGAAAGTTTTGAATGCTACGTGTTCCAGTAGCATTTGTAGGATAAGGATGAACCTTTCCAATCTTTTCTCACGCACCTCCGCATCCTTGCGCAATGTTGCAGCTACGACTGGGAGGTCATTGTGTAGACCCGCTGCACAAGGTTTAGCTGCTTGCATGCACATGCGTCGGGCAGGGAGGCCATGTCTGGCTTGATGATTTCAAACCTTAGGGCCCACGTCCGACTCCATGATATGCGACCTGATCGTTTTCGGTGTTCAGTCAGACCCCCTATGTCAGCAGCTCCTCAAAGTAAAGCAAATCACCCTAGCGACCGCCCTCGAGACCTGTGTCTTACATGAAAACGCCACAAGTCGGTATTCCCAGAAACAAGCGACTCAAACGGCGCGGCAAGGTCCCTGCGAGGCGGAATGGGTCCAAGTGATTGAGCACCTCCAAGGCCTCAGCCTGGATGAGGGCGGTCATTTCCGGAGTCAGGAGGTCATGTTGCAGCTGTACAAAACTCTGGTATGGCCGCATTTGGAGTATTGCGTACAGTTCCGGTCACCGCATTATAGGAAGGACGTGGAGGCTTTGGAGCGGGTGCAGAGGAGATTTACCAGGATGTTGCCTGGTATGGAGGGAACATCCTATGAGGAAAGGCTGATGGACTTGAGGTTGTTTTCGTTGGAGAGAAGAAGGTTAAGAGGAGACTTAATAGAGGCATACAAAATTATCAGGGGGTTAGATAGGGTGGACAGTGAGAGCCTTCTCCCGCGGATGGAAATGGCTGGCACGAGGGGACATAGCTTTAAACTGAGGGGAAATAGATATAGGACAGAGGTCAGAGGTAAGTTCTTTACGCAAAGAGTGGTGAGGCCGTGGAATGCCCTACCTGCAACAGTAGTGAACTCGCCAACATTGAGGCCATTTAAAAGTTTATTGGATAAGCATATGTATGATAATGGCATAGTGTAGGTTAGATGGCTTTTGTTTTGGTGCAACATCGTGGGCCGAAGGGCCTGTACTGCGCTGTATTGTTCTATGTTCTATGTTCTATGTTCTATTTCGCGCGCTTTTCACGGCCTCCCGCGCTTGTATGCACCAAACGAGGTGACGGCGACGTTGAGGGACGTAATGCGCAGGCGCGCACCACGCACGACCGCACCACGCATGCGCGGTGGTGCAGCGAACGTGCTGACGTCACAACGTGCGGCAACTGTGGCTCTGCCCATTTAAAGCGGCAATGACCCGCAAAATCTCGTCCATGTCTACGATGTGGAAGACTTGGCCACTATGCTGCCTTCTGTCGAGCAGCTCAGCCTGCCAACTCATATCACTTCAGCCAGCCTCGCAGGAATGTTTTTTTTCTCATAGATTATCATAGAATTTACAGTGCAGAAGGAGACCATTCAGCCCATCGAGTCTGCACCGGCTCTTGGAAAGAGCACCCTACCCAAGGTCAACACCGCCACCCTATCCCCATAACCCAGTAACCCCACCCAACACTAAGGGCAATTTTGGTCACTAAGTGCAATTTATCATGGCCAATCCACCTAACCCGCACATCTTTGGACTGTGGGAGGAAACCGGAGCACCCGGAGGAAACCCACGCACACACGGGGAGGATGTGCAGACTCTGCACAAACAGTGACCCAAGCCAGAATCGAACCTGGGACCCTTGAGCTGTGAAGCAATTGTGCTATCCACAAGGCTACCGTGCTGTTCGGGCAATTCAACCCGCGGTCACCGAGTCCGATGCGGACCTCCCACACAGCAGTGACACCGAGGACCAGAAGGCGCCTTTTGAGTCGGTGTCGTAACGAAAAACAGGCTGTCCCCGAAGCAAAGACACCAGCCGCTGTCGGTATACAGCATCGATCCAGACGATGAGTGGTGTGCCACCCTGACAGTCAACCAGAATTCGTCGCCCACCTCAGAGACTTAATTTGTGAACTTTGTGGATTTATGGACTTTCTGATTCGTTCTGTTCTTCCGTTTAATCGTTCATTGGTTTGTATATAGTGTTCATCTCGTTATTCTTGTGACACACTGTTTTTTTCTGCACCAGGCACCTTCCCATGTAAATAGCTTAGTTTTTACGTACATAGTCCGGTAAATATTTCGCACACACGTAGTCACGAACATTCACCATACACTATTTATTGCCACGCAGGTACATTTTTATAAAAGGGGGGATGTCATAACATACACCAGTATATCATGGTGCAGACACACACTGATGGACACACAGTGGGACCAATCAACACACACAACACAGCAGCCAATCACCAGTGAGAGCACACGCACTGTAAAGACAGGGACCATCAGAGTTTCCGCTCATTCGAGTTGCCGCTCGCTAGGAGGACAGAGCTCACAGCCTGTAACACAGACATTCACCATGTGCTGAGTGCATCGACTGGTTGGGACAAGGCAAAGGTCTTTAGTTAAAGCTAGTATCGTATTAACCCACAGTCTAAGTATGTTTGAACAGTTAATGATTCAATAAAATAGTGTTGCACTATTTCAAGTGTTGGTGACCTGTATGTGATCCAGAACACCCAACACATCAGAAGGCTCTGCACCTTCAACACACCCTTTGGCAGGTACTGCTATAACCGTATGCTGTTCAGCATTGTCTCGGCCTCAGAGATCTTCCATAGAATCATGGAGCAGATGATGGAGGGCATTGAAGGGGTTCGTGTGTATGTGGACGACGTTATCATATGGTCCACAACCCCCGAAGAGCACATCTCTCGTCTCCAGCAGGTATTCCGCCGTGTCCATGCCAATGGCCTCAAGCTGACAGGGCCAAGTGTTGCTTTGGCATGTCGACACTTAAGTTCTTAAGTGACCAGATATCTCAGCAGGGTGAGCGCCCGGACACAGATAAGGTCTAGGCCATCGAAGCCATGAAGACCCCTGAAGACAAGAAGGCAGTGCTGCGCTTCCTAGGCATGGTAAACTTTTTGGGCAAGTTCATCCCTAACCTGGCCTCACACACCACGGCCCTCAGACACCTGGTGAAAAAGTCTCCTGCCTTTGAGTGGCAGGCAGCTCATCAAGCAGAGTGGTTGGAGCTGAAAACCAAGCTCACCACTGCACCTGGATTGGCATTTTTCACGCCGCAGTGACACACACCGATGTTCACTGGAACCGGGAGCTGCCAGGGAAAGATATGGAGAAGGTTTTAACACATGATATAAAGAACAACACACGACGGAGTCCAGGTTTCACTGAGCGTTTCCATCCTTCCCGAGACACGTCCAATAAAACCTTCAACCTGACAATCAGCAACGTGCAGCCCAGTGACACTGCCGTCTATTACTGCTCCGTGTGGGGAGATATCAGTGGGAATGGATCACAGCTGAATGTAACCAGTAAGTGCATTCACAATGACATCACTCCATAGAGGGGAATCCTGTAACCAAACATTCCCAGTGAAGAGGAGAATGGGCTGGGGAATTGCCATTGTGATGTTATAACCCAATATTCCATGGGACTGTGACTCCTCCCTGGGAGCATGGCATTGTCAAATCTTTCTCCTGTCGCCATATCAGCTCTGAATAGAGATGGTAACCCCAAAACATTATTTCTGTTATTCAGGTCGGCTTTGAGAATTCCAAAAAAGTTACAAATTGGACATTGCAAAACATTAATACATGAGTGACCATCGCTGATGCAGGTACCATAACCTCCCCGAATACATCACTAGTTCACCCCCAACAACATCAGGTCTGTGTACGTTATTAAACACCCTTCTTAACTTGTCCTACAGGTTTGAAGGAATGTGCCCGTACCGACCGAGCTCTCTCAGCCCCTGCACCCTGTTTAAAATTGTACCAACTCATTCACATTGCCTCTCCTCATCTTTACCAAACTGAGTCACTTTCCACTTCTTTGTGATAAATTTCATCTGTCCCGACTCTACCTATTTCACCGTTCTGTCAATATTCCCCGGAACCTGACACTGTTCATCTCACTCTTCCCGACATTCCTGAAATTGGAGGGAGCTGTTCACTGGGAAATTCTGCCTCCTCTACTCGAGCCCATTTTAAATATTTAAAAATCTTGCTCATGTCCCCTCTTGCTGAAAATTAACCAGTGCGACAAAATCTGATTGTGTCATCACACCGAGCCTCCCCCATTGTCTGCCTGTCTCTCTGAGGACATGGTGCTGGGCACAGCCCTCTGCACACACTGCTGCCATCACTTTAGTCAGGGTGCATGCGGGAGCTGGACATTACTCTCAGATTCGGGTTGCCTTGTCCCAGCCTTGCCTTGTTATTTTAGGACAATTACATTGAGCAGAAAAGGAATGAAACAATTGTTTATAAATCACCTATCACAACTTCAGGGTGTCCAAACACGATTCGCAGACAATTAAATATATTTACACAGGAAAATAGGAATGTAGTATTACCACCCCCTGAGCTAGTGTGCGGTCAATTCCAGCCCCACTGGACCTGGAGTCGCAACACAATTGAAATTAAACAATAATTCTTCGAAAAACTCCCAAATTTTTGACTGCCCAATAATTAGTCACCAGGTTTGTAAATCCCAAAACATTAATTTTTATCAATGACAATAACTATAATTAAATATGCAGCAAGTACAACAGGCTAACAAATATATAATTCCTCATCCCCCCACTTTAATTCACCCCACCCTCTACACACACATACACAAGACAAACAAACACAGAGGGAAAAGAGGGGTGTATACGTAATGGTGACAGTTAAAGGATAAGAGTCCTTGTTGCAGATGGTTGTCTTCTCTCCCACCTTCCTTCAGTCCAGGCTTTCAGTTCGAGGTTTCTGCTTTCAGTCTCTAAGGGTTTGCACTGCAGATTCATCCAGGTTCTCTGTAGATTCAGAAATACAGCAGCTGTGCAGCATTTCTGAGGAAAGGGAGAGAGAGAGAGACTTACACAGTTTCTTCTCTGAGTGTTCACAGCCTGACTGTCCTTTCCTTGGTTCTCTGGGAACCATCTCTCTCGGATAGGATCCAATCACCACCTGTCGCCGGGCAGAATACAGCCTTTTGCCAATTCATTGGCCACCAAGCAACCAATCGAGCTGAATCCCTCCAGTCTCCCTTGGGTGCCAAAATGCCGGCTGTTCAAAGGTTAACACAACGCACTAGATTGCAAGCACTTCATCTGCGCGGTTTAAAGGTACATGTCCATTAAACATCCATGGATCGAAAATGATAGTGGCAAAATAAATGAAATGGAAAATAAGGGAATCAACAGGAGTGGCCCTTACAATATGAACAGTAGTAGGCCATTCAGCCCCTCGAGCCTATCCCGCCATTCAATGAGATCATGGCTGATCCGTGCTAACTCCATATCCCTACCTTTGGCCCATATCCCTTAATAACTTTGCTGAACAGAAATCTATCTCGGATTTAAATTTCACAACTGAGCTAGCTTCAGCTGCTGTGTGTGGGAGAGAGTTCCAAATCTCGACCACACTTTGAGTGAAGAAATGCTTCCTGACATCTCTCCTGAACGGTCTGGCCCGAATGTCTAGACCATGCTCCCTAATTTTAGAGTCTCCAAACGGTGGGAATAGTTTATCTGTCTTTCCCTGCTTTCTCCTGCTATCGGAATCACTGCTGTAGGGAACACACAAATCCCACACAAACGGCAATGATAGAAATGGGCATATCATCTGGTTTAGGGATCTTGAAATAATGGTGTGGGGTATTTCATCTCGAGCTGCAAGGATGGACTTGGCTGAACCCCTCAGTTCAGTGATGGCTCCTCCTAAAGAGCAGCTTCAATACTGTACAGATTGTCTCGATATCTGTGGAACTCTCTGCACTGGAACCGAATCCATGACCTCCTAACTCGGAGGTGTGATCACTTCCACTAAGTCACACCTGACACTCTTCATCATGTCCATTGCAATCTGTTTGGAAACTCATATATTAAACAACAAGTCATCATATAACTTTATTTAATGAATCGTTAAACTTTGAGTGATGGAAAATCTATTTCTTTGCATTGAACTCCATCTGTTTGCTATGCACAGGTCGATTGGCTGACCCAGTCCTTATTCAGTATCCAAACATCAGCAAGGTGCCAGAGGGTGATACTGTGGAGTTACAATGTGCCATGTACAATGCCAGTGTGAATGACACTGATGTCCACTGGTATCACCAGAGACCCGGGTACGAGAGGCAGTGGACGATGAGCTGGTTTGTAAATGGCACCATCAGCAAGTCCCGGGTTTTCCAGGACCGTTTTCAGCATTCCCAGGATTTCAGCAGGAACAGTTACATTCTGACCATTGTGAATGTGACCCTCAATGATACAGCTGTCTATAGCTGCAGTGTGTGGAGCTACATCCATGGAGCAGGGAGCCAGCTCAATGTCACAGGTAAGTCAATACTGACTCACACTGACCGAGTGACAGTAACAATAAGCGGATTGGGAACCTGTTTTACCTCCCACAGCAGAGTAGACACGTGCAAACATACACAGCCACACACAATACTGTAGTGGGCACAGAATGCAGAGTGGCAATGTGATTTGGAGAGTGAAAGATGCAAGAATTGAAGAGTGGAGATATGAGAATGGATCAATAACTTTTCAATGATCCATGGGAGTGTCTGTCACTGACTAGGTCAGCGTTTATTGCCCATCCCTAAATGCCCTTGAGAAGATGGTGGTGAACTGCTTTGTTGAACTTCTGCAATCAGAGACGTTTGATACATCTGAGTGTCCTGTTGGGCTATTTCAGAGAGCAGTTACTATCAACAACATTGCTGTGGGGCTGGAGTCGCCTACAGGCCAGACTGGGTAAGGATGGCAGATTTACTTCACTGCAGGATATCAGCAAACCAGATGGGTCTTTGTAACAATCTGGCAATTTCATTATCACCATTACTGGGAATAACATTTTTATTGTAAATGTATTTAATTAACTGTATTGAAAATCCTCGGGTGCCGTGGTGGGATTTGACCAATGGAAGAAACAAGGACGAGTGTTGGACATACGATGTTCGAAGCTGCTCCAGTATTTAATCTGCTCTTGTCAATCCACTCCATTCCCCCATCCTCTCCCCAACTCCTTTGATTCACTCAGTGAACACAAATTGATCAAATTCAGTCCTGAAAACACCCAACAACAGGACAGAGCTTCCTGTGCTCGTGAATTCCAAAGGTGCGCAACTATTTTCCTCCTTATCTCATGGCCAAGCCCTTATTCTGAGATGGTGATTCTCCCATTCGAAACTCCCCAGCCAGGGGAAGCAGCTTCCCAGTTCTCCCCTGCCAAATCCCTCAAGGATTTTCAATGTTTCAATGAGTTTATCTTTAATTTTTCTCAACTCCAGAGATGATACGCCCTGTCTACTCAATGATAGGCCCTGTCGACTCAATGATAGGCCCTGTCTACACAATGATAGGCCCAGTCTACACAATGATAGGCCCTGTCTACTCAATGATAGGCCCTGTCGACTCAATGATAGGCCCTGTCGACTCAATGATAGGCCCTGTCGACTCAATGATAGGCCCTGTCGACTCAATGATAGGCCCTGACTACTCAATGATAGGCCCTGTCTACTCAATGATAGGCCCTGTATACACAATGATTGGCCCTGACTACTCAATGATAGGCCCTGTCTACTCAATGATAGGCTCTGTCTACACAATGATAGGCCTTGTCTACTCAATGATAGGCCCTGTCTACACAATGATTGGCCCTGTCTACTCAATGATAGGCCCTGTCTACACAATGACAGGCCCTGTCTACTCAATGATAGGCCCTGTCTACACAATGATAGGCTCTGTCTACACAATGATTGGCCCTGTCTACACAATGATAGGCCCTGTCTACTCAATGATAGGCCCTGTCTACACAATGATAAGCTCTGTCTACACAATGATAGGCTCTGTCTACACAATGATAGGCCCTGTCTACTCAATGATAGGCCCTGTCTACACGATAGGGTCTGTCTACACAATGATTGGCCCTGTCTACACAATGATAGGCCCTGTCTACTCAATGATAGGCCCTGTCTACACAATGATAAGCTCTGTCTACACAATGATAGGCTCTGTCTACACAATGATAGGCCTTGTCTACACAATGATAGGCCCTGTCTACACAATGATAGGCCCTGTCTACACAATGATAGGCCCTGTCTACTCAATGATAGGCTCTGTCTACACAATGATCGGCCCTGTCTACTCAATGATAGGCCCTGTCTACTCAATGATAGGCTCTGTCTACTCAATGATCAGCCCTTTCTACTCAATGATCAGCCCTGTCTACTCAATGATCGGCCTTGTCTACACAATGATAGGCCCTGTCTACACAATGATAGGCCTTGTCTACTCAATGATAGACCCTGTTTACACAATGATAGGCCCTGTCTACAAAATGATAGGCCCTGTCTACACAATGATAGGCCCTGTCTACTCAATGATAGGCCCTGTCTACACAATGATAGGCCCTGTCTACACAATGATAGGCCCTGTCTACACAATGATAGGCCCTGTCTACACAATGATTGGCCCTGTCTACTCAATGATAGGCCCTGTCTACACAATGCTAGGCCCTGTCTACTCAATGATAGGCCCTGTATACACAATGATAGGCTCTGTCTACACAATGATTGGCCCTGTCTACTCAATGATAGACCCTGTCTACTCAATGATAAGCTCTGTCTACACAATGATAGGCTCTGTCTACACAATGATCGGCCTTGTCTACACAATGATAGGCCCTGTCTACACAATGACAGGCCCTGTCTACTCAATGATAGGCTCTGTCTACTCAATGATCAGCCCTGTCTACTCAATGATCAGCCCTGTCTACTCAATGATCGGCCCTGTCTACTCAATGATAGGCCCTGTCTACTCAATGATAGGCTCTGTCTACTCAATGATCAGCCCTGTCTACTCAATGATAGGCCCTGTCTACTCAATGATCGGCCCTGTCTACACAATGATCGACCCTGTCTACTCAATGATAGGCCCTGTCTACACAATGATAGGCCTTGTCTACTCAATGATAGACCCTGTTTACACAATGATAGGCCCTGTCTACACAATGATAGGACCTGTCTACACAATGATAGGCCCTGTCTACTCAATGATAGGCCCTGTCTACACAATGATAGGCCCTGTCTACACAATGATAGTCCCTGTCTACACAATGATAGGCCCTGTCTACACAATGATTGGCCCTGTCTACTCAATGATAGGCCCTGTCTACACAATGATAGGACCTGTCTACTCAATGATAGGCCCTGTCTACACAATGATAGGCTCTGTC
Source organism: Scyliorhinus torazame (assembly GCF_047496885.1). Lineage (NCBI taxonomy): Eukaryota > Metazoa > Chordata > Chondrichthyes > Carcharhiniformes > Scyliorhinidae > Scyliorhinus > Scyliorhinus torazame. The sequence goes on from NC_092707.1 coordinate 412,094,113, forward strand.
TACACAATGATTGGCCTTGTCTACACAAGATAGGCCCTGTCTACTCAATGATAGGCCCTGTCTACACAATGATAAGCTCTGTCTACACAATGATAGGCTCTGTCTACACAATGATAGGCCCTGTCTACTCAATGATAGGCCCTGTCTACACAATGATAGGCCCTGTCTACTCAATGATAGGCCCTGTCTACACAATGATAGGCTCTGTCTACACAATGATTGGCCCTGTCTACACAATGATAGGCCCTGTCTACTCAATGATAGGCCCTGTCTACACAATGATAAGCTCTGTCTACACAATGATAGGCTCTGTCTACACAATGATAGGCCCTGTCTACTCAATGATAGGCCCTGTCTACACGATAGGGTCTGTCTACACAATGATTGGCCCTGTCTACACAAGATAGGCCCTGTCTACTCAATGATAGGCCCTGTCTACACAATGATAAGCTCTGTCTACACAATGATAGGCTCTGTCTACACAATGATAGGCCTTGTCTACACAATGATAGGCCCTGTCTACACAATGATAGGCCCTGTCTACACAATGATAGGCCCTGTCTACTCAATGATAGGCTCTGTCTACACAATGATCGGCCCTGTCTACTCAATGATAGGCCCTGTCTACTCAATGATAGGCTCTGTCTACTCAATGATCAGCCCTTTCTACTCAATGATCAGCCCTGTCTACTCAATGATCGGCCTTGTCTACACAATGATAGGCCCTGTCTACACAATGATAGGCCTTGTCTACTCAATGATAGACCCTGTTTACACAATGATAGGCCCTGTCTACAAAATGATAGGCCCTGTCTACACAATGATAGGCCCTGTCTACTGAATGATAGGCCCTGTCTACACAATGATAGGCCCTGTCTACACAATGATAGGCCCTGTCTACACAATGATAGGCCCTGTCTACACAATGATTGGCCCTGTCTACTCAATGATAGGCCCTGTCTACACAATGCTAGGCCCTGTCTACTCAATGATAGGCCCTGTATACACAATGATAGGCTCTGTCTACACAATGATTGGCCCTGTCTACTCAATGATAGACCCTGTCTACTCAATGATAAGCTCTGTCTACACAATGATAGGCTCTGTCTACACAATGATCGGCCTTGTCTACACAATGATAGGCCCTGTCTACACAATGACAGGCCCTGTCTACTCAATGATAGGCTCTGTCTACTCAATGATCAGCCCTGTCTACTCAATGATCAGCCCTGTCTACTCAATGATCGGCCCTGTCTACTCAATGATAGGCCCTGTCTACTCAATGATAGGCTCTGTCTACTCAATGATCAGCCCTGTCTACTCAATGATAGGCCCTGTCTACTCAATGATCGGCCCTGTCTACACAATGATCGGCCCTGTCTACTCAATGATAGGCCCTGTCTACACAATGATAGGCCTTGTCTACTCAATGATAGACCCTGTTTACACAATGATAGGCCCTGTCTACACAATGATAGGACCTGTCTACACAATGATAGGCCCTGTCTACTCAATGATAGGCCCTGTCTACACAATGATAGGCCCTGTCTACACAATGATAGTCCTTGTCTACACAATGATAGGCCCTGTCTACACAATGATTGGCCCAGTCTACTCAATGATAGGCCCTGTCTACACAATGATAGGACCTGTCTACTCAATGATAGGCCCTGTCTACACAATGATAGGCTCTGTCTACACAATGATTGGCCTTGTCTACACAAGATAGGCCCTGTCTACTCAATGATAGGCCCTGTCTACACAATGATAAGCTCTGTCTACACAATGATAGGCTCTGTCTACACAATGATAGGCCCTGTCTACTCAATGATAGGCCCTGTCTACACAATGATAGGCTCTGCCTACACAATGATTGGCCCTGTCTACACAATGATAGGCCCTGTCTACTCAATGATAGGCCCTGTCTACACAATGATAAGCTCTGTCTACACAATGATAGGCTCTGTCTACACAATGATAGGCCTTGTCTACACAATGATAGGCCCTGTCTACACAATGATAGGCCCTGTCTACACAATGATAGGCCCTGTCTACTCAATGATAGGCTCTGTCTACTCAATGATCAGCCCTGTCTACTCAATGATCAGCCCTGTCTACTCAATGATCGGCCCTGTCTACTCAATGATCGGCCGTGTCTACACAATTATAGGCCCTGTCTACACGATGATAGGCCTTGTCTACTCAATGATAGACCCTGTTTACACAATGATAGGCCCTGTCTACTCAATGATAGGCCCTGTCTACACAATGATAGGCCCTGTCTACACAATGATAGGCCCTGTCTACACAATGATAGGCCCTGTCTACACAATGATTAGCCCTGTCTACTCAATGATAGGCCCTGTCTACACAATGATAGGCCCTGTCTACTTAATGATACCCTGTCTACACAATGATAGGCTCTGTCTACACAATGATTGGCCCTGTCTACTCAATGATAGACACTTTCTACTCAATGATAAACTCTGTCTACACAATGATAGGCTCTGTCTACACAATGATAGGCCTTGTCTACACAATGATAGGCCCTGTCTACACAATGATAGGCCCTGTCTACTCAATGATAGGCTCTGTCTACTCAATGATCAGCCCTGTCTACTCAATGATCAGCCCTGTCTACTCAATGATCGGCCCTGTCTACTCAATGATAGGCCCTGTCTACTCAATGATAGGCTCTGTCTACTCAATGATCAGCCCTGTCTACTCAATGATCAGCCCTGTCTACACAATGATAGGCCCTGTCTACACAATGATAGGCCCTGTCTACACAATGATAGGCCCTGTCTACTCAATGATAGGCCCTGTCTGCACAATGATAGGCCCTGTCTACACAATGATAGGCCCTGTCTACACAATGATAGGCCCTGTCTACACAATGATTGGCCCTGTCTACTCAATGATAGGCCCTGTCTACACAATGATAGGCCCTGTCTACTCAATGATAGGCCCTGTCTACACAATGATAGGCTCTGTCTACACAATGATTGGCCCTGTCTACTCAATGATAGACACTGTCTACTCAATGATAAACTCTGTCTACACAATGATAGGCTATGTCTACACAATGATAGGCCTTGTCTACACAATGATAGGCCCTGTCTACACAATGATAGGCCCTGTCTACTCAATGATAGGCTCTGTCTACTCAATGATCAGCCCTGTCTACTCAATGATCAGCCCTGTCTACTCAATGATCGGCACTGTCTACTCAATGATAGGCCCTGTCTACTCAATGATAGGCTCTGTCTACTCAATGATCAGCCCTGTCTACTCAATGATCAGTCCTGTCTACTCAATGATCGGCCCTGTCTACACAATGATAGGCCCTGTCTACACAATGATAGCCCCTGTCTACACAATGATAGGCCCTGTCTACTCAATGATAGGCCCTGTCTACACAATGATAGGCCCTGTCTACACAATGATAGGCCCTGTCTACACAATGATAGGCCCTGTCTACACAATGATAGGCCCTGTCTACTCAATGATAGGCCCTGTCTACACAATGATAGGCTCTGTCTACACAATGATAGGCTCTGTCTACACAATGATTGGCCCTGTCTACTCAATGATAGACACTGTCTACTCAATGATAAACTCTGTCTACACAATGATAGGCTCTGTCTACACAATGATAGGTCTTGTCTACACAATGATAGGCCCTGTCTACTCAATGATAGGCTCTGTCTACTCAATGATCAGCCCTGTCTACTCAATGATCAGCCCTGTCTACTCAATGATCGGCCCTGTCTACTCAATGATAGGCCCTGTCTACTCAATGATAGGCTCTGTCTACTCAATGATCAGCCCTGTCTACTCAATGATCAGCCCTGTCTACTCAATGATCGGCCCTGTCTACACAATGATAGGCCCTGTCTACACAATGATAGGCCCTGTCTACACAATGATAGGCCCTGTCTACTCAATGATAGGCCCTGTCTACACAATGATAGGCCCTGTCTACACAATGATAGGCCCTGTCTACACAATGGTAGGCCCTGTCTACACAATGATTGGCCCTGTCTACTCAATGATAGGCCCTGTCTACACAATGATAGGCCCTGTCTACTCAATGATAGGCCCTGTCTACACAATGATAGGCTCTGTCTACACAATGATTGGCCCTGTCTACTCAATGATAGACACTGTCTACTCAATGATAAACTCTGTCTACACAATGATAGGCTATGTCTACACAATGATAGGTCTTGTCTACACAATGATAGGCCCTGTCTACACAATGATAGGCCCTGTCTACTCAATGATAGGCTCTGTCTACTCAATGATCAGCCCTGTCTACTCAATGATCAGCCCTGTCTACTCAATGATCGGCACTGTCTACTCAATGATAGGCCCTGTCTACTCAATGATAGGCTCTGTCTACTCAATGATCAGCCCTGTCTACTCAATGATCGGCCCTGTCTACTCAATGATCGGCCCTGTCTACACAATGATCGGCCCTGTCTACTCAATGATCGGCCCTGTCTACTCAATGATAGGCTCTGTCTACACAATGAACAAGAACTTACGATGATTGTTTACTTTCCGCCGTGAGGACCTTTTCCAGGATCTGATCCATGCGGAGCTGTATTTCACACTCCAGCAACATCTTTTGGGCAGCATTACTGATGTAGTTTACATTGATTTTAGTAAGACACATGACAGATCGATCAGTAAATTAGAAAGACCCAAGATAACGTATTATAGAATCATCGAATCCCTCCAGCGCAGAAGGAGGCCATTTCGCCCATCGAGTCTGCACCGACCCTTCAAATGGGCACTCTATCCCTGTCCAATCCTATCCCCATAACCTAATTGTCCTTCCATAATTGTCCTTGTGGAGGTGGTGGTGAGCTGCCTTCTTGAACCGCTGCCGTCCCTGTAATGTAGGTACATCCACAGAGCAGTTAGAGTGGAAGCTCCGGGATTTTGACCCAGCGACAGTGAAGGAACGGATATATTTCCAATCAGGATGGTGAGTGACTTGGAGGGGGGCTTGCAGATGGTGGTGTTCCCAAATGCCTGCTGCCTTTGTCCTTCTGGATGGTAGAGTTTTGAAATTACTGCCAAAGGAGGCTTGATGAGTTTCTGCAGTGTATCTTCTATTGCGATCCTGGACAAGACTGTAACAGTGGCTGGGATATGGGACAGAACCCAAATATTTTATTTTAATTGTGTAAGAGTTTGAGGAAAGGAGACCTCACTCCAGGAAGGATTTCATGAAGAAATAGGGACATAGTAAACAAACCTCAGTACTAACACAGTATTAAAGTATCTTTCACATCAGACCTGAAAATAGTTTACAATTACGCCTTCAACAATACTCCTCAATACAGTGAATACAGCAACCCTTAACTGCTATCTTTGTTCCCACTCAAACTACTAGAAAATACATCTCAGCTCTCAGTCTACCTTCAGTACCTTTAGCTCTCAGGAATACCTGCTCAACAGGGATGCCTGGCTAATCTACTTTGATAAAGAAAGGTGGCTTGACACTGCTTTCAAGGTAAGATCTGACTCCTGTCAGACCCATGCAGAAACTCTGGCCCTATCTCTTCAGAAGCTGTTTCAGCTGGTTTGTTCACCCTTCCAGCCACACTGCTCTCTGTCTGCAGACAGAGCTTTTAACTGAACTGCAGAGAACAAACTGCTTAACTTCTGGTCACAGCTTCAGTTCGAACTCCACTGACCTGCATTCCCTGCAAAATGTCAGATACCCTAGGTCCACCCAGTAATGACGTCATCTTACCAAGCTGAAATCTAATTAACTCCACAGGGAATCGCCTTAGTCCAAACAAAACTGCATTAGCCCAAGCGTTTCACAATAATTTCATCATTGGGAGCACTGGCTCCCAAACCTGTGTTGCCCTTCAAACTAGGATTTATTTTGAAACATGCTTACAGCAGTCACACATTCTATCCCAGGCTTATAACCCTTACCCCACCAAGTACATATAATACAATATATCAGAAATTCCTACATTCATCACACTTGTAGGTGGTACACACAGCTGTTACTTGCTTTGATGGTGGAGGGACTGAATGTTTAAGGAGGTGGATGGGGTGCCGATCAAGTGGGCTGTTTTCTCCTGGATGGTGTTGAGCTTCTTTTGTGTTGTTGGAGCTGCGGTCATTCAGGCAAGTGGAGAGCATTTCTCACCTGACTGAATGGTGGACGGGCTTTGGAGAGTCAGGAGGTGAGTTACTTACCGCAGGTTTCCTCACCTCTGACCTGCTCTCGTAGCCACACTGTTTCTATATATTTAATGCAGTTAAGTTTCTGGTTAAGGGTAACCCCCAGGATGGTGATACTGAAGGATTCAGCGATGGTAATGTCCTTGACTGTCAAGGGATGATGGTTAGATTCTCTTTGGTCGGAGATGACCATTGCCTGGCACTTGAGTATCATGAATGTTGCTTTCCACTTGTAAAGCGAGCCTGAATGTTGTGCAGGTCTTGATGCACAGGGACTCAAACTGCTCCAGTATCTGAGGAGTTGTGAATGGTGTTGAACATTGTGCAGTCATTGGTGAACATCCGCATTTCTGACCTTACGATGGAAGGAAGGTCATTGATGAAGTAGCTGGAGATGGTTGGGCCGAGGACACTGCCCTGAGGAATTCCTACAGTGATGTCCTGGCACTGAGATGATTGACCTCCAACAACCACAACCATCTTCCTTTGTGCCGGGTTTGAGCCCAACCAATGGAGATGGAGAATAACAGTTTTTACACCAAGAGAACATTTGACTGAGTTTGGCCTCAATGAACCCGAGCAAAACTGGAATCAATCAGAATCAGGAAGAAACGGGTGAGGTGAAAAGTCTGTGATAAATTCATTATGCACGGGCTGTGGAAAGTGATTAACTGAAATGAAAATTGCTTATTGTCACAAGTAGGCTTCAAATGAAGTTACTGTGAAAAGCCCCTAGTCGCCACATTCGGGGAGGCTGGTACGGGAATTGAACCGTGCTGCTGGTCTGCCTTGGTCTGCTTTAAAAGTCAGTGATTAAGCCCAGTCTGCTAAACCAGCCCCTGGCTAGGTGGAGTCAGATTTGGAGGAGAGTGTACATCGGCTGTGGAAGGATGGGTGTGGTAGTATGCATTAGGGGTCATGTGGGACTGTGAAGCCGTGATGCCATTGGCTGACAGATCCCGGGTCCTGGTTGGCTGTTGATCTCTGGCTCCACCCTGAAGGCGGAGTATAAGAACCAGGAGTTCTCCCCGCAGCTCCAGTCTGTTGCTGAACTGCGGGGAACAAGTCACGCTTAATAAAGCCTCATCGACTTCATCTCTATTCGTCTCTCGTAAGTCATTGTGCGATACAATTTATTAAGTGTGCTTAAAGGACTATGGAGCTCAGGATCGTCCCGGAATGCCTGAGGATCAGCCCCCACGCAGTGAACTCAGCAGCAATTTTTTAAACACTGGCAGACTTGTTTCGAAGGCTACCTCCGAACGGCCCCCGGCTGGATCACAGAAGACCAGAAACTGCAGGTCTTGCATTCGAGGGTAAGCCCGGAGATTTTCCCTCTCATAGAAGACGCAGAGGATTTCCAGACGGCGTTCGCAGCACTAAAGAGCGTCTACATTCGCCCAGTGAACCAGGTCTACGCACGCTACCAACTCGCAACGAGGCGGCAAAGTCCCGGAGAATCGCTAGACGAATTCTACGCCGCGCTGCTAATTTTGGGACGGGCCTGCAGCTGCCCGCCGGTAAACACGGCTGAACACATGGACATGTTAATTCGCGAAGCGTTTGTGGCAGGTATGAACTCTCCCCAAATCCGCCAAAGACTGTTAGAAAAAGAGTCGCTAGGACTCTCAGAGGCACGGGCCCTAGCAGCTTCCCTAGATGTGGCCGCGCAAAACGCCCGCGCGTACGGCCCCGACCGCGCGGCAGCCCCTTCAGCTCCGTGGACCCCCGTCGCGACAAACCCCCCCCTCACAGGCTTGCGCGGTGCAGACGCCAGGTCATTCCGGGGGGCCCGCTGCTATTTCTGCTGCCAGGCGAAACACCCCCGGCAGCGCTGCCCGGCCCGCGCAGCGATTTACAAGAGCTGCGGCAAAAAGGGCCATTTCGCGGCTGTGTGCCGGTCCCGGGGGGGTCGCCACTGTCCCCGGAGAAGAAAGAGTCCAGCGCATCCCAAACGCTCCCCAACCCCCCCAGCGCCCCATGTGCGACCCGCAGGCGCCGCCATTTTGGGTCCCGGCCAGCACGAGGGGAGGATGGGCGCCGCCACCTTGTGACCCCCCCAGCCATTGCGATGCATGGGGGCAGCCATTTTGTCCACCCCCGCCGCCATCTTCGGACCCCCCCAGCCATGTGCGATGCATGGGGACGGCCATTTTGTTCACCCCCGCCGCCATCTCGGACGACAACAATGGACCCCAGCATCGACGGCTCCACGGGGTTCGAAGAAGACGCTGAGACACTGTGACCACGTCTGGCCTCGGTGACGCTGGACCAAGCACGGCCCCGGACGCTCCAGACGACGACAACAACGGTGCTGATCAACGGACACGAGACACCATGCCTGATCGACTCCGGGAGCACAGAAAGCTTCATCCACCCCGACACGGTAAGACGCTGTTTTTTGACCATCCGTCCCAGTACGCAGAAGATTTCCCTAGCTGCAGGATCCCACTCCGTACAGATCAAAGGGTTCTGCATAGTGACCCTAACGGTGCAAGGGAGGGAGTTTAAAAACTACAGGCTCTACGTCCTTCCCCAACTCTGCGCGCCCACATTACTGGGATTAGACTTCCAGTGCAACCTGCAGAGCCTAACATTCCAATTCGGCGGCCCAATACCCCCACTCACTATCTGCGGCCTCGCAACCCTCAAAGTTGAACCCCCATCCTTGTTTGCAAACCTCACCCCGGATTGCAAACCTGTCGCCACTAGGAGCAGACGGTACAGCGCCCAGGACCGGATATTTATTCGGTCCGAAGTCCAGCGGTTGCTGAAGGAAGGCATAATCCAGGCCAGCAATAGTCCCTGGAAAGCACAGGTGGTAGTAGTAAAAGACAGGGGAGAAGCAAAGGATGGTCATAGACTATAGCCAGACCATCAACAGGTACACACAGCTAGCCGGCAGGAGATTCACTCTCCTCACTGACCAACGGTCGGTCGCTTTCATGTTCGATAATGCACAGCGGGGCAAAATTAAAAATGACAAGATCTTAAGATGGAGGATCGAGCTCTCCACCTTCAGCCACGAGATCTTGTACCGTCCCGGAAAGCTGAACGAGCCGTCCGATGCCCTATCCCGCGGCACATGTGCCAAGCACAAATAAACCATCTCCAAACCCTCCACGAGGACCTCTGCCACCCGGGGGTCACTCGGTTCTACTATTTTATAAAGTCCCGCAACCTCCCCTACTCCGTGGAGGAGGTCCGTACAGTCACCAGGAACTGCCACATCTGCGCAGAGTGCAAACCGCACTTTTTCAGGCCGGATAGAGCGCACCTGATCAAGGCTTCCCGTCCCTTTGAAAGCCTTAGTCTGGATTTCAAAGGGCCCCTCCCCTCCACCGACCGCAACACATACTTCCTGAACGTGGTGGACGAGTACTCTCGTTTCCCTTTCGCCATCCCCTGCCCCGACATGACAGCGGCCACAGTTATTAAAGCCCTTAACACCATATTCACACTGTTCGGTTGCCCCGCATATATCCATAGCGGCAGGGGGTCCTCCTTCATGAGTGACGAGCTGCGCCAGTTCCTGCTCAGCAAGGGTATAGCCTCGAGCAGGACGACCAGCTACAATCCCCGGGGGAATGGGGAAGTAGAGAGGGAGAATGGCACGGTCTGGAAGACCGTCCTACTGGCCCTACGGTCCAGGGATCTCCCAGTTTCACGGTGGCAGGAGGTCCTCCCGGACGCTCTCCACTCCATCCGGTCGCTGCTGTGTACTAGCACTAATCAAACGCCTCATGAGCGCCTCCTTGTCTTCCCCAGGAAGTCTTCCTCTGGAACGTCGCTGCTGACCTGGTTGGCGGCCCCAGGACCCATCTTGCTCCGGAAACATGTGCGGGCGCACAAGTCGGACCCGTTGGTCGAGAGGGTTCACCTCCTCCACGCGAACCCGCAGTACGCCTACGTGGCGTACCCCGACGGCCGACAGGACACGGTCTCCCTGCGAGACCTGGCGCCCGCCGGCAACATGCGCACCCCCCCCGACACCAATCACCCCCTCCCTGCCACTGGCGCACCCCGCGACCGCCCCCTTCCCGGGAGTATCGGTCCTCCTCCCATGTCCGACCAGGAGTGAAGCAGAAGCAGACACCATAAAGCTCCCGGAGACGACAACGCTGGAACAAGCACCTGCACCACCACCGGGGCTCAGGCGATCGACAAGGAAGACCAGACCGCCCGACCGACTCGTGGCATCGGTGCAACACAAGAATGTTGTGGACTTTAACGAGAATGTTCTTTTTTTCTTCTTACGAATATTGTAAATAGTTCATAAACCCAGTACATAGCCCAGTGTAGGGCAAAGTGTAGGGCACTGTAATGACATGCAAAAGTTTTCCTCCCAGGACCAGCCTTGTAAACCCCTACCACCATGCGAAGCACCACCCCGCCGGGTTCATTTTTAACAAGGGGTGAATGTGGTAGTATGCATTAGGGGTCATGTGTGATGCCATTGGCTGACAGATCCCGGGTCCTGGTTGGCTGTTGATCTCTAGCTCTGCCCTGAAGGCGGAGTATAAGAACCAGGAGTTCTCCCCGCAGCTCCAGACTGTTGCTGAACTGCGGGGAACAAGTCACGCTTAATAAAGCCTCATCGACTTCATCTCTATTCGTCTCTCGTAAGCCATTGTGCGCTACAATGGGTAAATTCCATGATAGATTCTAACCATTGTCGACAGCCCCAGCAGCCCCGGACACACCCATACCCACCGTCACAGCTTCCGAAGTCAGATGGGCTTCGTGAAAGTGAACCCTCGGAAAGCGACGGTTTGGGTCGGGGTCCCTGGTCATGCAGTCACATGCTGCACGGACTAATGTATTCACAAACATCTTCAACCTCTCCCTACTCCGTTCCAAGGTTCCCACCTGCTTCAAGAAGACCATCATCATACTGGTGTCAAAGAAGAACCAGGCAACGTGCCTCAACAACACGCGAACCCGCCTCTCATCCATTGACCCCCGCTGCCTTGGGAAAGCGGGGAGCATAATCAAAGACCCCTCCCATCCCGCTTATTCACTCTTCCAACTTCTTCCATCGGGCAGGAGATGCAAAGTCTGAGAACACTCACTAACAGATTCAAAGACAGCTTCTTCCCCACTCATACCAGACTCCTAAACGACTCTCTTATGGACTGATCTGACCGCTTCACACATCTTCACTACTGAGTAGTACTGCACTCCTATATGCTTCACCCGATGCCTGAGTCTATGTATTTACATTGCGTATTTATACATAGAACAAGAAAATTACAGTAGAGGAGCAGGCCCTTCAGCCCTCCAAGCCTGCACCGACCATGCTGCCCATCTGAACTAAATCCCCCCACTACTCCGGGGACCAAATCCCTCTCTTCCAATCCAATTCATGTATTTGTCAAGACGCCTCTTAAAAGTCGCTATCGTATCTGCTTTCACTACCTCCCCCAACAGCGAGTTCCAGGCTCCCACCACGGTCTGTGTAAAAAACCTGCCTCATACATCTCCTTTAAACCTTGCCCCTCGCACCTTAAACCTATGCCCCCTAGTAATTGACTCTTCCACCCTGGGAAAAAGCTTCTGACTATCCACTCTGTCCATGCCCCTCATAATCTTGTAGTCTTCTATCAGGTCACCCCTCAATCTATGTCGTTCCAATGAGATAAAACAAAGTTTCTCCAACCTCTCCTCATAACTAATGCCCTCCATACCAGGCAACATCCTGGTAAACCACTTCTGTACCAGCTCCAAACCTCCACATCCTTATAGTAGTGTGGCGACCAGAATTGAACACCAGATTCTCAGTTCAGCCTACCTAAGGTTCTGTAAAGCTGCAACACGGCTTGCCAATTTTTAAACTCAATTCCACGGCCAATGAAGGCAAGCATGCCGTATGCCTTCTTGACTACCTTCTGCACCTGCGTTGCCCCTTTCAGTGACCTATCTACCTGAACACCCAGATCTCTCAGCCTGTCAACACTCTTAAGGATTCTGCCATTTACTGTATATTTCCCATCTGTATTCGTTCTTCCAAACTGCATTACCTCACATTTGTCTGGATTAAACACCATCTGCCATCTCTCCGCCCAAGTCTCCAACCAATCTATATCCTGCTGTATCCTCTGACGGTCCGGTCCTCATCGCTGTCCGCAATTCCACCAACATTGTGTCATCTGCAAACTTACTAATCAGACCAGTTACATTTTCCTCCAAATCATTTATATACATTCCAAATACATGTATGGCCTTTGTATTTTTCATGTACGGAATGATATGTCTGGACTGTAAGCAGAATAATACGTTTCACTGTACCTCGGCACACGTGACAATAAACAAATCCAATCCAATCCAATCCAGTCCAAGATTGGGTCCAGTTTTGCAAAGGAATATAATAGTGGGGTGATCCATAATGGAGTCAACAGGAAATGAATGGCCTCATGTTGTTCAGTGTTTTTATTTCTCTGCTTATCAATGGTCATTTTTTTCAAAATCACCATTGCACGGTTACACTGCACCATGCGGAACGCCGCAGTGACACACACCGATGTTCACTGGAACCGGGAGCTGCCAGGGAAAGATATGGAGAGGGTTTTAACACATGATATAAAGAACAACACACAACGGAGTCCAGGTTTCACTGAGCGTTTCCATCCTTCCCGAGACACGTCCAATAAAACCTTCATCCTGACAATCAGCAACGTGCAGCCCAGTGACGCTGCCGTCTATTACTGCTCCGTGTGGGGAGATATCAGTGGGAATGGATCACAGCTGAGTGTAACCAGTAAGTGCAGTTTTCATGATTCTAATTGATCCCCATTGGTGTGAGTGGTGGACAGGCTGGGATTCGGGAAACAGGTTTGTGTGTTTATATTTTGTATTGATGACTTAATCAACAGGCCCCTGACTCTGAACACCAGCCCCCCACCCCCACTGGCCCTGGCAGAGGTTAATAAACCCTCGACTCTGTCAGCCCTGCTACCCACACAGTCAACCCCTCACCGTTCGTAAACCACCTTTCTTAACGTGCACTTGATTTACTTTTATTCTGCGAAAGACAGGTTCTGCAAAATGAAACTCATTAATCTCTAAATATATTACAGCAGTACCATACAATATTCCCGTACCAGCCTCCCCGAACAGGTGCCGGAATGTGGTGACTAGGAGCTTTTCACAGTAACGTCATTTGAAGCCTACTTGTGACAATAAGCGATTTTCATTTCATTTTCATTTCATTTTCATATCCGTGTGGATTTGTATTTTTGTGTGTGTTCAAACCTCGGCCAATTTCTGTTTCCTGGTATCACGTTAATGATTGTGGTTCAATCAGATCATCAGACTTTTCAGGAACAGCTGTTGTGGTCAACAAGCTTCCCATTGGGAGAGAGTCACTCAGACTGGAAACGTTCGCTCCCTTCTCTCTCCACAGATGCTGCCAGACCTGCTGAGATTGTCCAGTATTTCCTGTTTTTGTCTCAGATTCCAGCATCCGCAGTAATTTGCTTTCATTTTCACTTTCCCATTGGATCCATTCACTTCCCGAGTAACCACTTGTCTCTGCTTAAATACATCTCCTTTTCCACAGAATCTATTCCATGGGCAGAATTTTCCGGAATTTCCCGACGCTGAAATCGAGAATGGCGATTGGGCGGAGAATGACTCCCGCGGCAGAATCGGGGCAGGCGCCGGTTTGACTCCGGCTCGCTATGCTCCTCCCCCTCCGAATCGGCTTCATCGGGACGCATGCCGCGCGCAGTCAGAACGCCGTTGCCATGTCATCAGCCGGCCCACCCGCGATGCTCCGCCTCCGATGGGCCGAGTTCCTGACGGAGCGGGCCGCGTGTGGTCCCAGCGATCAGGAAGCTGGCGTGCTGGCTGCGGACAGCCTCTCACCATTGTCCTTGTCAAGCCCATTCAGAATAAGATTCACTGAGATCACCTTTCATTCTTCCAACTTCCAACAAGTAGCGTCCCAACAACCAGATTAACCTTTGCTGCAAAGACAATCCCTCCAACCCGTGTCAACCTTCCCTGAACCGCCTCCAATGGAATAATATCTTATCTTAAATAAGGGAGCAAAACTGTTCACAGCTCTCCAGATGTGGTCTCACCAGTACCTTTGGAATGACCTCCAATTGGCAAAAACGAGGTAATCAAAGAACCTTGCGGAGACCAGCTGCCGCACTCGAAGGGTAAGCTTGCTCTTTCAAAAATGCCTCTTTTTGGGAAGTTGGATGCATTTGACCCGACTATTGAGGACTGGTCCCAGGATGTGGAGAGAATGTGTTACTTTTTCCAGGCCAATGAGATAACGGAGGATGGAAGGAAACAGGTTCTACTGCTGTCGGCGTGCGGACCCTCAGCCTTCGCCATTATACGTCGTCTAACTTACCCCGATATGCCGGACACGATACCTTTCCAAGAATTAACAAAATTGGTGGAAGAGCACTATGACCCAAAACCACCCCTCATTTTGGGTAGGTACAGATTCTACACAACGAAGCGGGAAGACAGAGAGTCAGTCACAAATTCCTTGACCCGCCTGAGAAGGCTGGCGGAAAAATGTGAGTTCGGCTCGACGCTAAATGAAATGCTTCGGGACCGGTTAGTGTGTGGCATAAATGACCTCCAAATACAGAATCGCCTGTTGGCAGAAACGCAACTAGACTGCAGGCGGGCGTTACAGCTCGCACTGTCCCTAGAAAAGGCAGCAAGTGGGGCACAGGAACTACAGGGCATGCCAATGGAGGTAGATACCTGGGAGAGGGACTACCACAATGGGTCCAGCTACCAGATAGCCGCCCTCAGGAAAAGCCTGAGGAACAGAGGGCCAAAGAAAAACCCCAGAACTGCCCCCAAGTCTGCTAGGACTAACTGTAGACAGAGGGAACAACCGGCTGAGGCTCCCCCAACAGAGAAGGACCGTTTCAGACAGAGTGGGGTAACAGTGACAGAAACCCTAGAAGGAGGTGGCAAAAGAGGAATAGCAGGTAGGGACGCAGGGAAGTACACAACCTAGATGCCCCATCCTCCTCCGAAGGGGAACAGTTCTATAATATTGCGACAAAGAAAGCAGAACCTATTAAGATTACCCCCCGGGTGAACGGTCGGACGACAATAATGGAAATAGACACGGGTGCGGCCGTATCAGTAATGGGAGTGGCAGCATTTTAAAAAATCAAAGATGGACTCCAGCCACTAACCCAAACAAAAACATCGACAAAACTTAAAACCTACATGGGGGAACCCCTGGAAGTTCTAGTCACGACTCATGGACCCGTGGAATATGACAAACAATTGCTCAGATTACCATTGACGATAGTAGAGGGCTCCGGACTGAACTTCGTAGGACAGAACTGGCTGAAAGACCTAAACTTAGATTGGATGAAAATTTTCCAGAGTGGAAGCGGGCAGTTGAGTGGAGTACTCCAAAAATACCCAGAGGTCTTCCAAGAAGGTTTGGGGGAAATTATAGGCGCCAAAGCAACTTTGCACGAGGACCCAGAAGCCCTTCCGAAATTTTGTGAGGCCAGGCCGGTACCTTTTGCATTAAGGAAGAAAGTAGATGTGGAAATAGAAAGGTTACGGCGCGACGGCATTATCAGACCAGTACAGTTCTCGGAATGGGCAGCGCCGGTGGTACCAATTTTGAAGCCAGACGGCTCGATACGTCTCTGTGGAGATTTCAAACAGACAGTAAACAAATACGCACTGCTGGACAAATACCCGATCCCGAAAATAGACGACCTATATGCCAAATTGGCAGGTGGGCTTTTGTTCACGAAACTGGACATGAGCCACGCCTCCCTGTAGTTAAAACTGGACAAGGACTCCCAGAAGTTCGCTACGATCAACACCCTGAAGGGACTTTTTCGTTATACTAGGCTACCCTTCGGAGTGTCATCAGCCTGCGCTATATTCCAGCGTACGATGGAAAATATTCTGCAGGGACTACCGCAGGTGGCGATTTATTTGGACGATGTCTTAATCACGGGTAGGACAAACAGGGAACACTTAAGGAACCTGGAGGAAGTGCTCAGGCGTTTCGCAAAGGCAGGCGTATGGCTGAAAAGAGAAACATGTGTTTTTCTGTCCCCACAAGTGACGTACCTGGGATATAAAGTAGACGAGTCGGGCTTACACCCATTGGCAATAAAAGAAGCCCCAGCTCCCACCACAGTCCAGGAGCTACGATCATTTCTAGGATTGGTAACATATTATGGCAAATTTAGTGAAAATAGGGCGTACATCCTAGAACGCCTCCACCAGCTACTAAAAAAGGGACAAGAATGGAAATGGTCCGCCCGCCAAAACCGAGCATTTAGGGACATTAAGGAACAGCTGCCATCCAAAAATGTCCTCGAGCATTATGACCCAAGGAGTTGGTGGTCACGTGTGACGCATCACCTTACGGGGTAGGAGCCGTCTTAGCCCATCAAGGAAGGAATGGGGAAAAACGGCCAATAGCCTATGCTTCGAGGACCTTGCCGATGGCTGAGAGAAAGTACGCCCAAATCGAGAAGGAAGGACTGGCGGTGATATTTGCAGTAAAAAAATGTCACCAGTATCTGTACGGGCGGAAATTCACCATAGTGACGGACCATAAGCCGTTATTAGGGTTATTAAAAGAAGACAAGTCAATACCCCCGATTGCACCAGCTAGAATCCAATATACTGGCACCGTATAGATACGTTCTGGAGCACAGACCGGGAACGCGAGGAGCAAATGCAGATGCTTTGAGCAGACTTCCCCTCCCCGACACCCCGCCGCTAATACCGAAAGTAGAGGAGACAGTCATTACTCTAAATTTTTTGGACACCCTACCAGTGGATGCACAACATATTCGGTTGTGGACACAAAAAGACCCAGTTTTAGCCAAGATGAAGCATTTACTGCTAACAGGGGAACTGGAGAGACCAGTGTAGCCCCAGATGCACCCATACTGGAGCAGAAGGGACCAAATAACCGTAGAAGACGGTATCCTATTATGGGGAGCCCGGGTAATAGTCCCAGCTCAGGGCCGTCGGGCAATCTTAACCGAGTTACATCATGGACACCCAGGGGTGTCTAAAATGAAGATGCTCGCTCAAAGCTACGTTTAGTGGCCAGGATTGGACACAGACATAACAGCCATGGTACGTCGGTGCCAGGAGTGCCAACAGGGGCAAAGAGTGCCACCAGCTGCACCATTGCACCCGTGGGAATGGCCAGGCAGACCCGGGACCCACCTGCATATTGACTACACAGGCCCATTAATGGGCTCAATGTTTTGGGTGATAGTGGACGCCCACTCCAAATAGTTGGACGTCCACCGGGTAACGCGGCAAGCACAGCATCGACAATTGAAAAACTCAGGGCCTCGTTTGCAACACATGGACTTCCGGAGGTAGTGGTGTCGGACAACGGAACGGCATTCACAAGTGGGGAATTTGGAAAATTTCTAAAGGGAAACGGAGTCCGCCACATCAAAACGGCCCCTTACCATCCAGCGTCCAACGGCCTGGCAGAGAGAGCGGTCCAGACACTAAAAGCGGGACTCAAGAAGCAGCCAGCAGCGTCAATGGACACAAAGCTCTCCCGCTGGCTGTTTGATTACAGGACAACACCGCATTCCATAACGGGCATACCGCCAGCTGAACTCTTAATGGGGAGGTGGCTGCGAACGAGGCTGAGTCTCCTTTTCCCAAATTCAACGGGGAAAGTGGAGAAACAACAGGAGGTCCAACGCAGGGGGCATGATAATAGTCGGCAGCAGAGACATTTCCAGGTGGGGACACCGGTTTGGGTCAAGAATTATAGGAATGGACCAACGTGGGTCAAAGGCACGGTTGAGTCCCAAACAGGGCCCATGTCATATGAAGTTTCAATAGAAGGTAAGGTGCTGAAGAAACACCGAGACCAAATAAGGGCAGCGGAACCACACCTGGAGGCCGTCGAAGCAGGACCGCCTCAAGCTGGGATAGCTCAGACGGGAAAGATACCCACACCCCAGCCCCGAGCAATTTCTCCAGACCCCGTCATCCAGGCGTCAGAGTCGGAGATGGACACGTTCGACGAGGCCGCCGCGACACCTCTCCCCGAGGAGGAGGAAGTACAACTTCCAAGGAGGTCATCAAGGAAAAGACGGGCACCTGTAAGGGACACCCCACCCATGTCGGAGAACGCCCCGGCGGACGACACAGAGGTGACAGACCCGGACAGGAGGAGCAGGAAGAAGCTCAGAGGAATGCCAGCTGGCAGGAATTCCTTGGACCTTGGGGGGGGGGAGGGGTGTAATGACCTCCAATTGGCATTATTGGTTGGCCAATTGGAGTATGAGCTCCCTCAATGATAGCTCATTGAGGGGGCCCATATAAGCACCTGTGTAGGCTTTGTGAGGCTGTCTTAGGTTGACTGGAATGCTAGTAGCACTGTTTGGAGCTGCTCTTGTATATGTTATTGCAAATATATACTGGTGTAGTGACGGAACCCCTGCCTCCTGTGGCTTATTACAACATCGTACAGTTGCAGCAAGACTTCCCAACTCTTATACTCTAACCCCAGTGAAATCAGGGCCAACATTCCATTACCCTTCCTGATTACCCGCTGACCCTGTGTGCTAGCTTTTTGTGTTTTGTGCGCAAGTCCCCCAATGTCCCTTCGTGTTGCAGCTTTATGCAGTATTTTACATTTAAATAATACTCTTTATCCCTTCCAAAATGAGCAACTCCACATTTTCCCACTTTATACTCCTGTGGTATTATAGGTATTACGGTACCTGATAGGCTAAAGCAACCTTGGTGGAAATTGTCTGCTTTCTATTGGTTAGAATGTATGATAGCTCCGCCCTACTAGGCGGGGTATAAGAACCAGTGCCGCCCCAGCAGCCTTCATACTGTACCTGAGCTGCTGGGGGAAACATCTAGCTAATTAAAGCCTTCAGTTGGACTACAACCTCGCTTTAGTGGTCATTGATCGTGCATCAATTTAATTAGCCTTTTTTTTTTAAGGATGAAAGGTGTGTATGTTTTTGTGAGTGTGTTTGTATGTCATTTGTGTGTGTGTGTGTTTCTGAGAGTGTGTGTTTGTTTTTAGAAGTGAGTGTGCGTGTATCTATTTCTGAGTGTCAATTTATGTGTTTCTGTGAGAGTGTGTTTGTCTGTATATGTGTGTTTCCGTGAGTGAGTGTGTTTCTGAGTGTGTGAGGATTTCTGAGTGTGTGTCTGTTTCTGTGAATGAGTGGATGATTTCTGAGTCCATGTTCCTGTGAATGTCTGTTTTTGTGTTTCTGAGTGTGTGTGGGTTTCCGTGAGTGAGTGTGAGTGTGTTTCTGAGTGTGTCTGTGTTTCTGAATTTGTGTGTGTTTGTGGGAATGAGTGTGTCTGTTTCTCAGTGTTTCTGTGTGTTTCTGTGAGTGAGTGTGTTTGTGTGCGTTTGTCTGTGTGTGTGTACATGTGCTTCTGTGTGTGTGTGAGTGTGTGTGTGTTTGTCTGAGTGTGTGTACATGTGTATTTCTGTGTGTGTGTGTGTGTGTGTGAGTGTGTGTGTGTTTCTGAGTGTGTGTGTTTGTGAATGTTTGTGTGTGTCGAATGATCACCATGAAACCATTGTTGATCATTTTGAAAATCCATCTGGTTCACTTATTCGTGAAGGAAATCTGCCACCTTTTCCCGGTCTGGCCTGCATGTGACTCCAGGCCCACAGCAATGTGGTTGACTCTGAAACACCCTCTGAAATGGCCGAGCGAGGCACTAAGTCCCAGGGTAACTATAGACGGGGAATAAATGCTGGACCCAGCCAGTGACACCAACATCCCAGGGAAGAATATGTTTAAAAACATTCTATGCAGCGTTGCTGTTTTGGGTCCATTTTGAGTGAATGTTTCACCGTTTATACAGAAAGTGACAGAAATCAGCTGCTTTTCCCGAATCCATGATATGTGGCAGTGAGTTCTCCCAGTGAGACAGAGAAGACAGCCAGAGTGATGCAGCAAAGAGTGAGTTTGGGAATTTGAATCGAGGTGGGAATTCAAAGCTGGGTGGGGAGGAAGTGCTTTTTGTGACTGGTAAGTAGTGTTTCTGTTTTTCTGTTTCTTTCATTGGTATATTTATTTATTTTTTTCTTCATTGTTTATTTATTTAAATTTTTTTGGGGGGAAATTGAAATTGTTGAAGTTAACCAAAGGTTTAAGACATGGCAGGAGATCTCAGACCCGTGTCATGCTCCTCGTGTGCGATGTGGGAGCTCAGGGACACGTCCACTGTCCCTGGCTCCTTCACATGCATGAGGTGTGTCCAGTTGCAGCTCCTGTTAGAACGCTTGACGGCTCTGGAGCTGCGGATGCACTCACTTTGGAGCATCCGCGATGCTGAGGACGTCGTGGATAGCACGTTTAGCGAGTTGGTCACACCGCAGGTGAAAGGTACTGAGGGAGATAGTAAATGTGACCAAAAGACAGAGCAAGAGTAGGAAGGCAGTGCAGGTGTCCTCTGCGGTCATCTCCCTGCAAAACAGATATACCGCTTTGGATACTGTTGAGGGAGATGGCTCACCAGGGGAAGGCAGCAGCAGCCAGGTTCATGGCACCGTGGCTGGCTCTGCTGCACAGCTGGGCAGGAAGAAGAATGGCAGGGCTATAGTGATAGGGGACTCAATTGTAAGGGGAATAGACAGGCGGTTCTGCGGACGCAATCGAGACTCCAGGATGGTATGTTGCCTCCCTGGTGCAAGGGTCAAGGTTGTCTCGGAGCGGCTGCAGGACATTCTGGGGGGGGGGGGGGCGGGGAGGTGAACAGCCAGCTGTCGTGGTGCACATCGGCACCAACGATATAGGTAAAAAACGGGACGAGGTCCTACAAGCTGAATTTAGGGAGCTAGGAGTTAAACTAAAGAGTAGGACCTCAAAGGTAGTAATCTCAGGATTGCTACCAGTGCCACGAGCTAGTCAGAGTAGGAATGTCAGGATAGAGAGGATGAATTCGTGGCTCGAGAGATGGTGCAAGAGGGAGGGATTCAAATTCCTGGGACGTTGGAACCGATTCTGGGGGAGGTGGGACCAGTACAAACTGGACGGTCTGCACCTGGGCAGGACTGGAACCGATGTCCTAGAGGGGTGTTTGCTAGAGCTGTTGGGGAAAGTTTAAACTAATGTGGCAGGGGGATGGGAACCAATGCAGGAAGTTGGAAGGTAGTAAAACAGGGACAGAAATAAAAGGCAGTAAGGGGGAAAGTGTAAGGCAGAGAAGCCATAGTCAAAAATCAAAAAGGGCGACAGTACAAGGTACAGTGACTGAGGGGAGCTCAGTGAATAGGACCAGGAATACTAAAAGGAATAAAACGGGAAGGGAAAACATTAATGGTAAGCGGCGCAGCAGGTTGTTACAGGAAGATATGGGTTCGATGACCAGGAAAATTAGGAGAAAGGTTAAGAGGAAATATAACTTAGGAGAGGTTACTGATCGAGGTGTTAAGATTAAGAACAGAGGTAAAAAAAGCCAACATAAGTGCACTTTACCTGAATGCTCGTAGTATTCGGAATAAGGTAAATGAGTTGATGGCGCAAATCATCGTGAATGACTATGATTTAGTGGCCATTGAAACATGGTTAAAGGATGGTCACGACTGGGAGTTAAATATCCGAGGGTATCAAACTTTTCGGAGGGACAGAGTGGATGGTAACGGAGGTGGTGTAGCTCTGTTATTTAAGGATGACATCCGGGCAACAGTAAGGGATGACATCGGTGCTATGGAGGATAAGGTTGAATCCATTTGGGTGGAAATCAGGAATAGTAAGACGAAAAAGTCACTGATAGGAGTAATCTATAGGCCACCAAATAGTAACATTATGGTGGGGCAGGCAATAAACAAAGAAATAACAGATGCATGTAGAAATGGTACAGCAGTTATCATGGGGGATTTTAATCTACATGTTGATTGGTTTAACCAGGTCGGTCAAGGCAGCCTTGAGGAGGAGTTTATAGAATGTATCCGCGATAGTTTCCTCGAACAGTATGCAATGGAACCTACGAGGGAACAAGCGGTCCTAGATCTGGTCCTGTGTAATGAGACAGGATTGATTCAGGATCTCATCGTTAGGGAGCCTCTCGGGAGGAGCGATCACAATATGGTGGAATTTAAAATACAGATGGAGGGTGAGAAGGTAAAATCAAGCACTAGTGTTTTGTGCTCAAACAAAGGAGATTACAATGGGATGAGAGAAGAACTAGCTAAGGTAGACTGGGAGCAAAGACTTTATGGTGAAACAGTTGAGGAACAGTGGAGAACCTTCCAAGTGATTTTTCACAGTGCCCAGCAAAGGTTTATACCAACAAAATGGAAGGACGGTAAAAAGAGGGAAAATCGACCGTGGATATCTAAGGAAATAAGGGAGAGTATCAAATTGAAGGAAAAAACATACAAAGTAGCAAAGATCAGTGGGAGGCTAGAGGACTGGGAAATCTTTAGGGGGCAACAGAAAGCTACTAAAAAAGCTATAAAGAAGAGTAAGATAGATTATGAGAGTAAACTTGCTCAGAATATAAAAACAGATAGTAAAAATTTCTACAAATACATAAAACAAAAAAGAGTGGCTAAGGTAAATATTGGTCCTTTAGAGGATGAGAAGGGAGATTTAATAATGGGAGATGAGGAAATGGCTGAGGAACTGAACAGGTTTTTTGGGTCGGTCTTCACAGTGGAAGACACAAATAACATGCCAGTGACTGATGGAAATGAGGCTATGACAGGTGAGGACCTTGAGAGGATTGATATCACTAAGGAGGTAGTGATGGGCAAGCTAATGGGGCTAAAGTTAGACAAGTCTCCTGGCCCTGATGCAATGCATCCCAGAGTGCTAAAAGAGATGGCTAGGGAAATTGCAAATGCACTAGTGATAATTTACCAAAATTCACTAGACTCTGGGGTGGTCCCAGCGGATTGGAAATTAGCAAACGTGACACCACTGTTTAAAAAAGGAGGTAGGCAGAAAGTGGGTAATTATAGGCCAGTGAGCTTAACTTAGGTAGTAGGGAAGATGCTGGAATCTATCATCAAGGAAGAAATAGCGAGGCATCTGGATGGAAATTGTCTCATTGGGCAGACGCAGCATGGGTTCATAAAGGGGCAGGTCGTGCCTAACTAATTTAGTGGAATTTTTTGAGGACATTAACAGTGCGGTAGATAACGGGGAGCCAATGGATGTGGTATCTCTGGATTTCCAGAAAGCCTTTGACAAGGTGCCACACAAAAGGTTGTTGCATAAGTTTAAGATGCATGGCATTAAGGGGAAAGTAGTAGCATGGATAGAGGATTGGTTAATTAATAGAAAGCAAAGAGTGGGGATTAATGGGTGTTTCTCTGGTTGGCAATCAGTAGCTAGTGGTGTCCCTCAGGGATCAGTGTTGGGCCCACAACTGTTCACAATTTACATTGATGATTTGGAGTTGGGGACCAAGGGCAATGTGTCCACGTTTGCAGACGACACTAAGATAAGTGGTAAAGCAAAAAGTGCAGAGGATACTGGAAGTCTGCAGAGGGATTTGGATAGGCTAAGTGAATGGGCTAGGGTCTGGCAGATGGAATACAATGTTGACAAATGTGAGGTTATCCATTTTGGTAGGAATAACAGCAAAAGGGATTATTATTTATATGATAAAATATTAAAACATGCTGCTGTGCAGAGAGACCTGGGTGTGCTAGTGCATGAGTCGCAGAAAGTTGGTTTTCAGGTGCAACAGGTGATTAATGAGGCAAATGGAATTTTGTCCTTCATTGCTAGAGGGATGGAGTTTAAGACGAGGGAGGTTATGCTGCAATTGTATAAGGTGTTAGTGATGTCACACCTGGAGTATTGTGTTCAGTTTTGGTCTCCTTACTTGAGAAAGGACATACTGGCACTGGAGGGTGTGCAGAGGAGATTCACGAGGTAAATCCCAGAGTTGAAGGGGTTGGATTACGAGGAGAGGTTGAGTAGACTGGGACTGTACTCGTTGGAATTTAGAAGGATGAGGGGGGATCTTATAGAAACAGATACGATTATGAAGGGAATAGATAGAATAGATGCGGGCAGGTTGTTTCCACTGGCGGGTGGAAGCAGAACTAGGGTGCATAGCCTCAAAATAAGGGGAAGTAGATTCAGGACTGAGTTTAGGAGGAACTTCTTCACCCAAAGTGTTGTGAATCTATGGAATTCCTTGCCCAGTGAAGCAGTAGAGGCTCCTTCATTAAATGTTTTTAAGATAAAGATAGATAGTTTTTTGAAGAATAAAGGGATTAAGGGTTATGGTGTTCGGGCCGGAAAGTGGAGCTGAGTCCACAAAAGATCAGCCATGATCTCATTGAATGGTGGAGCAGGCTCGAGGGGCCAGATGGCCTACTCCTGCTCCTAGTTCTTATGTTCTTATGAGAGTTGAGATGGGATTTTTAATTGTTTGAGTGGGAACAAAGATAGCAGTTAAGGGTTACTGTATTCACTGTATTGATTTGCATTGTTTACGTGGCGATTGTCAGCTATTTCCTGGTGTGATGTAAAATATAATTTAATACTCTAAGTAGTCAAGTTTGTTTAATACACCATATCCCTATTTTTCCCCAAATCACTCCTGGAGTGAGGTGTCATTTCATCACAGTTTTACCAAATTAAGATCAAATATTGGGGTTCCTGTCCCGTATCTCATCCACTGTTTTTGTCTGGTCTGGGATTGTAACATCAGATCCTCAGCAATGGGGTTGACTGTTAATTGCTCGCAAGGGAAATTAGAGATTGGCAATAAATGCTGATCTTGCCAACAATGCCCACATCCCATAAACAAACAAAACAAACTATACACAATAACCGAGAGAAACTGAATTATTCTGTCAAAATTACGGGATTGTTATTTCCGAAGCACTATGAATCCGATGAGCAAACTAAGTCCTGCAAATCCCGTAAGAGTTCCCACAATGATCCAGACAAGCTTCATCTTCTCAGCGTCAGCCGGGTCTGTGAAAGGAAATCACATGCTTACGGTTAAAGGACGGGGAATGGATTAGATTCTCGTCAGTCGGTGACATTTGAAATGGTAAAGTAGAGAAATGAAAGCAGGTGGAATTCAGACTGAGCAGATATTTCTATCTGCTGGACACCTGGAATAACAATGTCAGTTTAAACTCAGATCAATTTGATTTATTGATAATGCGGCAGGCCAATCTTATATCGCACACTGACCACTTGCTGGCCATTCTGACTGACTTGGTAACAGTGCAGCAAAGTTCCACAGATGGAAAGAAAACCACCAACAGATCCCCAGTGGGTTCCGTTCTGTATCCTCCTCCGTCCACACCAACATTACACTGTAGGGGAGTGACTTTTGGATAGGTGGTGTGTATTGTGTGACCGACACCACTAATGTGACCAGGCGATCCGTATAAACAAGATGAAGTTTGTTTTTAAACATGGAGGAGTTGAGTTGAGGAAAGGCAGAGCAATGGGGACTGAGATGAAGGTAAAGTTCTCTATATTGGAAGAGGAAATGTCAATGACACATCAGTTAGCAAGATGGAGTTTGTCTAAAAGATTGTGATTGCAAAATTAACAAGGAAGAATTTAGAGAGTTTTAGATTAATGGAACACCCTCCAAAGAGAATTAACCCATTCAAAAAAGTGACTTAAATGTGTGAGTGGGATTGGGACTAAAGTTCAGAGTAATTGTGTTGATTCAGGTCATTGCCAATGTTGGCTGTGATGGGCAGCGTGCCAGGCTGAAAGGGAGCTAATGGGATGGGTTTTGTTTAGTTTATTCCCTCGAGTTACTGACTGGGGTGAACTCTCCTGCTCTTCTTAAGCTACTGTCATGTGGCCTCCTGCATCTCCCAGAGAGAGCGGACCAGGGCTTGGTTTAAAGTCTCGTCTGATCATCCTCTGATAGAATTGTTCCGAATTCTCAATCATTTTGCTGAAGCAAATTGAGACAAACTATTCCGACTTGTGATATTCATTCTTCAGCACGACAAAGAAGAGATTATCGGGCCATTATCACATTGTTATTTAGGGAGCTTGCAGTGCACAAATTGGCCGATACATTTCCTACATTTAAATAGGGCCCAAGCTTTACAAAGGATTTAATTGGTTGTAAAGCACTTTGGGACAACTGGAGATGTCAGTAAAGGTCCGTATGGCTTGGATTTTATGGAGGTGAGAGTTCCTTGCTCATCATTCGGAGAGTCGGCGGGGACGACTCGACAACATTGCTGCCATTTCCTGCTCAAATTAACTCGGGTCCGCATTTGGAAAGAAGTCCCAGTCCCTCCATGCACAGCACTACAGTGGCTGAAAGAGGTACTGCAGCACTGTGCCTGAGACAATGTTCCAGGAACTGCATTGATGGTAAGTAGCAGTGTTCCCAGAAAGGGGCAGTCCAGTGGCGATTTTGGAGTTTTTAAATGTAAACCTCGAAGATTTATTGAGAAGAAAAGAAAATTTAACCACACACAATTACATAGTTAAAATTGATTTCACAATATTTTCCCCCAAAAGACTCCCTAATTGATCAGACTCATAAATAAAATTCTTCCAGGCAATACTCCCTAATATATGTTTAAATATCAAAATCCAGTTAATATTAACCAAGGCACAACTGCTGTAACTTGACTGAAAGTATCCCACATGATCTCTCAAACCACGTTTCCCTCAAATGTGAAAATCAAAGACCTTCAGAAACTGCTTTTCACAGTCCAATACATTTCCAGACTGCCTGGATGGTTGATTCAAACATCACGTACTCCCAGCCCAGAGCTGTTTCCAAGGGATCTTTCCCCAACAGCCAATCCCCAACCAGTTCAACAGCTCTCCTCACATATCCTTTTCCCTTTCATCTTCAATTCCAGTGTGTTCACTCTGTATGGACATTGTGGGCAATTCCCTTTGTCAGAGCAGAGCAGCAGGAGTAGGCCATTCAGCCCCTCGAGCCCTCTGTGTTATTCAACTGGGCTATGGCTGAGTGTTGACCTCAGCACCATTTTCCCTCACTATCCCCATAACCCTCAATATCATTGGCACCTAGAAATCCATCAATCAGTATGTCCTGCACTAGATTATGTGCTCGAGTCTGTGAAGTTGGATAATGTAACTTGTCCTTACTTATTACAGTGAGCTGGGTTCCATTCCAATCGATATCTCCCCTCACTTCACAATAGTAGATGGCAGCGTCACTGAGCTGAATGTTGCTGATTGTCAGAATGAAGCTGTTACTGGACATGTTTCGAGAAGACTGGAAACGCTCGGAGAAGCCAGGACCCCATCGTGTGTTGTTCAGTATCTCATCTGTTAAAATCCACTCGATGTAAGCTGGTTGTTGTCGGTACCAATGAACATCAGCGTATGTCACAGCGGCGTTATACAGGACGCACTGTAACCGTGCACTCTGACCCTGTCTGATAGGTTCTGGGGCAGGAGACTGGATAACCACTGGGGCATCTGCACCTTTGGAGAAACAATATTCATAACTTAAAAGAGTATTTTGGATTTACAAAGTAGCTCTGGTAGTTAACCATAGAATCGTTGGTGCCTCACGGCGCCGAGGTCCCAGGTGCGATCCCAGCTTTGGGTCACTGTCCGTGTGGAGTTTGTACATTCTCCCCGTGTCTGCGTGGGTTTCACCCCCACAACCAAAAGATGTGCAGGGTAGGTGGATTGGCCATGCCAAATTGGCCCTTAATTGGAAAAAATGAATTGGGTACTTGAAATTGTAAAAAAAACCACAGAATCACTGCAGTGGAGAAAGAGGCCATTCAGCCCATCCAGTCTGCACAAACCCTCTGGAAGAGCACCCTTCCTCGGACACTCCCCCACCATCCAAACAAAATCCTTAAATTGGCACCAATACCCATTTGAAGACCGCATTCCACCACCAGCATCAGGAGGGGGACTCCCCATTTGGATAAAAACTAACCCACTTCGTGTTTCTAATGGTGACCTGGGGGAGTTCCTCATTGTTAAGTACTGGCTGCCATGACATCAGGAAGGGGGAGGGGGGCCTGTGAAGAGCTACCACCCTGTCCAGGTTGCTTACCCCTCTTCCCACAATCTCAACCTATGACCCCAAACCCTCCCACAATCACCTTTGGTCCGAGTCCCTCAGCCTGAGCTTGTTGTGGGCCACTGGTTTGACTGGTGTTTGCAATGTGCAGCTCCCTGTCTCAGGCACCATGGCCATGTGGAAGGCCCACCGCTGTCTATGTATGTGCCTGATCCTTCACAAAGGAAGCAACATGGGCCTCTCCCTGGATCTCAGGCCAGTGAGTGAGAGACCCCATCACCTGTATCAAGAAGCGGGCTTTGTGTCCAAAAAAGTGTGAACATTTGAGACTTCTGAGAACCACAAGACAAACACGTGGTGTGAAGATTAATGAGAATAATGGAAACTGTACTTACTGGTTACATTCAGCTGTGTTCCATTCCCACTGATATCTCCCCACACTGAGCAGTAATAGACGGCAGTGTCACTGGGCTGCACGTTGCTGATTGTCAGGATGAAGCTGTTGGAGTCGATGTGTCTGGAAGGCTGGAAACGCTCAGAGAAACCTGAATCCCGGTCTACATAATTCTTTGCATCAAGTGCTAAAATCCTCTCCCTCTCTTTCCCTGGCAGCTCCCGGTACCAAGAAACTTTTGTGTATCTCACTGCGGCGTTCTGCATGGAGCAGTGGAACCGTGCAGTCTGACCCTCTGGGACACGTTCCACACTCAGAGGCTGGATAAGGACTGGAGGTTTCTTACCTTTAAGAGAAAAATATCAACAATTTATAAACAGGTGCTGAGGTTGCAGTCTGGGCTGATTCTCCGCTTTCCCAGCCGCGTGTTTCTCGGTGGCGCGCTGTTCCCAGGCAGCGCGATTCTGCCTTCCCGCTTGTCAATGGGATTTCCCATTGAAGCCATGCCACAGGGAAAGCCCCGGGCGAGGGGGCGCTGCCGGCGGCAATCGCAACGGCCAGAGAATTGCAGCCTTTCTTTCTGCTTTTCGTAGAAGTGCCACCCTCCGATCAGAGACTCGGGGGTCCTCGATCACAGGGTCAGACCCATTATTGACCTGTCAATCCCTCCATGCTCACATAATCCAATGGAGCTTCCCAAAAAGAAATGATGTGGGGTGTGGCTGCCTCTCCAGCCACCCGCTGAGTTCCCATCACCTCCACAAGATTCCACCCATTGTCCCGGCCGCACTGAAGCCGCCAGTTAATGTGTTCCTCACTCACATTCAAAGTCTGGGGCAACTATTTTGTGGCCCTTGTCCTATTAGCTGAAGGAGTTGCTCAATTCAAGAACAAACCTTTGTTTCTTTAGTCCACATTCCAGCAATTCTCATTGATGATTGGAAAGTGAGCATTGAGCTGCTCAATAGTTCAATAAATCATTGTCGATGCCACCAATCTGTGTGGTCAGGACTGCAGGGAACAAAGCTCAGGAAGAGTTCCCACCTCCGGGAGGGGAAGGCAAAGACAGCAAGCTGGAAAATCTCACACACCTGATGGCCCACACCCTGTGATTCTAAAAGAGATCGCTGCAGATTTAGAGAATGCACTCGTTACAAATTTCCCAAATTCCTTCATTTTAGGAACAATCCACGGGGACATCGGCCGGTATTCTGCGCTCGAGGCCGCTGAGATCGGGAAACCCGCTGGGATCGGCGCCGGGCGACAGACCCGTTCCCATTCTACCAGCCACGCCCCCCCCCCCCCCCCCCCTGCAACCTGAAACCTTCTTCCTCACTATTAACCACCAGCTCAATCTTTGTGTCTTTCACAAACTTACTGATCCTCCCTCCACATTCTCATCTGTATCAAACTTCAGCAACGTCTCTCTCTTTTCATCAAGATTCAAGTTCTGGGCGGTCAAGTCACTGTTTTTAAACTCAGTGTTTGTGCAATAACATTATTTGGAATAAAAGTAATAAAGCATCGACATTACTCACTGGTTACATTCAGCCGGGTTCCATTCCCAAAGATTTTCCCCCAAATCCCACAGATATAGACAGCGGAGTCACCGGGCTTCACATCTCTGACTGTCAGAATGTAGCTGTTACCGGGAACATCTCTGGAAGGCTGAAACCGATCATACAGACCTGTCACCCGGGAAACTTCGCCATTTGCATCATGACTCAATATCCATTCCTGACTTTGTGAGCGGTACCAATGTACATTGTATAAATCCACAGTCTGCCCTACATTCTTGCTCTGTAAGTCACACAGAAACGTCACTGTTTCACCCTCAGGCACTTTCACAACTTGAGGAGATTGGATAAGAACCGCCCCTGTCACATGACCTGTGAACAGAAAATAACTGAAGATCAGAACAAATAAGAAAATACAAAATAGAAGCTGAAACACAAGTTAGTATAAAATCCCGTGTAGATCAGGAATTAATATTGTGCATTGTCATCAGTAACTTGTAGCCCAGTTGCTTTATCCACACCCTGAACTTCACTGTCTCACATCACACTGTACTGACCAATAATGTCAGCCCAGCATTTTGTGCTCAAAGCCTCGCGTCTCAAGTGGGATTTGAACTGAGCCAAGATGGACACAGTGGGGAGGATTTGAGGGACAGAACGATGTCCTGGAGGTGGGTCAGATTGACCAAATGTGTGCTGGAGTTATGAATGGCTGCTTGCAGGCCTTAGAGCCAGGAACAGAATGTATTCAGCCAGGAGCAGTGCAGTTTCCTCTGTTAAGCGTGGTCCAAGTTTAAATTATTGATATAAATGGTAAACAAGAGTCATCCCAGCACAGAACATTGTAGAGCTCCAATTCCCGTCTTCTCTCATTCATTTGTTTATTACCTTATCAAAGGAAATCTAAATATATTACATCTACAAGTTTACCTATGTCTACTCTCTTAGTTAGCTCTTCAAAGAATTCTGTTCAGTGGCATGGTAACACAGAGGTTAGCACTACTGCCTCACAGCACCAGGGACCCAGGTTCAATTTTGGCCTCGGGTGACTGTCTGTATGGAGTTTGCATCATCTCCCCGTGTCTGTGTGGGTTTCCTCCGGGTGCTCCGGTTTCCTCCCACAGTATAAAGATATACAGGTTAAATAGATTGGCCATGGAAAATTGCCCCTTAGTGTTCGGTTACGGGGATAGGGTGGGGGCCTGACCCTGTGTCATGTGCTCTTTCAGAGGGTCGGTGCAGGCTGGATGGGCTGAATGGCCTCCTTCTGCACTGTGGGGATTCTCTGAGTCTATGAATTGATTTGGTCAAGAATGACACGTCCATTTCAAGTCCATGTTGACTATTCATTCTTCTGTTTGTTTTTTAGAGTCTAGATTTTTTTAGTGGTAATTTCATTATGTTTCATACAACTTATGTGATACCAACTTGTCTATAATTCCCAGGACATGTTATATTTCCTTTCTTAAGTGCAACATTTCTCTTCATTTTATTTTAATTGAGATTTCTAATCACATTGTTGGATGTCATTTCCTGTCTGACTTCACTCTCTTTCCTGGCTTCTTGTGGTTTCGCATCAAGGATCCTATCAGAAGCTGAGAAAGATAAAATCCAAAAGTCTATGAAAATTGATAAAATAATCATCTCCCATTGGGCACGCTGGGTGTGGTAGTATGTATTGGGGGTCATGTGGGACTGGAAGCCCTAATGGCATTGGCTGACAGATCCCGGGTCCTGGTTGGCCGTTGACCTCAAGCTCCGCCCTGAAGGCGAAGTATAAGAAGCCGGTGTCTTCCCCCGCAGGCCAGTTTACTATCGGGCTGTTGGGGAACAGACACGCTTAATAAAGCCTCATCGACTTCACTCTATTCGTCTCATGGAGTCTTTGTGCGCTACAATTTATTAAGCGTGTCTGTTCCCCAGCAGCCCGATAGTAAAACTTTCCATTCTCCCGGAGTTGACTAGGCATGGCGTCTCGTGGCCGTTAATTAGGACCGTTGTCGTCGTCGTCTGGAGAGTCCGGGGCCGAGCCTGACAGAGCGTAACCGAAGCGAGCCGTGGTTGTAGTAGTGGGGTGGGGTCCGTTGTTGCCGTCCAAGATGGCGTCGGGGATGGACAAAATGGCTGCCCCCATACATCGCACGTGGCTGAGGGGTCACAAGATGGCGTCGGGGGTGGACAAAATGGCCGTCCCCATGCGTCGTACAGGCCGGGGGCGGTCCAAAATGGCGGCGCCCCTCCTCCCCTCGTGGTGGTCGGGACCCAATATGGCGGCATCTGCGGGTCGCACATGGTGTGCTGGGGGGTCTGGGGAGCGCTAGGACCGCGCGGAGTTCCTTCACTGCGAGCGCCAGGGCCGCGGGCGCTAGGACCGCGCGGAGCTCCCTCACTGCGAGCGCCAGGGCCGCAGGCGCTAGGACCGCGCGGAGCTCCCTCGCCGGGGACAGCGGGGGTCGGGGCCCAAGCCGGCGGCGCCGGCGGGTCAGGCGCGGGGCCGCGAGCGCAAGGAGCGCGAGGAGCTCCCTCACCGGGGACAGCGGCGGTCGGGGCCCAGGTAGGCGGCGCCGGCGGGTCAGGCGTGGGGCCGCGAGCGCAAGGAGCTCCCTCACCGGGGACAGCGGCGGTCGGGGCCCAGGTAGGCGGTGCCGGCGGGTCAGGCGTGGGGCCGCGAGCGCAAGGAGCTCCCTCACCGGGGACAGCGGCGGTCGGGGCCCAGGTAGGCGGCGCCGGCGGGTCAGGCGTGGGGCCGCGAGCGCAAGGAGCTCCCTCACCGGGGACAGCGGTGGTCGGGGCCCAGGTAGGCGGCGCCGGCGGGTCAGGCGTGGGGCGCGGGACGGGGGTGAGGGTGGCGTTCGGGACGCGAAAAACCCCTTCCTCTCCGTGGAGAGTGTTGGCCGGCACCCAAATCGGGAGCGCCGGCGGCGGGTCGTACATGGACTGCGGGGAGGGGGGTTGGGGAGCGTAGGCGGCGTGCAGGGCTCCCAGTTCTCCCGGGGCCGCGGTGGTCGAGACCCAAAATGGCGGCGTCTGCGGGTCGCACATGGCGTGCTGGGGGGGTTGGGAGGCGTAGATTGCTTGTAGGGCTCCCTGTGGCCCCGGGACGGCGGCGACCTCGTGGGATCGGCACACCACCGCATAATGGCCCTTTTTCCCGCAGCTTTTGCAGATGGCTGCGCGGGCCGGACAGCATTGTCGGGGGTGCTTCGCCTGGCCGCAGAAATAACAGCGGGCGCCCCCGGTGCGACTCGGCGTTTGGACTGCTCAAGCCTGTGGGGTGTCCGAGGGGGGGGTAGGGAGTTTGCCGCGACGGGTACGTACGGGGCCCAATGGCCTGCCGCGCGGTCGGGGCCGTAGGCGCGGGTATTACGCGCGGCGACGTCTAGGGAGGCTGCTAGGGCCCGTGCCTCTGAGAGTCCTAGCGACACTTTTTCTAGAAGTCTTTGGCGGATTTGGGAGGATTGCATACCTGCCACAAAAGCGTCGCGCATTAACATGTCCGTGTGTTCGTTTGCATTCACCGACGGGCAGCTGCAGGCTCGTCCCAAAATCAGCAGCGCGGCGTAGAACTCGTCCATCGATTCTCCGGGAGCTGGTAGCGAGCGTAGATTTGGTTAACTGGGCGAACGTAGAGACTTCTCAGTGCTGTGAACGCTGTTTGGAAATCGTCGGTGTCTTCAATGAGGGTGAAAATCTCCGTGCTCACCCTCGAGTGCAGGACCTGCAGTTTTTGTTCGTCTGAGACTCGGCCTGTGGTCGATCTGATGTAGGCCTCGAAGGCTACATCACGCTTAATAAAGCCTCATCGACTTCACTCTATTCGTCTCATGGAGTCTTTGTGAGATACACTGGGTAAACTGATCTCCTGACCCAACGATCGTCCAACAATCAAACTGGATCTCGAGAATTTCTGACCACTTTGAGTTCCCAACGCCCCCTGCAGCCTACGGCAACGTTACTGGATTCAGGACCCTCAACGCAAGGGGCAGGGTTCTGACCCTCTGGTGGGCAGAACATTCCAAGGTGGCTTTCTGAGATTGTCAACTCTGCTGAGGCACCGAGTGGGACCTCTTCACATCCCCCTCAACATCACCACAGGATTCCCATTGGGAAGCTCGGATCACTCACACTAATTAGATCAGGAAACATGCTCACAAAATTCCTGACTGAAGCATAGAGGCAGAAAAATGCCTGGAGTTGTGTCAGAGTCACTTCAGCCTTCAGCATCTGTACATTAAACATCCTCCTCAGTGTGCTGACCCCCTCAGCTATCCCTACACCTCCCATTCCCAGTCACACAGCCAGCAGTAAATAGGGGCACACGTTTGGGGGAAAGGCTTCAATAGGGTGACTGTTCCTATGAGACGGATCAGGCTCCTCACGGACATGAAAGGGGTCTGGAGGATTTTGGGATGATAATTCAGGAGCAGTTTATGAATGGTGGATTTGAGGAAGAAATCCGCTGGCAAATTAATTCCCTCCATTTAACATTCTAGGACAGTAAATAATCCAATGAAAATCATCACGCAAATCAGGAGAAATGGGAATAAAAGAATTAACGAGGTTTTGTTAATTTTAAAATTAAATTTAGAGTACCCAAGGAGCAATTTGGAATGGACAATCCATCTACCCTGCACATCTTTGAGTTGTGGGGGTGAAACCCACGCAGACACGGGGAGAATGAGCAAACTCCACACAGACAGTGACCCGGGGTCGGGTTTTAACCCAGGTCCTCAGCTCCCTAGGCAGCAGTGCTAACCACTGTGCCACCGTGCCGTCCAACGATGTTTTAAACATGAAGAGTGAGACAATTGTGTCTGTGGATTGCCGGCCGCTGGAGTTTCAGAGTGGGATCACTGAGCTGGGGGCTCAGTGTTGTCTCTGACGCTGTATTTTCCCATTGAACCATGAGAACCCCAAACTATCCCAACTCTTAAACAGGAAAATCTGACTAAAAACACACATCACCCCCAATAACCAGAAAATCAACTCAAAAACATAACGATGTGCAAGCAGCCCCAGGTTACTTACCCACCACCATACAGAGGGTGAGAGTCAGAACAGAGAGAGCTGGGCAAAACATTCCAAACAAAGTCCTTTTGCAAACACACAATTCTTGTTTCTTTCACACACTCTTCTATTCGATGTTGCTGTGAATGATTGCGGGATGTCTCAATATTACTTCCTATTTTTACTTCTAGAGGTGTGACAGCACGGTGACATTGAGGTTATGACTGCTGCCTCACAGCGCCAGTCACCCGGGTTAGCAATGCTATCTCACAGTGCCAAGGACCCGGGTCAGCTGCTATCTCACAGTGCCATGGACCCGGGTCAGCACGGCTGTCTCATAGTGCCAAGGACCCGGGTCAGCACAGCTGTCTCATAGTGCCAGGGACCCGGGTCAGCACAGCTGTCTTACAGCGCCAGGGACACAAGTTCAATTCCAGTCTTGGGTGACTGTGTGGAATTTGTACATTCTCCCCGTGTCTGCGTGGGTTTCCTCCGGGTGCTCCGGTTTCATTCCACAGAGAAAAGATGCACAGGTTAGGTGGATTGGTCATGCTGAATTGTCCCTCAGTGTCCAAGGCTATGCAGGTTAGGTGGACTGGCCATGCTAAATTGTCCCTCAGTGTCTAAAGATGTGCAGGTTAGGTGGATTGGTCATGCTAAATTGCCCGTACTATTCAAAAGCTTACATGGTGACATGGGGATAGATGTTGGGCGGCACGGTAGCACAGTGGTTAGCACTGTTGCTTCACAGCTCCAGGGTCCCACGTTCGATTCCCGGCTTGGGTCACTGTCTGTGCGGAGTCTGCACGTTTTCCCCCGTGTCTGCGTGGGTTTCCTCCGGGTGCTCCGATTTCCTCCCACAAGCCGCGAAAGATGTGTTGTTGGTGAATTGGACATTCTGAATTCTCCCTCTGTGTACCCGGACAGGCGCCGGAATGTGGCGACTAGTGTTAACGTAAGCCTACTTGGGACAATAAAGATTATTAAAAAACAAAATTAAGTGTGGAGGAGTGGGCCTTGGTGGGGGGCTCGTTCACAGGGTCAATATCGACTCAATGGGCCCAATGGCCTCCTCCTGCACTGTCGGGAATGTTTCTGTGATTCTCTGATTCATTCCCATGGAACAGATTGGGTTACTGAGGGACATTAAAGTGGTTTTGGGGATGATAATTCAGGAGCCCCAGCAGCAGACTTCAGCAAGGTTCACCCTGCGTCTCCACAGATACTCGGAGAGCTCGTCAGTACTGAGCAGTGGAAATGGCTCCATTTTATTCTATAGACAATGGTCTCCATCCCCTCACTCTGATGGTGTTTTTTAAAAATAAATTTCGAGAACCCAATTCATTTTTTCCAATAAAGGGGCAATTTTGTGTGGCCAATCCACCTACCCTGCACATCTTTGGGTTGTGGGGGTGAAACCCACGCAAACACGGGGAGAATGTGCAAACTCCAGAGCCGGGATCGAACCTGGGACCTCGGCAACGTGCTAACTACTGCGCCACCGTGCTGCCCTCCTGATTCCAGGGATGGCAGGACTGACGTATGAGGAGAGATTGATTAGGTTAGGATTGTTTTCGCTGGAGTTCAGACGAATGAGGGGGGATCTCTTAGAGACTTATAAAATTCTATTTATCTAATTCTAGTCGCCATAAATGCCACCTTATTGATCGAGATCGTAACTCCTCTGAACCTTGAATGAAAATTTGAATGGAACCTCTGCCCCTCCCACCCTTTCCTCAGTCTCGTCTGATCCCTAATTGGCAAATATGTCTCCTGCAAGAAGACTACTTCTGCGCGGAGAGTCCGCAAATGAGTAAACACCCGAGACCTTTTAACCCGACCATTACCCCCTCACCTTCCCTTTCTGTGGTCCACCTTGAACTTGAACACAGGGAAGTGCGTGACAATGAGCTACCTGTGAACCACTGACCTGAGAATACAGGAAGAAAGAATGGGAACCTCAACCGGTCCATGAACCGCCTCATCCCTTCCCCTCCCCAGGGGGGGGGGGGTTCCGACTTGTATAACCTTCCGTAGAACTCCCTGAAGACTTCATTGACCCTCTCTGGGCTCAGCACCATGTTGCCTTCCCTATCCCGCACTCCCCCAATCTCTCTGGCCGCCTCCCTCCTGCGCAGCTGGTGCGCCAGCCTCCTACTCGCCTTCTCCCCATACTCATAAACTGCCCCCTTCGCTTTCCTCAGCTGCACCTCCGCCTTCCCCGTGGACAGCAAGTCAAACTCCGCCTGTAATTTCCGGCGCTCGTTCAACATCCCCCCTCTGGGGCCTCCGCGTACCTCCTATCTACCCTGAGTATCTCTCCCACCAGTCTCTCCCTCTCCGCCCTCTCCTTCTCTCTGTGGGACCTAATGGAGATTAACTCTCCCCTACTGACCGCCTTCAGAGCCTCCCAAACCACTGCCACCGTCACCTCTCCTATGTCATTCGTTCCCACATAATTCTCAATACTCCTCCTTATCCGCCCGCACACCTCTTCGTCCGCCAGCAGCCCCACATCCAGTCGCCAGAGAGGGCGCTGACCCCGTTCCACCCCAGTCGCAGGTCCACCCAGTGCGGGGCATGGTCCGAGACCGCAATGGCCGATCTTTCTACCCCCTCCACCCTGGGATTAACTCAACACAAAGAAGTCTATTCGTGAATAGACTTTATGGACATGGGAAAAAAAGGAAAACTGCTTCATCCTTGGCCGTGTAAACCTCCAGGGGTCCACTCCCCCCCATCTGGCCCATGAACTCCCACAAGGCCCTGGCCGCCGCCGGCCTCTTTCCCGTTCTGGATTTGGAACGATCCAAGCCCAGATCCAAGACCGTATTAAAGTCCCCTCCCATAATCAGTTGACTTATCTCCAAGTCCGGGATCCTACCCAGTACGCGCCGCATATGGTCCGCATTGACCCAGTTCCGGGCATATATATTCACTAACACCACCCGAGCCCCCTGCAGCTTGCCACTCACCAATATCTACCTGCCCCCCTTGTCCGCCACGATACTCCCCGTCTCAAACGCCACTCATTTACTGACCAAAATAGCCACTCCACTGGTCTTTGAGTCCAACCTCGAGTGAAACACCTGTCCAACCCATCCTTTCCTTAGCCTCGTCTGGTCCGCGAGCTTTAAGTGCGTCTCTTGCAACATGGCCACGTCTACCTTCAACCCCTTCAAATACGAGAACACGCGGGACCGCATGACCGGCCCATTCAGGCCCCTCACGTTCCATGTGATCAGCCTGCTTGGGGGGGGTGGGGGGGTAACCATCCCCCCATCCCGCCGACTAGCCATCTCCCTTTTTCGGCCAACCGCGTGCCCCGGCCTCCCTCCTCCAGCTCTCCCCCCGGCCGACTCTCCATCCATACCCCTCACCTGGCTCCCCTTCAGTCAGCAAAGCAGCACCCCTCCCCCCTTCCCCCCCAAACCCCCCCCCCCCCCCAACCTCCCCCCCCCCCCCGGCCAAGCATCCGCTTAGCTCTGGTTTCCCCCCCATTTTGCTTCCGTGAGTCAGCTCACCCATGCTGATCCCGGCCGCTCCCGCCTCTATATATCCACCCTTAACTTGTTGCCCCCTTCGGGCCACCCAATCCCCCCACTCCCCCACAGGGTAGAGGGAGAAGCGCCATCTGGGACCTCCCCGTGCCCCGGACAGCCCGTCCCGGGCGATTCCCACCCCCTAGCACCGAACACCTGTAAAACAAAACACCTGGAAAACAAGCAAAACAAACAACAAACCCCAACCAAACTAGGGCAGACGTGCCCATAAACTTATGCTTTACCCGCAGTCCTCCCCTCGGCCCCTCCCCACCCGCACATTTCACCCCCATACAACAGTCCCTTAGTTCAGGTCCGGCTTCTCCTGCCTGATGAACGACCACGTCTCGTCTGGGGTATCAAAATAGTGTTGCCTGTCCTGGTATGTTACCCACAGTCTCGCCGGGTGCAGGAGCCCAAACCTCACCCCTTTAGCGTGAAGGACCGCCTTTGCCCGGTTAAACCCTGCATGCCTCCTCGCCAGCTCATCTCCCAGGTCCTGGGAAATTCGGATCTCGCCACTCTCCTACTTCATGCTCCGCTCTTTCTTCGCCCACCGCAGGACTCGCTCCCGGTCTGCCAAGCGCTGAAACCGTATCACCATCGCCCTCGGTGG
The DNA here is from genome assembly GCF_047496885.1 of Scyliorhinus torazame. NCBI lineage: Eukaryota > Metazoa > Chordata > Chondrichthyes > Carcharhiniformes > Scyliorhinidae > Scyliorhinus > Scyliorhinus torazame. Next base: position 412,133,371 of record NC_092707.1, read on the forward strand.
CTCGTTTACCCTCGGCTTTCCAGCGAGAACCCTGTGCGCCCCATCCAGCTCCAAGGGCCGTGGGAAGGCCCCCGCGCCCATCAGCGTCCCCAATATTGTGGCCACGTACGTGCTCGCGTCCTCCCCCTCCGCTCCTTCAGGAAGGCCCAGGATCCGCAGATTGTGGCACCGAGATCTGCACTCAAGGCCATCCAGCCTCTCCTGCCATCTGTTATGGAGCGCCTCGTGCGCCTCCACTTTCACCGCCAGGCCCAGGATCTCGTCCTCGTTCTCCGCCACCTTCCTCCTCACCTCCTTGATCTCCTTTTCCTGCGCCTTCTGGGTCACAACAATTCTCTCTATGGAGGCCAGCATCTGCCTTTTCAGCTCCATGAAGCAGTTTTTCAGGAGCTCCTGCTGTTGTCTGGCCCACTGGGCCCACACCTCCCGATATTCTCCGGCCGCCATTTTGTCCTCCCGGACCTTCTCGACCTTCTTCCCCGGGTTCGCGCATCTGCCGGCTCCGCTCCTGGTCCTCTCCATGCACCAGCGGGGGGGGGGGCTCTCCCACGTCTGTTCCCATGCCGGACCCTCCTGTTAATTGCCGCCGCCGCTCCTTTTAGCGGCCCGAAACACCGATCCCGGCGGGAGCTGCCGTTCGCGTGACCTAGCAGGTCATGGCCGCTACTGGAAGTCTACACACAATATTTAGGTGTGGCCGCACCAAGGCCCTGTATAATTGCAAAAACCCATTCCTGCTCCTGTACTCGAAACCTCTCGCAATGAAGGTCAACATGCCATTCGCCTCCTTTACCACCTGCTGTACCTGCATGCTTACCTTCAGCGAATGGTGCACAAGGACACCCAGGTCCCGCTGCACACTCCCCTCTCCCAATTTACAACCATTCAGGTCGTAATCTGCCTTCCTGTTTTTGCTTCCTCACACTTATCCAAATTCTACTGCATCTGCCAATGATTTGCCCACTCTCCCAACCTGTCCGGATCATGCTGTAGGATCCCTGCATCCTCATCACAATTCACCCTCCCACCCAACTTGGTGTCACCTACAAACATTGAGATGTTACATTTTGTTCCCTCATCCAAATCATCAATATCTCTTGTGAATAGCTGAGGTCCCAGTATCGGTCTGTGTGGTACCCCACTAGTTACTGCCTGCCAATTTGAAAAGGACCCAATAATCTGTGCTCTTTGTTTCTGCTCTCCCAACCAGTTTTCTATCCACCTCAATACACTTCCCCCAATTCCATGCACTTTAATATTGCACGAGAATTTCTGATGCGGGACTTTGTCAAATGTCTTCTGAAAGTCCAAATATATCACATCGACTGGCTCCCCCTTGTCAACTCTACTACATACATTTTCAAAGAATTCCATTCGATTTGTCAAGCATGATTTCCCCTTCATAAATCCATGCTGACTCTGACTGATCCTGCCACTGCTTTCTAAATGTCCACTACAAAGTTCTTGATAATGGATTTGAGAATTTTCCCCACTGCCAATGTTAGGATTACTGGTCTATAATTCCCTGCTTTCTCTCTGTCTCCCTTTTTGAATATTGGAGTGACATTAGCCACCCTCCAATCAGCAGGGACTGCTCCAGAGTCTATAGAATCCTGGAAGATGACCACCAATGCATCCACTATTTCCAGAGCCACTTCCTTCAGTATTCTGGGATGTAGGTTATCAGACCCTGGGGATTTATCCGCCTTCAGTTCCATCAATTACCCCAACGCCATTTCTCTCCTAATATTGATCTCCCTCAATTCTTCCCTCTCACTCAGCCTTTCATTCTCCAACATTCCTGGTATCTAATTTGTCCTCTTTTGTGAAGATAGAACCAAAGTATGTATTCCATTGCTCAGCCATTTCTTTGTCACCAATTATACATTCCCCCATTTCTGTCTGTAGGGGGCCGACATTTGTCTTTACCAATCTCTTTCTCTTTATGTATTATAGAAACAGTTATAGTCTGTCTTTATGTTCCCTGCAAGCTTACTTTCGTATTGTATTTTCCCCTTGTTAATCAATCTCTTGATCCTTTTTTCTTGAATTCTTTACTGCCCCCAATCCTCAGACTTATTATTTTTCTTGGCCAATCTGTGTGCTTCTTCCTTGGATCGGATACTATCCCTAATTTCCTTTGTAAGACAGAGATTGGTCCTCTTACCCAAGCGAGGCCAGCAGCGCGGGTTCAATTCCTGTACCAGCTGAGGTTATACATTCAGGCCTCGCCTTCTCAACCTTGCCCTCGCCTGAGGTGTGGTGATCCTCAGGTTAAATGGGCTGACAATTGGCAAATAACATTTGCGCTACACAAGTGCCAGGCAATGACCGTCTCCTACAAGAGAGGATCTAACCATCGGTCCTGGACATTCAATGGCATTACTATCGCTGAATCCCCCACAGTCAACATCCTGGGGGTTACCATTCATCAGAATCTGAACTGGACTAGCCATATTGATATTGTGGCTACCAGGACAGGTCAATGGCTAGGAATCCTATGGTGAGTAACTCACCTCCTGACCCCCAAGGCCTGTCCACAACCTACAAGGCATAAGTTAGGAGTGTAATGGAATACTCTCCACTTGCCTGGATGAGTGCAGCTCCAACAGCACTCAGGACAAAGCAGCCCGCTTGATTGCTCCTCCTTCCACAGATATTCAAACCCTCCACCACTGACAAGCAGTGGCAGCCGTGTGTACCATCAACAAAATGCACTGCAGTAACTCACCAAGGTTCCTTAGACAACACCTTCCAAACCCCCAACCACTACCATCTAGAAGGACAAGAGCAGCAGGTACCTGGGAACCCCACCAGCTGGAGGTTCCCCTCCAAGTCACTCACCACCCTGACTTGGAAATATATCGCCGTTCCTTCACTGTCACTGGGGCAACATCCTGGAATTCCCTCCCTAGCAGCACAGTGGGTGCACCTACACGCCAGGGACTGCAGCGATTCAAGAAGGCAACTCACCCCCACCTTCTGAAGGGTAACTAGGGATGGGCAATAAATGCCGGCCTAACCAGCGATGCCCCGTAAATAAATATAAAAACATCTAAATCCCCAACCCCAAAGTTGTGAGTGAAGTGCAGCTCGCCAGGTGAGGCCCTCCCTCTGGTGTCCAGTGTTGAATGGGCCCGGTTGAATTATCTGTCGGTGGAGCACCGTGAACATGATTTCAGAGAGCTGGGTGTTTGATCAGCATATCTGAGACGCAAAGGGGTAAACGTGGTGCCAAACATTCACCCGGCATCGACCCCGGCACCCGGCATCGACCTCGTCACCCGGCATCGACCCCGGCACCGACCCCGGCAGCCGGCACCGACCCCGGCACCCGGCATCGACCCCGGCACCCGGCACCGACCCCGGCACCCGGCATCGACCCCGGCACCGACCCCGGCACCCGGCACCGACCCCGGCAGCCGGCATCGACCCCGGCAGCCGGCACCGACCCCGGCACCCGGCATCGACCCCGGCACCCGGCATCGACCCCGGCACCCGGCATCCGAACAGTCGGGATTTAGGTGTCCGGGAATCCTCAGTGTTTGTCCCAGAGGAACTGGATGAACATTCTCTGGATTTCTGTGACAGAGTCAGGGGGAGGGGCCAATGTGACCAGCCGGTACCACAACATGGAGGCATCAGCTGGTTTATGACCAGAACTCGGCCCCTGTAAGACAGCACTCGGAGCAGTCCTGTCCACTCTCTCAGGCGAGCGGTGGCCTTGGCCTCCAGCTCCTGCCAGTTAGCCGGCCAGGATTCCTCAGCCGGACAAAGATGGACGCCCAAGTAGAGGCGGCTGGTCCTGCTCCAGGTGAAAGGCCTGATCTCCTCTAGGAGGGATGTCCATCCGCCCCGGACTGACCCGGAGTCAGGAGCACTCCAGTGGATCCAGGGAGGAGACGCAGCTTCCGCTGCAGGTCAGCAAGGTTCATGAACATGAGGACATGTCATCAGCGGAGGCCAGAAGGACCACTCCAATGCCCAGCTGGCACAGAACCAATCCGGACCACCTCCTCCGCAGGAGGCGCTGAACATGGGCTCAACAACAGGAAGACTCCTTCAATCACCACCAGAGACAATGATTGGGTTCAACAATCATTGACAAATTAATTGCTGCTTATTTTCTCCTGACTCCGAGTTTCCGGAGGTGCTGGGTGCTTTGAGACAGAAAGTCTCGTAGCAGGTAGCCTTATCCATGCTGGGTGGTCAGGGAGCATTTTCCATATCTCCTGTAGTATCCAGAGTTATGCGTGTGCTGTCTGTGGTTCCTGGAGGAGGCCCTCACAGAGATGTACTCCTCTGGAATCAGATCCACATTCCAGTTCTGTAAAAGTCATTTAGATCCGAAACGTGTTTCCCTCTCCAAATACACTGCCAGACTTGCTGAGGTTATCCAGCATTTTCTGTTTATAGTCCATGGGCACCGTGCCCACCACCTGCCCACCCACCCTGACCCCGTCACAATTGTACCCATGGCAAGGGTAATATCGGGAGGCCGACCTGTCCACTGGGCCAATAGAGGCCATTAATTGGCCAAACATTTTGCCACCACTGGCATTGAACCAGCAGCAGGAGAAATCCAAAGCTGACCTGCAGCCGGGCAGCTTTCATTGGGTGGGCTGCTGGCGAGCGAGGGGGCTCCTCCTTTATGCCCCCATTGGGCCTATCTGGGCAATGCCCCCAAGCTCTTCCCCACACCCCCCTGCCCCCACCCCCCAGTGAAGTTCCTCATCCTCAAACCATTCCTGTCAATCTTTTCTGCATTTTCTCCAATGCCTTCACATCCTTTCTAAAGTGTGGTGCCCAGAGCTAGACGCAAACCTCCATTGAGACTGGACCCGTCATTTATAAAGGTTCACTAGACCATCCTTGCTTTTAGTCGACATCACAATATACATGAACGATCTGGAAGAAGGAACTGAAGGCACTGTTGCCAAGTCTGCAGATGATACAAAGATATGTCGAGGGACAGGTCGTATTGAGGAAGCAGGGGGGCTGCTGATGGACTGGGACAGGCTGGGAGAGTGGGCAAAGAAGTGGCAGGTGGAAAACAATCTGGAAAAGAGGTTATGCATTTTGGTAGGAAGAATGGAGGCATAGACTATTTCGAAATAGGGAGATGCTTCGGAAATCAGAAGCACAAAGGGACTTGGGAGTCCTTGTTCACGATTCTCTTAAGGTCAATGTGCATCTTCAGTTGGCAGTTAAGAAGGCAAATGAAATGTGAGCATTCATGTCGAGAGGGCTAGAATACAAGACCAGGGGTGTTCTTCTGAGGCTATATAAGGCTCTGGTCAGACCCCATTTGGAGTATTGTGAGCAGTTTTGGGCCCCGTATCTATGGAAGGATGTGCTGGCCTTGGAAAGGGTCCAGCTGAGGTTCACAAGAATAATCCCTGGAATGAAGAACTTGTCATATGAAGAATGGTTGAGGACTCTCGGTCTGCACTCAGAGTTTAGAAGGATGAGGGCGGATCTCATTGAAACTTACAAGATACTGCGGGGCCTGGATAGAGTGGACTTGGAGAGGATGGTTCCACTCGAGGAGTTTCCACGTGGAGAGGAGTTTCAAAATAGCGACAGCGATTGCTTATTCAGTCAAAGAGAGATAATGGCTTCCCAGCCAGGGATTTTCCTGCCCGGCTTGGGAATGCTCCAAAGCATACTTCCCCATCTCATTTCATTTTCATTTCATTTCATTTTCATTTCATTCATTTCATTTCAAGCATACTTCCCCATGGTGAGAAGTAGAATATCGGGACTGAGTTTCGGGTGAGTTCAGGTTGATGAAGGGTGGAAGATGTGAGGCTGGCCTGGAGGGCATTAGGGGCGTTCTATTTGAAAGTGAGCAATGACAAGGGTTTCAGATGGATGGGGGTTGTTGGGGGATTCGGGGGAGGCAGCCAAAGTATGTCCTCAGTTTACAACATCACATTTTCCTTTGCACCACAATTGGGACAATCTGTAAATAAAAAGAGGATCTCTGTCAAGCCTATTTGTCCTTGTATTTCTCTTCAGGAGGCAGTGGTGTAGTGGTATTGTCACTGGACTAGTAAACCAGACACCCAGAGTAATACTGTGGAGACACAGGTTCAAATCCCACCAGATGGACAAATTTGAATTGAAGGAAATAAATCTGGAATTAAAAATCGAAAGATGTCCATGAAACCATTGTCGATTATCATAAAAACCCATTGGGTTCACTAATGTCCTCGAGGGAAGGAAATCTGCCGTTCTTACCTGGTCTGGCCTACATGTGACTCCAGACCCACAGTACTGTGGTTGATTCTTTACTGCCCCCTCAAGGGCAATGAATCAATAAATGCAGGCCCGGCCTGCCCCGCCCACATCCCGTGGAATAAAAAACCTGTTGCCAGACAGACTGCAATGATTGTATATTTTTTAAATGACTTCCTCAAATGTTTCAACGCAGACTTCAGTGGAGAAGTGACAAGGCCAGCAGCATTGTGCACCCTGCTATTGGACAGTCAAATGTGCAGAGGCCACAACTCCACAAACAAAAGCGCGCATTCAGACATGTTCAATCCGAGGAGGTCACAAGGTTGATTGATGCAGGTAGGGCAGTGGATGTTGTCTATATGGACTTCAGTAAGGCCTTTGACAAGGTCCCTCATGGCAGACTAGTACAAAAGGTGAAGTCACACGGGTCAGAGGTGAGCTGGTAAGATGGGTACAGAATTGGTTCGGTCATAGAAGGCAGAGAGTAGCAATGGAAGGATGCTTTTCTGATTGGAGGGCTGTGACTAGCGGCGTTCCACAGGGATCAGTGCTGGGAACTTTGCTGTTCGTAGCAGATATAAATGATTTAGAGAAAATGTAACTGGTCTGATTAGTAAGTTTGCAGACGACACAAAGTTTGGTGGAATTGCGGATAGCGATGAGGACTTTCAGAGGATACAGCAGGATTTAAATCGTTTGGAGACTTGGGCGGAGAGATGACAGGTGGAGTTTAATCAGGGCAAATGTGAGGCCTGTTCCTGTGCTGTACTTTTCTTTGTTCTTTGTTCTTTATTCAAAAATAAACTCCTGTGGTATTGTTTAAAGTTCAACTTCCCCTTTTACAGCTTCCTCAGTGACATTTCCATCAAGAAGGGGTTTGTGTCCTTTCCATATACGGCCAGCACTGAAAACTGAGTCAGCAACAAACTCGGATGTATTTCTTATCAAAGTTGCTATTCTGGAAGGAAGGTACCTGAATAAAGAGCCAAAAAAAGAACAGTTACATTTCTGTAGCACCTTTTCACATCAGCTGGACTTGTCCCAGTACATCACAGCAGCTGTCTGCCGAGTAAAGTAGGAAATTCAGCAGCTCATTTTCACCCAACGGTATCACAATGGCAGGTTTTACATTGTCATAGAATTGCTACAGTGCACAAGGAGACCATTCGGCACATCGAGTCTGTACCTAGCCTCTGATTGATCACTCTACCTAGGCCCACTCCCCGCCCTATCCCATTTTGGGTGAATTGGTTCCACAGCCTGAAGTTTACACAGTGCCTGTGGACCTGGACTTGAGTGGGAGTCACTGGATTCAATAAAAGAGACATTGAAGGGTGATTGGTGCCAATCTGTTTGCCCTCTTGTTCCTGATTTGTGAATTGTATATCAGAGCGCAGTCCCTCTTTCTCTTGTTATTCCTTCCTCTTTCTGTGACTGGTATTCGAGTTACGTGAACCGTAGTGAGAGTCAGTTACATCTGAAACTTCAGCAGTATCAGATTATACTCGGTGTGAAAGATCAGGGGCGAAATTCTCCCGAAACGGGGCGATGTCCGCCGACTGGCGCACAAAACGGCGCCAATCAGACGGGCATCGCGCCGCCCCATAGGTGCGGAATGTTCCGCATCTTTGGGGGCTGAGCCCCAATATTGAGGGGCTAGGCCGACGCCGGAGGAATTTCCAACCCGCCAGCTGGCGGAAACGGCCTTTGTTGCCCCGCCAGCTGGCGCGGAAATGACATCCACGGGCAGCGCATGCGCGGGAGCGTCAGCGGCTGCTGACAGTTTCCCACGCATGCGCAGTGGCGGGAGTCTCTTCCGCCTCCGCCGTGGTGAAGACCGTGGCGGAGGCGGAAGGGAAAGAGTGCCCCCACGGCACAGGCCCGCCCGCGGATCGGTGGGCCCCGATCGCGGGCCAGGCCACCGTGGGGGCACCCCCCGGGGCCAGATCGCCCCGCGCCCACCTCAGGACCCCGGAGCCCTCCCTCGCCGCCTTGTCCCGCCGTTCAAAAGGTGGTTTAATCCACGCCGGCGAGACAGGCAATTTATCGGCGGGACTTCGGCCCATCCGGGCCGGAGAATCGAGCGGGGGGGCCCGCCAACCGGCGCGGCCCGATTCCCGCCCCCGCCGAATATCCGGTGCCGGAGACTTCGGCAACCGGCGGGGGCGGGATTCACGGCGGCCCCCGGCTATTCTCCAACCCGGAGGGGGGATCAGAGACTGACGCCCCAGGAATTTCACCTTTGAAAAATCAGCTTGTTTGAAATGTTTGACTGGATTCTCTCAGCGCTGACTCTGGCCCTCGGTCTCACAATCAGTAAGTAAACACCCAGGGTTGACTTTGTTTGGTGTGGTTATGTTTTGGAATTCGATTTGCTGGTTATTGGTGGGCGACGTGTATTTTGGGTCAGATATTTCTGTTTTGGAAGGTGATAGTTTGGGATTCCTCGCGGTTCGATGGGAAAGTCGGAGATAAGACTGAGTCCCCAGCCCAGTTATCGGTGTGTGTCAGACTGCTGGACTTTGTCACGATATGCAGACATGCACATAATGAGATACAGACAGGCAGCTAATGAACACAGAGAACAGGACATAACTAATCAGCAGGCAGAACACTTGGGGGTGGTTTCCCATTATAAAAAGCACGAGGCACTCACACTCCACCTCTTTCAACTGGGGACATCTACAGAGTGAGTCAGGTGTATATATCACATAACACCTACAGCACATGGCTAAGAGCCAGTCTGGTTCAGTCAGACAGAGTAATCACATTTAGGATAGCAGAGTGTTGAACTCACAGAGAACTGAGCTAACTGTGTGACAGGTTCAATAAATCAAATTGAACTAACTTCAAGGTCTGGAGTATATTTCAGTTATAGCTGCACCAGTTGCAGCCCGTGTTACCTCAGTGTGCTTAACACGACATAGTACCAGAAGACTGCTATCCCTAGGTTGTTTACCTCAATCTGTTCCGTGACGACCAGCAAATGTATCCCGGTACCATGGAGAAGATCCAGGCTCCTCAACAGCTGCGGACCTCCAGCAATCTCAGTGCCAATTGACGGAATTTCAAGCAATGGTTTCTGCTGTACATCGAAGCCTCAGACCTCGAGGGTGCGCCTGATACAAGAAAGATCGCGCTTCTCCTCTCAACTGCGGGGGATCAAGCCATCCAACTCTTTAACTTGTTTAACTTCACCGAAGGCCAGTACAAGACAAAGTTTCAGACCATCCTGGACAAGTTTGATAGTCATTGTGAAGTGGACTCCAATGAAATCTTCGAGCGCTAGAGATTCAAACAACGCCTACAAGGTAAAGATGAATCTTTCATCTCCTTCTTAACTAATCTCCGTCTACTAGCGCTGTCCTGCAACTTTGGTGATATTGCTGACTCCATGATCAGAGACCAAATCGTGTTTGGAGTTCACTCTGATCCTCTGAGAGAGCAGCTCTTGAAAATCAAGCATTTGACCCTGTCAGTCGCGATTGAAACATATACAGTGCATGAGCATGCCAAAAATCGGTATTCCCAATACAAATCGGCTGAAAATGAGAAACTTGCCTCCCACGAGGCAGAGAGTGTACAGGTCATCGCCCGGATGCAGCACCTCAGCATTGAAGACAGCGGCCATCTCGCGCGCTTTTCCTGGAGCCCCACGCATGCGTGATGCGAACGGGTTAACGAAGCGGCCGACACCCACACTGCGCAGGTGCTGATGTCTGCCGACCGCACTGTGCATGTGCGACGACGCACGGAGCGTAACAACGTCATGACGTGCCCGAACTGCAGCACCGCCCACTTAAAGAAACACTGCCCTGCAAGAGGCAGGTGCTGTTTAAATTGCGGAGAGCCTGGACACTATGCAGCCTTGTGCAGGTCTGCACCACCAGTCAAGGGCCAGCACTCCCAATTCCAACGCAGGCGCATTCGGAGTGTCCAACAAGGTTTACAGGATTCTGATCCTGGCAGTCCAACGGATCCAGAGGACGATTGCCTGGAGTTCCCCTGCCATGTGGGCATCATTACCACACGTGAACATGCCTGACTGACATCATCACGGTGCCTGCCCATCCTCACTGCGGATTCTGCGGACCAATGGCGAGCGGTGATGCAAGTAAATCAATGCTCTATCCAGTTACAGCTGGACACAGGTGCTTCTGCCAATCTCCTTTCACAGGCAGATTTCAACCGCATCAAGAAGCCACCCAAGCTCCTTCCAGCAGTCTGCCAGCTCCTGGATTATAACGGCAATGCCACCACAGCACTGGGATCCTGCCAGCTGCTCGTCTCCAACAGGAGCATTCGCGCAAGGCTAAGGTTTGAAATCATCAAGCCAGACATGGCCTCCCTGCCCGACGCATGCGCATGCAAGCAGCTAAACCTTGGCAGCGGGTCTACACAATGCCCTCCCCCAACGTGGATCTTCAAGCCAGCATTAACGACATCCTCGCTCAGTATCCGGATGTGTTTGACGGGATGGGCATTCTGCCATATCGGTACAAGATCCTGCTACGGCCTGATGCCACGCCTGTGGTCCACGCACCACGACGGGTCCCGGCTCCACTGAAGGAGCGTCTGAAGGCTCAGCTAAAGGATCTTCAGGACCAGGGCAGCATTTCCAAAGTTACAGAACCGACTGACTGGGTCAGCTCGATGGTATGTGTAAAAAAGCCTTTGGGGGAGCTGCGCATCTGCATTGATCCCAAGGACCTCAATCAGAATATAATGCGGGAACACTACCCCATCCCGGAGCGGGAGGACACTGACAAGTGAGATGCACACGCCCAGTTTTTCACAAAGTTAGATGCGTCACATGGATTCTGGCAAATCCAGCTGGCTGAGTCCAGCAGAAGGTGTCATAATATAAACCAGTATATCATGGTGCAGACACACACTGATGGACACACAGTGGGACCAATCAACACACACAACACCGCAGCCAATCACCAGTGAGAGCACATGCACCATAAAGACAGGGGGCATCAGAGTTCCCGCTCATTCGAGTTGCAGCTAGCTAGGAGGACAGAGCTCACAGCCTGCAACACAGACATTCACCATGTGCTGAGTGCATCGACTGGTTAGAACAAGGCAAAGGTTTTTAGTTCAAGCTAGTATCTTATTAACCCACAGTCTAAGTATGTTTAAACAGTTAATGATTCAGTAAAATAGTGGCACTATTTCAAGTGTTGGTGACCTGTATGTGATCCAGAACACCCAACACATCATGATACCAGGGGTGGTGGGATACTAGCACTTCTTAGACCAACCTGCAAGTGATCTGCCTTCCGCCAGCATTCCATCATCCTGCAACATGGACAACATCAGCCCGCCGCCGCCGCTCCGCATCGCAGGGAGGCCATGTCTGGCTTGATGATTTTCAAACAGTGCTTCCAGCTCTTCCTCGAAGCCACGGACAGGGAGGGCGCCTGGGACACCAGAAAGACTGCTCTTCGCCTCTCCACGGCCGGGGACTATGCCACCCACATTTTCAACTCTCTCACCTTTGCAGATGATGAAGATAAGATGAAGTTCAAGACGGTCCTCCTCAAGTTTGACACTCACTGCAGCGTAGAGGTGAATGAAAGTTTTGAATGCTACGTGTTCCAGTAGCATTTGTAGGATAAGGATGAACCTTTCCAATCTTTTCTCACGCACCTCCGCATCCTTGCGCAATGTTGCAGCTACGACTGGGAGGTCATTGTGTAGACCCGCTGCACAAGGTTTAGCTGCTTGCATGCACATGCGTCGGGCAGGGAGGCCATGTCTGGCTTGATGATTTCAAACCTTAGGGCCCACGTCCGACTCCATGATATGCGACCTGATCGTTTTCGGTGTTCAGTCAGACCCCCTATGTCAGCAGCTCCTCAAAGTAAAGCAAATCACCCTAGCGACCGCCCTCGAGACCTGTGTCTTACATGAAAACGCCACAAGTCGGTATTCCCAGAAACAAGCGACTCAAACGGCGCGGCAAGGTCCCTGCGAGGCGGAATGGGTCCAAGTGATTGAGCACCTCCAAGGCCTCAGCCTGGATGAGGGCGGTCATTTCCGGAGTCAGGAGGTCATGTTGCAGCTGTACAAAACTCTGGTATGGCCGCATTTGGAGTATTGCGTACAGTTCCGGTCACCGCATTATAGGAAGGACGTGGAGGCTTTGGAGCGGGTGCAGAGGAGATTTACCAGGATGTTGCCTGGTATGGAGGGAACATCCTATGAGGAAAGGCTGATGGACTTGAGGTTGTTTTCGTTGGAGAGAAGAAGGTTAAGAGGAGACTTAATAGAGGCATACAAAATTATCAGGGGGTTAGATAGGGTGGACAGTGAGAGCCTTCTCCCGCGGATGGAAATGGCTGGCACGAGGGGACATAGCTTTAAACTGAGGGGAAATAGATATAGGACAGAGGTCAGAGGTAAGTTCTTTACGCAAAGAGTGGTGAGGCCGTGGAATGCCCTACCTGCAACAGTAGTGAACTCGCCAACATTGAGGCCATTTAAAAGTTTATTGGATAAGCATATGTATGATAATGGCATAGTGTAGGTTAGATGGCTTTTGTTTTGGTGCAACATCGTGGGCCGAAGGGCCTGTACTGCGCTGTATTGTTCTATGTTCTATGTTCTATTTCGCGCGCTTTTCACGGCCTCCCGCGCTTGTATGCACCAAACGAGGTGACGGCGACGTTGAGGGACGTAATGCGCAGGCGCGCACCACGCACGACCGCACCACGCATGCGCGGTGGTGCAGCGAACGTGCTGACGTCACAACGTGCGGCAACTGTGGCTCTGCCCATTTAAAGCGGCAATGACCCGCAAAATCTCGTCCATGTCTACGATGTGGAAGACTTGGCCACTATGCTGCCTTCTGTCGAGCAGCTCAGCCTGCCAACTCATATCACTTCAGCCAGCCTCGCAGGAATGTTTTTTTTCTCATAGATTATCATAGAATTTACAGTGCAGAAGGAGACCATTCAGCCCATCGAGTCTGCACCGGCTCTTGGAAAGAGCACCCTACCCAAGGTCAACACCGCCACCCTATCCCCATAACCCAGTAACCCCACCCAACACTAAGGGCAATTTTGGTCACTAAGTGCAATTTATCATGGCCAATCCACCTAACCTGCACATCTTTGGACTGTGGGAGGAAACCGGAGCACCCGGAGGAAACCCACGCACACACGGGGAGAATGTGCAGACTCCACACAAACAGTGACCCAAGCCAGAATCGAACCTGGGACCCTTGAGCTGTGAAGCAATTGTGCTATCCACAATGCTACCGTGCTGTTCGGGCAATTCAACCCGCGGTCACCGAGTCCGATGCGGACCTCCCACACAGCAGTGACACCGAGGACCAGAAGGCGCCTTTTGAGTCGGTGTCGTAACGAAAAACAGGCTCTCCCCGAAGCAAAGACACCAGCCGCTGTCGGTATACAGCATCGACCCAGACGATGAGTGGTGTGCCACCCTGACAGTCAACCAGAATTTGGTCGCCCACCTCAGACTTAATTTGTGAACTTTGTGGATTTATGGACTTTCTGATTCGTTCTGTTCTTCCGTTTAATCGTTCATTGGTTTGTATATAGTGTTCATCTCGTTATTCTTGTGACACACTGTTTTTTTCTGCACCAGGCACCTTCCCATGTAAATAGCTTAGTTTTTACGTACATAGTCCGGTAAATATTCCACACACACATAGTCATGAACATTCACCACACACTATTTATTGCCACGCAGGTACATTTTTATAAAAGGGGGGATGTCATAATATACACCAGTATATCATGGTGCAGACACACACTGATGGACACACAGTGGGACCAATCAACACACACAACACAGCAGCCAATCACCAGTGAGTGCACACGCACTGTAAAGACAGGGACCATCAGAGTTTCCGCTCATTCGAGTTGCAGCTAGCTAGGAGGACAGAGCTCACAGCCTGCAACACAGACATTCACCATGTGCTGAGTGCATCGACTGGTTGGGACAAGGCAAAGGTCTTTAGTTAAAGCTAGTATTGTATTAACCCACAGTCTAAGTATGTTTGAACAGTTAATGATTCAATAAAATAGTGTTGCACTATTTCAAGTGTTGGTGACCTGTATGTGATCCAGAACACCCAATACATCAGAAGGCTCTGCACCTTCAACACACCCTTTGGCAGGTACTGCTATAACCGTATGCTGTTCAGCATTGTCTCGGCCTCGGAGATCTTCCATAGAATCATGGAGCAGATGATGGAGGGCATTGGAGGGGTTCGTGTGTATGTGGACGCCGTTATCATATGGTCCACAACCCCCGAAGAGCACATCTCTCGTCTCCAGCAGGTATTCCGCCGTGTCCATGCCAATGGCCTCAAGCTGAACAGGGCCAAGTGTTGCTTTGGCATGTCGACACTTAAGTTCTTAAGTGACCAGATATCTCAGCAGGGTGAGCGCCCGGACACAGATAAGGTCTAGGCCATCGAAGCCATGAAGACGCCTGAAGACAAGAAGGATGTGCTGCGCTTCCTAGGCATGGTAAACTTTTTGGGCAAGTTCATCCCTAACCTGGCCTCACACACCACGGCCCTCAGACACCTGGTGAAAAAGTCTCCTGCCTTTGAGTGGCAGGCAGCTCATCAAGCAGAGTGGTTGGAGCTGAAAGCCAAGCTCACCACTGCACCTGGATTGGCATTTTTTGACCCTGACAGGGAAACAAAAATCTCAACAGATGCGAGCCAGGACGGCATCGGCGTGGTGTTGCTCCAGCGCGATGACACCTCATCCTGGGCACCGGTTGCCTACGCATCATGGGCGATGACACCCACTGAGCAGCGGTACGCCCAAATTGAAAAGGAATGCCTGGGCCTACTCAATGGAATTCTCAAGTTCTACGATTATGTCCACGGCCGACCGACGTTCACCGTCGAGATGGACCACAGGCCTCTGCTCCACATTATCCACAAGGACCTGAACGACATGACACCCCGGCTGCAGCACATCCTCCTCAGACTCAGAAGGTACGACTTGGAACTCGTGTACACGCCTGGCAAGGTGCTCATTATTGCGGATGCCTTGTCCCGCTCCATAACCTTGCCTGTGACCCGCCGGCATTCATCCAACAGATCGAATCACAAGTGCAGCTGTGGGCCAGCAACCTCCTGGCGTCGGATGAAAAGGTGATCCGCGTTCGCGAGGAGACAGCCAAAGACCC
Source organism: Scyliorhinus torazame (assembly GCF_047496885.1). Classification (NCBI taxonomy): domain Eukaryota; kingdom Metazoa; phylum Chordata; class Chondrichthyes; order Carcharhiniformes; family Scyliorhinidae; genus Scyliorhinus; species Scyliorhinus torazame. The sequence continues at coordinate 412,148,800 of NC_092707.1, forward strand.
TCTTCTGCAGCGTGTCATGCACCACCTCGCAATGGCTGGGAAAAGCGCACTGCCCTAAATTCTTCAATGTGAAGGACGACCTGACGGTGGTTGATGGTATCCTCCTCAAGCTGGACCGCATTGTCATTCCACTCAGTCTCCAGAGCTTGGTGATCCGGCAAATCCACGAGGGACATCTGGGTGTCGAGGAGTGCAGGCGCAGAGCCAGGCAAGCTGCTACTGGCCTGGGATTAGTCAGGACATCTCAATATGGTCCTCAACTGACCGACCTGTCAATGCTTCCAGACAGCACAGAGCAAGGAGACGCTTCAGCAGCACGGAATCGTGACCTCCCCGTGGTCCAAGGGGGGGGCATCGACCTCTTTCACGCTAATGGTCGTGATTATGTATTAATCAGTGATTATTTTTCCAACTACCCAGAAGCTCTCGGACCTCACATCCAAGACCGTCATCAAGGCCTGTAAGGAGACGTTCTCCAGGCATGGTATTCCACTCACTGTCATGAGTGACAACGGTTCTTACTTCAGCAGCCAAGAGTGGTCAAGATTTGCCCAGTTATATCAGTTTCATCACGTCACTTCCAGCCCATATTACCCGCAGTCCAACGGGAAGGTTGAGAAAGGGGTGCACATAGTGAAGCAGCTCACCTGCAAGGCCGCGGATTCTGTTTCTGACATCACCCTTGCGCTGCTTGCATACAGGGTAACCCCTCTGTCTACCAGCATGTCACCGGCTCAACTCCTGATGAACAGGGACCTGCGGACGACTCTTCCAGCCATACACTTGCCTGACCTGGATCCCGGTGCTGCAGAAGGTGCAGAAACTCAGGGACCGGCAAAAGCAGGGCTCTGATGCTCATGCCACCGATTTGCCTGTGCTATCCCCGGCGGATGCTGTTCGGATCAAGCTACCTGATGGAGGCTGGTGAGTTCCAGCTGTTGTTGTTCGACAGGCGTATGTTGTGCATGTGGCTGATGGCTCTGTTGTGCGGCAAAACAGACGGGCACTGCGCACAGCTGCCCGCCCGCAATCACATTCTTCGTTGTTTCCATCTGTTATTGTGCCACCTCCAGATACCTCGAACCACGAGGCCACCAGTCAGGCTTCAATCCCGCCTATCAAGGTGCCGTAGTCCCCACCACCACCTCTCCAGCGGTCGACGAGGATCAGACGCAAGTCCCAGAGACTGGACTTATGAACATTTGCTTTGTTTGCTCTGTTCTGTTTTCGCACATTAGACACCTATTTTCACATTTACATATGTTCCCATCTGCCATTGTATGTAAATAAGTTAGTTTTTCGGCCTACACATGTAAATACTTTTGTATATGCTACAGAAAAACATTTCAACAGGGGAGATGTCATGATATGCAGACATGCACAGAATGAGAGACAGACAGGCAGCTAATGAACACAGAGAACAGGACATAACCAATCAGCAGGCAGAATTCTTGGGGATGGTTTCCCACTATAAAAGGCACGGGGCACTCACACTCCGCCTCTTTCCACTGGGGACACCTACAGAGTGAGTCAGGTGTATATATCACATAACACCTGCAGCATGTGGCTAAGAGCTAGTCTGGTTCAGTCAGACAGGGTAATCACACTTAGGTTAGCAGAGAGTCGAACTCACAGAGAACTGAACTAGCTGTTAGACAGACTCAATAAATCAAATTGAACTAACTTCAAGGTCTGGAGTATATTTCAGTTATAGCTGCATCCAGTTGCAGCCCGTGTTATCTCAGTGTGCTTCACACGACAGACTTGGAGGCCAATCAGCTGCTCTTCAAGCTCGAGAAGCCACCCAAACATTTTCCTGCAGCCTCCCAGAGAATAATCATTTCCACACCAGGGCTGACATCACCTGTCAGCTCAAGCTGATATTAAACTAAAAGGCAGATACAATAAAAAATGTGAAAAGGAAAGGGATACAGAGAGAGTGAGAGAGAATAGTGAGGAAAGGAATGCAGGAGAAGACTGTGAAGAATGATCGATGAGAAGGAAATGGCAGGTTTGTTCACTGAGAATGTTGCAGTCCTTCAGGAAAACAAATTGGATTTGATACGGGTAAAGGCAGTGACAGTGGAGTAAGTGTTGGGATTTAAGATCGATAAATCTCAAGGACCTGATGGTTTCCATGTCAAGTTATCAAAAGAACAGGTGAGAAAATTGTAAACGTGTTCATCAGAAGTTTCCAAAGCTCGGGAGATCCAGGGGTAGTATTTGCACTGGAGAGTAACAAATGTCACTCTGGGTGGCACGGTGGCACAGTGGTTAGCACTGCTGCCTCACAGTGCCAGGAACACGGGTTCGATTCCGACCTCGGTGACTGTATGGAGTTTGCACGTTCTCCCCGTGTCTGCGTGGGTTTCCTCCGGGTGCTCCGGTTTCCTCCCACATCCAAAGATGTGCAGGTTAGGTGGATTGGCCATGATCACTGCACGGGTTTGCGGGGGAGTGGGCCAAAGGAAACAATTGGAAGTTGTTCAAACTCTCCTCATTTCCTCTGTTCAGGAGGTTCTTCTTTCACAATCCGTATTCCCCGGATCTGCTCCAAAGCTCAGCTTCTCAGCGATTGCCGGGAAATGTAACTGTGAAGCAATTCTTTAGCAAGAGGAAGTTGTGAAACTGAAGCAAGGAGGACATTGTGAATTCCGGCATAACCACAATATCCAACCTGGCCAGCACTCAATTTCCTCTCCCGAGCTCAGGTAGCAGTTGGTCGGGTCGATACCAGAGGGTGTTGGGTGTGGGGCTGGGGGTGCCAGAGAGCAGAGTTGACCATTTCACACTACGATATGTGTTAGTTACTAACCCTGCCCTCCCCACCTCTCCCAGGGGTTAAATACATTTTACATTGGTACCGCTCACAAAGTCAGGAATTGACATTGAGTCATGATGTAAATGGCCAAGTTTCCCGGGCGACAGGTCTGTCTGATCAGTTTCAGCCTTCCAGAGATGTTCCCGGTAACAGCTACATTCTGACAGTCCGAGATGTGAAGCTCGGTGACTCCGCTGTCTATATCTGTGGGATTTGGGGAACAATCTTTGGAAATGGAACCCGGCTGAATGTAACCAGTGAGTAATGTCTATCTTATACTGATTTTATTCCATATTTGACCATATATTAGAGGAATATGATGGAACATTGCCAGCCTCGGAGGCTGTGACCCAGAGGGAGGAACGATCTGGGAAGAAGCCTGAAGTCTGTGAAGTAAAAATGTACAATTTAAACACACACACAGACGTAAAGCGACAGCGTGAGTGTAAAGGTGTGACATCAAAGTTTCACCCCTGAAATCTCTCAGAGCTCCAGGGGGTGTTGTCCGGGATTTTCCCGTTCAGATTCCCGGTGGGGATTCGGGGTGGATTTTGACAGAACTGAAAGTGTGAATTTCTGTCCTCTCTCTGCCTTTCCCCAGCTGATTGGAATTAAACTTTACCGTGCGGGCAATGTGGGCACTCTGCTGGTCTATGGGCAGGGAAGCTGCTGATGTGGCACCGGTAGGTGGGCTACAGAACCTCTGGTCAAACAGGGAAGCTCTTCCGCAATGTCCTCCCTGGATGGTTACATCCTGGCCAGCCTCTCTGCCGCTGCCATTGCAAACCCTCTTGTTGACCAGCGTCACATCCCCGCCTTCTGCTCCTGAGGTTACGGGAATATTGGGTGTCTGAGATCCAGAGGTGTTCCAGTGGCCAAACTGTATCTAGAGGGAAGGCCGTGATTGTCACTGTCTACAGAGGCTGCTGGGTCTCCTGAGCATTCATTCCCAGCATTTTCTGAAATCCTCATTGTCAAAACCTGCAGCACTTTGCTTGCGGTTTATTGTAACAAGTTAGTGCGGATAATACACAATATCCAGGCATCAATACACAGGAACTGGACACAATATTCCAAGTGTGGTCTAACCAAGGTTTTATAAAGTTGCAGCAAAACCTCGCGGCTCTTAAACTCAATCCCCCTGTTAATGAAAGCCAACACACCAGACGCCTTCTTCACAACCCTATTAACCTGGGTGGCAACTTTGAGGGAGCTCTGTACGTGGACCCCAAGATCCCTCTCTTCCTCCACGCTTCCAAAAATCCTGCCTTTAACCCTGTATTCAGCATTCAAATTTGACCTTCCAAAATGAATCACTCCACATTTATCTAGGTTGAACTCCATCTCAGCCCAGCTCTGCATCCTGTCAATGTCCTGTTGTAACCTGCAACCACCCTCAACACTATCTACAACTCCCCCAACCTTCGTGTCGTCGGCAAACTTACTAACCCACCCTTCCACTTCCTCATCCAAGTCATTTATAGAAACCACAAAGAGGTGAGGTCCCAGTACATATCCCAACACTTAGCCTCAGGATCAGAGAATCCCGCCCCCTATCTCTCAGAATCCTGAAGCAAAAATACTGAAGCAAAATATTTATTCAGGGCCTCCGCTATTTCCTCTGACTCTAGGCACAAGTAATAATAATAATAATCGCTTATTGTCACAAGTAGGCTTCAGTGAAGTTACTGTGAAAAGCCCCTAATCGCCATATTCCGGTGCCTGTTTGGGGAGGCCGGTATGGGAATTGAACCCGCGTTGCTGACATTGTTCTGCATTACAAGCCAGCAGTTTAGCCCACGCTGCTAAACAGCCTCTGTTTCCTCCACTATCCCTGTTCGGCCCTAATCTCACTTTGATCATCCTCTTATTTCTCCGAGTCATGTCCTTGCTTGCTCAACCTCACGTAAATTTCCTTCTTCCTCTTGACTAGAAGCTCCACTTCTCTTGTCATCCAAGGCTCCTTCACCTTTCCATTCCTTCCTCGTCTCAGTGGGACAAAACTATTCAGCACTCGCAGCAAGTGCTCCTTAAACAACCCCCACATTACTGTTGTGCATTTCCCACAAACAACTGTTCCCACTTTATGCTCCTCAGTTCCTGCCTAACAGCAGTATAATTTCCCCTCCCCCAATTAAATACTTTCCCATACTGTCTGTCCCTACCCCTCTCCATGTCTGGGGTAAAGGTCAAGGAGTTGTGCTCACTGTCACCGAAATGCTCTCCCACCGAGACATCTGACATCTGTCCTGGTTGTCAAATGTTGGGGTTTGCTCCGGGATCCTAACAAATGTTGGGGTCTGGTCCGGGATCCTAACAAATGTTGGGGTCTGCTCCGGGATCCTAACAAATGTTGGGGTCTGCTCCGGGATGCTAACAAATGTTGGGGTTTGCTCCGGGATCCTAACAAATGTTGGGGTCTGCTCCGGGATCCTAACAAATGTTGGGGTTTGCTCCGGGATCCTAACAAATGTTGGGGTCTGCTCCGGGATCCTAACAAATGTTGGAGTCTGCTCCGGGATCCTAACAAATGTTGGGGTCTGCTCTGGGATCCTAACAAATGTTGGGGTCGGGTCCGGGATCCTGACGCTGGATGGAATTGAACAGGTGGATTTGAGATGGTTTATGGATTGAGATTAGATGAAGAGTCAGCAGTCGAGGGGCAGATATGTCTGGATGGTTTCTATGAAGAGAGGATTGATGACAATGGTTTTGAATATTTGAGGAAAGCCTCCAGTGTGTGACCCGAGAGTAAACAATGACAAAGTGTCAGGGGATGTAAGAAATAGAAATTAATGGGGGAGGGGGGCAATTAGGAAATATGGAGAGAGGGATTGGGAGGGAGAATGGGAAGACTCTGCAGTGATAGGGATCACGGAGGAGGAATAGGGAAGTTGGGAATGGTGGGGGGAGTGGCAGAGACAGCTGAACATGTGACCTTAAACAAATAAATCTTTAGCTTTTTCAGATCAGAGCGTTTGATAATTTCTTCACTTTGTCCCCAAGGTAACATCAGCGGATACATTTCTCATTGAAACATTTGCAGATATTTGCAACCTTCAGACTGGTTATAACTTGTTGATATTTTTGTCTTAAAGAGGTGAATGCTCCAGTCCTTATCCAGTCTCCGAGTCTGGAACGTGTCACAGAGGGTCAGACTGCACGGTTACACTGCACCATGCGGAACGCCGCAGAGACACACACCGATGTTCACTGGAACCGGGAGCTGCCAGGGAATGATATGGAGAGGGTTTTAACACATGATATAAAGAACAACACACGACGGAGTCCAGGTTTCACTGAGCGTTTCCATCCTTCCCGAGACACGTCCAATAAAACCTTCAACCTGACAATCAGCAACGTGCAGCCCAGTGACACTGCCGTCTATTACTGCTCCGTGTGGGGAGATATCAGTGGGAATGGATCACAGCTGAATGTAACCAGTAAGTGCATTCACAATGACATCACTCCATAGAGGGGAATCCTGTAACCAAACATTCCCAGTGAAGAGGAGAATGGGCTGGGGAATTGCCATTGTGATGTTATAACCCAATATTCCATGGGACTGTGACTCCTCCCTGGGAGCATGGCATTGTCAAATCTTTCTCCTGTCCCCATATCAGCTCTGAATAGAGATGGTAACCCCAAAACATTATTTCTGTTATTCAGGTCGGCTTTGAGAATTCCAAAAAAGTTACAAATTGGACATTGCAAAACATTAATACATGAGTGACCATCGCTGATGCAGGTACCATAACCTCCCCGAATACATCACCAGTTCACCCCCAACAACATCAGGTCTGTGTACGTTATGAAACAGCCTTCTTAACTTGTCCTACAGGTTTGAAGGAATGTGCCCGTACCGACTGAGCTCTCTCAGCCCCTGCACCCTGTTTAAAATTGTACGAACTCATTCACATTGCCTCTCCTCATCTTTACCAAACTGAGTCACTTTCCACTTCTTTGTGATAAATTTCATCTGTCCCGGCTCTACCTATTTCACCGTTCTGTCAATATTCCCCGGAACCTGACACTGTTCATCTCACTCTTCCCGACATTCCTGAACTTGGAGGGAGCTGTTCACTGGGAAATTCTGCCTCCTCTACTCAAGCCCATTTTAAATATTTAAAAATCTTGCTCATGTCCCCTCTTGCTGAAAATTAACCAGTGCGACAAAATCTGATTGTGTCATCACACCGAGCCTCCCCCATTGTCTGCCTGTCTCTCTGAGGACATGGTGCTGGGCACAGCCCTCTGCACACACTGCTGCCATCACTTTAGTCAGGGTGCATGCGGGAGCTGGACATTACTCTCAGATTCGGGTTGCCTTGTCCCAGCCTTGCCTTGTTATTTTAGGACAATTACATTGAGCAGAAAATGAATGAAACAATTGTTTATAAATCACCTATCACAACTTCAGGGTGTCCAAACACGATTCGCAGACAATTAAATATATTTACACAGGAAAATAGGAATGTAGTTTTTCCACCCCCCGAGCTAGTGTGCGGTCAATTCCAGCCCCACTGGACCCGGAGTCGCAACACAATTGAAATTAACCAATAATTCTTCGAAAAACTCCCAAATTTTTGACCGCCCAATAATTACAGTCACCAGGTTTGTAAATCTCAAAACATTAATTTTTATCAATGACAACAACTAGAATTAAATATGCAGCAAGTACAACAGGCTAACAAATATATAATTCCTCATCCCCCCCACTTTAATTCACCCCACCCTCTACACACACATACACAAGACAAACAAACACAGAGGGAGAAGAGGGGTGTATAAATAATGGTGACAGTTAAAGGATAAGAGTCCTTGTTGCAGATGGTTGTCTTCTAGCCCACCTTCCTTCACTCCAGGCTTTCAGTTCGAGGTTTCTGCTTTCAGTCTCTAAGGGTTTGCACTGCAAATTCATCCAGGTTCTCTTTAGATTCAGAAATACAGCAGCTGTGCAGCATTTCTGGGGAAAGGGAGAGAGAGAGAGAGACTTACACAGTTTCTTCTCTGAGTGTTCACAGCCTGACTGTCCTTTCCTTGGTTCTCTGGGAACCATCCCACTCGGATAGGATCCAATCACCACCTGTCGCCGGGCAGAATACAGCCTTTTGCCAATTCATTGGCCACCAAGCAACCAATCGAGCTGAATCCCTCCAATCTCCCTTGGGTGCCAAAATGCCTGCTGTTCAAAGGTTAACACAACGCACTAGATTGCAAGCACTTCATCTGCGCGGTTTAAAGGTACATGTCAATTAAACATCCATGGATCAAAAATGATAGTGGCAAAATAAATGAAATGGAAAATAAGGGAATCAACAGGAGTGGCCCTTACAATATGAACAGTAGTAGGCCATTCAGCCCCTCGAGCCTATCCCGCCATTCAATGAGATCATGGCTGATCCGTGCTAACTCCATATACCTGCCTTTGGCCCATTTCCCTTAATAACTTTGCTGAACAGAAATCTATCTCGGATTTAAATTTCACAACTGAGCTAGCTTCAGCTGCTGTGTGTGGGAGAGAGTTCCAAATCTCGACCACACTTTGAGTGAAGAAATGCTTCCTGACATCTCTCCTGAACGGTCTGGCCCGAATGTCTAGACCATGCTCCCTAATTTTAGAGTCTCCAAACGGTGGGAATAGTTTATCTGTCTTTCCCTGCTTTCTCCTGCTATCGGAATCACTGCTGTAGGGAACACACAAATCCCACACAAACGGCAATGATAGAAATGGGCATATCATCTGGTTTAGGGATCTTTAAATAATGGTGTGGGGTATTTCATCTCGAGCTGCAAGGATGGACTTGGCTGAACCCCTCAGTTCAGTGATGGCTCCTCCTAAAGAGCAGCTTCAATACTGTACAGATTGTCTCGATATCTGTGGAACTCTCTGCACTGGAACCAAACCCATGACCTCCTAACTCGGAGGTGTGATCACTTCCCCTAAGTCACACCTGACACTCTTCATCATGTCCATTGCAATCTGTTTGGAAACTCATATATTAAACAACAAGTCATCATATAACTTTATTTAATGAATCGTTAAACTTTAAATGATGGAAAATCTATTTCTTTGCATTGAACTCCATCTGTTTGCTATGCACAGGTCGATTGGCTCACCCAGTCCTTATTCAGTATCCAAACATCAGCAAGGTGCCAGAGGGTGAGACTGTGGAATTACAATATGCCATGTACAATGCCAGTGTGAATGACACTGATGTCCACTGGTATCACCAGAGACCCGGGTACGAGAGGCAGTGGACGATGAGCTGGTTTGTAAATGGCACCATCAGGAAGTTCCGGGATTTCCAGGACCGTTTTCAGCATTCCCAAGATTTCAGCAGGAACAGTTACATTCTGACCATTGTAAATGTGACCCTCAATGATACAGCTGTCTATAGCTGCAGTGTGTGGAGCTACATCCATGGAGCAGGGAGCCAGCTCTATGTCACAGGTAAGTCAATACTGACTCACACTGACAGAGTGACAGTAACAATAAGCGGATTGGGAACCTGTTTTACCTCCCACAGCAGAGTAGACACGTGCAAACATACACAGCCACACACAATACTGTAGTGGGCACAGAATGCAGAGTGGCAATGTGGTTTGGAGAGTGAAAGATGCAAGAATTGAAGAGTGGAGATATGAGAATGGATCAATAACTTTTCAATGATCCATGGGAGTGTCTGTCACTGACTAGGTCAGCGTTTATTGCCCATCCCTAAATGCCCTTGAGAAGATGGTGGTGAACTGCTTTGTTGAACTTCTGCAATCAGAGACGTTTGATACATCTGAGTGTCCTGTTGGGCTATTTCAGAGAGCAGTTACTATCAACAACATTGCTGTGGGTCTGGAGTCACCTACAGGCCAGACTGGGTAAGGATGGCAGATTTATTTCACTGCAGGATATCAGCAAACCAGATGGGTCTTTGTAACAATCTGGCAATTTCATTATCACCATTACTGGGAATAACATCTTTCTTGCAAATGTATTTAATTAACTGTATTGAAAATCCTCGGGTGCCGTGGTGGGATTTGACCAATGGAAGAAACAAGGACGAGTGTTGGACATACGATGTTCGAAGCTGCTCCAGTATTTAATCTGCTCTTGTCAATCCACTCCATTCCCCCATCCTCTCCCCAACTCCTTTGATTCACTCAGTGAACACAAATTGATCAAATTCAGTCCTGAAAACACCCAACAACAGGACAGAGCTTCCTGTGCTCGTGAATTCCAAAGGTGCACAACTATTTTCCTCCTTATCTCATGGCCAAGCCCTTATTCTGAGATGGTGATTCTCCCATTCGAAACTCCCCAGCCAGGGGAAGCAGCTTCCCAGTTCTCCCCTGCCAAATCCCTCAAGGATTTTCAATGTTTCAATGAGTTTATCTTTAATTTTTCTCAACTCCAGAGATGATACGCCCTGTCTACTCAATGATAGGCCCTGTCGACTCAATGATAGGCCCTGTCTACACAATGATAGGCCCTGTCTACACAATAATAGGCCCTGACTACTCAATGATAGGCCCTGACTACTCAATGATAGGCCCTGTCTACTCAATGATAGGCCCTGTATACACAATGATTGGCCCTGACTACTCAATGATAGGCCCTGTCTACTCAATGATAGGCTCTGTCTACACAATGATAGGCCCTGTCTACACAATGATAGGCCTTGTCTACTCAATGATAGACTCTGTCTACTCAACGATAGGCCCTGTCTACACAATGATAGGCCCTGTCAAAACAATGATAAGCCTTGTTTACTCAATGATAGACCCTGTCTACACAATGATAGGCCCTGTCTACACAATGATAGGCCCTGTCTACACAATGATAGGCCCTGTCTACACAATGATAGGCCCTGTCTACACAATAATAGGCCCTGTCTACTCAATGATAGGCCCTGACTACTCAATGGTAGGCCCTGTCTACTCAATGATAGGCCCTGTATACACAATGATTGGCCCTGACTACTCAATGATAGGCCCTGTCTACTCAATGATAGGCCCTGTCTACTCAATGATAGGCTCTGTCTACACAATGATAGGCCCTGTCTACACAATGATAGGCCTTGTCTACTCAATGATAGACTCTGTCTACTCAATGATAGGACCAGTCTACACAATGATAGGCCCTGTCTACACAATGATAGGCCTTGTTTGCTCAATGATAGACCCTGTGTACACAATGATAGGCCCTGTCTACACAATGATAGGCCCTGTCTACTCAATGATAGGCCCTGTCTACACAATGATAGGCCCTGTCTACACAATGATTGGCCCTGTCTACTCAATGATAGGCCCTCTCTACACAATGATAGGCCCTGCCTACTCAATGATAGGCCCTGTCTACACAATGATAGGCTCTGTCTACACAATGATTGGCCCTGTCTACTCAATGATAGACCCTGTCTACTCAATGATAAGCTCTGTCTACACAATGATAGGCTCTGTCTACACAATGATAGGCCTTGTCTACACAATGATAGGCCCTGTCTACACAATGATAGGCCCTGTCTACACAATGATAGGCCCTGTCTACACAATGATAGGCCCTGTCTACTCAATGATAGGCACTGTCTACTCAATGATAGGCTCTGTCTACTCAATGATCAGCCCTGTCTACTCAATGATCAGCCCTGTCTACTCAATGATAGGCCCTGTCTACTCAATGATAGGCTCTGTCTACACAATGATCGGCCCTGTCTACTCAATGATAGGCACTGTCTACTCAATGATAGGCTCTGTCTACTCAATGATCAGCCCTGTCTACTCAATGATCAGCCCTGTCTACTCAATGATCGGCCCTGTCTACTCAATGATCGGCCCTGTCTACTCAATGATAGGCTCTGTCTCCACAATGATAGGCTCTGTCTACACAATGATCGGCCCTGTCTACTCAATGATAGGCTCTGTCTACACAATGATAGGCCCTGTCTACACAATGATCGGCCCTGTCTACTCAATGATAGGCCCTGTCTACACAATGATAGGCTCTGTCTACACAATGATTGGCCCTGTCTACTCAATGATAGACCCTGTCTACTCAATGATAAGCTCTGTCTACACAATGATAGGCTCTGTCTACACAATGATAGGCCTTGTCTACACAATGATAGGCCCTGTCTACTCAATGATAGGCCCTGTCTACACAATGATAGGCCCTGTCTACACAATGATAGGCCCTGTCTACTCAATGATAGGCTCTGTCTACGCAATGATCGGCCCTGTCTACTCAATGATAGGCTCTGTCTACACAATGATCGGCCCTGTCTACACAATGATAGGCTCTGTCTACACAATGATCGGCCCTGTCTACTCAATGATAGGCTCTGTCTACACAATGATCGGCCCTGTCTACACAATGATAGGCTCTGCCTACACAATGATAGGCCCTGTCTACACAATGAACAGGAACTTATGGTGATTGATTAATTTCCGCTGTGAGGACCTTTTCCAGGATCTGATCCATGCGGAGCTGTATTTCACACTCCAGCAACATCTTTTGGGCAGCGTTACTGATGTAGTTTACATTGATTTTAGTAAGACACATGACAGATCGATCAGTAAATTAGAAAGACCCAAGATAACGTATCATAGAATCATCGAATCCCTCCAGCGCAGAAGGAGGCCATTTCGCCCATCGAGTCTGCACCGACCCTTCAAATGGGCACTCTATCCCTGTCCAATCCTATCCCCATAACCTAATTGTCCTTCCATAATTGTCCTTGTGGAGGTGGTGGTGAGCTGCCTTCTTGAACCGCTGCCGTCCCTGTAATGTAGGTACATCCACAGAGCAGTTAGAGAGGAAGCTCCGGGATTTTGACCCAGCGACAGTGAAGGAACGGATATATTTCCAATCAGGATGGTGAGTGACTTGGAGGGGGGCTTGCAGATGGTGGTGTTCCCAAATGCCTGCTGCCTTTGTCCTTCTGGATGGTAGAGTTTTGAAATTACTGCCAAAGGAGGCTTGATGAGTTTCTGCAGTGTATCTTCTATTGCGATCCTGGACCAGACTGTAACAGTGGCTGGGATATGGGACAGAACCCCCAATATTTTATTTTAATTGTGTAAGAGTTTGAGGAAAGGAGACCTCACTCCAGGAAGGATTTCATGAAGAAATAGGGACATAGTAAACAAACCTCAGAACTAACACAGTATTAAAGTATCTTTCACATCAGACCTGAAAATAGTTTACAATTACGCCTTCAACAATACTACTCAATACAGTGAATACAGTAACCCTTAACTGCTATCTTTGTTCCCACTCAAACTACAAGAAAATACATCTCAGCTCTCAGTCTACCTTCAGTACCTTTAGCTCTCAGGAATACCTGCTCGACAGGGATGCCTGGCTAATCTACTTTGATAAAGAAAGGTGTCTTTACTCCTGTCAGACCCATGCTGAAACTCTGGCTCTATCGCCTTAGAAGCTGTTTCAGCTGGTTTGTTCACCCTTCCAGCCACACAGCTCTCTGTCTGCAGACAGAGCTTTTAACTGAACTGCAGAGAACAAACTGCTTAACTTCTGGTCACAGCTTCAGTTAGAACTCCACTGCCCTGCATTCCCTGCAAAATGTCAGATACCCTAGGTCCACCCAGTAATGACATCATCTTACCAAGCTGAAATCTAATTAACTCCACAGGGAATCGCCTTAGTCCAAACAAAACTGCATTAGCCCAAGCCTTTTACAATAATTTCATCATTGGGAGCGCTGGCTCCCAATCCTGTGTTGCCTTTCAAACTAGGATTTATTTTGAAACATGCTTACAGCAGTCACACATTCTATCCCAGGCTTATAACCCTTACCCCACCAAGTACATATAATACAATATATCAGAAATTCCTACATTCATCACACTTGTAGGTGGTACACACAGCTGTTACTTGCTTTGATGGTGGAGGGACTGAATGTTTAAGGAGGTGGATGGGGTGCCGATCAAGTGGGCTGTTTTCTCCTGGATGGTGTTGAGCTTCTTTTGTGTTGTTGGAGCTGCGGTCATTCAGGCAAGTGGAGAGCATTTCTCACCTGACTGAATGGTGGACGGGCTTTGGACAGTCAGGAGGTGAGTTACTTGCCGCAGTTTTCCTCACCTCTGACCTGCTCTCGTAGCCACACTGTTTCTATATTTAATGCAGTTCAGTTTCTGGTTAAGGGTAACCCCCAGGATGGTGATACTGAAGGATTCAGCGATGGTAATGTCCTTGACTGTCAAGGGATGATGGTTAGATTCTCTTTGGTTGGAGATGACCATTGCCTGGCACTTGAGTATCATGAATGTTGCTTTCCACTTGTGAAGCGAGCCTGAATGTTGTGCAGGTCTTGATGCACAGGGACTCAAACTGCTTCAGTATCTGAGGAGTTGTGAATGGTGTTGAACATTGTGCAGTCATTGGTGAACATCCGCATTTCTGACCTTACGATGGAAGGAAGGTCATTGATGAAGTAGCTGGAGATGGTTGGGCCGAGGACACTGCCCTGAGGAATTCCTACAGTGATGTCCTGGCACTGAGATGATTGACCTCCAACAACCACAACCATCTTCCTTTGTGCCGGGTTTGAGCCCAACCATTGGAGATGGAGAGTAACAGTTTTTTACACCAAGAGAACATTTGACTGAGTTTGGCCTCAATGAACCCGAGCAAAACTGGAATCAATCAGAATCAGGAAGAAACGGGTGAGGTGAAAAGCCTGTGATAGATTCATTATGCACGGGCTGTGGAAAGTGATTAACTGAAATGAAAATTGCTTATTGTCACAAGTAGGCTTCAAATGAAGTTACTGTGAAAAGCCCCTAGTCGCCACATTCGGGGAGGCTGGTACGGGAATTGAACCGTGCTGCTGGTCTGCCTTGGTCTGCTTTAAAAGCCAGTGATTTAGCCCAGTCTGCTAAACCAGCCCCTGGCTAGGTGGAGTCAGATTTGGAGGAGAGTGTACACAGGCTGTGGAAGGATGGGTGTGGTAGTATGCATTAGGGGTCATGTGGGACTGTGAAGCCGTGATGCCATTGGCTGACAGATCCCGGGTCCTGGTTGGCTGTTGATCTCTAGCTCCGCCCTGAAGGCGGAGTATAAGAACCAGGAGTTCTCCCCGCAGCTCCAGTCTGCACAGAAGACCAGAAACTGCAGGTCCTGCATTCGAGGGTAAGCCCGGAAATTTTCCCTCTCATAGAAGACGCAGAGGATTTCCAGACGGCGTTCGCAGCACTAAAGAGCGTCTACATTCGCCCAGTGAACCAGGTCTATGCACGCTACCAACTCGCAACGAGGCGGCAAAGTCCCGGAGAATCGCTAGACGAATTCTACGCCGCGCTGCTAATTTTGGGACGGGCCTGCAGCTGCCCGCCGGTAAACACGGCTGAACACATGGACATGTTAATTCGCGATGCGTTTGTGGCAGGTATGAACTCTCCCCAAATCCGCCAAAGACTGTTAGAAAAAGAGTCGCTAGGACTCTCAGAGGCACGGGCCCTAGCAGCTTCCCTAGATGTGGCCGCGCAAAACACCCGCGCGTACGGCCCCGACCGCGCGGCAGCCCCTTCGGCTCCGTGGACCCCCGTCGCGACAAACCCCCCCCTCACAGGCTTGCGCGGTGCAGACGCCAGGTCATTCCGGGGGGCCCGCTGCTATTTCTGCGGCCAGGCGAAACACCCCCGGCAGCGCTGCCCGGCCCGCGCAGCAATTTGCAAGAGCTGCGGCAAAAAGGGCCATTTCGTGGCTGTGTGTCGGTCCCGGGGGGTCGCCGCTGTCCCCGGAGAAGAAAGAGTCCAGCGCATCCCAAACGCTCCTCAACCCCCCCAGCGCCCCATGTGCGACCCGCAGGCGCCGCCATTTTGGGTCCCGGCCAGCACGAGGGGAGGATGGGCGCCGCCATCTTGTGACCCCCCAGCCATGTGCGATGCATGGGGGCAGCCGTTTTGTCCACCCCCGCCACCATCTTGGGACCCCCCAGCCATGTGCGATGCATGGGGACGGCCATTTTGTTCACCCCCGCCGCCATCTCGGACGACAACAATGGACCCCAGCATCGACGGCTCCACGGGGTTCGAAGAAGACGCTGAGACACTGTGACCACGTCTGGCCTCGGTGACGCTGGACCAAGCACGGCCCCGGACGCTCCAGACGACGACAACAACGGTGCTGATCAACGGACACGAGACACCATGCCTGATCGACTCCGGGAGCACGGAAAGCTTCATCCACCCCGACACGGTAAGACGCTGTTTTTTGACCATCCGTCCCAGTACGCAGAAGATTTCCCTAGCTGCAGGATCCCGCTCCGTACAGATCAAAGGGTTCTGCATAGTGACCCTAACGGTGCAAGGGAGGGAGTTTAAAAACTACAGGCTCTACGTCCTTCCCCAACTCTGCGCGCCCACATTACTGGGATTAGACTTCCAGTGCAACCTGCAGAGCCTAACATTCCAATTCGGCGGCCCAATACCCCCACTCTCTATCTGCGGCCTCGCAACCCTCAAAGTTGAACCCCCATCCTTGTTTGCAAACCTCACCCCGGATTGCAAACACGTCGCCACTAGGAGCAGACAGTACAGCGCCCAGGACCGGACATTTATTCGGTCCGAAGTCCAGCGGTTGCTGAAGGAAGGCATAATCCAGGCCAGCAATAGTCCCTGGAGAGCACAGGTGGTAGTAGTAAAGACGGGGGAGAAGCAAAGGATGGTCATAGACTATAGCCAGACCATCAACAGGTACACACAGCTAGATGCGTACCCTCTCCCCCGCATATCCGACATGGTCAATCGGATTGCCCAATATAAGGTCTTCTCCACCGTGGACCTCAAGTCCGCCTACCACCAGCTTCCCATCCGCCCAAGTGACCGCAAGTACACAGCCTTCGAGGCAGACGGGCGACTATACCACTTCCTAAGGGTCCCATTTGGCGTCACAAACGGGGTCTCGGTCTTCCAATGGGAGATGGACCGAATGGTTGATCAACACGGGTTGCAGGCCACGTTCCCGTATCTCGACAACGTAACCATCTGCGGCCACGATCAGCAGGACCACGACGCCAACCTCCAAAAATTCCTCCAGACCGCTAAAGCCTTGAACCTCACATACAACGAGGACAAGTGCGTGTTTAGCACAAACCGGCGAGCCATCTTGGGATATGTAGTGCGCAATGGGATAATAGGCCCCGACCCCGAACGCATGCGCCCCCTCATGGAATTTCCCCTCCCCCACTGCTCCAAAGCCCTGAAACGCTGCCTGGGGTTCTTTTCATATTACGCCCAGTGGGTCCCCCAGTACGCAGACAAGGCCCGCCCCCTACTACAGACCACTACCTTCACCCCGTCGACAGAGGCTCGCCAGGCCTTCAGCCGCATCAAAGCGGATATCGCAAAGGCCACGATGCGTGCCATCGACGAGTCCCTCCCCTTCCAAGTCGAGAGCGACGCCTCCGACGTAGCTCTGGCGGCCACCCTTAGCCAAGCGGGCAGACCCGTGGCTTTTTTCTCCCGAACCCTCCACGCCTCAGAAATCCGCCACTCCTCAGTGGAAAAGGAAGCCCAAGCCATAGTGGAAGCTGTGCGACATTGGAGGCATTACCTAGCCGGCAGGAGATTCACTCTCCTCACTGACCAACGGTCGGTCGCTTTCATGTTCGATAATGCACAGCGGGGCAAAATTAAAAATGACAAGATCTTAAGGTGGAGGATCGAGCTCTCCACCTTCAACCACGAGATCTTGTACCGTCCCGGAAAGCTGAACGAGCCGTCCGATGCCCTATCCCGCGGCACATGTGCCAAGCACAAATAAACCATCTCCAAACCCTCCACGAGGACCTCTGCCACCCGGGGGTCACTCGGTTCTACCATTTTATAAAGTCCCGCAACCTCCCCTACTCCGTGGAGGAGGTCCGTACAGTCACCAGGAACTGCCACATCTGCGCAGAGTGCAAACCGCACTTTTTCAGGCCGGATAGAGCGCACCTGATCAAGGCTTCCCGTCCCTTTGAACGCCTTAGTCTGGATTTCAAAGGGCCCCTCCCCTCCACCGACCGCAACACATACTTCCTGAACGTGGTGGACGAGTACTCTCATTTCCCTTTCGCCATCCCCTGCCCCGACATGACAGCGGCCACAGTTATTAAAGCCCTTAACACCATATTCACACTGTTAGGTTGCCCCGCATATATCCATAGCGGCAGGGGGTCCTCCTTCATGCGTGACGAGCTGCGCCAGTTCCTGCTCAGCAAGGGTATAGCCTCGAGCAGGACGACCAGCTACAATCCCCGGGGGAACGGGCAAGTAGAGAGGGAGAACGGCACGGTCTGGAAGACCGTCCTACTGGCCCTACGGTCCAGGGACCTCCCAGTTTCACGGTGGCAGGAGGTCCTCCCGGACGCTCTCCACTCCATCCGGTCGCTGCTGTGTACTAGCACTAATCAAACGCCTCATGAGCGCCTCCTTGTCTTCCCCAGGAAGTCTTCCTCTGGAACGTCGCTGCCGACCTGGTTGGCGGCCCCAGGACCCATCTTGCTCCGGAAACATGTGCGGGCGCACAAGTCGGACCCGTTGGTCGAGAGGGTTCACCTCCTCCACGCGAACCCGCAGTACGCCTACGTGGCGTACCCCGACGGCCGACAGGACACGGTCTCCCTGCGAGACCTGGCGCCCGCCGGCAACATGCGCACCCCCCCCCGACACCAATCACCCCCTCCCTGCCACTGGCGCACCCCGCGACTGCCCCCTTCCTGGGAGTATCGGTCCTCCTCCCATGTCCGACCAGGAGTGAAGCAGAAGCAGACACCATAAAGCTCCCGGAGACGACAACGCTGGAACAAGCACCTGCACCACCACCGGGGCTCAGGCGATCGACAAGGAAGACCAGACCGCCCGACCGACTCGTGACATCGGTGCAACACAAGAATGTTGTGGACTTTAACGAGAATGTTCTTTTTTTCTTCTTACGAATATTGTAAATAGTTCACAAACCCAGTACATAGCCCAGTGTAGGGCAAAGTGTAGGGCACTGTAATGACATGCAAAAGTTTTCCTCCCAGGACCAGCCTTGTAAACTCCTACCACCATGCGAAGCACCACCCCGCCGGGTTCATTTTTAACAAGGGGTGAATGTGGTAGTATGCATTAGGGGTCATGTGTGATGCCATTGGCTGACAGATCCCGGGTCCTGGTTGCCTGTTGATCTCTAGCTCTGCCCTGAAGGCGGAGTATAAGAACCAGGAGTTCTCCCCGCAGCTCCAGACTGTTGCTGAACTGCGGGGAACAAGTCACGCTTAATAAAGCCTCATCGACTTCATCTCTATTCATCTCTCGTAAGTCATTGTGCGCTACAATGGGTAAATTCCATGATAGATTCTAACCATTGTCGACAGCCCCAGCAGCCCCGGACACACCCATACCCACCGTCACAGCTTCCGAAGTCAGATGGGCTTCGTGAAAGTGAACCCTCGGAAAGCGACGGTTTGGGTCGGGGTCCCTGGTCATGCAGTCACATGCTGCACGGACTAATGTATTCACAAACATCTTCAACCTCTCCCTACTCCGTTCCAAGGTTCCCACCTGCTTCAAGAAGACCATCATCATACTGGTGTCAAAGAAGAACCAGGCAACGTGCCTCAACAACACGCGAACCCGCCTCTCATCCATTGACCCCCGCTGCCTTGGGAAAGCGGGGAGCATAATCAAAGACCCCTCCCATCCCGCTTATTCACTCTTCCAACTTCTTCCATCGGGCAGGAGATGCAAAGTCTGAGAACACTCACTAACAGATTCAAAGACAGCTTCTTCCCCACTCATACCAGACTCCTAAACGACTCTCTTATGGACTGATCTGACCGCTTCACACATCTTTTCTACTGAGTAGTACTGCCCTCCTGTATGCTTCACCCGATGCCTGAGTCTATGTATTTACATTGCGTATTTATACATAGAACAAGAAAATTACAGTAGAGGAGCAGGCCCTTCAGCCCTCCAAGCCTGCACCGACCATGCTGCCCATCTGAACTAAATCCCCCCACTACTCCGGGGACCAAATCCCTCTCTTCCAATCCAATTCATGTATTTGTCAAGACGCCTCTTAAAAGTCGCTATCGTATCTGCTTTCACTACCTCCCCAAACAGCGAGTTCCAGGCTCCCACCACCCTCTGTGTAAAAAAACCTGCCTCATACATCTCCTTTAAACCTTGCCCCTCGCACCTTAAACCTATGCCCCCTAGTAATTGACTCTTCCACCCTGGGAAAAAGCTTCTGACTATCCACTCTGTCCATGCCCCTCATAATCTTGTAGTCTTCTATCAGGTCACCCCTCAATCTATGTCGTTCCAATGAGATAAAACAAAGTTTCTCCAACCTCTCCTCATAACTAATGCCCTCCATACCAGGCAACATCCTGGTAAACCACTTCTGTACCAGCTCCAAACCTCCACATCCTTATGGTAGTGTGGCGACCAGAATTGAACACCAGATTCTCAGTTCAGCCTACCTAAGGTTCTGTAAAGCTGCAACACGGCTTGCCAATTTTTAAACTCAATTCCACGGCCAATGAAGGCAAGCATGCCGTATGCCTTCTTGACTACCTTCTGCACCTGCGTTGCCCCTTTCAGTGACCTATCTACCTGAACACCCAGATCTCTCAGCCTGTCAACACTCTTAAGGATTCTGCCATTTACTGTATATTTCCCATCTGTATTCGTTCTTCCAAACTGCATTACCTCACATTTGTCTGGATTAAACACCATCTGCCATCTCTCCGCCCAAGTCTCCAACCAATCTATATCCTGCTGTATCCTCTGACGGTCCGGTCCTCATCGCTGTCCGCAATTCCACCAACATTGTGTCATCTGCAAGCTTACTAATCAGACCAGTTACATTTTCCTCCAAATCATTTATATACATTCCAAATACATGTATGGCCTTTGTATTTTTCATTTACGGAATGATATGTCTGGACTGTAAGCAGAACAATACGTTTCACTGTACCTCGGCACACGTGACAATAAACAAATCCAATCCAGTCCAAGATTGGGTCCAGTTTTGCAAAGGAATATAATAGTGGGGTGATCCACAATGGAGTCAACAGGAAATGAATGGCCTCATGTTGTTCAGTGTTTTTATTTCTCTGCTTATCAATGGTCATTTTTTTCAAAATCACCATTGCACGGTTACAGTGCACCATGCGGAACGCCGCAGTGACACACACCGATGTTCACTGGAACCGGGAGCTGCCAGGGAAAGATATGGAGAGGGTTTTAACACATGATATAAAGAACAACACACAACGGAGTCCAGGTTTCACTGAGCGTTTCCATCCTTCCCGAGACACGTCCAATAAAACCTTCATCCTGACAATCAGCAACGTGCAGCCCAGTGACACTGCCGTCTATTACTGCTCCGTGTGGGGAGATATCAGTGGGAATGGATCACAGCTGAATGTAACCAGTAAGTGCAGTTTTCATGATTCTAATTGATCCCCATTGGTGTGAGTGGTGGACAGGCTGGGATTCGGGAAACAGGTTTGTGTGTTTATATTTTGTATTGATGACTTAATCAACAGGCCCCTGACTCTGAACACCTGCCCCCCACCCCCACTGGCCCTGGCAGAGGTTAATAAACCCTCGACTCTGTCAGCCCTGCTACCCACACAGTCAACCCCTCACCGTTCGTAAACCACTTTTCTTAACGTGCACTTGATTTACCTTTATTCTGTGAAAGACAGGTTCTGCAAAATGAAACTCATTAATCTCTAAATATATTACAGCAGTACCATACAATATTCCCGTACCAGCCTCCCCGAACAGGCGCCGGAATGTGGTGACTAGGAGCTTTTCACAGTAACGTCATTTGAAGCCTACTTGTGACAATAAGCGATTTTCATTTCATTTTCATTTCATTTTCATATCCGTGTGGATTTGTTTTTTTGTGTGTGTTCAAACCTCGGCCAATTTCTGTTTCCTGGTATCACGTTAATGATTGTGGTTCAATCAGATCATCAGACTTTTCAGGAACAGCTGTTGTGGTCAACAAGCTTCCCATTGGGAGAGAGTCACTCAGACTGGAAACGTTCGCTCCCTTCTCTCTCCACAGATGCTGCCAGACCTGCTGAGATTGTCCAGTATTTCCTGTTTTTGTCTCAGATTCCAGCATCCGCAGTAATTTGCTTTCATTTTCACTTTCCCATTGGATCCATTCACTTCCCGAGTAACCACTTGTCTCTGCTTAAATACATCTCCTGTTCCATAGAATCTATTCCATGGGCGGAATTCTCCGGAATTTCCCGACGCTGAAATCGAGAATGGCGATTGGGCGGAGAATGACTCCCATCGACAGAATCGGGGCAGGCGCCGGTTTGACTCCGGCTCGCTATGCTCCTCCCCCTCCGAATCGGCTTCATCGGGACGCATGCCGCGCGCAGTCAGAACGCCGTTGCCATGTCATCAGCCGGCCCACCCGCGATGCTCCGCCTCCGATGGGCCGAGTTCCTGACGGAGCGGGCCGCGTGTGGTCCCAGCGATCAGGAAGCTGGCGTGCTGGCTGCGGACAGCCTCTCACCATTGTACTTGTCAAGCCCATTCAGAATAAGATTCACTGAGATCACCTTTCATTCTTCCAACTTCCAACAAGTAGCGTCCCAACAACCAGATTAACCTTTGCTGCAAAGACAATCCCTCCAACCCGTGTCAACCTTCCCTGAACCGCCTCCAATGGAATAATATCTTATCTTAAATAATGGACCAAATCTGTTCACAGCTCTCCAGATGTGGTCTCACCAGCACCTTTGGAATGACCTCCAATTGGCAAAAACGAGGTAAACAAAGAACCTTGCGGAGACCAGCTGCCGCACTCGGAGGGTAAGCTTGCTCTTTCAAAAATGCCTCTTTTTGGGAAGTTGGATGCATTTGACCCGACTATTGAGGACTGGTCCCAGGATGTGGAGAGAATGTGTTACTTTTTCCAGGCCAATGAGATAACGGAGGATGGAAGGAAACAGGTTCTACTGCTGTCGGCGTGCGGACCCTCAGCCTTCGCCATTATACGTCGTCTAACTTATCCCGATACGCCGGACACGATACCTTTCCAAGAATTAACAAAATTGGTGGAAGAGCACTATGACCCAAAACCACCCCTCATTTTGGGTAGGTACAGATTCTACACAACGAAGCGGGAAGACAGAGAGTCAGTCACAAATTTCTTGACCCGCCTGAGAAGGCTGGCGGAAAAATGTGAGTTCGGCTCGACGCTAAATGAAATGCTTCGGGACCGGTTAGTGTGTGGCATAAATGATCTCCAAATACAGAAGCGCCTGTTGGCAGAAACGCAGCTAGACTGCAGGCGGGCGTTACAGCTCACACTGTCCCTGGAAAAGGCAGCAAGTGGGGCACAGGAACTACAGGGCATGCCAATGGAGGTAGATACCTGGGAGAGGGACTACCACAATGGGTCCAGCTACCAGATAGCCGCCCTCAGGAAAAGCCTGAGGAACAGAGGGCCAAAGAAAAACCCCAGAACTGCCCCCAAGTCTGCTAGGACTAACTGGAGACAGAGGGAACAACCGGCTGAGGCTCCCCCAACAGAGAAGGACCGTTTCTGGCACCAGACAGAGTGGGGTAACAGCGACAGAAACCCTAGAAGGAGGTGGCAAAAGAGGAATAGCAGGTGGGGACGCAGGGAGGTACACAACCTAGATGCCCCATCCTCCTCCGAAGGGGAACAGTTCTATAATATTGCGACAAAGAAAGCAGAACCTATTAAGATTACCCCCTGGGTGGACGGTCGGACGACAATAATGGAAATAGACACGGGTGCGGCCGTATCAGTAATGGGAGTGGCAGCATTTTAAAAAATCAAAGATGGACTCCAGCCACTAACCCGAACAAAAACATCGACAAAACTTAAAACCTTCATGGGGGAACCCCTGGAAGTTCTAGTCACGACTCATGGACCCGTGGAATATGACAAACAATTGCTCAGATTACCATTGACGATAGTAGAGGGCTCCGGACTGAACTTAATAGGACAGAACTGGCTGAAAGACCTAAACTTAGATTGGATGAAAATTTTCCAGAGTGGAAGCGGGCAGTTGAGTGGAGTACTCCAAAAATACCCGGAGGTCTTCCAAGAAGGTTTGGGGGAAATTATAGGCGCCAAAGCAACTTTGCACGTGGACCCAGAAGCCCTTCCGAAATTTTGTAAGGCCAGGCCGGTACCTTTTGCATTAAGGAAGAAAGTAGATGTCGAAATAGAAAGGTTACGGCGCGACGGCATTATCAGACCAGTACAGTTCTCGGAATGGGCAGCGCCGGTGGTACCAATTTTGAAGCCAGACGGCTCGATACGTCTCTGTGGAGATTTCAAACAGACAGTAAACAAATACGCACTGCTGGACAAATACCCGATCCCGAAAATAGACGACCTATATGCCAAATTGGCAGGTGGGCTTTTGTTCACGAAACTGGACATGAGCCACGCCTCCCTGCAGTTAAAACTGGACAAGGACTCCCAGAAGTTCGCTACGATCAACACCCTGAAGGGACTTTTTCGTTATACTAGGCTACCCTTCGGAGTGTCATCAGCCTGCGCTATATTCCAGCGTACGATGGAAAATATTCTGCAGGGACTACCGCAGGTGGCGATTTGTTTGGACGATGTCTTAATCACGGGTAGGACAAACAGGGAACACTTAAGGAACCTGGAGGAAGTGCTCAGGCGTTTCGCAAAGGCAGGCGTACGGCTGAAAAGAGAAACATGTGTTTTTCTGTCCCCACGAGTGACGTACCTGGGATATAAAGTAGACGAGTCGGGCTTACACCCATTGGCAATAAAAGCCCCAGCTCCCACCACAGTCCAGGAGCTACGATCATTTCTAGGATTGGTAACATATTGTGGCAAATTTATTGAAAATAGGGCGTACATCCTAGAACGCCTCCACCAGCTACTAAAAAAGGGACAAGAATGGAAATGGTCCGCCCGCCAAAACCGAGCATTTAGGGACATTAAGGAACAGCTGCCATCCGAAAATGTCCTCGAGCATTATGACCCAAGGAAGGAGTTGGTGGTCACGTGTGACGCATCACCTTACGGGGTAGGAGCCGTCTTAGCCCATCAAGGAAGGAATGGGGAAAAACGGCCAATAGCCTATGCTTCGAGGACCTTGCCGATGGCTGAGAGAAAGTACGCCCAAATCGAGAAGGAAGGACTGGCGGTGATATTTGCAGTAAAAAAATGTCACCAGTATCTGTACGGGCGGAAATTCACCATAGTGACGGACCATAAGCCGTTATTAGGGTTATTAAAAGAAGACAAGTCAATACCCCCGATTGCATCAGCTAGAATCCAATATACTGGCACCGTATAGATACGTTCTGGAGCACAGACCGGGAACGCGAGGAGCAAATGCAGATGCTTTGAGCAGACTTCCCCTCCCCGACACCCCACCGCTAATACCGAAAGTAGAGGAGACAGTCATTACTCTAAATTTTTTGGCCACCCTACCAGTGGACGCACAACACATTCGGTTGTGGACACAAAAAGACCCAGTTTTAGCCAAGATGAAGCATTTACTGCTAACAGGGGAACTGGAGAGACCAGTGGAGCCCCAGATGCACCCATACTGGAGCAGAAGGGACCAAATAACCGTAGAAGACGGTATCCTATTATGGGGAGCCCGGGTAATAGTCCCAGCTCAGGGCCGTCGGGCAATCTTAACCGAGTTACATCATGGACACCCAGGGGTGTCTAAAATGAAGATGCTCGCTCAAAGCTACGTTTGGTGGCCAGGATTGGACACAGACATAGCAGCCTTGGTACGTCGGTGCCAGGAGTGCCAACAGGGGCAAAGAGTGCCACCAGCTGCACCATTGCACCCGTGGGAATGGCCAGGCAGACCGTGGACCCGCCTGCATATTGACTACACAGGCCCATTAATGGGCTCAATGTTTTGGGTGATAGTGGACGCCCACTCCAAATAGTTGGACGTCCACCGGGGAACGCGGCAAGCACAGCATCGACAATTGAAAAACTCAGGGCCTCGTTTGCAACACATGGACTTCCGGAGGTAGTGGTGTCGGACAATGGAACGGCATTCACAAGTGGGGAATTTGGAAAATTTCTAAAGGGAAACGGAGTCCGCCACATCAAAACGGCCCCTTACCATCCAGCGTCCAACGGCATGGCAGAGAGAGCGGTCCAGACACTAAAAGCGGGACTCAAGAAGCAGCCAGCAGCGTCAATGGACACAAAGCTCTCCCGCTGGCTGTTTGATTACAGGACAACACCGCATTCCACAACGGGCATACCGCCAGCTGAACTCTTAATGGGGAGGTGGCTGCGAACGAGGCTGAGTCTCCTTTTCCCAAATTCAACGGGGAAAGTGGAGAAACAACAGGAGGTCCAACGCAGGGGGCATGATAATAGTCGGCAGCAGAGACATTTCCAGGTGGGGGCACCGGTTTGGGTCAAGAATTATGGGAATGGACCAACGTGGGTCAAAGGCACGGTTGAGTCCCAAACAGGGCCCATGTCATATGAAGTTTCAATAGAAGGTAAGGTGCTGAAGAAACACCGAGACCAAATAAGGGCAGCGGAACCACACCTGGAGGCAGTCGAAGCAGGACCGCCTCAAGCTGGGATAGCTCAGACGGGAAAGATACCCACACCCCAGCCCCGAGCAATTTCTCCAGACCCCGTCATCCAGGCGTCAGAGTCGGAGATGGACACGTTTGACAAGGCCGCCGCGACACCTCTCCCCGAGGAGGAGGAAGTACAACTTCCAAGGAGGTCGTCAAGGAAAAGGCGGGCACCTATAAGGTACACCCCACCCACGTCGGAGAACGCCCCGGCGGACGACATAGAGGTGACAGACCCGGACAGGAGGAGCAGGAAGAAGCTCAGAGGAATGCCAGCTGGCAGGAATTCCTCGGACCTTTGCGGGGGGGGTGGGGTGTAATGACATCCAATTGGCGTTATTGGTTGGCCAATTGGAGTATGAGCTCCCTCAATGATAGCTCATTGAGGGGGCCCATATAAGCACCTGTGTCGGCTTTATGACGCAGTCTTAGGTTGACTGGAATGCTAGTAGCCCTGTTTGGAGCTGCTCTTGTATATAAGTTATTGCAAATCAATACTGGTGTAGTGACGGAACCCCTGCCTCCTGTGGATTATTACAACCTTGTACAGTTGCAGCAAGACTTCCCGACACTTATACTCCAACCCCAGTGAAATCAGGGCCAACATTCCATTACCCTTCCTGATTACCTGCTGCCCCTGTGTGCTAGCTTTTTGTGTTTCCTGCACAAGTCCCCCAATGTCCCTTCGTGTTGCAGCTTTATGCAGTAGTTTACATTTAAATAATACTCTTTATCCCTTCCAAAATGAGCACATTGTCCCACTTTATACTCCTGTGGTATTATAGGTATTACGGTACCTGATAGGCTAAAGCACCATTGGTGGAAATTGTCTGCTTTCCATTGGTTAGAATGTAAGATAGCTCCACCCTACTCGGCGGGGTATAAGAACCAGTGCCGCCCCAGCAGCCTTCATACTGTACCTGAGCTGCTGGGGGAAACATCTAGCTTATTAAAGCCTTCAGTTGGACTACAACCTCGCTTTAGTGGTCATTGATCGTACATCAATTTAATTAGCTATTTTTTTTAAGTAGAAAGGATGAAAGGTGTGTATGTTTTTGTGAGTGTGTTTGTATGTCATTTGTGTGTGTGTGTATGTGTTTCTGTGAGTGTGTGTTTGTTTTTATAAGTGAGTGTGCGTGTATCTATTTCTGCGTGTCAATTTATGTGTTTCTGTGAGAGTGTGTTTGTCTGTATATGTGTGTTTCCGTGAGTGAGTGTGTTTCTGAGTGTGTGAGGATTTCTGAGTGTGTGTCTGTTTCTGTGAATGAGTGGATGCATTTCTGAGTCCATGTTCCTGTGAATGTCTGTTTTTGTGTTTCTGAGTGTGTGTGGGTTTCTGTGAGTGAGTGTGTATGTGTGTGTCTGAGTGTGTCTGTGTTTCTGAATTTGTGTGTGTTTGTGGGAATGAGTGTGTGTGTTTCTGAGTGTTTATGGGTGTTTCTGTGAGTGAGTGTGTTTGTCTGTGTTTGTCTGAGTGTGTGTACATGTGCTTATGTGTGTGTGTCTGTATGAGTGTGTGTGTGTTTTTGAGTGTGTGTGTTTGTGAATGTTTGTGTGTGTCGAATGATCACCATGAAACCATTGTTGATCATTTTGAAAATCCATCTGGTTCACTTATTCGTGAAGGAAATCTGCCACCTTTTCCCGGTCTGGCCTGCATGTGACTCCAGGCCCACAGCAATGTGGTTGACTCTGAAACACCCTCTGAAATGGCCGAGCGAGGCACTAAGTCCCAGGGTAACTATAGACGGGGAATAAATGCTGGACCCAGCCAGTGACACCAACATCCCAGGGAAGAATATGTTTAAAAACATTCTATGCAGCGTTGCTGTTTTGGGTCCATTTTGAGTGAATGTTTCACCGTTTATACAGAAAGTGACAGAAATCAGCTGCTTTTCCCGAATCCATGATATGTGGCAGTGAGTTCTCCCAGTGAGACAGAGAAGACAGCCAGAGTGAGACAGCAAAGAGTGAGTTTGGGAATTTGAATCGAGGTGGGAATTGAATTGAATTAAATTGAATCAGTAAGGCAGCTCCTTTTAAATTTCAGGAGTTTAAATTAATTTAAATTAAGCGAATATTGTGCAGTGTAGGTTAACAAGGGCTGCCCCACCCACTCACATAACTGGTTGGCAGTTAAGTGTCAGTCACTTTAATCTACTTTGATCTAAAAGCAGGTGGGGGAGGGGAGTCAATTCAGGACAGTTTAAAAAGAGCCACTTGTAAACTCACTCCCAGTGAGTTCTCCCAGTGAGACAGAGAAGACAGCCAGAGTGATGCAGCAAAGAGTGAGTTTGGGAATTTGAATCGAGGTGGGAATTCAAAGCTGGGTGGGGAGGAAGTGCTTTTTGTGACTGGTAAGTAGTGTTTCTGTTTTTCTGTTTATTTTCATTGGTATATTTATTTACTTTTTTCTTCATTGTTTATTTATTTATTTAATTTTTTTGGGGGGGGAAATTGAAATTGTTGAAGTTAACCGAAGGTTTAAGACATGGCAGGAGATCTCAGACCCGTGTCATGCTCTTCGTGTGCGATGTGGGAGCTCAGGGACACGTCCACTGTCCCTGGCTCCTTCACATGCATGAAGTATGTCCAGTTGCAGCTCCTGTTAGACCGCTTGACGGCTCTGGAGCTGTGGATGGACTCATTTTGGAGCATCCGCGATGCTGAGGACGTCGTGGATAGCACGTTTAGCGAGTTGGTCACACCGCAGGTGAAAGGTACTGAGGGAGATAGTAAATGGGTGACCAAAAGACAGAGCAAGAGTAGGAAGGCAGTGCAGGTGTCCTCTGCGGTCATCTCCCTGCAAAACAGATATACCGCTTTGGATACTGTTGAGGGAGATGGCTCACCAGGGGAAGGCAGCAGCAGCCAGGTTCATGGCACCGTGGCTGGCTCTGCTGCGTAGCTGGGCAGGAAGAAGAATGGCAGGGCTATAGTGATAGGGGACTCAATTGTAAGGGGAATAGACAGGCGGTTCTGCGGACGCAATCGAGACTCCAGGATGGTATGTTGCCTCCCTGGTGCAAGGGTCAAGGATGTCTCGGAGCGGCTGCAGGACATTCTGGGGGGGGGGGGGGTGAACAGCCAGCTGTCGTGGTGCACATAGGCACCAACGATATAGGTAAAAAACGGGACGAGGTCCTACAAGCTGAATTTAGGGAGCTAGGAGTTAAACTAAAAAGTAGGACCTCAAAGGTAGTAATCTCAGGATTGCTACCAGTGCCACGAGCTAGTCAGAGTAGGAATGTCAGGATAGAGAGGATGAATACGTGGCTCGAGTGATGGTGCAAGAGGGAGGGATTCAAATTCCTGGGACGTTGGAACCGATTCTGGGGGAGGTGGGACCAGTACAAACCGGACGGTCTGCACCTGGGCAGGACTGGAACCGATGTCCTAGGGGGGTGTTTGCTAGAGCTGTTGGGGAAAGTTTAAACTAATGTGGCAGGGGGATGGGAACCAATGCAGGAAGTTGGAAGGTAGTAAAACAGGGACAGAAATAAAAGTGTAAGGCAGAGAAGCCATAGTCAAAAATCAAAAAGGGCGACAGTACAAGGTACAG
The DNA here is from genome assembly GCF_047496885.1 of Scyliorhinus torazame. Classification (NCBI taxonomy): domain Eukaryota; kingdom Metazoa; phylum Chordata; class Chondrichthyes; order Carcharhiniformes; family Scyliorhinidae; genus Scyliorhinus; species Scyliorhinus torazame. The sequence continues at coordinate 412,178,793 of NC_092707.1, forward strand.
TGACTGAGGGGAGCTCAGTGAATAGGACCAGGAATACTAAAAGGAATAAAACGGGAAGTGAAAACATTAATGGTAAGCGGCGCAGCAGGTTGTTACAGGAAGATATGGGTTCGATGACCAGGAAAATTAGGAGAAAGGTTAAGAGGAAATATAACTTAGGAGAGGTTACTGATCGAGGTGTTAAGATTAAGAACAGAGGTAAAAAAAGCCAACATAAGTGTAATTTACCTGAATGCTCGTAGTATTCGGAATAAGGTAAATGAGTTGATGGCGCAAATCATCGTGAATGACTATGATTTAGTGGCCATTACTGAAACATGGTTAAAGGATGGTCACGACTGGGAGTTAAAAATCCGAGGGTATCAAACTTTTCGGAGGGACAGAGTGGACGGTAAGGGAGGTGGTGTAGCTCTGTTATTTAAGGATGACATCCGGGCAACAGTAAGGGATGACATCGGTGCTATGGAGGATAAGGTTGAATCCATTTGGGTGGAAATCAGGAATAGTAAGACGAAAAAGTCACTGATAGGAGTAATCTATAGGCCACCAAATAGTAACATTATGGTGGGGCAGGCAATAAACAAAGAAATAACAGATGCATGTAGAAATGGTACAGCAGTTATCATGGGGGATTTTAATCTACATGTTGATTGGTTTAACCAGGTCGGTCAAGGCAGCCTTGAGGAGGAGTTTATAGAATGTATCCGCGATAGTTTCCTCGAACAGTATGCAATGGAACCTACGAGGGAACAAGCGGTCCTATATCTGGTCCTGTGTAATGAGACAGGATTGATTCAGGATCTCATCGTTAGGGAGCCTCTCGGGAGGAGCGATCACAATATGGTGGAATTTAAAATACAGATGGAGGGTGAGAAGGTAAAATCAAGCACTAGTGTTTTGTGCTTAAACAAAGGAGATTACAATGGGATGAGAGAAGAACTAGCTAAGGTAGACTGGGAGCAAAGACTTTATGGTGAAACAGTTGAGGAACAGTGGAGAACCTTCCAAGTGATTTTTCACAGTGCCCAGCAAAGGTTTATACCAACAAAATGGAAGGACGGTAAAAAGAGGGAAAATCGACCGTGGATGTCTAAGGAAATAAGGGAGAGTATCAAATTGAAGGAAAAAACATACAAAGTAGCAAAGATCAGTGGGAGACTAGAGGACTGGGAAATCTTTAGGGGGCAACAGAAAGCTACTAAAAAAGCTATAAAGAAGAGTAAGATAGATTATGAGAGTAAACTTGCTCAGAATATAAAAACAGATAGTAAAAGTTTCTACAAATACATAAAACAAAAAAGTGTGTCTAAGGTAAATATTGGTCCTTTAGAGGATGAGAAGGGAGATTTAATAATGGGAGATGAGGAAATGGCTGAGGAACTGAACAGGTTTTTTGGGTCGGTCTTCACAGTGGAAGACATAAATAAAATGCCAGTGACTGATGGAAATGAGGCTATGACAGGTGAGGACCTTGAGAGGATTGATATCACCAAGGAGGTAGTGATGGGCAAGCTAATGGGGCTAAAGTTAGACAAGTCTCCTGGCCCTGATGCAATGCATCCCAGAGTGCTAAAAGAGATGGCTAGGGAAATTGCAAATGCACTAGTGATAATTTACCAAAATTCACTAGACTCTGGGGTGGTCCCGGCGGATTGGAAATTAGCAAACGTGACACCACTGTTTAAAAAAGGAGGTAGGCAGAAAGTGGGTAATTATAGGCCAGTGAGCTTAACTTAGGTAGTAGGGAAGATGCTGGAATCTATCATCAAGGAAGAAATAGCGAGGCATCTGGATGGAAATTGTCTCATTGGACAGACGCAGCATGGGTTCATAAAGGGGCAGGTCGTGCCTAACTAATTTAGTGGAATTTTTTGAGGACATTAACAGTGCGGTAGATAACGGGGAGCCAGTGGATGTGGTATATCTGGATTTCCAGAAAGCCTTTGACAAGGTGCCACACAAAAGGTTGTTGCATAAGTTAAAGATGCATGGCATTAAGGGGAAAGTAGTAGCATGGATAGAGGATTGGTTAATTAATAGAAAGCAAAGAGTGGGGATTAATGGGTGTTTCTCTGGTTGGCAATCAGTAGCTAGTGGTGTCCCTCAGGGATCAGTGTTGGGCCCACAACTGTTCACAATTTACATAGATGATTTGGAGTTGGGGATCAAGGGCAATGTGTCCAAGTTTGCAGACGACACTAAGATAAGTGGTAAAGCAAAAAGTGCAGAGGATACCGGAAGTCTGCAGAGGGATTTGGATAGGCTAAGTGAATGGGCTAGGGTCTGGCAGATGGAATACAATGTTGACAAATGTGAGGTTATCCATTTTGGTAGGAATAACAGCAAAAGGGATTATTCTTTATATGATAAAGTATTAAAACATGCTGCTGTGCAGAGAGACCTGGGTGTGCTAGTGCATGAGTCGCAGAAAGTTGGTTTTCAGGTGCAACAGGTGATTAAGGAGGCAAATGGAATTTTGTCCTTCATTGCTAGAGGGATGGAGTTTCAGACTAGGGAGGTTATGCTGCAATTGTATAAGGTGTTAGTGATGTCACACCTGGAGTATTGTGTTCAGTTTTGGTCTCCTTACTTGAGAAAGGACATACTGGCACTGGAGGGTGTGCAGAGGAGATTCACGAGGTAAATCCCAGAGCTGAAGGGGTTGGATTACGAGGAGAGGTTGAGTAGACTGGGACTGTACTCGTTGGAATTTAGAAGGATGAGGGGGGATCTTATAGAAACAGATAAGATTATGAAGGGAATAGATAGAATAGATGCGGGCAGGTTGTTTCCACTGGCGGGTGGAAGCAGAACTAGGGGGCATAGCCTCAAAATAAGGGGAAGTAGATTCAGGACTGAGTTTAGGAGGAACTTCTTCACCCAAAGTGTTGTGAATCTATGGAATTCCTTGCCCAGTGAAGCAGTAGAGGCTCCTTCATTAAATGTTTTTAAGATAAAGATAGATAGTTTTTTGAAGAATAAAGGGATTAAGGGTTATGGTGTTCGGGCCGGAAAGTGGAGCTGAGTCCAGAAAAGATCAGCCATGATCTCATTGAATGGTGGAGCAGGCTCGAGGGGCCAGATGGCCTACTCCTGCTCCTAGTTCTTATGCTCTTATGAGAGTTGAGATGGGATTTTTAATTGTTTGAGTGGGAACAAAGATAGCAGTTAAGGGTTACTGTATTCACTGTATTGATTTGCATTGTTTACGTGGCGATTGTCAGCTATTTCCTGGTGTGATGTAAAATATAATTTAGTACTCTAAGTAGTCAAGTTTGTTTAATACACCATATCCCTATTTTTCCCCAAATCACTCCTGGTGTGAGGTGTCATTTCATCACAGTTTTACCAAATTAAGATCAAATATTGGGGTTCCTGTCCCGTATCTCATCCACTGTTTTCGTCTGGTCTGGGATTGTAACATCAGATCCTCAGCAATGGGGTTGACTGTTAATTGCTCGCAAGGGAAATTAGAGATTGGCAATAAATGCTGATCTTGCCAACAATGCCCACATCCCATAAACAAACAAAACAAACTATACACAATAACCGAGAGAAACTGAATTATTCTGTCAAAATTACGGGATTGTTATTTCCGAAGCACTATGAATCCGATGAGCAAACTAAGTCCTGCAAATCCCGTAAGAGTTCCCACAATGATCCAGACAAGCTTCGTCTTCTCAGCGTCAGCCGGGTCTGTGAAAGGAAATCACATGTTTACGGTTAAAGGACGGGGAATGGATTTGATTCTCGTCAGTCGGTGACATTTGAAATGGTAAAGTAGAGACATGAAAGCAGGTGGAATTCAGACTGAGCAGATATTTCTATCTGCTGGACACCTGGAATAACAATGTCAGTTTAAACTCAGATCAATTTGATTTATTGATAATGCGGCAGGCCAATCTTATATCACACACTGACCACTTGCTGGCCATTCTGGCTGACTTGGTAACAGTGCAGCAAAGTTCCACAGATGGAAAGAAAACCACCAACAGATCCCCAGTGAGTTCCGTTCTGTATCCTCCTCCGTCCACACCAACATTACACTGTAGGGGAGTGACTTTTGGATAGGTGGTGTGTATTGTGTGACCGACACCACTAATGTGACCAGGCGATCCGTATAAACAAGATGAAGTTTGTTTTTAAACATGGAGGAGTTGAGTTGAGGAAAGGCAGAGCAATGGGGACTGAGATGAAGGTAAAGTTCTCTATATTGGAAGAGGAAATGTCAATGACACATCAGTTAGCAAGATGGAGTTTGTCTAAAAGATTGTGATTGCAAAATTAACAAGGAAGAATGTAGAGAGTTTTAGATTAATGGAACACCCTCCAAAGAGAATTAACCTATTCAAAAAAGTGACTTAAATGTGTGAGTGGGATTGGGACTAAAGTTCAGAGTAATTGTGTTGATTCAGGTCATTGCCAATGTTGGCTGTGATGGGCAGCGTGCCAGGCTGAAAGGGAGCTAATGGGATGGGTTTTGTTTAGTTTATTCCCTCGAGTTACTGACTGGGGTGAACTCTCCTGCTCTTCTTAAGCTACTGTCATGTGGCCTCCTGCATCTCCCATAGAGAGCGGACCAGGGCTTGGTTTAAAGTCTCGTCTGATCATCCTCTGATAGAATTGTTCCGAATTCTCAATCATTTTGCTGAAGCAAATTGAGACAAACTATTCCGACTTGTGATATTCATTCTTCAACACGACAAAGATGATATTATCGGGCCATTATCACATTGTTATTTAGGGAGCTTGCTGTGCACAAATTGGCCGATACATTTCCTACATTTAAATAGGGCCCAAGCTTTACAAAGGGTTTAATTGGTTGTAAAGCACTTTGGGACAACTGGAGATGTCAGTAAAGGTCCGTATGGCTTGGATTTTATGGATGGTGAGAGTTCCTTGCTCATCATTCGGAGAGTCGGCGGGGACGACTCGACAACATTGCTGCCATTTCCTGCTCAAATGAACTCCGGTCCGCATTTGGAAAGAAGTCCCAGTCCGTCCATGCACAGCGCTACAGTGGCTGTAAGAGGTACTGCAGCACTGTGCCTGAGACAATGTTCCAGGAACTGCATTGATGGTAAGTAGCAGTGTTCCCAGAAAGGGGCAGTCCAGTGGCGATTTTGGAGTTTTTAAATGTAAACCTCCAAGATGTATTGAGAAGAAAAGAAAATTTAACCACACACAATTACAATTACACAGTTAAAATTGATTTCACAATATGTTTCCCCAAAAGACTCCCTAATTGATCAGACTCATAAATAAAATTCTTCCAGGCAATACTCCCTAATATATGTTTAAATATCAAAATCCAGTTCATATTAACCGAGGCACAACTGCTGTAACTTGACTAAAAGTATCCCACATGATCTCTCAAACCACGTTGCACTCAAATGTGAAAATCAAAGACCTTCAGAAACTGCTTTTCACAGTCCAATACATTTCCAGACTGCCTGGATGGTTGATTCAAACATCACCTACTCCCAGCCCAGAGCTGTTTCCAAGGGATCTTTCCCCAACAGCCAATCCCCAACCAGTTCAACAGCTCTCCTCACATATCCTTTTCCCTTTCATCTTCAATTCCAGTGTGTTCACTCTGTATGGACATTGTGGGCAATTCCCTTTGTCAGAGCAGAGCAGCAGGAGTAGGCCATTCAGCCCCTCGAGCCCTCTGTTATTCAACTGGGCTATGGCTGAGTGTTGACCTCAGCACCATTTTCCCTCACTATCCTCATAACCCTCAATATCATTGGCACCTAGAAATCCATCAATCAGTGTGTCCTGCACTAGATTATGTGCTCAAGTCTGTGAAGTTGGATAATGTAACTTGTCCTTACTTATTACAGTGAGCTGGGTTCCATTCCAATCGATATCTCCCCTCACTTCATAATAGTAGATGGCAGCGTCACTGGGCTGAATGTTGCTGATTGTCAGAATGAAGCTGTTACTGGACATGTTTCGAGAAGACTGGAAACGCTCGGAGAAGCCAGGACCCCATCGTGTGTTGTTCAGTATCTCATCTGTTAAAATCCACTCGATGTAAGCTGGTTGTTGTCGGTACCAATGAACATCAGAATGTGTCACAGCGGCGTTATACAGGACGCACTGTAACCGTGCACTCTGACCCTGTCTGATAGGTTCTGGGGCAGGAGACTGGATAACCACTGGGGCATCTGCACCTTTGGAGAAACAATATTCATAATTTAAAAGAGTATTTTGGATTTACAAAGTAGCTATGGTAGTTAACCATAGAATCGTTGGTGCCTCACGGCGCCGAGGTCCCAGGTGCGATTCCAGCTTTGGGTCACTGTCCGTGTGGAGTTTGTACATTCTCCCCGTGTCTGCGTGGGTTTCACCCCCACAACCCAAAGATGTATAGGGTAGGTGGATTGGCCACGCCAAATTGGCCCTTAATTGGAAAAAATGAATTGGGTACTTGAAATTGTAAAAAAAACACACAGAATCACTGCAGTGGAGAAAGAGGCCATTCAGCCCATCCAGTCTGCACAAACCCTCTGGAAGAGCACCCTTCCTCGGACACTCCCCCACCATCCAAACAAAATCCTTAAATTGGCACCTATACCCATTTGAAGACCGCATTCCACCACCAGCATCAGGAGGGGGTCTCCCCATTTGGATAAAAACTAACCCACTTCGTGTTTCTAATGGTGACCTGGGGGAGTTCCTCATTGTCAAGTACTGGTTGCCATGACATCAGAAAGGGGGCGGGGGGCCTGTGAAGAGCTACCACCCTGTCCAGGTTGCTAACCCCTCTTCCCACAATCTCAACCTATGACCCCAAACCCTCCCACAATCACCTTTGGTCCGACTCCCTCAGCCTGAGCTTGTTGTGGGCCACTGGTTTGACTGGTGTTTGCAATGTGCAGCTCCCTGTCACAGGCACCATGGCCATGTGGAAGGCCCACCGATGTCTATGTTTGTGCCTGATCCTTCACAAAGGAAGCAACATGAGCCTTTCCCTGGATCTCAGGCCAGTGAGTGAGAGACCCCATCACCTGTATCAAGAAGCGGGCTTTGTGTCCAAAAAATTGTGAACATTTGAGACTTCTGAGAACCACAAGACAGAATATGTGGTGAAGATTAATGAGACTCATGGAAACTGTACTTACTGGTTACATTCAGCTGCGTTCCATTCCCACTGATATCTCCCCACACTGAGCAGTAATAGACGGCAGTGTCACTGGGCTGCACGTTGCTGATTGTCAGGATGAAGCTGTTGGAGTCCATGTGTCTGGAAGGCTGGAAACGCTCAGAGAAACCTGAATCCCGGTCTACATAATTCTTTGCATCAAGTGCTAAAATCTTCTCCCTCTCTTCCCCTGGCAGCTCCCGGTACCAAGAAACTTTTGTGTATCTCACTGCGGCGTTCTGCATGGAGCACTGGAACCGTGCAGTCTGACCCTCTGGGACACGTTCCACACTCGGAGACTGGATAAGGACTGGAGGTATCTTACCTTTAAGAGAAAAATATCAACAATTTATAAACAGGTGCTGAGGTTGCAGTCTGGGCTGATTCTCCGCTTTCCCAGCCGCGTGTTTCTCGGTGGCGCGCTGTTCCCAGGCAGCGCGATTCTGCCTTCCCGCTTGTCAATGGGATTTCCATTGAAGCCACGCCACAGGGAAAGCCCCGGGCGAGGGGGCACTGCCGGCAGCAATCGCAACGGCCAGAGAATTGCAGCCTTTCTTTCTGCTTTTAGTAGAAGTGCCACCCTCCGGTCAGAGACTCGGGGGTCCTCGATCACAGGGTCAGACCCATTATTGACCTGTCAATCCCTCCATGCTCACATAATCCAATGGAGCTTCCCAAAAAGAAATGTGGCGGGATTCTCCACTCCCGCGCCGAAGTGCCCACGCCGACGTGAACACCGTCGAGGTTCACGACGGCGGGAAACTGCACCGATCAGGACCGATTCAGGGCCCGATAATGGGCTAGGAGCGGGGCCGCGTCATCTACACGCGCCAGGCCTTGTCACCGCGTAAAGGCGTCGCCGCATACATAACGCGGCCGGCGCCGCATAACTGGCGTCCCCCGCGCATGCGTGGTTGCCGTCCTCTCCGAGTCCGCCCCGCAACAGGATGGCGGACGGATCTTGCGGGGCCGCGGAATGAGGGAGGTCCTCCTTCAGAGAGGATGGCCCGACGATCGGTGGGCACTGATCGCGGTCCATCCTACATTTGAGGTACCCCCGGTGCAGGATCTCCCCTCCCTCCCCCCACAGGCCGCACCCCCCAGGGTTCCCGTGCTGTCCCCGATGGCAGCGACCAGGTGTGGACGGGGAACCCGCCGTTTCGGCCTGGCCGCTCGCCCTATCCGGGCCTGAGAATAGCGGGGGTGCCGGAGAATCGCCATTTTGGGTGTCTCTGGCGATTCTCCGGCCTGCGGCCCGCGGAACTCGACGGGGCCGATCCCACCGCTTGGAAGAATCGGGGGAGGGCGTCGGACCGGCGTCGCGGGAAATTTTGGTGGCCCAGACAATTCTCCCAACCGTTGCGGGAGTGGAGAATCTCGCCCATGATGTGGGGGTGTGGCTGCCTCTCCAGCCACCCGCTGAGTTCCCATCACCTCCGCAAGATTCCACCCATTGTCCCGGCCGCACTGAAGCCGCCAGTTAATGTGTTCCTCACTCACATTCAAAGTCTGGGGCAACTATTTTGTGGCCCTTGTCCTATTAGCTGAAGGAGTTGCTCAATTCAAGAACAAACCTTTGTTTCTTTAGTCCACATTCCAGCAATTCTCATTGATGATTGGAAAGTGAGCATTGAGCTGCTCAATAGTTTAATAAATCATTGTCGATGCCACCAATCTGTGTGGCCAGGACTGCAGGGAACAAAGCTCAGGAAGAGTTCCCACCTCCGGGAGGGGAGGGCAAAGACAGCAAGCTGGAAAATCTCACACACTTGATGGCCCACACCCTGTGATTCTAAAAGAGATCGATGCAGATTTAGAGAATGCACTCGTTACAAATTTCCCAAATTCCTTCATTTTAGGAACAATCCACGGGGACATCGGCCGGGATTCTCGCTCCGGGCCGCTGAGATCGGGAAACTCGCTGGGATCGGCGCGGGCGACAGACCCGTTCCCATCCTCTACCCTCCCCCCACCCCCGTGCTGTGCTACCCCCCCTCCCCCACCCCCTGCAACCTGAAACCTTCTTCCTCACTATTAACCACCAGCTCAATATTTGTGTCTTTCACAAACTTGCTGGGCGCGATTCTCCACTCCCACGCCGGTTGGGAGAATCGCCTGGGCCACCAAAGTTTCCGGGGACGCCGGTCCGACTCCCTCCTGCGATTCTCCCAAGCGGTGGGATCGGCCCCGTCGAGGTCCGCAGGCCGTAGAATCGCCGGAGACACCGAAAATGGCGATTCTCCGGCACCCCTGCTATTCTGAGGCCCGGATGGGCCGAGCGGCCAGGCTAAAACAGCGGGTTCCCCCCGGCGCCGTTCACACCTGGTCGCTCCCGTCGTGAGCGGTGCGTGAACACTGGGGGGGGGGCGGCCTGTGGGGGGGGGGGGGGGCGAGTGGGGCTTCCTGCACCGGGCTTTACCTGAAATGTGGTGTGGCCCGTGATCGGTGCCCACTGATCATCGAGCCGTCGTCTCGGAAGGAGGACCTCCTTCCTTCCGCGGCCCCGCAAGAGCCGTCGCCCATCTTCTTGCGTGCGGACTTAGAGTGGACGGCAACCACGCATGCGTGGATGACGCCCGTTATGCGGCGCTGGCCGCGTCATCTATGCGGCGCCGCTTTTACGCGGGCGACAAGACCTGGCGCGTCTACATGACGCGGCCCCGATCCTGGCTCATTGTCAGGGCCCAAATCGGTCGGGACCGGGGTCGTTCTGCGCCGTCGTGAACCTCAACGGCGTTCACGGCGGCGCGGCCACTTCGGCGTGGGAGTGGAGAATCGCGCCCAGTACTGATCCTCCCTCCACATTCTCATCTGTATCAAACTTCAGCAATGTCTCTCTCTTTTCATCAAGATTCAAGTTCTGGGCGGTCAAGTCACTGTTTTTAAACTCAGTCTTTGTGCAATAACATTATTTGAAATAAAAGCAATAAAGCATCGACATTACTCACTGGTTACATTCAGCCGGGTTCCATTCCCAAAGACTATTCCCCAAATCGAACAGACGTAGATAGTGGAGTCACCGTGCTTCACATCTCTGACTGTCAGAATGTAGCTGTTACCGGGAACATCTCTGGAAGGCTGAAACCGATCAGACAGACCTCCCACCCGGGAAACTTCGCCATTTGCATCATGGCTCAATATCAATTCCTTACTTTGTGAGCGGTACCAATTTACAGTGTATTTATCCACAGTGTAATCTACATTCTTGCTCTGTAAGTCACACAGAAACGTCACTGTTTCACCCTCAGGCACTTTCACAACTTGAGGAGATTGGATAAGAACCAACCCTGTCACATGACCTGTGAACAGAAAATAACTGAAGATCAGAACAAATCAGAAAATACAAAATAGAAGCTGAAACACAAGTTATTATAAAATCCCGTGTAGATCAGGAATTAATATTGTGCATTGTCATCAGTAACTTGTAGCCCAGTTGCTTTATCCACACCCTGAACTTCACTGTCTCACATCGCACTGTACTGACCAATAATGTCAGCCCAGCATTTTGTGCTCAAAGCCTCGCGTCTCAAGTGGGATTTGAACTGAGCCAAGATGGACACAGTGGGGAGGATTTTAGGGATAGAACGATGTCCTGGAGGTGGGTCAGATTGACCAAATGTGTGCTGGAGTTATGAATGGCTGCTTGCAGGCCTTAGAGCCAGGAGCAGAATGTATTCAGCCAGGAGCAGTGCAGTTTCCTCTGTTAAGCGTGGTCCAAGTTTAAATTATTGATATAAATGGTAAACAAGAGTCATCCCAGCACAGAACATTGTAGAGCTCCAATTCCCGTCTTCTCTCATTCATTTGTTTATTACCTTATCAAAGGAAATCTAAATATATTACATCTACAAGTTTACCTATGTCTACTCTCTTAGTTAGCTCTTCAAAGAATTCTGGTCAGTGGCATGGTAACACAGAGGTTAGCACTACTGCCTCACAGCACCAGGGACCCAGGTTCAATTTTGGCCTCGGGTGACTGTATGGAGTTTGCATCATCTCCCCGTGTCTGTGTGGGTTTCCTCCGGGTGCTCCGGTTTCCTCCCACAGTATAAAGATATACAGGTTAAATAGATTGGCCATGGAAAATTGCCCCTTAGTGTTCGGTTACGGGGATAGGGTGGGGGCCTGACCCTGTGTCATGTGCTCTTTCAGAGGGTCGGTGCAGGCTGGATGGGCTGAATGGCCTCCTTCTGCACTGTGGGGATTCTCTGAGTCTATGAATTGATTTGGTCAAGAATGACACGTCCATTTCAAGTCCTTGTTGACTATTCATTCTTCTGTTTGTTTTTTAGAGACTAGATTTTTTTAGTGGTAATTTCATTATGTTTCATACAACTTATGTGATACCAAATTGTCTATAATTCCCAGGACATGTTATATTTCCTTTCTTAAGTGCAACATTTCTCTTCATTTTATTTTAATTGAGATTTCTAATCACATTGTTGGATGTCATTTCCTGTCTGACTTCACTCTCTTTCCTGGCTTCTTGTGGTTTCGCATCAAGGATCCTATCAGAAGCTGAGAAAGATAAAATCCAAAAGTCTATGAAAATTGATAAAATAATCATCTCCCATTGGGCACGATGGGTAAACTGATCTCCTGACCCAACGATCGTCCAACAATCAAACTGGATCTCGAGAATTTCTGACCCCTTTGAGTTCCCAACGCCCCCTGCAGCCTACGGCAACGTTACTGGAGTCAGGAGCCTCAACGCAAGAGGCAGGGTTCTGACCCTCTGGTGGGCAGAACATTCCAAGGTGGCTTTCTGAGATTGTCAACTCTGCTGAGGCACCGAGTGGGACCTCTTCACATCCCCCTCAACATCACCACAGGATTCCCATTGGGAAGCTCGGATCACTCACACTAATTAGATCAGGAAACATGCTCACAAAATTCCTGACTGAAGCATTGAGGCAGAAAAATGCCTGGAGTTGTGTCAGAGTCACTTCAGCCTTCAGCATCTGTACATTAAACATCCTCCTCAGTGTGCTGACCCCCTCAGCTATCCCTACACCTCCCATTCCCAGTCACACAGCCAGCAGTAAATAGGGGCACACAAGTTTGGGGGAAAGGCTTCAATAGGGTGACTGTTCCTATGAGACGGATCAGGCTCCTCACGGACATGAAAGGGGTCTGGAGGATTCTGGGATGATAATTCAGGAGCAGTTTATGAATGGTGGATTTGAGGAAGAAATCCGCTGGCAAATTAATTCCCTCCATTTAACATTCCAGGACGGAAAATAATCCAATGAAAATCATCCCGCAAATCAGGAGAAATGGGAATTAAAGAATTAACGAGGTTTTGTTAATTTTTAAATCAAATTTAGAGTACCCAAGGAGCAATTTGGAATGGACAATCCACCTACCCTGCACATCTTTGAGTTGTGGGGGTGAAACCCACACAGACACTGGGAGAATGAGCAAACTCCACACAGACAGTGACCCGGGGCCGGGTTTTAACCCAGGTCCTCAGCTCCCTAGGCAGCAGTGCTACGCACTGTGCCACCGTGCCGTCCAACGATGTTTTAAACATGAAGAGTGAGACAATTGTGTCTGTGGATTGCCGGCCGCTGGAGTTTCAGAGTGGGATCACTGAGCTGGGGGCTCAGTGTTGTCTCTGACGCTGTATTTTCCCATTGAACCATGAGAACCCCAAACTATCCCAACTCTTAAACAGGAAAATCTGACTAAAAACACACATCACCCCCAATAACCAGAAAATCAACTCAAAAACATAACGATGTGCAAGCAGCCCCAGGTTACTTACCCACCGCCATACAGAGGGTGAGAGTCAGAGCAGAGAGAGCTGGGCAAAACATTCCAAACAAAGTCCTTTTGCAAACACACAATTCTTGTTTCTTTCACACACTCTTCTATTCGATGTTGCTGTGAAAGATTCCGGGATGTCTCAATATTACTTCCTATTTTTACTTCTAGAGGTGTGACAGCACGGTGACATTGAGGTTATGACTGCTGCCACACAGCGCCAGTCACCCGGGTAGGCAATGCTGCCTCACAGTGCCAGGGACCCGGGTCAGCTGCTATCTCACAGTGCCATGGACCCGGGTCAGCACGGCTGTCTCATAGTGCCATGGACCCGGGTCAGCACAGCTGTCTCATAGTGCCAGGGACCCGGGTCAGCACAGCTGTCCCACAGCGCCAGGGACACAAGTTCAATTCCAGTCTTGGGTGACTGTGTGGAATTTGTACATTCTCCCCGTGTCTGCGTGGGTTTCCTCCGGGTGCTCCGGTTTCATTCCACAGAGAAAAGATGCACAGGTTAGGTGGATTGGTCATGCTGAATTGTCCCTTAGTGTCCAAGGCTATGCAGGTTAGGTGTATTGGCCATGCTAAATTGTCCCTCAGTGTCTAAAGATGTGCAGGGTAGGTGGATTGGTCATGCTAAATTGCCCGTACTATTCAAAAGCTTACATGGTGACATGGGGATAGAAGTTGGGCGGCACGGTAGCACAGTGGTTAGCACTGTTGCTTCACAGCTCCAGGGTCCCAGGTTTGGGTCACTGTCTGTGCGGAGTCTGCACGTTCTCCCCGTGTCTGCGTGGGCTTCCTCTGGGTGCTCCGGTTTCCTCCCACAAGCCGCGAAAGAAGTGTTGTTGGTGAATTGGACATTCTGCATTCTCCCTCTGTGTACCCGGACAGGCGCCGGAATGTGGCGACTAGTGTTAACGTAAGCCTACTTGGGACAATAAAGATTATTAAAAAACAAAATTAAGTGTGGAGGAGTGGGCCTTGGCGGGGGCTCGTTCACAGGGTCAGTATAGACTCAATGGGCCCAATGGCCTCCTCCTGCACTGTCGGGAATGTTTCTGTGATTCTCTGATTCATTCCCATGGAACAGATTGGGTTAGTGAGGGACATTAAAGTAGTTTTGGGGATGATAATTTAGGGGCCCCTGCAGCAGACTTCAGCAAGGTTCACCCTGCGTCTCCACAGATACTCGGAGAGCTCGTCAGTACTGAGCAGTGGAAATGGCTCCATTTTATTCTATAGAAAATGGTCTCGATCCCCTCACTCTGATGGTGTTTTTAAAAAATAAATTTTGAGAACCCAATTCATTTTTTCCAATAAAGGGGCAATTTTGTGTATCCAATCCACCTACCCTGCACATCTTTGGGTTGTGGGGGTGAAACCCACGCAAACACAGGGAGAATGTGCAAACTCCACACGGACAGTGACCCAGAGCCGGGATCGAACCTGGGACCTCGGCAACGTGCTAACTACTGCGCCACCGTGCTGCCCTCCTGATTCCAGGGATGGCAGGACTGACGTATGAGGAGAGATTGATTAGGTTAGGATTGTTTTCGCTGGAGTTCAGACGAATGAGGGGGGATCTCATAGAGACTTATAAAATTCTATTTATCTAATTCTAGTCGCCGTAAATGCCATCTTATTGATCGAGATCGGAACTCCTCTGAACCTTGAATGAAAATTTGAATGGAACCTCTGCCCCTCCCACCCTTTCCTCAGTCTCGTCTGATCCCTAATTGGCAAATATGTCTCCTGCAAGAAGACTACTTCTGCGCGGAGATTCCGCAAATGAGTAAACACCCGAGACCTTTTAACCCGACCATTACCCCCTCACCTTCCCTTTCTGTGGTCCACCTTGAACTTGAACACAGGGAGGTTCTCTCACCCTCTGTATGGCGGTGGGTAAGTAACCTGGGGCTGCTTGCACATTGTTATGTTTTTTAGTTGATTTTCTGGATATTGGGGGTGATGTGTATTTTTAGTCAGATTTTCCTGTTTAAGAGTTGGGATAGTTTGGGGTTCTCATGGTTCAATGGGAAAATACAGCGTCAGAGACAACACTGAGCCTCCAGCTCAGTGATCCCACTCTGAAACTCCAGCGGGCGGCAATCTACAGACACAATTGTCTCTGTCTTCATATTCAAAACATCACATTGTCCCGGTTCAATGACGAGGAACAGTTATTGAAAAGAGTTATTGGAAGACTGATGCCACCTGTGGGATTACTCCCCACAGTGAGGTCAACACCATCAGTGTGAGGGACAGCACGGTATCACAGTGGGTTAGCACTGTTGCCTGACGGCGCCAAGGACCCGGGTTCGATCCCGACTCTGGGTCACTGTCCGTGTGGAGTTTGTACATTCTCCCTGTGTTTGTGTGGGTTTTAAAAGTTTATTTGAAAAAAACTCCCTGGAATCAGTCTGGTAAACCTTTACTGCTCACCCTCGAGAGCAAGAACATCCTTCCTCAGAAAAGGAGGCCAAAACTACACACAATATTTAATAAATGTTTCATTAAAGTTTTCCAATGAACGTTTTACATAACAAAAATAGGAATACAGATAGTAATAAACAATAACAAGAAACATATCCCAAAGTTTACAGTGAAACTACTGACCCAACAGAATTTTTTTTAAAAAACAGAACAAGGTGGGTTTTGTCTCCATGCCCAACTCACATTGTTTCAACAGTACCCCCACCTGAACCCCCCGCCCCTCCCTCCCAGGATGCTGCTGCTGCTGACACTTACGGCTCCCCTCGAAAGTCAAGGAAAGGTTGCCACCGCCGGGAGAACCCCATCAAGGACCCTCTCAAGGTGAACTTTATTCGCTCCACGCTGAGGAACCCCGCCATATCGCTAACCCAGGTCTCCACACCCGGGGGATTTGAGTCCCTCCACATGAGCAAGATCCGTCACCGGGCTACCAGGGAGGCAAAGGCCAGTACCTCGGCCTCTTTCGCTTCCTGCACTCCCGGATCCTCCGACACCCCAAATATCGCTACTGTTGGACTCGGCTTCACCCGAGTGTTCAAAATCCTGGACATCACCTTCGCAAACCCCTGCCAGAGTTCTTTAAGTGCCGGGCATGCCCAAAACATATGGGCATGGTTCGCCGGACTCCCTGCACATCTCGAGCAACTGTCCTCCACCCCAAAAAACTTACTCATTCTTCCCGCCGTTATATGCGCCCGATGCACCACCTTAAACTGGATTAATCCGAGCCTGGTACATGATGAGGAGGAGTTCACCCTGCTCAGCGCGCCGGCCCACAGACCCTCATCCAGCTCCTCACACAGCTCCTCCTCCCACTTGCCCTTCAAATCCTCCTCTGAGGCTTCCTCCACCTCCTGCAGCTCCTGATATATGTCCGACACCTTCCCCTCCCCTACCCAGATGCCAGACACCACCCTGTCCTGGATCCTACGAGGGGGTAGCAGCGGAAATGTCCCCACCTGTTTTCTAAGAAAGTCTTGAACCTGTAGGTACCTGAACGCATTCCCCGGGGGCAGGCCGAACTTCTCCTCCAGCACCTGCATGCTAGGGAAAGTCCCGTCTATAAACAGGTCTCCCATCCTCCTAATACCTGCCCTATACCAGCCTTGGTATCCCCCATCCAACCCACCCAGAGCAAATCTGTGGTTATTCCATATCGGGGTCCACACCGAGGCCCCCTCCTCTCCCCTGTGTCTCCTCCACTGCTCCCAGATCCTCATTGCTGCTGTCACCACCGGACTAGTGGTGTATCGCGCCGGCAAGAACGGCAGCGGAGCCGTAACAAGTGCCCCTAGACTGGTGCCTCTACACGACACCACCTCCAACCGCCCCCACGCCGCCCCCTCCTCCATCATCCATTTCCTGATCATGGCCACATTGGCCGCCCAGTAATAACTGCAGAAGTTCGGCAGAGCCTGTCTCGTCCCCCGGTGCAGACTGAAATATTCCGACCTTAGCCGGTTTGTGGACACACTCGCTGCAAGGGCCTGATACAGCAACTTGACACACCCTATAAATCCCTCCCCAAATCCAAACCTGCCTAGTGCGTCCCACAGATACTCCCACTCCACCCTGTCAAAGGCCTTGTCCGCGTCCATCGCAGCCACCACCTCCACCCCCCCCCCCCCCCCCCCCCCCAAGCCATCATGATAATATTCAGGAACCTCCTCACATTCACGTTCAGCTGCCTGCCCTTAACAAACCCCGTCTGGTCCTCCCCAATCACTCCCGGGACACAGTCCTCTATTCTGGTGGCCAGAATTTTTGCCAACAGCTTGGCATCCACGTTCAGGAGCGATCTCGGCCTGTAGGACCCACACTGAAGCGGATCCTTCTGCTTCTTCAGGATAAGCGAGATCAATGCCTGCGACATTGTCGGAGGGAGGATCCCTTTCTCCTTTGCCTCATTGAAGGTTCTCACGAGGAGCGGGCTCAACAGCTCCGAGAACTTCTTATAAAATTCTACTGGGAAGCTGTCCGGGCCCGGGGCCTTGCCCGTCTGCCTGCCTGCCGGCCCCCTGACTACCTCCTCCTACCCAATCTGGGCCCCCAGTCCCTGCACTCGCTCTGCTTCCACCCTTGGGAACCTCAACCGGTCCATGATCCGCCTCATCCCTTCCCCCTCCCCGGGGGGGGGTGGGGGGGGGGGGGTGGGTTCCGACTTGTATAACCTTCCATAGAACTCCCTGAAGACTTCATTGACCCTCTCTGGGCTCAGCACCATGTTGCCTTCCCTATCCTGCACTCCTCCAATCTCTCTGGCCGCCTCCCTCCTGCGCAGCTGGTGCGCCGCCTTCTCCCCATACTCATAAACTGCCCCCTTCGCTTTCCTCAGCTCCGCCTCCGCCTTCCCCGTGGACAGCAAGTCAAACTCCGCCTGTAATTTCCGGCGCTCGTTCAACAGCCCCCCTCTGGGGCCTCCGCGTACCTCCTATCTACCCTGAGTATCTCTCCCACCAGTCTCTCCCTCTCCGCCCTCTCCTTCTTCTCTCTGTGGGACCTAATGGAGATTAACTCTCCCCTACTGACCGCCTTCGGAGCCTCCCAAACCACTGCCACTGTCACCTCTCCTGTGTCATTTGTTCCCACATAATTCTCAATACTCCTCCTTATCCGCACGCACACCTCTTCGTCCACCAGCAGCCCCACATCCAGTCGACAGAGAGGCCGCTGACCCCATTTCACCCCAGTCGCAGGTCCACCCAGTGCGGGGCATGGTCCGAGACCGCAATGGCCGATCTTTCTACCCCCTCCACCCTCGGGATTAACGCCCTACTCAACACAAAGAAGTCTATTCGTGAATAGACTTGATGGACATGGGAGAAAAAGGAAAACTGCTTCATCCTTGGCCGTGTAAACCTCCAGGGGTCCACTCCCCCCCCATCTGGCCCATGAACTCCCACAAGGCCCTGGCCGCCGCCGGCCTCTTTCCCGTTCTGGATTTGGAACGATCCAAGCCCAGATCCAAGACCGTATTAAAGTCCCCTCCCATAATCAGTTGACTTATCTCCAAGTCCGGGATCCTACCCAGTACACGCGTCATAAAGTCCGCATTGACCCAGTTCGGGGCATATATATTCACTAACACCACCCGAGCCCCCTGCAGCTTGCCACTCACCAATATATACCTGCCCTCCTTGTCCGCCACGATACTCCCCGTCTCAACCGCCACTCATTTACTGACCAAATTAGCCACTCCACTGGTCTTTGAGTCTAACCCCGAGTGAAACACCTGTCCAACCCATCCTTTCCTTAGCCTCATCTGGTCCGCGAGCTTTAAGTGCGTCTCTTGCAACATGGCCACGTCTACCTTCAACCCCTTCAAATACGAGAACACGCGGGACCGCATGACCGGCCCATTTCCGGCGAAAAGCTGTGACCTGAGTGGCTGGTTGGGATTCTAACCTAAATTTTTTTGAGTATTTGGGAACTAATTAAACATAATAACTTAATTATAATTTAGAGGATATCTAAGCCAGAGATCGGAGAATATTATAGTTAGCTATCGCATTTCTATTAGAAATCTAGTGCTAGGAAACAGATAGTTGACAGTAACTTTGAAATTTAAAAAAAGTATTTATAAAAAAAAAAAAGACAAATTTTAATTTTAATTAATTGACGCAATGTCAGTAAGAGGGGTGCTGTGCTCTGACTGTGAGATGTGGCAGGTCCGGGAGGCTTCCAGCGTCCCGGATGGCTTCATCTGCAGAAAGTGCACCCAACTGCAGCTCCTCACAGACCACATGGTTCGGTTGGAGCAGCAATTGGATGCACTTAGGAGCATGCAGGTGGCGGAAAGCGTCATAGATCGCAGTTATGTAAGTGTGGTCACACCCAAGGTGCAGGCAGAGAAATGGGTGACCACCAGAAAGGGCAGGCAGTCAGTGCAGGAATCCCCTGTGGTTGTCCCCCTCTCGAACAGATATACCCCTTTGGATACTGTCGGGGGGGATAGCCTATCAGGGGAAAACAGCAGCAGCCAGAGCAGTGGCACCACGGCTGGCTCTGATGTTCAGAAGGGAGGGTCAAAGCGCAGAAGAGTAATAGTTATAGGGGACTCTATAGTCAGGGGCACAGATAGGCGCTTCTGTGGACGTGAAAGAGACTCCAGGATGGTATGTTGCCTCCCTGGTGCCAGGGTCCAGGATGTCTCCGAACGAGTAGAGGGAATCCTGAAGGGGGAGGGCAAACAGGCAGAGGTCGTTGTACATATTGGTACTAACGACATAGGCAGGAAGGGGCATGAGGTCCTGCAGCAGGAGTTCAGGGAGCTAGGCAGAAAGTTAAAAGACAGGACCTCGAGGGTTGTAATCTCGGGATTACTCCCTGTGCCACGTGCCAGTGAGGCTAGAAATAGGAAGATAGAGCAGACAAACACGTGGCTAAACAGCTGGTGTAGGAGGGAGGGTTTCTGTTATCTGGACCACTGGGAGCTCTTCCGGGGCAGGTGTGACCTGTATAAGATGGACGGGTTGCATCTAAACCGGAGAGGCATAAATATCCTGGCCGCGAGGTTTGCTAGTGTCACACGGGAGGGTTTAAACTAGTATGGCAGGGGGGTGGGCACGGGAGCAATAGGTCAGAAGGTGAGAGCATTGAGGGAGAACTAGGGAATAGGGACAGTGTGGCTCTGAGGCAGCGCAGACGGGGAGAAGTTGCTGAACACAGTGGGTCTGGTGGCCTGAAGTGCATATGTTTTAATGCAAGGAGCATTACGGGTAAGGCAGATGAACTTAGAGCTTGGATTACTACTTGGAACTATGATGTTGTTGCCATTACAGAGACCTGGTTGAGGGAAGGGCAGGATTGGCAGCTAAACGTTCCAGGATTTAGATGTTTCAGGCGGGATAGAGGGGGATGTAAAAGGGGAGGCGGAGTTGCGCTACTTGTTCAGGAGAGTATCACAGCTATACAGCGAGAGGACACCTCAGAGGGCAGTGAGGCTATATGGGTAGAGATCAGGAATAAGAAGGGTGCAGTCACAATGTTGGGGGTATACTACAGGCCTCCCAACAGCCAGCGGGAGATAGAGGAGCAGATAGGTAGACAGATTTTGGAAAAGAGTAAAAACAACAGGGTTGTGGTGATGGGAGACTTCAACTTCCCCAATATTGACTGGGACTCACTTAGTGCCAGGGGCTTAGACGGGGCAGAGTTTGTAAGGAGCATCCAGGAGGGCTTCTTAAAACAATATGTAAACAGTCCAACTAGGGAAGGGGCGGTACTGGACCTGGTATTGGGGAATGAGCCCGGCCAGGTGGTAGATGTTTCAGTAGGGGAGCATTTCGGTAACAGTGACCACAATTCAGTAAGTTTTAAAGTACTGGTGGACAAGGATAAGAGTGGTCCGAGGATGAATGTGCTAAACTGGGGGAAGGCTAATTATAACAATATTAGGCGGGAACTGAAGAACATAGATTGGGGGCGGATGTTTGAGGGCAAATCAACATCTGACATGTGGGAGGCTTTCAAGTGTCAGTTGAAAGGAATACAGGACAGGCATGTTCCTGTGAGGAAGAAAGATAAATACGGCAATTTTCGGGAACCTTGGATGACGAGTGATATTGTAGGCCTCGTCAAAAAGAAAAAGGAGGCATTTGTCAGGGCTAAAAGGCTGGGAACAGACGAAGCCTGTGTGGCATATAAGGAAAGTAGGAAGGAACTTAAGCAAGGAGTCAGGAGGGCTAGAAGGGGTCATGAAAAGTCATTGGCAAATAGGGTTAAGGAAAATCCCAAGGCTTTTTACACTTACATAAAAAGCAAGAGGGTAGCCAGGGAAAGGGTTGGCCCACTGAAGGATAGGCAAGGGAATCTATGTGTGGAGCCAGAGGAAATGGGCGAGGTACTAAATGAATACTTTGCATCAGTATTCACCAAAGAGAAGGAATTGGTAGATGTTGAGTCTGGAGAAGGGGGTGTAGATAGCCTGGGTCACATTGTGATCCAAAAAGACGAGGTGTTGGGTGTCTTAAAAAATATTAAGGTAGATAAGTCCCCAGGGCCGGATGGGATCTACCCCAGAATACTGAAGGAGGCTGGAGAGGAAATTGCTGAGGCCTTGACAGAAATCTTTGGATCCTCGCTGTCTTCAGGGGATGTCCCGGAGGACTGGAGAATAGCCAATGTTGTTCCTCTGTTTAAGAAGGGTGGCAGGGATAATCCCGGGAACTACAGGCCGGTGAGCCTTACTTCAGTGGTAGGGAAATTACTGGAGAGAATTCTTCGAGACAGGATCTACTCCCATTTGGAAGCAAATGGACGTATTAGTGAGAGGCAGCACGGTTTTGTGAAGGGGAGGTCGTGTCTCACTAACTTGATAGAGTTTTTCGAGGAGGTCACTAAGATGATTGATGCAGGTAGGGCAGTAGATGTTGTCTATATGGACTTCAGTAAGGCCTTTGACAAGGTCCCTCATGGTAGACTAGTACAAAAGGTGAAGTCACACGGGATCAGGGGTGAACTGGCAAGGTGGATACAGAACTGGCTAGGCCATAGAAGGCAGAGGGTAGCAATGGAGGGATGCTTTTCTAATTGGAGGGCTGTGACCAGTGGTGTTCCACAGGGATCAGTGCTGGGACCTTTGCTCTTTGTAGTATATATAAATGATTTGGAGGAAAATGTAACTGGTCTGATTAGTAAGTTTGCAGACGACACAAAGGTTGGTGGAATTGCGGATAGCGATGAGGACTGTCTGAGGATACAGCAGGATTTAGATTGTCTGGAGACTTGGGCGGAGAGATGGCAGATGGAGTTTAACCTGGACAAATGTGAGGTAATGCATTTTGGAAGGGCTAATGCAGGTAGGGAATATACAGTGAATGGTAGAACCCTCAAGAGTATTGAAAGTCAAAGAGATCTAGGAGTACAGGTCCACAGATCACTGAAAGGGGCTACACAGGTGGAGAAGGTAGTCAAGAAGGCATACGGCATGCTTGCCTTCATTGGCCGGGGTATTGAGTATAAGAATTGGCAAGTCATGTTGCAGCTGTATAGAACCTTAGTTAGGCCACACTTGGAGTATAGTGTTCAATTCTGGTCGCCACACTACCAGAAGGATGTGGAGGCTTTAGAGAGGGTGCAGAAGAGATTTACCAGAATGTTGCCTGGTATGGAGGGCATAAGCTATGAGGAGCGATTGAATAAACTCGGTTTGTTCTCACTGGAACGAAGGAGGTTGAGGGGCGACCTGATAGAGGTATACAAAATTATGAGGGGCATAGACAGAGTGGATAGTCAGAGGCTTTTCCCCAGGGTAGAGGGGTCAATTACTAGGGGGCATAGGTTTAAGGTGAGAGGGGCAAAGTTTAGAGTAGATGTACGAGGCAAGTTTTTTACGCAGAGGGTAGTGGGTGCCTGGAACTCACTACCGGAGGAGGTAGTGGAGGCAGGGACGATAGGGACATTTAAGGGGCATCTTGACAAATATATGAATAGGATGGGAATAGAAGGATACGGACCCAGGAAGTGTAGAAGATTGTAGTTTAGTCGGGCAGTATGGTCGGCACGGGCTTGGAGGGCCGAAGGGCCTGTTCCTGTGCTGTACATTTCTTTGTTCTTTGTTCTTTGTTCATTCAGGCCCCTCACGTTCCATGTGATCAGCCTGCTTGGGGGGGGGGGGCGGGGGTGGTGGGGGGGTAACCATCCCTCCATCCCGCCGACTAGCCATCTCCCTTTTTCGGCCAACCGCGTGCCCCGGCCTCCCTCCTCCAACTCTCCCCCCCGGCCGACTCTCCATCCATACCCCTCACCTGGCTCCCCTTCAGTCAGCAAAGCAGCACCCCTCCCCCCCCCCCCCCAAACCCCCCCCCCCCCCCCCCCCCGGCCAAGCATCCGCTTAGCTCTGGTTTCCCCCCCATTTTGCTTCCGTGAGTCAGCTCACCCATGCTGACCCCGGCCGCTCCCGCCTCTATATATCCACCCTTAACTTGTTGCCCCCTTCGGGCCACCCTATCCCCCCCCCTCCCCCACAGGGTAGAGGGGCAAGCGCCATCTGGGACCTCCCCGTGCCCCGGACAGCCCGTCCCGGGCGATTCCCACCCCCTAGCACCGAACACCTGTAAAACAAAACACCTGGAAAACAAGCAAAACAAACAACAAACCCCAACCAAACTAGGGCAGACGTGCCCATAAACTTATGCTTTACCCGCGGTCCTCCCCTCGGTCCCTACACACCCGCACATTTCACCCCCATACAACAGTCCCTTAGTTCAGGTCCGGCTTCTCCTGCCTGATGAACGACCACGTCTCGTCTGGGGTATCAAAATAGTGTTGCCTGTCCTGGTATGTTACCCACAGTCTCGCCGGGTGCAGGAGCCCAAACCTCACCCCTTTGGCGTGAAGGACCGCCTTTGCCCGGTTAAACCCTGCACGCCTCCTCGCCAGCTCAGCTCCCAGGTCCTGGGAAATTCGGATCTCGCCACTCTCCCACTTCCTGCTCCGCTCTTTCTTCGCCCACCGCAGGACTCGCTCCCGGTCTGCCAAGCGCTGAAACCGTATCACCATCGCCCTCGGTGGTTCGTTTACCGTCGGCTTTCCAGCGAGAACGCTGTGCGCCCCATCCAGCTCCAAGGGCCGTGGGAAGGCCCCCGCGCCCATCAGCGTCCCCAATATTGTGGCCACGTACGTGCTCGCGTCCTCCCCCTCCGCTCCTTCAGGAAGGCCCAGGATCCGCAGATTGTGGCACCGAGATCTGCACTCAAGGCCATCCAGCCTCTCCTGCCATCTGTTATGGAGCGCCTCGTGCGCCTCCACTTTCACCGCCAGGCCCAGGATCTCGTCCTCGTTCTCCGCCACCTTCCTCCTCACCTCCTTGATCTCCTTTTCCTGCGCCTTCTGGGTCACCACAATTCTCTCCATGGCGGCCAGCATCTCCCTTTTCAGCTCCATGAAGCAGTTTTTCAGGAGCTCCTGCTGTTGTCTGGCCCACTGGGCCCACACCTCCCGATATTCTCCGGCCGCCATTTTGTCCTGCCGGACCTTCTCGACCTTCTTCCCCGGGTTCGCGCATCTGCCGGCTCCGCACCTGGTCCTCTCCATGCACCAGCGGGGGGGGGGCTCTCCCACGTCTGTTCCCATGCCGGTCCCTCCTGTTAATTGCCGCCGCCGCTCCTTTTAGCGGCCCAAAACACCGATCCCGGCGGGAGCTGCCGTTCGCGTGACCTAGCAGGTCATGGCCGCTACTGGAAGTCTACACACAATATTTAGGTGTGGCCGCACCAAGGCCCTGTATAATTGCAAAAACACATTCCTGCTCCTGTACTCAACCTCTCGCAATGAAGGTCAACATGCCATTCGCCTCCTTTACCACCTGCTGTACCTGCATGCTTACCTTCAGCGAATGGTGCACAAGGACACCCAGGTCCCGCTGCACACTCCCCTCTCCCAATTTACAACCATTCAGGGAGAAATCTGCTTTCCTGTTTTTGCTTCCTCACACTTATCCAAATTATACTGCATCTGCCATTGATTTGCCCACTCGCCCAACCTGTCCAGATCATGCTGTAGGATCGCTGCATCCTCATCACAGTTCACCCTCCCACCCAACTTGGTGTCACCTACAAACATTGAGATGTTACATTTTGTTCCCTCATCCAAATCATCAATATCTCTTGTGAATAGCTGGGGTCCCAGTATCGATCCGTGTGGTACCCCACTAGTTACTGCCTGCCAATTTGAAAAGGACCCAATAATCCGTGCTCTTTGTTTCTGCTCTCCCAACCAGTTTTCTATCCACCTCAATACACTTCCCCAATTCCATGCACTTTAATATTGCACGATAATTTCTGATGCGGGACTTTGTCAAATGTCTTCTGAAAGTCCAAATATATCACATCGACAGGCCCCTTGTCAACTCTACTACATACATTTTCAAAGAATTCCATTTGATTTGTCAAGCATGATTTCCCCTTCATAAATCCCTGCTGACTCTGACTGATCTTGCCACAGCTTTCTAAATGTCCCGCTACAAAGTCCTTGATAATGGATTTGAGAATTTTCCCCACTGCCAATGTTAGGCTTACTGGTCTATAATTCCCTGCTTTCTCTCTGTCTCCCTTTTTGAATATTGGAGTGACATTAGCCACCCTCCAATCAGCAGGGACTGCTCCAGAGTTTATAGAATCCTGGAAGATGACCACCAATGCATCCACTATTTCCAGAGCCACTTCCTTCAGTATTCTGGGATGTAGATTATCAGACCCTGGGGATTTATCCGCCTTCAGTCCTATCAATTTCCCCAACACCATTTCTCTCCTAATATTGATCTCCCTCAGTTCTTCCCTCTCACTCAGCCTTTCAATCTCCAACATTTCTGGTATCTAATTTGTCCTCTTTTGTGAAGATAGAACCAAAGTATGTATTCCATTGCTCAGCCATTTCTTTGTCACCAATTATACAATCCCCCATTTCTGTCTGTAGGGGGCCGACATTTGTCTTTACCAATCTCTTTCTCTTCATGTATTATAGAAACTGTTATAGTCTGTCTTTATGTTCCCTGCAAGCTTACTTTCGGACTGTATTTTCCCCTTGTTAATCAATCACTTGATCCTTTTTTGTTGAATTCTTTACTGCTCCCAATCCTCAGACTTATTATTTTTCTTGGCCAATCTGTGTGCTTCTTCCTTGGATCGGATACTATCCCTAATTTCCTTTGTAAGACAGGGATTGGTCCTCTTACCCAAGCGAGACAAGCGAGGCCAGCAGCGCGGGTTCAATTTCTGTACCAGTGACAAATCCCAAATTTCTTTACCCGTCATTCTGGCCTCAATAAAAGTCGAGATGGATTTGCAGGTACAGCCTTAGTTATTTTATTTAGCTTGCAAGCTTGTTTCATTTCACAGAAGCATAGGACACATCTAGTCTCCTACATCCCGGAAAGCGAATGAACAAAGAGACAAAGGGATCTTTGCAAATCAATTCAAATGGTATCAAGTTTCACATACACGATTCCCATAGGTCAGCCTATACCCCTCCTGGCCTAGTCAGACATTCTGATTGGCTCACTTCCAATCCCTTCCTCTGGCCCCTATTACCCAGCATCCTTTTCTCCTCCATTGGTGGACACACCTCTTCCTGCTTTGCCATGCGGTCTGAAATCCTTTGTCTGTGAACTCACCAGAATGAGACTGGCCTATCTCTACATTACAGTAACTAATATCTCTAAAGTAACTATTTTATATCACATTCGTCATTCCCTCCTTTTATCATTCCATGATAACCAAACTATCCAATCCATAGCTACGGTCCCTCATCTAAAAAGATCTGTCACTGCATTTCCAATTCCTGGCGTAGCCCCCCTTCATCTGCTGCACCCTCATAGATTTTGACAGCTAAGATTTTAGGGGCGTTGATCTGTTCCAGTGTACCCCGCATTCTACCCATCACATATTTAAGGATGGCTGGGCCCACAAACATGCAGCCGATAGCCACCACTAAATACATGACCATATTTATCAACCAGCCCTTTCAACCTCCAAATCCCCAGTTACCCCAAGTGCCAGGATCCTGCATTCCGTCCAGGTGATCCCGTATGTGATCCATTAATTTAGTGATGTTAGCGGTCAAGTCCTGAACTCCCATGATACACTTGCCCTGCACTATGGCGCATACCCCACCCTCACGGGCCAGAAGATAGTCAAGAGCATACCGGTTCTGCATTGCAAACAACCGTTGCTGAGAAAATTCCTTGGTTATTGCCCCGAGGGCTCCCAAGGTTTCATTTCCCAAGATGGTAAGGCCACAAATAAAATAATTCCTATTGCTGACAGCCAAGGAACCCCCCACACCTCCCAGTGTCAAGACGCTCAGAGTCCCCCACCCGGCTGAGTGGCCCCGGTTGGGTGCGAGAACCTGAGCTTTTTTCCAGTTCTCGCAAAATTCAGCCGAGACTGCCCGGCGTGCTAACTGATTATGCAGCTTCCACGCCGCAGGGCAGGGGACTGTGGTAGGGACTAGAGTCCCTATAGCAATTTGGCGGGGAAATGGGGGTGACAAAACATTGGTCGCTGTGCCATTAAAGAAAAAGTAGTATCCTTGTTCCGTGTGCAGGCTAGCATCACAATCAGTATATCGGTTGCGTAAGGATCCCCCAGTAGCCCAGTTTATCCAGCTTCGAAATGCCCATTCGGGCCGCCTAGCAATGCGGAAAGCCCTAGT
This sequence comes from Scyliorhinus torazame, assembly GCF_047496885.1. Taxonomy (NCBI): domain Eukaryota; kingdom Metazoa; phylum Chordata; class Chondrichthyes; order Carcharhiniformes; family Scyliorhinidae; genus Scyliorhinus; species Scyliorhinus torazame. The sequence continues at coordinate 412,206,358 of NC_092707.1, forward strand.
CCCAACAGTGATATGTGAGACATTCGCCCAGCCACAAAGGAGCTGGAGGCCGGCGTTCAATGGAACGCAAGTGGTGTTGTAACAAACGCATTGGCCAGACGCCTGGGTGATATGGCACCTCCTGTCCGTACAGGTGGGGAACAGACATGTTATATTCGTTTCCACGTCTTCCAGCAAACAGCCGTATCCTTCACTGCTGAAACAATTCTCGTACGACCGGGAATCCCTATTGGGAGTGAAGTGGCTAGGTATATATGCCCTCCACCGTTGCAACCTATCATACTGTGAATGGGAATTATCCCGAGGAAGGGGAAGGCAAATAGCCGGTGGTGCTGAACCCGGATCGTAAGGAAGAGTGACTTGCTCGGGCAGTGGCTCGGAATGCTGACAATGAACCACTGTTTGGGGAGTGCCCCAAAGCGGTGAAACAGAAAATAACCTAGACACTGCTGCGGGGTTCGGATAGCAGACAACCCGTCCCTGGCCATACAAGCGATGGTAAATCTGGTAGAAGATACTACCCAGGTTTTCCTCAGTTTGGCCTTTAACTAACTTAAGTGTATCTCCCGGTAACCTACGTTCTAGCTGTACTTCCCTTCTCACACGCCCCATCCTCTCTCTAGTCCCTCTCTCTTTCTCATAGCCTCTTCCTACGCTCTCCTGACGGCCTGATGTTACCTTTATTGCACCAATCTTAACACATCCAAAATCAAATTTACATGTTTTCCAAAAACAAGGCAATGTTTCCATAAAATATTCCCTTCCCATCGCCGGGACCGGTGCAATTGCTTCATGAGTCCTGCATTCTCCTTAACTTTGACGACCTTCCATGAGTCGATACCATGTCCTCGTATATGGGGGCAGCGAAGAACATCACCTTTGCATAGGTGATGTATCCTTGTAGATTGGTTGGGGTTACAAATATAGATAATATTCCCCTTTTCCATGTCCGTCGCCAATAACACTCCAAGCGAAGTGAGGCCAAATATCACACAGACGGTGCGTAGCCACCCCATCATGCTCCACACCTGGAAAATAGCACGGGGAATGATTTTCCGCATCAAGACTTTAACCACAGTAGCAGCTTTATTATCGATAGTCGGATACGCCTCGACCCATCTGCTGAACACATCCACAATGACCAAAACATATTTGACACCTTTCCAACTCAATGTAATCCATTTGGAGCGTCTCAAAGGGACCACTGGGCAACGGGGTTTGCCCCATCCCACAAGGGATACCTTTTCCGGTGTTATATTGCTGACAAATCAAACACCGATTACTGATACTCTGGGCCAACCCCTGCATTTTAGCACATTCAATGACCCATTAAGCCAGTACATCAGACATACAAGTCTGATGTGCTGGCGTGGTCCATAAAGAGGAAACAGAATCATATGTACAACCTAACCGTTTCCACATTTGTTTATCACTCTCAGGAGCGTCCTCCTGTAACCTTATGACGTCTTGGATGGTTGGCATTGACTTGTCAGAAGCAGACATATTTATAGTAGATCGTTTAGTCTGACTTAACATTTTAGGCACCATCACTTGCTGAGTTTGCACGGCTGTCCGCGCTGCACAATCTGCTTGTTCATTACCAACGTCAACTGGGGTCTTACCATTTGTGTGGGCAGCGCATTTAATAACGGAAATCTGTGCGGGCATAAGAAGGGCCTGCAGTAAGTCATTAACTAAACCCCGGTGGGATATTTGACCACACATAATCATGTCAGGTTGTTCTGACGAAATGTCACTCAAATCGCCCCTTATTGTGGTAGTTTCCTGAATCAAGGCTAAACAGTCGTGGCCAGGTGTGTCTTCATGGACAGGGGGACCACTAAGAAAACAGGCTGGATTGATAGTGGTACAGTGGTTAAATGTCGGACGTGGATTGTTCAAAAGGTATACCTCATACCTATTCTGACGAGCTGCGGTAAGATGCTGAGTCTGCAGTTGCCTCAGTAGTGTGATGATTGAGTGGGAGCTATACACCGTAATATCCTGTTGGAGGGCGAGAGCATGTAACGGCTATGCGGTGGCATTGATTGAACGTAAATCCTGTACTAATCGGTACTGGTCTGGTTTGGCTGGTTTAGGCACAGCAAGTATGGGGGTGTTACATTCTGATTGGCAAGGGACCAAAATACCCTGTTGCAACAGCTCTAGAATTAATTTGTCTATAGACGGAGCAGCTTGGGATTTCAGGGGGTATTGCCGAATGGAAGGTAGCTTTACATGATCCTTAATCGTTACCTTTATAGGTGTAACATTTGTCTTTCCCACTTGTGATGGGTATTTCGCCCAGACCTGTGGATTGACATATTCCAAAACATCATGTCCCCAGTGATGCTGCAGTCGAGTGTTAATTGTTTCAGGGACCTCAAAATATGTTATGGCAGTGCCGTCTGGCATGACTTCAAGTGCGTACTCTGTTGGATCTGAATGATCCACTGCCCTTCTTGCCATTTGCCCCAGATCCCTGGCATGGTACTGGTCGTGGACCTGACGTGTAATATGAGGGCTTACCGAAGCTGACTGTGGCCATAAATGTGGTGGTATTGTAACAAAATCGGCTGTACCTTCTTTTCCCGTGACTGTGGCTGTAACCTTGACTGGCCATTCGGTCCCAATTAATGGCCGGTATTTGTCCTCCAACTCCCTGTTTTGTCCAGTTCTGTCATAGGCCAGGGTAACGTGATGCAGTGAATGTTCAATGTCTAACGTCCACCACTGAGGGGTGATAGAAATATAGCACTGTTGTCTCATCCTCCATGATTTAACCGTTACCCCCTCGTCTCCGCACTCTAGCTGTAGCTGGAAGATACACAGTAAATCTCGGGCCAACAAGTTACAGTCCAATCCAGTAGTCACGACAAACTGATGATCTGCAGACTTATTCTCGTAAGTGACTGTCACAGGTTCAGAAATAGGATACTCACACACCTGTCCTTGGAACCCCGACAATTGCTGCGTGTGGTCGGATAGTGGTAGTCGAAGTTCTGATTGCACAGAAGACATGGCTGCTCCAGTGTCGATTACAAATGAGTGATGTTGATCTCCTATCTGCAGAGAGATAATAGGTTCCCTGTCCGATTGGAGAGTCCTTATGACTAAATTAACTAGTCCATCCTATGTTGGGAAAGGGTTTGCCTGGGAGAAGTCAGTGTATCTCGTCTGTCTTCCCCTTGGTGGGTACCCCCTCCTTTGGGTCGGATAATCTCCTTCTACTGCCTGTCTTTTAAAGGGGCATTCCTGTTGCCAGTGATCTGCACGGCCGCAATTAAAACATGCATTGCTCCCTCTATATCTGCCCCGTCCTCTTCTCCCAGTAGACCAATGGCCCCTCAGAGGGGGCGGCGGTTGTAAAGCTGTTGATGCATACGGTGGGCCATAAAAAGGAGCTGAGGGTCCCTTTGGGTGGGTTTGGTTTCCTCCCTAATCGGCAACTGTGTCCAAATCTCACCAGGGGGCACTCTAGCTATTTCCTCTGGTTCTTCCAAGACTTCGACGTCCCTCCCTGTCACTAGAGGGAGTTCTTTCTCTTCAAAATCATCTGTTGCAGCTCCCTTTGTTCTCGAACCTTGCGGTTTCCCGTTGGTTTGGAGGGATTTAGGCTGTATGCTTAATTGTTTTTGGTTAGGATCAAGCCCTTCTCTCGCTGTCCAAGATCTGGTCCTAGAGCTAACTGGGCTTGCGGAACAGAGCTCCTCTTTCTCTACTGATCATGAAGATGGTAAATCAGGACCCACACTATCACCCAAAAGGGCTTGAGTTACTGGCATAATTGGAATCTGGGGAGCAGTGACTGGATATCAATTATTATACTCTGGTGGTTCTGGAATTAGTGCAGACAATGCTACAGGTGCAGTCGGAACTTTTAGTGACTTTTCTAAATTATTGAATTTATCATTTTCTGTCAATTCAAGGCCAGCCATTGAACTACATAGCTCATCTTTTGTTTGACCCGCGCCTTTCCTGTCTCTACTTGCGCGTTTTTGTTTTTTTTTTCTTGGCAAAACGATTGAAAAGGTTCTAACAGTGTTTTTTTTTTTAAACATAAAAATGTTTGAAAATTCAAATTGAATTACTGCAACTTGCAAGCTTAGCTCTGATCTCAACTCAGAACTAAATCTACGATTTGCTTAACACAAACTTGTATAACATTTACAACTTAATTAATTCTTTATCTTAACAATTTTTCTTTTAACAAGTTTTTCTTACATTCACAAAAATGTTGGCAAAGTCAACTATCATCTCCAGATTTACACTTTTTAAAATGGTGTCAGTGATCTTCTTTAAGTTTCTATTAATTCACAAATAAAATGAGATAAACATTATTTCAAGTAAGTAAAACTTAAGATTCTGGCAATTTCAATCAATTGCTTTCGAAAATAATAACTTTTATCAAAGAGGTGGAGAAACCCACTGGTTTCCTTTAATTAATTCAAAACGTAACTTTGCTGGAGTTCACTGACTCAAAGGAAAGGTATCCGATTACACGACAGGCTGCTGCTGTTATCTCAAGGCCTGAGTGAGAAGCACAGTCTGTCGTCTATAACTTTGGCTGCTGCTGTGAACCCTTTGATAGACTTCTGCTTCAACCAATATGCAGCATTCCCCACAATCTCAACTAGTCCTCAGAACTGCGCCCTTCGCCACCACAGTCCAAGGGTACAATTTTAGCTTAATCAACTATATATTTAAAACACTCACACATGGAATTGAATCATCTTCATATTTTAAAAACAGTTATACTGGACTGAACCTTCACTACTGAAGTCCCATCAACCCTTAAACACATATACTCGACTGAACCTCCACTACTGAAGTCTCATCAGCCCTTAAACACATATACTGGACAGAACCTCCACTACTGAAGTCCCATCAGCCATAAAAACACTTTTACTTGGAATTGAATCATCATTTTCGATGTCCCATTAACCCAAAAACATAACCCAAGCCGAATCAACAATATGAAATCCCATCAATTAAATTTCTAATCCCTAGACTGACCTTTGATTTCGTCGAGACGATCTTTCCGTACCAACCGCGAGTGACCAGACTAATCAGACGATAAGAAGAGGGGAAAAAGCAATGCGCGGTGATTTTCCAGCTATACATTGTGGGCCCCTTCTTCCCACTCTTCCTGTTCATAATCAGTCTAATTCTGATTTCGCAGTTGGTCAGAACCGTCTTGAGAAATCCCGGGTTTTCGGCACCAATTGACAAATCCTAAATTTCTTTACCCGTCAGTCTGGCCTCAATAAAAGTCGAGATGGATTTGAAGGTACAGCATTAGTTATTTTATTTAGCTTGCAAGATTGTTCCATTTCACAGAAGCATAGGACACATCTAGTCTCCTACATCCCGGAAAGCGAATGAACAAAGAGACAAAGGGATCTCTGCAAATCAATTCAAATGGTATCAAGTTTCACATACACGATTCCCATAGGTCAGCCTATACCCCTCCTGGCCTAGTCAGACATTCTTATTGGCTCACTTCCAATCCCTTCCTCTGGCCCCTATTACCCAGCATCCTTTTCTCCTCCTATGGTGGACACACCTCTTCCTGCTTTGCCATGCGGTCTGAAATCCTTTTGTCTGTGAACTCACCAGAATGAGACTGGCATATCTCTACATTACAGTAACTAATATCTCGAAAGTAACTATTTTATATAACATTCGTCACCAGCTGAGGTTATACATTCAGGCCTCGCCTTCTCAACCTTGCCCCTCGCCTGAGGTGTGGTGATCCTCAGGTTAAATGGGCTGACAATTGGCAAATAACATTTGCGCTACGCAAGTGCCAGGCAATGACCGTCTCCTACAAGAGAGGATCTAACCATCGGTCCTGGACATTCAATGGCATTACTATCGCTGAATCCCCCACAGTCAACATCCTGGGGGTTACCATTCATCAGAATCTGAACTGGACTAGCCATATTGATATTGTGGCTACCAGGACAGGTCAATGGCTAGGAATCCTATGGTGAGTAACTCACCTCCTGACCCCCAAAGCCTGTCCACAACCTACAAGGCATAAGTTAGGAGTGTAATGGAATACTCTCCACTTGCCTGGATGAGTGCAGCTCCAACAGCACTCAGGACAAAGCAGCCCACTTGATTGCTCCTCCTTCCACAGATATTCAAACCCTCCACCACTGACAAACAGTGGCAGCCGTGTGTACCATCAACAAAATGCACTGCAGTACCTCACCAAGGTTCCTTAGACAACACTTTCCAAACCCACAAGCACTACCATCTAGAAGGACAAGAGCAGCATATACCTGGGAACACCACCAGCTGGAGGTTCCCCTCCAAGTCACTCACCACCCCGACTGGGAAATATATCGCCGTTCCTTCATTGTCACTGTGGCAACATCCTGGAATTCCCTCCCTAGCAGCACAGTGGGTGAACCTACACGCCAGGGACTGCAGCGATTCAAGATGGCAACTCACCCCAACCTTCTGAAGGGTAACTAGGGATGGGCAATAAATGCCGGCCTAACCAGCGATGCCCCGTAAATAAATATAAAAACATTTAATCCCCAACCCCAAAGTTGTGAGTGAAGTGCAGCTCGCCAGGTGAGGCCCTCCCTCTGGTGTCCAGTGTTGAATGGGACCGGTTGAATTATCTGTCGGTGGAGCACCGTGAACATGATTTCAGAGAGCTGGGTGTTTGATCAGCATATCTGAGACGCAAAGGGGTAAACGTGGTGCCAAACATTCACCCGGCATCGACCCCGGCATTGACCCCGGCACCCGGCATTGACCCCGGCACCCGGCATTGACCCCGGCACCCGGCATTGACCCCGGCACCCGGCATTGACCCCGGCACCCGGCATTGACCCCGGCACCCGGCATTGACCCCGGCACCCGGCATTGACCCCGGCACCCGGCATTGACCCCGGCACCCGGCATTGACCCCGGCACCCGGCATTGACCCCGGCACCCGGCATTGACCCCGGCACCCGGCATTGACCCCGGCACCCGGCATTGACCCCGGCACCCGGCATTGACCCCGGCACCCGGCATTGACCCCGGCACCCGGCATTGACCCCGGCACCCGGCATTGACCCCGGCACCCGGCATTGACCCCGGCACCCGGCATTGACCCCGGCACCCGGCATTGACCCCGGCACCCGGCATTGACCCCGGCACCCGGCATTGACCCCGGCACCCGGCATTGACCCCGGCACCCGGCATTGACCCCGGCACCCGGCATTGACCCCGGCACCCGGCATTGACCCCGGCACCCGGCATTGACCCCGGCACCCGGCATTGACCCCGGCACCCGGCATTGACCCCGGCACCCGGCATTGACCCCGGCACCCGGCATTGACCCCGGCACCCGGCATTGACCCCGGCACCACAAAGTCCCCTTCCTAACATTCAGGAGCCAAAATTGGGAGAGGGAATTGACAGACTAGTCAAACAGCAGCCTGACACGGTGATACTGACAGACCCCAGACACTGTCACCATCCTTCAATATGACCTGTCTCACCGACAGGTCACACCCAGCAGAGGTGGTGGTGCCGTGGTATACAGTCGGGATTTAGGTGTCCGGGAATCCTCAGTGTTTGTCCCAGAGGAACTGTATGAACATTCTCTGGATTTCTGTGACAGAGTCAGTGGGAGGGCCCAATGTGACCAGCCGGTACCACAACATGGAGGCAATCAGCTGGTTTATGACCAGAACTCGGCCCCTGTAAGACAGCACTCGGAGCAGTCCTGTCCACTCTCTCAGGCGAGCGGTGGCCTTGGCCTCCAGCTCCTGCCCGTTAGCCGGCCAGGATTCCTCAGCCGGACAAAGATGGACGCCCAAGTAGAGGAGGCTGGTCCTGCTCCAGGTGAAAGGCCTGATCTCCTCTGGGAGGGATGTCCATCCGCCACGGACTGACCCGGAGTCGCGAGCACTCGGCCCAGTGGATCCAGGGAAGAGACGCAGCTTCCTCTGCAGGTCAGCAGGGTTCATGAACATGAGGACATGTCATCAGCGGAGGCCAGAAGAACCACTCCAATGCCCAGCTGGCACAGAACCAATCACGACCACCTCCTCCGCAGGAGGCGCTGAACATGGGTTCAACAACAGGCAGACTCCTTCAATCACCACCAGAGACAATGATTGGGTTCAACAATCATTGACAAATTACTTGCTGCTTATTTTCTCCTGACTCCGAGTTTCCGGAAGTGCTGTGTGCTTTGAGACAGAAAGTCTCGTAGCAGGTAGCCTTATCCATGCTGGTTGTTCAGGGAGCATTTTCCATATCTCCTTTGGTATCCAGAGTTATGCGTGTGCTGTCTGTGGGTCCTGGAGGAGGCCCTCACAGAGATGTACTCCTCTGGAATCGGATCCACATTCCAGTTCTGTAAAAAGGTCATTTAGATCCGAAACGTGTTTCCCTCTCCAAATACACTGCCAGACTTGCTGAGGTTATCCAGCATCCTTCACATCCTTTCTAAAGTGTGGTGCCCAGAGCTAGACGCAAACCTCCATTGAGACTGGACCCGTCATTTATAAAGGTTCACTAGACCATCCTTGCTTTTAGTCCACATCACAATATACATGAACGATCTGGAAGAAGGAACTGAAGGCACTGTTGCCAAGTCTGCAGATGATACAAAGATATGTCGAGGGACAGGTCGTATTGAGGAAGCAGGGGGGCTGCTGATGGACTGGGACAGGCTGGGAGAGTGGGCAAAGAAGTGGCAGGTGGAAAACAATCTGGAAAAGAGGTTATGCATTTTGGTAGGAAGAATGGAGGCATAGACCATTTCGAAATAGGGAGATGCTTCGGAAATCAGAGGCACAAAGGGACTTGGGAGCCCTTGTTCACGATTCTCTTAAGGTCAATGTGCATCTTCAGTTGGCAGTTAAGAAGGCAAATGAAATGTTAGCATTCATGTCAAGAGTGCTAGAATACAAGCCCAGGGGTGTTCTTCTGAGGCTATCTCAGGCTCTGGTCAGACCCCATTTGGAGTATTGTGAGCAGTTTTGGGCCCCGTATCTAAGGAAGGATGTGCTGGCCTTGGAAAGGGACCAGCGGAGGTTCACAAGAATGTTCCCTGGAATGAAGAGCTTGTCATATGAAGAATGGTTGAGGACTCTCGGACTACACTCAGAGTTTAGAAGGATGAGGGAGGATCTCATTGAAACGTACAAGATACTGCGGGGCCTGGATAGAGTGGACTTGGAGAGGAAGGTTCCACTCGAGGAGTTTCCACGTGGAGAGGAGTTTCAAAATAGCGACAGCGATTGCTTATTCAGTCAAAGAGAGATAATGGCTTCCTAGCCAGGGATTTTCCTGCCCGGCTTGGGTATGCTCCAAAGCATACTTCCCAATCTCATTTCATTTCATTTTCATTTCATTCATTTCATTTCAAGCATACTTCCCCATGGTGAGAAGTAGAATATCGGGACTGAGTTTCGGGTGAGTTCAGGTTGATGAAGGGTGGAAGATGTGAGGCTGGCCTGGAGGGCATTAGGGGCATTCTATTTGAAAGTGAGCAATGACGAGGGTTTCAGATGGATGGGGGTTGTTGGGGGATTCGGGGGAGGCAGCCAAAGTATGTCCTCAGTTTACAACATCACATTTTCCTTTGCACCACAATTGGGACAATCTGTAAATAAAAAGAGGATCTCTGTCAAGCCTATTTGTCCTTGTATTTCTCTTCAGGAGGCAGTGGTGTAGTGGTATTGTCACTGGACTAGTAAACCAGACACCCAGAGGAATACTGTGGAGACCCACCAGATGGAGAAATTTGAATTGAAGGAAATCAAGCATTTGACCCTGTCAGTCGCGATTGAAACATATACAGTGCATGAGCATGCCAAAAATCGGTATTCCCAATACAAATCGGCTGAAAATGAGAAACTTGCCTCCCACGAGGCAGAGAGTGTACAGGTCATCGCCCGGATGCAGCACCTCAGCATTGAAGACAGCGGCCATCTCGCGCGCTTTCCCTGGAGCCCCACGCATGCGTGATGCGAACGGGTTAACGAAGCGGCCGACACCCACACTGCGCAGGTGCTGATGTCTGCCGACCGCACTGCGCATGTGCGACGACGCAGGGAGCGTAACAACGTCATGACGTGCCCGAACTGCAGCACTGCCCAATTAAAGAAACACTGCCCTGCAAGAGGCAGGTGCTGTTTAAATTGCGGAGAGCCTGGACACTATGCAGCCTTGTGCAGGTCTGCACCACCAGTCAAGGGCCAGCGCTCCCAATTCCAACGCAGGCGCGTTCGGAGTGTCCAACAAGGTTTACAGGATTCTGATCCTGGCAGTCCAACAGATCCAGAGGACGATTGCCTGGAGTTCCCCTGCCATGTGGGCATCATTACCACACGTGAACATGCCTGACCGACATCATCACGGTGCCTGCCCATCCTCACTGCGGATTCTGCGGACCAATGGCGAGCGGTGATGCAAGTAAATCAATGCTCTATCCAGTTACAGCTGGACACAGGTGCTTCTGCCAATCTCCTTTCACAGGCAGATTTCAACCGCATCAAGAAGCCACCCAAGCTCCTTCCAGCAGTCTGCCAGCTCCTGGACTATAACGGCAATGCCATCACAGCACTGGGATCCTGCCACCTGCTTGTCTCCAACAGGAGCATTCGCGCAAGGTTAAGGTTTAAAATCATCAAGCCAGACATGGCCTCCCTGCCCGACGCTTGTGCATGCAAGCAGCTAAACCTTGTGCAGCGGGTCCACACAATGACCTCCCCCAACGTGGATCTTCAAGCCTGCATTGACGACATCCTCGCTCAGTATCCGGATGTGTTTGACGGGATGGGCATTCTGCCATATTGGTACAAGATCCTGCTACGGCCTGATACCACGCATGTGGTCCACGCACCACGCCGGGTCCCGGCTCCACTGAAGGAGCGTCTGAAGGCTCAGCTAAAGGATCTTCAGGACCAGGGCGGCATCTCCAAAGTTACAGAACCGACTGACTGAGTCAGCTCGATGGTATGTGTAAAAAAGCCTTCGGGGGAGCTGCGCATCTGCATTGATCCCAAGGACCTCAATCAGAATATAATGCGGGAACACGACCCCATCCCGGAGCGGGAGGACACTGACAAGTGAGATGCACACGCCCAGTTTTTCACAAAGTTAGATGCGTCACATGGATTCTGGCAAATCCAGCTGGCTGAGTCCAGCAGAAGGTGTCATAATATACACCAGTATATCATGGTGCAGACACACACTGATGGACACACAGTGGGACCAATCAACACACACAACACCGCAGCCAATCACCAGTGAGAGCACACGCACTATAAAGACAGGGACCATCAGTGTTCCCGCTCATTCGAGTTGCAGCTAGCTAGGAGGACAGAGCTCACAGCCTGCAACACAGACATGCACCAGGTGCTGAGTGCATCGACTGCTTAGGACAAGGCAAAGGTCTTTAGTTAAAGCTAGTATCGTATTAACCCACAGTCTAAGTATGTTTGAACATTTAATGATACAATGAAATAGTGTTGCACTATTTCAAGTGTTGGTGACCTGTATGTGATCCAGAACACCCAACACATCAGAAGGCTCTGCACCTTCAACACACCGTTTGGCAGGTACTGCTATAACCGTATGCTGTTCAGCATTGTCTCGGCCTCGGAGATCTTCCATAGAATCATGGAGCAGATGATGGAGGGCATTGAAGGGGTTCGTGTGTATGTGGACAACGTTATCATATGGTCCACAACCCCCGACGAGCACATCTCTCGTCTCCAGCAGGTATTCCGCCGTGTCCATGCCAATGGCCTCAAGCTGAACAGGGCCAAGTGTTGCTTTGGCATGTCGACACTTAAGTTCTTAAGTGACCAGTTATCACCTCGCCAATGGCTGGGTAAAGCACACTGCCCTAAATTCTTCAATGTGAAGAACGGCCTGACGGTGGTTGATGGTATCCTCATCAAGCTGGACCGCATTGTCATTCCATTCAGTCTCCAGAGCTTGGTGATCCGGCAAATCCACGAGGGACATCTGGGTGTCGAGGAGTGCAGGCGCAGAGCCAGGCAAGCTGCTACTGGCCTGGGATTAGTCAGGACATCTCAATATGGTCCTCAACTGACCGACCTGTCAATGCTTCCAGACAGCACAGAGCAAGGAGACGCTTCAGCAGCACGGAATCGTGACCTCCCCGTGGTCCAAGGTGGGTATCGACCTCTTTCACGCTAATGGTCGTGATTATGTGTTAATCATTGATTAATTTTCCAACTACCCAGAAGCTCTCGGACCTCACATCCAAGACCGTCATCAAGGCCTGTAAGGAGACGTTCTCCAGGCATGGTATTCCACTCACTGTCATGAGTGACAACGGTTCTTACTTCAGCAGCCAAGAGTGGTCAAGATTTGCCCAGTTATATCAGTTTCATCACGTCACTTCCAGCCCACATTCCCCGCAGTCCAACGGGAAGGTTGAGAAAGGGGTGCACATAGTGAAGCAGCTCATCTGCAAGGCCGCGGATTCTGTTTCTGACATCACCCTTGCGCTGCTTGCATACAGGGTAACCCCTCTGTCTACCAGCATGTCACCGGCTCAACTCCTGATGAACAGGGACCTGCGGACGACTCTTCCAGCCATCCACTTGCCTGACCTGGATCCCGGTGCTGCAGAAGGTGCAGAAACTCAGGGACCGGCAAAAGCAGGGCTCTGATGCTCATGCCACCGATTTGCCTGTGCTATCCCCGGCGGATGCTGTTCGGATCAAGCTACCTGATGGAGGCTGGTGAGTTCCAGCTGTTGTTGTTCGACAGGCGTATGTTGTGCATGTGGCTGATGGCTCTGTTGTGCGGCGAAACAGACGGGCACTGCGCACAGCTGCCCGCCCACAACCACATTCTTCGTTGTTTCCATCTGTTATTGTGCCACCTCCTGATACCTCGAACCACGAGGCCACCAGTCAGGCTTCAATCCCGCCTATCAAGGTGCCGTAGTCCCCACCACCACCTCTCCAGCGGTCGACGAGGTTCAGACGCAAGTCCCAGAGACTGGACTTATGAACATTTGTTTTGTTTGCTCTGTCCTGTTTTCGCACATAGGCCACCTGTTTTCACATTTACAATGGCAGATGGGATCATATGTATGTAAATAAGTTAGTTTTTCGGCCTACACATGTAAATACTTTCATATATGCTACAGAAAAACATTTCAACAGGGGAGATGTCATGATATGCAGACATGCACAGAATGAGATACAGACAGGCAGCTAATGAACACAGAAAACAGGACATAACCAATCAGCAGGCAGAATTCTTGGGGATGGTTTCCCACTATAAAAGGCACGAGGCATTCACACTCCGCCTCTTTCCACTGGGGACACCTGCAGAGTGAGTCAGGTGTATATATCCCATAACACCAGCAGCATGTGGCTAAGAGCTAGTCTGGTTCAGTCAGACAGGGTAATCACACTTAGGTTAGCAGAGAGTCGAACTCACAGAGAACTGAACTAACTGTTAGACAGACTCAATAAATCAAATTGAACTAACTTCAAGGTCTGGAGTATATTTCAGTTATAGCTGCATCCAGTTGCAGCCCGTGTTATCTCAGTGTGGTTCACACGACAGACTTGGAGGCCAATCAGCTGCTCTTCAAGCTCGAGAAGCCACCCAAACATTTTCCTGCAGCCTCCCAGAGAACAATCATTTCCACACCAGGGCTGACATCACCTGTCAGCTCAAGCTGATATTAAACTAAAAGGCAGAGACAATAAAAAATGTGAAAAGGAAAGAGATACAGAGAGAGTGAGAGAGAATAGTGAGGAAAGGAATGCAGGAAAAGACTGTGAAGAATGATCGATGAGAAGGAAATGGCAGGTTTGTTCACTGAGAATGTTGCAGTCCTTCAGGAAAACAAATTGGATTTGATACGGGTAAAGGCAGTGACTGTGGAGTAAATGTTGGGATTTAAGATCGATAAATCTCAAGGACCTGATGGTTTCCATGTCAAGTTATCAAAAGAACAGGTGAGAAAATTGCAAATGTGTTCATCAGAAGTTTCCAAAGCTCGGGAGACCCAGGGGTAGTATTTGCACTGGAGAGTAACAAATGTCACTCGGGGTGGCACAGTGGTTAGCACTGCTGCCTCACAGCACCAGTGACACGGGTTTGATTCCGACCTCGTGTGACTGTGTGGAGTTCTCCCCGTGTCTGCGTGGGTTTCCTCCGGGTGCTCCGGTTTCCTCCCACATCCAAAGATGTGCAGGTAAGGTGGATTGGCCATGATCACTGCACGGGCTTGCGGGGGAGTGGGCCAAAGGAAACAATTGGAAGTTGTTCAAACTCTCCTCATTTCCTCTGTTCAGGAGGTTCTTCTTTCACAATCCGTATTCCCCGGATCTGCTCCAAAGCTTAGCTTCTCAGCGATTGCCGGGAAATGTAACTGTGAAGCAATTCTTTAGCAAGAGGAAGTTGTGAAACTGAAGCAAGGAGGACATTGTGAATTCCGGCATAACCACAATATACAACCTGGCCAGCACTCAATTTCCTCTCCCGAGCTGAGATCGCAGTTGGTCGGGTCGATACCAGAGGGTGTTAGGTGTGGGGCTGGGGGTGCCAGAGAGCAGAGTTGACCATTTCACACTACGATATGTGTTAGTTACACTGCCCTCCCCACCTCTCCCAGGGGTTAAATACACTTTACATTGGTACCGCTCACAAAGTAAGGAATGGATATTGAGTCATGATGCAAATGGCGAAGTTTCCCGGGCGACAGGTCTGTATGATCGGTTTCAGCCTTCCAGAGATGTTCCCGGTAACAGCTACATTCTGACAGTCAGAGATGTGAAGCTCGGTGACTCCGCTGTCTATATCTGTGGGATTTGGGGGAAAATCTTTGGAAATGGAATCTGCCTGATTGTAACCAATAAGTACTGTCTATCTTATATTGCTTTTATTCCATATTGACCATATATTAGAGGAATATGATGGAACCTTGGCAGCCTCGGAGGCTGTGACCCAGAGGGAGGAACAATCTGGGAAGAAGCCTGAAGTCTGTGAAGTAAAAATGTACAATTTAAACACACACACAGACGTAAAGCGACAGCGTGAGTGTAAAGGTGTGACATCAAAGTTTCACCCCTAAAATCTCTCAGAGCTCCAGGGGGTGTTGTCCAGGATTTTCCCGTTCAGATTCCTGGTGGGGATTCGGGATGGATTTTGACAAAACTGAAAGTGTGAATTTCTGTCCTCTCTCTCTCTCTGCCTTTCCCCAGCTGATTGGAATTAAACTTTACCGTGCGGGCAGTGTGTGCACTCTGCTGGTCTATGGGCAGGGAAGCTGCTGATGTGGCACCGATAGGTGGGCTACAGAACCTCTGGTCAAACAGGGAAGCTCTTCCATAATGTCCTCCCTGGATGGTTACATCCTGGCCAGCCTCTCTGCCGCTGCCATTGCAAACCCTCTTGTTGACCAGCGTCACACCCCCGCCTCCTGCTCCTGAGGTTACGGGAATATTGGGTGTCTGAGATCCAGAGGTGTTCCAGTGGCCAAACTGTGTCTAGAGGGAAGGCCGTGATTGTCACTGTCTACAGAGGCTGCTGCCGTCTCCTGAGCATTCATTCCCAGCATTTTCTGAAATCCTCATTGTCAAAATCTGCAGCACTTTGCTTGCGGTTTATTGTAACAAGTTAGTGCGGATAATACACAATATCCAGGCATCAATACACAGGAACTGGTACACAATATTCCAAGTGTGGTCTAACCAAGGTTTTATAAAGTTGCAGCAAAACCTCGCGGCTCTTAAACTCAATCCCCCTGTTAATGAAAGCCAACACACCAGACGCCTTCTTCACAACCCTATTAACCTGGGTGGCAACTTTGAGGGAGCTCTGTACGTGGACCCCAAGATCCCTCTCTTCCTCCACGCTTCCAAGAATCCTGCCTTTAACCCTGTATTCAGCATTCAAATTTGACCTTCCAAAATGAATCACTCCACATTTATCTAGGTTGAACTCCATCTCAGCCCAGCTCTGCATCCTGTCAATGTCCTGTTGTAACCTGCAACCACCCTCAACACTATCTACAACTCCCCCAACCTTCGTGTCGTCGGCAAACTTACTAACCCACCCTTCCACTTCCTCATCCAAGTCATTTATAGAAACCACAAAGAGGTGAGGTCCCAGTACATATCCCAACACTTAGCCTCAGGATCAGAGAATCCCGCCCCCTATCTCTCAGAATCCTGAAGCAAAAATACTGAAGCAAAATATTTATTCAGGGCCTCCGCTATTTCGTCTGACTCCAGGCACAAGTAATAATAATAATAGCTTATTGTCACAAGTAGGCTTCAGTGAAGTTACTGTGAAAAGCCCCTAGTCGCCATATTCCGGTGCCTGTTCAGGGAGGCCGGTATGGGAATTGAACCCGCGTTGCTGACATTGTTCTGCATTACAAGCCAGCAGTTTAGCCACGCTGCTAAACAGCCTCTGCTTCCTCCGCTATCCCTGTTCGGCCCTAATCTCACTTTGATCATCCTCTTATTTCTCCGAGTCATGTCCTTGCTTGCTCAACCTCACGTAAGTTTCCTTCTTCCTCTTGACTAGAAGCTCCACTTCTCTTGTCATCCAAGGCTCCTTCACCTTTCCATTCCTTCCTCATCAGTGGGACAAAACTATTCAGCACTCGCAGCAAGTGCTCCTTCAACAACCCCCACATTACTGTTGTGCATTTCCCACAAACAACTGTTCCCACTTTATGCTCCTCAGTTCCTGCCTAATAGCAGTATAATTTCCCCTCCCCCAATTAAATACTTTCCCATTCTGTCTGTCCCTATCCCTCTCCATGTCTGGGGTAAAGGTCAAGGAGTTGTGGTCACTGTCACCGAAATGCTCTCCCACCGAGACATCTGACACCTGGCCTGGTTGTCAAATGTTGGGGTCTGGTCCGGATCCTAACAAATGTTGGGGTTTGCTCCGGGATCCTAACAAATGTTGGGGTCTGCTCCGGGATCCTAACAAATGTTGGGGTTTGCTCCGGGATCCTGACGCTGGATGGATTTGAACAGGTGGATTTGAGATGGTTTATGGGTTGAGATTAGATGAAGAGTCAGCAGTCGGGGGGCAGATATGTCTGGATGGTTTCTATGAAGAGAGGATTGATGACAATGGTTTTGAATATTTGAGGAAAGCCCCCAGTGTGTGACCCGAGATTAAACCATGACAAAGTGTCACGGGAGGTAAGAAATAGAAATTAACGGGGGAGGGGGGCATTTAGGAAATATGGAGAGAGGGATTGGGAGGGAGAATGGGACAATTCTGCAGTGATAGGGATCAGGGAGGAGGAATAGGGAAGTTGGGAATGGTGGGGGGAGTGGCAGAGACAGCTGAACATGTGACCTTAAACAAATAAATCTTTAGCTTTTTCAGATCAGAGCGTTTGATAATTTCTTTACTATGTCCCCAAGGTAACATCAGCGGATACATTTCTCCTTGAAACATTTGCAGATATTTGCAACCTTCAGACTGGTTATAACTTGTTGATATTTTTCTCTTAAAGGTGCAAATGCTCCAGTCCTTATCCAGTCTCCGCGTCTGGAACGTGTCACAGAGGGTCAGACTGCACGGTTACAGTGCAACATGCGGAACGCCGCAGTGACACACACCGATGTTCACTGGAACTGGGAGCTGCCAGGGAAAGATATGGAGAGGGTTCTAACACATGGGGCGAAATTCTCCCCCAACGGCGGGATGTCCGCCGACTGGCGCCAAAGACGGCGCCAATCAGACGGGCATCGCGCCGGCCCAAAGGTGCGGAATGCTCCGCATCATTGTGGGCCGAGCCCCAACATTGAGGGGCTAGGCCGGCGCCGGAGGGATTTCCGCCCCGCCAGCTGGCGGAAATGGCGTTTGTTGCCCCGCCAGCTGGCGCGGAAATGCGGCGCATGCGCGGGAGCGTCAGCGGCCGCGGTCAGTTTCTTGGCGCATGCGCAATGGGGAGAGTCTCTTCCACCTCCGCCATGGTGGAGACCGTGGCGGAGGCGGAAGGGAAAGAGTGCCCCCACGGCACAGGCCCACCCGCGGATCGGTGGGCCCTGATCGCGGGCCAGGCCACCGTGGGGGCACCCCCCCCGGGGTCAGATCGCCCCACGCCCCCCCCCCCCAGGACCCCGGAGCCCGCCCACGCCGCCTGGTCCCGCCGGTAAACACCAGTTTTGATTTACGCCGGCTGGACAGGCAATTTCTGGGCGGGACTTCGGCCGGAGAATTGAACGGGGGGTCCCGCCAACCGGCGCGGCCTGATTCCCGCCCCCGCCCAATCTCCGGTACCGGAGACCTCGGCGGGGGCTGGGGCGGGATTCACGGCGGCCAACGGCCATTCTCCGACCCGGCGTGGGGTCGGAGAATGTCGCCCATGATATAAAGAACACACAACGGAGTCCAGGTTTCACTGGGCGTTTCCATCCTTCCCGAGACACGTCCAATAAAACCTTCATCCTGACAATAAGCAACGTGCAGCCCAGTGACACTGCCGTCTATTACTGCTCCGTGTGGGGAGATATCAGTGGGAATGGATCACAGCTGAGCGTACCCAGTAAGTGCATTCACAATGACATCACTACATAAGAGAGGAATCCTGTAACCAAACATTCCCAGTGAAGAGGACAATGGGCTGGGGAATTGCCATTGTGATGTTCTAACCCAATATTCCATGGGACTGTGACTCCTCCCTGGGAGCACGGCATTGTCAAATCTTTCTCCTGCACACATATCAGCTCTGAATAGAGGTGGTAACCCCAAAACGTTATTTCTGTTACTCAGCAAAGTTGTGAAGACTGGTTTTATGAAGTGAAATGATTGGAAATAAACACCCACATAGCAGCCAATTAAATGTGGAGTTAGAAACACAGGATTGGGAAATGGGACTGCTGTTTGCCTGCCTGAAATATCCATTATTCCCAGAACTCCAGAGGTACGCCCACTCCTCTGCTTCTGTCCTCTGAAGCGGCCCAATTTTAATAACTCCACCACTGGGGACTTTGCCTCAATGGATGAGGCTGAAGTCTACAATTCCCTCCCTACACCCCTCTACATCTTGACCTATCGCTCCGTTTTAAGATGCTGTGTATTACCGACGCTTGTTGACCAAGGTTATGGTCACCGGGAGAATATCTCCTTGTGTGGTGCAGTGTCAGACATTTTTTGATCAAGCTCTTACTGAAGCTCTTTGTGTTGTTTACCATGTCAAAGGCGCTACGTAAATGAAAGTCATTGTTTTAATTGTTAGGCTGTTCGATATCACAGAGGCCTTCTGTCGTGCTTCTCCAAAGTACATCTCCCTCCCTCCTCTCAACCCATTTAACTGCAAATTCCAATTCTACACAGAATCACAATAAAATCATTGTGAAAATAACTGGGAAAAGTGGGGCCAGAGAGATGTCTCTTTGTGGATACAGAAATGGCAGAAAATGGATTTTATGCTGCAAGATTGAATTTTCTGTGCCTGCGTGACCTCACAATATTGTTCGTGGACCATTTTGCAGGTTAAGAGTGTCTTGGGTCCTGAACCCACCCACACACATCCATTGATGATGGGGTCACCAAAACAAGGACCATAGGAAAAAAACATTTCCTGTCTCCCAGTGTTTTTGAAATCGGTTTGGTCGGTGTTTGATAGACTTCTAAAACCCAGCAAGTAAGACAGCTTGAGAACCTGGAGGGAAACCTGACGAGGAGCCAGGGACATTCTGACAGGTAAGTATCAAATGGTTTGATGGCTTCAAGTGTTCTTGCTCGGTGCTGAATTACAGGGTAGATGTGTTTTTACTGAAGTGATTGAAAATGGGAGTCTGATTTGCAAACGGAAGCTTACAACATTGAACAACATTTTATAAGTATTGAGATGCTTTAGAGTACTTTGACCATTTGGAAAAATGCTAGACTGCAATCAAAACTGAAGAAAATGCTGTTTTTGATCCCAGGCGCCATGATATGAAGTTATTTAAATGTCCAGAGCCCTTTTGAATTGAAAAGAAAAACCTTCAGGTTTCCTTTGGATTGTCCTGATTTTTGTTAATGTCCATTTTAAAGACGTGGTTCCTGAGGAAGCCCCTTATGGATACTGGAGTGTGTGGCTACATATGAGAATATAGGTAGAGATATAGGGATATAAATTATATAAATGACATGGAGGGGGCAGGTAGGGTGTGGAAGGTGACCAGGGGGTTGATGGGGTCAGGATGAGATGGTATAAAATCATTCTTGGAGAGCTGGCCTGATATCCCAGAGAACTGACACTGGCTTTCTAACCAGCCGGCATCACCAGCTGCCCTGGGCCTCAGGAAACCTGGACCTCACCAACAGCACCTCCACAAGGTGAAATTCTGTATCTCTGGGCAGAGGTGAGGGGCTCAGGTTTCCAAAGGCAGGAATTGGCCTGGATCACGTTGTCCATCCCAACATGAAAACTCAGTCGATGGTGTCAGGAAACTCAAACCCACCCTCAGATCCATCACATGAGAGAAAGTAACATCCTCAAAAACCAACTGAACTCAGCCGAGTGAGTCCAACTTTCTCATAATCTGCAGCCGTGTTCTGACCATCAGCTGCTCCCGGGGCTGCTGGGAAATGAATTATAAAATCGCACCAACATCAGCCACAATATTCATCACATTTATCAGCGGACAACAACATTTCTGTCCTCACCAATTACTTTCCTTTTATAATGGGGTGGGGGACGCACTGACACCGCGATGAGTCATTGCTGAGGCCCAGGCTCATTCTCTGTTGATAAGGTTTCAAATTCCACCATGGCTTCCGGTGAGATTTAAATTCAAGTTTTTAATTAATACAGACTTTGGAATATAAAGCTATTCTCCTCAGTGGTGACCTTGAAACCATCTGTGACTGTTGTAAAATCCATCTGATTCTCTGATGTCCTTTAGGGAAGGAAGTCTGCCGTCCTTACCTGGTCTGGCCGACATGTGACTGCAGTGTGGTGAATGTAGGAATTTCAGACATGTTGTACTGTGGGTATTTGGTGCAATAAGGGTTAAAATCCGGAGTTAGTGTGTGTGACTGCTGCAGTCATGTTTTTATAAATCCTGGTTTTGGATCCATGGGTGCAATTAAAGCATAGTAAAAAGCTTGGGCTAATGGAGTTTTGTTTGGATTAAGGGGTTTCCCTGTGGAGTTAATTACGATTTTAGCTTGGTAAAATAATGTCATTTCTGGGAGTAGCAAAGATATCACGCATTTTGCGGAGCAGCAGAGTTCAGTTGAGTTTCAGATGGAGATGTGAGCAGGCAGCAAGCATCTCAGTTCAGTTCAAAGATTTATGCCTGTGACTAGATGAGCACTTTCTTTCCAAGCAGTTCAGATGAGTGTAATCAGAAGGTGAGCTAAAACAAGCTGAAGTATCTTCTGAAGAAATACAGCCAGACTTTCTGCACGGTTCTGACAGGGTTCAGATCTTGTCTTCAAATGATCGCTCTTCTTCAAAGAACATCTCTGTGAAGCAGGTATTCTTGAGGGCTAACTGTATTTAACAGTGGATTGAGAGTTGAGATGGGATTTTTAATTGTTTGAGTGGGAACAAAGATAGCAGTTAAGGGTTACTGTATTCACCGTATTGATTAGCATTGTTTATGTGGCGATTGTCAGCTATTTCCTGGTGTGATGTAAAATATAATTTCATACTCTGTAAGTAATCAAGTTTGTTTAATACACCATATCCCTATTTTTCCCCAAATCACTCCTGGAGTGAGGTGTCATTTCATCACAGTTTTATCAAATATTGGGGTTCCTGTCCCGTATTTCATCCACTGTTTTTGTCTGGCCAGGATTGCAACATCAGATCCTCAACAATGGGGTTGACTGTTAATTGCTCGCAAGGGAAATTAGGGATTGGCAATAAATGCTGCTCTTGCCAACAATGCCCACATCCCATAAACAAACAAAACAAACTACACACAATAACCGAGAGAAACGGAATTATTCTGTCAAAATTACGGGATTGTTATTTCCGAAGCAGTATGAATCCGATGAGCAAACTAATTCCAGCAAATCCCGTAAGAGTTCCCAGAATGATCCAGACAAGCTTCATCTTCTCAGCGTCAGCCGGGTCTGTGAAAGGAAATCACATGTTTACGGTTAAAGGACGGGGAATGGATTTGATTCTCGTCAGTCGGTGACATTTGAAATGGTAAAGTAGAGAAATGACAGCAGGTGGAATTCAGACTGAGCAGATATTTCTATCTGCTGGACACCTGGAATAACAATGTCAGTTTAAACTCAGATCAATTTGAATTATTGATAATGCGGCAGGCCAATCTTATATCACACACTGACCACTTGCTGGCCATTCTGGCTGACTTGGTAACAGTGCAGCAAAGTTCCACAGATGGAAAGAAAACCACCAACAGATCCCCATTGAGTTCCGTTCTGTATCCTCCTCCGTCCACACCAACATTACACTGTAGGGGAGTGACTTTTGGATAGGTGGTGTGTATTGTGTGACCGACACCACTAATGTGAACAGGCAATCCGTATAAACAAGATGAAGTTTGTTTTTAAACATGGAGGAGTTGAGTTGAGGAAAGGCTGAGCAATGGGGACTGAGATGAAGGTAAAGTTCTCTATATTGGAAGAGGAAATGTCAATGACACATCAGTTAGCAAGATGGAGTTTGTCTAAAAGATTGTGATTGCAAAATTAACAAGGAAGAATGTAGAGAGTTTTAGATTAATGGAACACCCTCCAAAGAGAATTAACCCATTCAAAAAAGTGACTTAAATGTGTGTGTGGGATTGGGACTAAAGTTCAGAGTAATTGTGGTGATTCAGGTCATTGCCAATGTTGGCTGTGATGGGCAGCGTGCCAGGCTGAAAGGGAGCTAATGGGATGGGTTTTGTTTAGTTTATTCCCTCGAGTTACTGACTGGGGTGAACTCTCCTGCTCTTCTTAAGCTACTGCCATGTGGCCTCCTGCATCTCCCAGAGAGAGCGGACCAGGGCTTGGTTTAAAGTCTCGTCTGATCATCCTCTGATAGAATTGTTCCGAATTCTCAATCATTTTGCTGAAGCAAATTGAGACAAACTATTCCGACTTGTGGTATTCATTCTTCAGCACGACAAAGATGATATTATCAGGCCATTATCACATTGTTATTTAGGGAGCTTGCTGTGCACAAATTGGCCGATACATTTCCTACATTTAAATAGGGCCCAAGCTTTACAAAGGGTTTAATTGGTTGTAAAGCACTTTGGGACAACTGGAGATGTCAGTAAAGGTACGTATGGCCTGGATTTTATGGATGGTGAGAGTTCCTTGCTCATCATTCGGAGAGTCGGCGGGGACGACTCGACAGCATTGCTGCCATTTCCTGCTCAAATGAACTCCGGTCCGCATTTGGAAAGAAGTCCCAGTACCTCCATGCACAGCGCTACAGTGGCTTTAAGAGATACTGCAGCACTGTGCCTGAGACAATGTTCCAGGAACTGCATTGATGGTAAGTAGCAGTGTTCCCAGAAAGGGGCAGTCCAGTGGCGATTTTGGAGTTTTTAAATTTAAACCTCAAAGATTTATTGAGAAGAAAAGAAAATTTAACCACACACAATTACAATTACACAGTTAAAATTGATTTCACAATATGTTCCCCCAAAATACTCCCTAATTGATCAGACTCATAAATACAATTCTTCCAGGCAGTACTCCATAATATATGTTTAAATATCAAAATCCAGTTAATATTAACCAAGGCACAACTGCTGTAACTTGACTAAAAGTATCCCACATGATCTCTCAAACCATGTTGCACTCAAATGTGAAAATCAAAGACCTTCAGAAACTGCTTTTCACAGTCCAATACATTTCCAGACTGCCTGGATGGTTGATTCAAACATCACCTACTCCCAGCCCAGAGCTGTTTCCAAGGGATCTTTCCCCAACAGCCAATCCCCAACCAGTTCAACAGCTCTCCTCACATATCCTTTTCCCTTTCATCTTCAATTCCAGTGTGTTCACTCTGTATGGACATTGTGGGCAATTCCCTTTGTCAGAGCAGAGCAGCAGGAGTAGGCCATTCAGCCCCTCGAGCCCTCTGTGTTATTCAACTGGGCTATGGCTGAGTGTTGACCTCAGTACCATTTTCCCTCACTATCCCCATAACCCTCAATATCATTGGCACCTAGAAATCCATCAACCAGTATGTCCTGCACTAGATTATGTGCTCGAGTCTGTGAAGTTGGAAAATGTAACTTGTCCTTACTTATTACAGTGAGCTGGGTTCCATTCCAATCGATATCTCCCCTCACTTCACAATAGTAGATGGCAGCGTCACTGGGCTGAATGTTGCTGATTGTCAGAATGAAGCTGTTACTGGACATGTTTCGAGAAGACTGGAAACGCTCGGAGAAGCCAGGACCCCATCGTGTGTTGTTCAGTATCTCATCTGTTAAAATCCACTCGATGTAAGCTGGTTGTTGTCGGTACCAATGAACATCAGCGTATGTCACAGCGGCGTTATACAGGGTGCACTGTAACCGTGCACTCTGACCCTGTCTGATAGGTTCTGGGACAGGAGACTGGATAACCACTGGGGCATCTGCACCTTTGGAGAAACAATATTTATAACTTAAAAGAGTATCTGGATTTACAAAGTAGCTCTGGTAGTTAACCATAGAATCGTTGGTGCCTCACGGCGCTGAGGTCCCAGGTGCGATCCCAGCTTTGGGTCACTGTCCGTGTGGAGTTTGTACATTCTCCCCGTGTCTGCGTGGGTTTCACCCCCACAACCCAAAGATGTGCAGGGTAGGTGGATTGGCTACGCCAAATTGGCCCTTAATTGGAAAAAATGAATTGGGTACTTGAAATTGTAAAAAAAAACAGAATCACTGCAGTGGAGAAAGAGGCCATTCAGCCCATCCAGTCTGCACAAACCCTCTGGAAGAGCACCCTTCCTCGGACACTCCCCCACCATCCAAACAAAATCCTTAAATTGGCACCAATACCCATTTGAAGACTGCATTCCACCACCAGCATCAGGAGGGGGACTCCCCATTTGGATAAAACCCACTTCGTGTTTCTAATGGTGACCTGGGGGAGTTCCTCATTGTCAAGTACTGGTTGCCATGACATCAGGAAGGGGGAGGGGGGCCTGTGAAGAGCTACCACCCTGTCCAGGTTGCTAACCCCTCTTCCCACAATCTCAACCTATGACCCCAAACCCTCCCACAATCACCTTTGGTCCGAGTCCCTCAGCCTGAGCTTGTTGTGGGCCACTGGTTTGACTGGTGTTTGCGATGTGCAGCTGCCTGTCTCAGGCACCATGGCCATGTGGAAGGCCCACCGCTGTCTATGTATGTGCCTGATCCTTCACAAAGGAAGCAACATGGGCCTCGCCCTGGATCTCAGGCCAGTGAGTGAGAGACCCCATCACCTGTAGCAAGAAGCTTCCAAAAAAGTGTGAACATTTGAGACTTCTGAGAACCACAAGACAGAACATGTGGTGAAGATTAATGAGAATCATGGAAACTGTACTTACTGGTTACATTCAGCTGTGTTCCATTCCCACTGATATCTCCCCACACTGAGCAGTAATAGACGGCAGTGTCACTGGGCTGCACGTTGCTGATTGTCAGGATGAAGCTGTTGGAGTCCATGTGTCTGGAAGGCAGGAAACGCTCAGAGAAACCCGAATCCCGGTCTACATAATTCTTTGCATCAAGTGCTAAAATCCTCTCCCTCTCTTTCCCTGGCAGCTCCCGGTACCAATAAACGTTTGTGTATCTCACTGCGGCGTTCTGCATGGAGCAGTGGAACCGTGCAGTCTGACCCTCTGGGACACGTTCCAGACTCGGAGACTGGATAAGGACTGGAGGTTTCTTACCTTTAAGAGAGAAATATCAACAATTTATAAACAGGTGCTGAGGTTGCAGTCTGGGCTGATTCTCCGCTTCCCCAGCTGCGTGTTTCTCGGTGGCGCGCTGTTCCCAGGCAGCGCGATTCTGCCTTCCCGCTTGTCAATGGGATTTCCCATTGAAGCCACGCCACAGGGAAAGCCCCGGGCGAGGGGGCACTGCCGGCGGCAATCGCCACGGCCAGAGAATTGCAGCCTTTCTTTCTGCTTTTAGTAGAAGTGCCACCCTCCGATCAGAGACTCGGGGGTCCTCGATCACAGGGTCAGACCCATTATTGACCTGTCAATCCCTCCATGCTCACATAATCCAATGGAGCTTCCCAAAAAGAAATGATGTGGGGGTGTGGCTGCCTCTCCAGCCACCCGCTGAGTTCCCATCACCTCCACAAGATTCCACCCATTGTCCCGGCCGCACTGAAGCCGCCAGTTAATGTGTTCCTCACTCACATTCAAAGTGTGGGGCAACTATTTTGTGGCCCTTGTCCTATTAGCTGAAGGGGTTGCTCAATTCAAGAACAAACCTTTGTTTCTTTAGTCCACATTCCAGCAATTCTCATTGATGATTGGAAAGTGAGCATTGAGCTGCTCAATAGTTTAATAAATCATTGTCGATGCCACCAATCTGTGTGGCCAGGACTGCAGGGAACAAAGCTCAGGAAGAATTCCCACCTCCGGGAGGGGAGGGCAAAGACAGCAAGCTGGAAAATCTCACACACCTGATGGCCCACACCCTGTGATTCTAAAAGAGATCGCTGCAGATTTAGAGAATGCACTCGTTACAAATTTCCCAAATTCCTTCACGGGGACATCGGCCGGGATTCTGCGCTCTAGGCCGCTGAGATCGGGAAACCCGCTGGGATTGGCGCCGGGCGACAGACCCGTTCCCATTCTCTACCCGCCTCCACCCTCCCCCCCCCCCCCCCCCACACCCCCGTGCTGTGCTAACCCCCCCCCCACCCCCTGCAACCTGAAACCTTCTTCCTCACTATTAACCACCAGCTCAATCTTTGTGTCTTTCACAAACTTACTGATCCTCCCTCCACATTCTCATCTGTATCAAACTTCAGCAACGTCTCTCTCTTTTCATCAAGATTCAAGTTCTGGGCGGTCAAGTCACTGTTTTTAAACTCAGACTTTGTGCAATAACATTATTTGAAATAAAAGCAATAAAGCATAGACATTACTCACTGGTTACATTCAGCCGGGTTCCATTCCCAAAGATTTTCCCCCAAATCCCACAGATATAGACAGCGGAGTCACCGGGCTTCACATCTCTGACTGTCAGAATGTAGCTGTTACCGGGAACATCTCTGGAAGGCTGAAACCGATCAGACAGACCTGTCGCCCGGGAAACTTCGCCATTTACATCATGACTCAATATCCATTCATGACTTTGTGAGCGGTACCAATGTAAAGTGTATTTATCCACAGTGTAATCTACATGCTTGCTCTGTAAGTCACACAGAAACGTCACTGTTTCACCCTCAGGCACTTTCACAACTTGAGGAGATTGGATAAGAACCGTCCCTGTCACATGACCTGTGAACAGAAAATAACTGAAGATCAGAACAGATAAGAAAATACAAAATAGAAGCTGAAACACAAGTTATTATAAAATCCCATGTAGATCAGGAATTAATATTGTGCATTGTCATCAGTAACTTGTTGCCCAGTTGCTTTATCCACACCCTGAACTTCACTGTCTCACATCGCATTGTACTGACCAATAATGTCAGCCCAGCATTTTGTGCTCAAAGCCTCGCGTCTCAAGTGGGATTT
Source organism: Scyliorhinus torazame (assembly GCF_047496885.1). Lineage (NCBI taxonomy): Eukaryota > Metazoa > Chordata > Chondrichthyes > Carcharhiniformes > Scyliorhinidae > Scyliorhinus > Scyliorhinus torazame. Next base: position 412,234,004 of record NC_092707.1, read on the forward strand.
GAACTGAGCCAAGATGGACACAGTGGGGAGGATTTGAGGGATAGAACGATGTCCTGGAGGTGGGTCAGATTGACCAAATGTGTGCTGGTGTTGTGAATGGCTGCTTGCAGGCCTTAGAGCCAGGAACAGAATGTATTCAGCCAGGAGCAGTGCAGTTTCCTCTGTTAAGCGTGGTCCAAGTTTAAATTATTGATATAAATGGTAAACAAGAGTCATCCCAGCACAGAACATTGAAGAGCTCCAATTCCCGTCTTCTCTCATTCATTTGTTTATTACCTTATCAAAGGAAATCTAAATATATCACATCTACAAGTTTACCTATGTCTACTCTCTTAGTTAGCTCTTCAAAGAATTCTGGTCAGTGGCATGGTAACACAGAGGTTAGCACTACTGCCTCACAGCACCAGGGACGCAGGTTCAATTTTGGCCTCGGGTGACTGTCTGTATGGAGTTTGCATCATCTCCCCGTGTCTGTGTGGGTTTCCTCTGGGTGCTCTGGTTTCCTCCCACAGTATAAAGATATACAGGTTAGATAGATTGGCCATGGAAAATTGCCCCTTAGTGTTCTGTAACGGGGATAGGGTGGGGGCCTGACCCTCTGTCATGTGCTCTTTCAGAGGGTCGGTGCAGGCTGGATGGGCTGAATGGCCTCCTTCTGCACTGTGGGGATTCTCTGAGTCTATGAATTGATTTGGTCAAGAATGACACGTCCATTTCAAGTCCATGTTGACTATTCATTCTTCTATTTGTTTTTTAGAGTCTAGATTTTTTTAGTTGGAATTCCATTATGTTTCATACAACTTATGTGATACCAAATTGTCTATAATTCCCAGGACATGTTATATTTCCTTTGTTAAGTGCAACATTTCTCTTAATTTTATTTTAATTGAGATTTCTAATCACATTGTTGGATGTCATTTCCTGTCTGACTTCACTCTCTTTCCTGGCTTCTTGTGGTTTCACATCAAGGATCCTATCAGAAGCTGAGAAAGATAAAATCCAAAAGTCTATGAAAATTGATAAAATAATCATCTCCCATTGGGCATGCTGGGTAAACTGATCTCCTGACCCAACGATCGTCCAACAATCAAACTGGATCTCGAGAATTTCTGACCCCTTTGAGTTCCCAACGCCCCCTGCAGCCTGCGGCAACGTTACTGGATTCAGGAGCCTCAACGCAAGGGGCAGGGTTCTGACCCTCTGGTGGGCAGAACATTCCAAGGTGGCTTTCTGAGATTGTCAACTCTGCTGAGGCACCGAGTGGGACCTCTTCACATCCCCCTCAACATCACCACAGGATTCCCATTGGGAAGCTCGGATCACTCACACTAATTAGATCAGGAAACATGCTCACAAAATTCCTGACTGAAGCATAGAGGCAGAAAAATGCCTGGAGTTGTGTCAGAGTCACTTCAGCCTTCAGCATCTGTACATTAAACATCCTCCTCAGTGTGCTGACCCCCTCAGCAATCCCTACACCTCCCATTCCCATTCACACAGACAGCGGTAAATAGGGGCACACATTTGGGGGAAAGGCTTCAAGGGGGTGACTGTTCCTATGAGACGGATCAGGCTCCTCACGGACATGAAAGGGGTCTGAAGGATTTGGGGATGATAATTCAGGAGCAGTTTATGAATGGTGGATTTGAGGAAGAAATCCTCTGGCAAATTATTCCCTCCATTTAACATTCCAGGACGGAAAATAATCCAATGAAAATCATCCTGCAAATCAGGAGAAATGGGAATTAAAGAATCAACAAGGTTTTGTTAATTTTAAAATTAAATTTAGAGTACCCAAGGAGCAATTTGGAATGGACAATCCACCTACCCTGCACATCTTTGAGTTGTGGGGGTGAAACCCACGCAGACACGGGGAGAATGAGCAAACTCCACACAGACAGTGACCCGGGGCCGGGTTTTAACCCAGGTCCCCAGGTCCTCAGCTCCCTAGGCAGCAGTGCTAACCACTGTGCCACCGTGCCGCCCAACGATGTTTTGAACATGAAGAGTGAGACAATTGTGTCTGTGAATTGCCGGCCGCTGGAGTTTCAGAGTGGGATCACTGAGCTGGGGGCTCAGTGTTGTCTCTGACGCTGTATTTTCCCATTGAACCATGAGAACCCCAAACTATCCCAACTCTTATACAGGAAAATCTGACTAAAAACACACATCACCCCCAATAACCAGAAAATCAACTCAAAAACATAACGATGTGCAAGCAGCCCCAGGTTACTTACCCACCGCCATACAGAGGGTGAGAGTCAGAGCAGAGAGAGCTGGGCAAAACATTCCAAACAAAGTCCTTTTGCAAACACACAATTCTTGTTTCTTTCACACACTCTTCTATTAGATGTTGCTGTGAAAGATTCCAGAATGTCTCAATATTACTTCCTTTTTTTACTTCTAGAGGTGTGACAGCACGGTGACATTGTGGTTATGACTGCTGCCACACAGCGCCAGTCACCAGGGTTAGCAATGCTGCCTCACAGTGCCAGGGACCCGGGTCAGCTGCTATCTCACAGTGCCATGGACCCGGGTCAGCACGGCTGTCTCATAGTGCCAAGGACCCGGGTCAGCACAGCTGTCTCATAGTGCCAGGGACCCGGGTCAGCACAGCTGTCTCACAGCGCCAGGGACACAAGTTCAATTCCAGTCTTGGGTGACTGTGTGGAATTTGTACATTCTCCCCGTGTCTGCGTGGGTTTCCTCCGGGTGCTCCGGTTTCATTCCACAGAGAAAAGATGCACAGGTTAGGTGGATTGGTCATGCTGAATTGTCCCTTAGTGTCCAAGGCTATGCAGGTTAGGTGGATTGGTCATGCTAAATTGCCCGTACTATTCAAAAGCTTACATGGTGACATGGGGATAGAAGTTGGGTGGCACGGTAGCACAGCGGTTAGCACTGTTGCTTCACAGCTCCAGGGTCCCAGGTTCGATTCCCGGCTTGGGTCACTGTCTGTGCGGAGTCTGCACGTTCTCCCCGTGTCTGCGTGGGTTTCCTCCGGGTGCTCCGGTTTCCTCCCACAAGCCGCGAAAGACGTGTTGTTGGTGAATTGGACATTCTGAATTCTCCCTCTGTGTACCCGGACAGGCGCCGGAATGTGGCGACTAGTGTTAACGTAAGCCTACTTGGGACAATAAAGATCATTAAAAAACAAAATTAAGTGTGGAGGAGTGGGCCTTGGTGGGGGGCTCGTTCACAGGGTCAGTATAGACTCAATGGGCCCAATGGCCTCCTCCTGCACTGTCGGGAATGTTTCTGTGCTTCTCTGATTCATTCCCATGGAACAGATTGGGTTATTGAGGGATATTAAAGTGGTTTTGGGGATGATAATTCAGGAGCCCCAGCAGCAGACTTCAGCAAGGTTCACCCTGCGTCTCCACAGATACTCGGAGAGCTCGCCAGTACTGACCAGTGGAAATGGCTCCATTTTATTCTATAGACAATGGTCTGCATCCCCTCACTCTGATGATGTTTTTTTAAAATAAATTTAGAGAACCCAATTCATTTTTTCCAAGAAAGGGGCAATTTCGTGTGGCCAATCCACCTACCCTGCACATCTTTGGGTTGTGGGGGTGAAACCCACGCAAACACGGGGAGAATGTGCAAACTCCACACGGACAGTGATCCAGAGCCAAGGTCAAACCTGGGACCTCGGCAACGTGCTAACTGCTGCGCCACCGTGCTGCCCTCCTGATTCCAGGGATGGCAGGACTGACCTATGAGGAGAGATTGATTAGGTTAGGATTGTTTTCGCTGGAGTTCAGACGAATGAGGGGGGATCTCATAGAGACTTATAAAATTCTATTTATCTAATTCTAGTCGCCGTAAATGCCATCTTATTGATCGAGATCGGAACTCCTCTGAACCTTGAATGAAAATTTGAATGGAACCTCTGCCCCTCCCACCCTTTCCTCAGTCTCGTCTGATCCCTAATTGGCAAATATGTCTCCTGCAAGAAGACTACTTCTGCGCGGAGAGTCCGCAAATGAGTAAACACCCGAGACCTTTTAACCCGACCATTACCCCCTCACCTTCCCTTTCTGTGGTCCACCTTGAACTTGAACACAAGGAAGTGCGTGACAATGAGCTACCTGTGAACCACTGACCCGAGAATACAGGAAGAAAGAATAGAATTGTACATTTGCAAAAGGACTTTGTTTGGGATGTTTTGCTCAGCTCTCTCTGCTCTGACTCTCACCCTCTGTATGGCGGTGGGTAAGTAACCTGGGGCTGCTTGCACATTGTTATGTTTTTTAGTTGATTTTCTGGATATTGGGGGTGATGTGTATTTTTAGTCAGATTTTCCTGTTTAAGAGTTGGGATAGTTTGGGGTTCTCATGGTTCAATGGGAAAATACAGTGTCAGAGACAACACTGAGCCCCCAGCTCAGTGATCCCGCTCTGAAACTCGAGCGGGCGGCAATCCACAGATACAATTGTCTCAGTCTTCATGTTCAAAACATCACATTGTCCCGGTTCAATGACGAGGAACAGTTATTGAAAAGAGTTATTGGAAGACTGATGCCACCTGTGGGATCACTCCCCACAGTGAGGTCAACACCATCAGTGTGAGGGACAGCACGGTATCACAGTGGGTTAGCACTGTTGCCTGACGGCGCCAAGGACCCGGGTTCGATCCCGACTCTGGGTCACTGTCCGTGTGGAGTTTGTACATTCTCCCTGTGTTTGTGTGGGTTTTAAAAGTTTATTTGAAAAAAACTCCCTGGAATCAGTCTGGTAAACCTTTACTGCTCACCCTCGAGAGCAAGAACATCCTTCCTCAGAAAAGGAGGCCAAAACTACACACAATATTTAATAAATGTTTCATTAAAGTTTTCCAATGAACGTTTTACATAACAAAAATAGGAATACAGATAGTAATAAACAATAACAAGAAACATATCCCAAAGTTCACAGTGAAACTACTTACACAACAGAATTTTTTTAAAAAAACAGAACAAGGTGGGTTTTGTCTCCAGGCCCAACTCACATTGTATCAACACTACCCCCACCTGAACCCCCCGCCCCTCCCCCCCAGGATGCTGCTGCTGCTGACACTTACGGCTCCCCTCGAAAGTCAAGGAAAGGTTGCCACCGCCGGGAGAACCCCATCAAGGACCCTCTCGAGGTGAACTTTATTCGCTCCACGCTGAGGAACCCCGCCATATCGCTAACCCAGATCTCCACACCCGGGGGATTCGAGTCCCTCCACATTAGCAAGATCCGTCACCGGGCTACCAGGGAGGCAAAGGCCAGTACCTCGGCCTCTTTCGCTTCCTGCACTCCCGGATCCTCCGACACCCCAAATATCGCTACTGTTGGACTCGCCTTCACCCGAGTGTTCAAAATCCTGGACATCACCCTCGCAAACCCCTGCCAGAGTTCTTTAAGTGCCGGGCATGCCCAAAACATATGGGCATGTTTCACCGGACTCCCTGCACATCTCGAGCAACTGTCCTCCACCCCAAAAAACTTACTCATTCTTCCCGCCGTTATATGCGCCCGATGCACCACCTTGAACTGGATTAATCCGAGCCTGGTACATGATGAGGAGGAGTTCACCCTGCTCAGCGCGCCGGCCCATAGACCCTCATCCTGCTCCTCACACAGCTCCTCCTCCCACTTGCCCTTCAAATACTCCTCTGAGGCTTCCTCCACCTCCTGCAGCTCCTGATATATGTCCGACACCTTGCCCTCCCCGACCCAGCTGCCAGACACCACCCTGTCCTGGATCCTACGAGGGGGTAGCAGCGGAAATGTCCCCACCTGTTTTCTAAGAAAGTCTTGAACCTGTAGGTACCTGAACGCATTCCCCGGGGGCAGGCCGAACTTCTCCTCCAGCACCTGCATGCCAGGGAAAGTCCCGTCCATATACAGGTCCTCCATCCTCCTAATATCTGCCCTATACCAGCCTTGGTATCCCCCATCCAACCCACCCAGAGCAAATCTGTGGTTATTCCATATCGGGGTCCACACCGAGGCCCCCTCCTCTCCCCTGTGTCTCCTCCACTGCTCCCAGATCCTCAGTGCCGCCGTCACCACCGGACTAGTGGGGTATCGCGCCGGCGAGAACGGCAGCGGAGCCGTAACAAGTGCCCCTAGACTGGTGCCTCTACACGACACCACCTCCAACTCCCCCACGCCGCCCCCTCCTCCATCATCTATTTCCTGATCATGGCCACATTGGCCACCCAGTAATAACTGCAGAAGTTCGGCAGAGCCAGTCCACCAGCCCCCCCCCCCCCCCCCCCCCCCCCCCCCCCCCGCCCCCCACTCCGCCCCGGCTACGCTCCAAGAATACCATTGTGACTCGCGGGGTTTTATTCACCCACACAAATCCCGTCACAATCCTATTCATCCGCTTAAAGAAGGACTTGGGGATGAAAATGGGGAAGCACTGAAATACGAAGAGGAACCTGGGGAGAACCGTCATCTTCACAGTCTGCAGCCATCTCGCCAAGGAAAGTGGGAGCATATCCCATCTTTTAAACTCTCCCTCCATCTGCTCCACTAGCCGGGTTAAGTTGAGACTGTGCAGGGCATCCCAGTTCCTGGCCACTTGTATCCCCAAGGACCGAAAGCTCCTCTCCACTAACCTGAGCGGGTGCTCCCTCAGTCTCTCCTCCTGGCCCCTACCATGGACCACGAACAGCTCACTCTTCCCCACGTTCAACTTACACCCCGAGAACCTCCCGAAGTCCCCCAGGATCCGCATGACATCCCCCATCCCCTCTAACGGGTCCGAAATATACAACAGCAGGTCATCCACGTAGAGGGAGACCCGGTGCTCCTCCCCTCCACGCACCAGCACCCTCCAAACCCCCGAAGTCCTGAGCGCGATGGCCAATGGCTCAATTGCCGGGGCAAACAGCAATGGGGACAGGGGACACCCCTGTCTCGTCCCCCGGTGCAGACTGAAATATTCCGACCTTTGCCGGTTTGTGGACACACTCGCTGCAAGGGCCTGATACAGCAACTTGACCCACTCTATAAATCCCTCCCCAAATCCAAACCTGCCTAGTGCGTCCCACAGATACTCCCACTCCACCCTGTCAAAGGCCTTCACCGCGTCCATTGCAGCCACCACCTCCACCTCCCCCACCCCCCCCCCCCCCCCCCCGCACCCACCCCCCCCCACCCCCCGAAGCCATAATGATAACATTCAGGAACCTCCTCACATTTGCGTTCAGCTGCCTGCCCTTAACAAACCCCGTCTGGTCCTCCCCAATCACTCCCGGGACACAGTCCTCTATTCTCATGGCCAGAATTTTTGCCAACAGCTTGGCATCCACGTTCAGGAGCGATCTCGGCCTGTAGGACCCACACTGAAGCGGATCCTTCTCCTTCTTCAGGATAAGCGAGATCAATGCCTGTGACATTGTCGGAGGGAGGATCCCTTTCTCCTTTGCCTCATTGAAGGTTCTCATCAGGAGCGGGCTCAACAGCTCCGAGAACTTCTTATAAAATTCTACGGGGAAGCCGCCCGGGCCCGGGGCCTTGCCCGTCTGCCTGCCTGCCAGCCCCCTGACTACCTCCTCCAACCCAATCGGGGCCCCCAGTCCCTGCACCCGCTCTGCTTCCACCCTTGGGAACCTCAACCGGTCCATGAACCGCCTCATCCCTTCCCACTTCATTGACCCTCTCTGGGCTCAGCACCATGTTGCCTTCCCTATCCCGCACTCCTCCAATCTCTCTGGCCGCCTCCCTCCTGCGCAGCTGGTGCGCCAGCATCCTACTCGCCTTCTCCCCATACTCATAAACTGCCCCCTTCGCTTTCCTCAGCTGCACCTCCGCCTTCCCCGTGGACAGCAAGTCAAACTCCGCCTGTAATTTCCGGCGCACGTTCAACAGCCCCCCTCTGGGGCCTCCGCGTACCTCCAATCTACCCTGAGTATCTCTCCCACCAGTCTCTCCCTCTCCGCCCTCTCCTTCTTCTCTCTGTGGGACCTAATGGAGATTAACTCTCCCCTACTGACCGCCTTCAGAGCCTCCCAAACCACTGCCACCGTCACCTCTCCTGTGTCATTCGTTCCCACATAATTCTCAATACTCCTCCTTATCCGCCCGCACACCTCTTCGTCCGCCAGCAGCCCCACATCCAGTCGCCAGAGAGGGCGCTGACCCCGTTCCGCCCCAGTCGCAGGTCCACCCAGTGCGGGGCATGGTCCGAGACCGAATTGGCCGATCTTTCTACCCCCTCCACCCTCGGGATTAACGCCCTACTCAACACAAAGAAGTCTATTCGTGAATAGACTTGATGGACATGGGAGAAAAAGGAAAACTGCTTCATCCTTGGCCGTGTAAACCTCCAGGGGTCCACTCCCCCCATCTGGTCCATGAACTCTCACAAGGCCCTGGCCGCCTCCGGCCTCTTTCCCGTTCTGGATTTGGAACGATCCAAGCCCAGATCCAAGACCGTATTAAAGTCCCCTCCCATAATCAGTTGACTTATCTCCAAGTCCGGGATCCTACCCAGTACGTGCGTCATAAAGTCCACATTAACCCAGTTCCGGGCATATATATTCACTAACACCACCCGAGCCCCCTGCAGCTTGCCACTCACCAATATATACCTGCCCCCCTTGTCCGCCACGATACTCCCCGTCTCAACCGCCACTCATTTACTGACCAAAATAGCCACTCCACTGGTCTTTGAGTCTAACCCCGAGTGAAACACCTGTCCAACCCATCCTTTCCTTAGCCTCGTCTGGTCCGCGAGCTTTAAGTGCGTCTCTTGCAACATGGCCACGTCTACCTTCAACCCCTTCAAATACGAGAACACGCGGGACCGCATGACTGGCCCATTCAGGCCCCTCACGTTCCATGTGATCAGCCTGCTTGGGGGGGGTGGGGGGGTAACCATCCCCCCATCCCACCGACTAGCCATCTCCCTTTTTCAGCCAACCGCGTGCCCCGGCCTCCCTCCTCCAGCTCTCCCCCCGGCGACCCCCCCCCCCCTCCCGCCCGACTCTCCATCCATACCCCTCACCTGGCTCCCCTTCAGTCAGCAAAGCAGCACCCCTCCCCCCTTCCCCCCCCCCCAATCCCCCCTTCCCCCCCCCCAACCCCCCCCCCCAAACCCCCCTTCCCCCCCCCCCCAACCCCCCCCCCCCCCGCCCCCCGGCCAAGCATTCGCTTAGCTCTGGTTCCCCCCCCATTTTGCTTCCGTGAGTCAGCTCACCCATGCTGATCCCGGCCGCTCCCGCCTCTATATATCCACCCTTAACTTGTTGCCCCCTTCGGGCCACCCTATCCCCCCCCCTCCCCCACAGGGTAGAGGGGCAAGCGCCATCTGGGACCTCCCCGTGCCCCGGACAGCCCGTCCCGGGCGATTCCCACCCCCTAGCACCGAACATCTGTAAAACAAAACACCTGGAAAACAAGCAAAACAAAGAACAAACCCCAACCAAACTAGGGCAGACGTGCCCATAAACTTATGCTTTACCCGCAGTCCTCCCCTCGGTCCCACCCCACCCGCACATTTCACCCCCATACAACAGTCCCTTAGTTCAGGTCCGGCTTCTCCTGCCTGATGAACGACCACGTCTCGTCTGGGGTATCAAAATAGTGTTGCCTGTCCTGGTATGTTACCCACAGTCTCGCCGGGTGCAGGAGCCTAAACCTCACCCCTTTAGCGTGAAGGACCGCCTTTGCCCGGTTAAACCCTGCACGCCTCCTCGCCAGCTCATCTCCCAGGTCCTGGGAAATTCGGATCTCGCCACTCTCCCACTTCCTGCTCCGCTCTTTCTTCGCCCACCGCAGGACTCGCTCCCGGTCTGCCAAGCGCTGAAACCGTATAACCATCGCCCTCGGTGGCTCGTTTACCCTCGGCTTTCCAGCGAGAACCCTGTGCGCCCCATCCAGCTCCAAGGGCCGTGGGAAGGCCCCCGCGCCCATCAGCGTCCTCAATATTGTGGCCACGTACGCGCTCGCGTCCTCCCCCTCCGCTCCTTCAGGAAGGCCCAGGATCCGCAGATTGTGGCACCGAGATCTGCACTCAAGGCCATCCAGCCTCTCCTGCCATCTGTTATGGAGCGCCTCGTGCGCCTCCACTTTCACCGCCAGGCCCAGGATCTCGTCCTCGTTCTCCGCCACCTTCCTCCTCACCTCCTTGATCTCCTTTTCCTGCGCCTTCTGGGTCACCACAATTCTCTCCATGGAGGCCAGCATCTCCCTTTTCAGCTCCATGAAGCAGTTTTTCAGGAGCTCCTGCTGTTGTCTGGCCCACTGGGCCCACACCTCCCGATATTCTCCGGCCGCCATTTTGTCCTGCCGGACCTTCTCGACCTTCTTCCCCGGGTTCGCGCATCTGCCGGCTCCGCTCCTGGTCCTCTCCATGCACCAGCGCGGGGAGGGGGGCTCTCCCACGTCTGTTCCCATGCCGGTCCCTCCTGTTAATTGCTGCCGCCGCTCCTTTTAGCGGCCCGAAACACCGATCCCGGCGGGAGCTGCCGTTCGCGTGACCTAGCAGGTCATGGCCGCTACTGGAAGTCTACACACAATATTTAGGTGTGGCCGCACCAAGGCCCTGTATAATTGCAAAAGCACATTCCTGCTCCTGTACTCGAAACCTCTCGCAATGAAGGTCAACATGCCATTCGCCTCCTTTACCACCTGCTGTACTTGCATGCTTACCTTCAGCGAATGGTGCACAAGGACACGCAGGTCCCGCTGCACACTCCCCTCTCCCAATTTACAACCATTCTGGGAAAAATCTGCCTTCCTGTTTTTGCTTCCTCACACTTATCCAAATTATACTGCATCTGCCATTGATTTGCCCACTCGCCCAACCTGTCCGGATCACGCTGTAGGATCCCTGCATCCTCATCACAGTTCACCCTCCCACCCAACTTGGTGTCACCTACAAACATTGAGACGTTACATTTTGTTCCCTCATCCAAATCATCAATATCTCTTGTGAATAGCTGGGGTCCCAGTATCGATCCGTGTGGTACCCCACTAGTTACTGCCTGCCAATTTGAAAAGGACCCAATAATCCGTGCTCTTTGTTTCTGCTCTCCCAACCAGTTTTCTATCCACCTCAATACACTTCCCCCAATTCCATGCACTTTAATATTGCACGATAATTTCTGATGCGGGACTTTGTCAAATGTCTTCTGAAAGTCCAAATATATCACATCGACAGGCCCCTTGTCAACTCTACTACATACATTTTCAAAGAATTCCATTCGATTTGTCAAGCATGATTTCCCCTTCATAAATCCATGCTGACTCTGACTGATCCTGCCACAGCTTTCTAAATGTCCCGCTACAAAGTCCTTGATAATGGATTTGAGAATTTTCCCCACTGCCAATGTTAGGATTACTGGTCTATAATTCCCTGCTTTCTCTCTGCCTCCCTTTTTGAATATTGGAGTGACATTAGCCACCCTCCAATCAGCAGGGACTGCTCCAGAATCTATAGAATCCTGGAAGGTGACCACCAATGCATCCACTATTTCCAGAGCCACTTCCTTCAGTATTCTGGGATGTAGATTATCAGACCCTGGGGATTTATCCGCCTTCAGTCCTATCAATTTCCCCAACACCATTTCTCTCCTAATATTGATCTCCCTCAGTTCTTCCCTCTCACTCAGCCTTTCAATCTCCAACATTTCTGGTATCTAATTTGTCCTCTTTTGTGAAGATAGAACCAAAGTATGTATTCCATTGCTCAGCCATTTCTTTGTCACCAATTATACATTTCCCCATTTCTGTCTGTAGGGGGCCGACATTTGTCTTTACCAATCTCTTTCTCTTTATGTATTATAGAAACTGTTATAGTCTGTCTTTATGTTCCTTGCAAGCTTACTTTCGGACTGTATTTTCCCCTTGTTAATCAATCTCTTGATCCTTTTTTCTTGAATTCTATACTGCTCCCAATCCTCAGACTTATTATTTTTCTTGGCCAATCTGTGTGCTTCTTCCTTGGATCGGATACTAGCCCTAATTTCCTTTGTAAGACAGAGATTGGTCCTCTTACCCAAGCGAGGCCAGCAGCGCGGGTTCAATTCCTGTACCAGCTGAGGTTATACATTCAGGCCTCGCCTTCTCAACCTTGCCCCTCGCCTGAGGTGCGGTGATCCTCAGGTTAAATGGGCTGACAATTGGCAAATAACATTTGCGCTACACAAGTGCCAGGCAATGACCGTCTCCTACAAGAGAGGATCTAACCATCGGTCCTGGACATTCAATGGCATTACTATCGCTGAATCCCCCACAGTCAACATCCTGGGGGTTACCATTCATCAGAATCTGAACTGGACTAGCCATATTGATATTGTGGCTACCAGGACAGGTCAATGGCTAGGAATCCTATGTTGAGTAACTCACCGCCTGACCCCCAAAACCAGTCCACAATACCTGGGAACCCCACCAGCTGGAGGTTCCCCTCCAAGTCACTCACCACCCTGACTTGGAAATATATCACCGTTCCTTCACTGTCACTGGGGCAACATCCTGGAATTCCCTCCCTAGCAGCACAGTGGGTGCACCTCCACGCCAGGGACTGCAGCGATTCAAGAAGGCAACTCACCCCCACCTTCTGAAGGGTAACTAGGGATGGGCAATAAATGCCGGCCTAACCAGCGATGCCCCGTAAATAAATATAAAAACATTTAAATCCCCAACCCCAAAGTTGTGAGTGAAGTGCAGCTCGCCAGGTGAGGCCCTCCCTCTGGTGTCCAGTGTTGAATGGGACAGGTTGAATTATCTGTCGGTGGAGCACCGTGAACATGATTTCAGAGAGCTGGGTGTTTGATCAGCATATCTGAGACGCAAAGGGGTAAACGTGGTGCCAAACATTCACCCGGCACCGACCCCGGCACCCGGCATCGACCCCGGCACCCGGCATCGACCCCGGCACTCGGCATCGACCCCGGCGCTCGGCATCGACCCCGGCGCTCGGCATCGACCCCGGCACCCGCCATCGACCCCGGCACCCGCCATCGACCCCGGCACCCGCCATCGACCCCGGCACCCGGCATCGACCCCGGCACCCGGCATCGACCCCGGCACCCGGCATCGGCCCCGGCACCCGGCATCGACCCCGGCACCCGGCATCGACCCTGGCACCCGGCATCGACCCTGGCACCCGGCACCGACCCCGGCACCCGGCATCGACCCCCCACCCGGCATCGACCCCGGCACCCGCCATCGACCCCGGCACCCGCCATCGACCCCGGCACCCGCCATCGACCCCGGCACCCGCCATCGACCCCGGCACCCGGCATCGACCCCGGCACCCGGCATCGACCCCGGCACCCGGCATCGACCCCGGCACCCTGGCCCGGCACCCGGCACCGACCCCGGCACCCGGCACCGACCCCGGCACCCGGCACCGGCCCCGGCACCCGGCATCGACCCCGGCACCCGGCATCGACCCCGGCACCCGGCATCGACCCCGGCACCCTGCCCCGGCACCCGGCACCGACCCCGGCACCCGGCACCGACCCCGGCACCCGGCATCGACCCCGGCACCCGGCATCGACCCCGGCACCCGGCATCGACCCCCCCACCCGGCATCGACCCCGGCACCCACCATCGACCCCGGCACCCGGCATCGACCCCGGCACCCTGCATCGACCCCGGCACCCTGCATCGACCCCGGCACCCGGCATCGACCACGGCACCCGGCATCGACCCCGCCACCCGGCATCGACCCCGCCACCCGGCATCGACCCCGCCACCCGGCATCGACCCCGGCACCCGGCATCGACCCCCCACCCGGCATCGACCCCGGCACCCACCATCGACCCCTGCACCCGGCATCGACCCCTGCACCCGGCATCGACCCCTGCACCCGGCATCGACCCCGGCACCCGGCATCGACCCCGGCACCCGGCATCGACCCCGGCACCCGGCATCGACCCCGGCACCCGGCATCGACCCCGGCACCCGGCATCGACCCCGGCACCCGGCATCGACCCCGGCACCCGGCACCGACCCCGGCACCCGGCACCGACCCCGGCACCCGGCATCGACCCCGGCACCCGGCATCGACCCCGGCACCCGGCATCGACCCCCCACCCGGCATCGACCCCCCACCCGGCATCGACCCCGGCACCCACCATCGACCCCGGCACCCGGCATCGACCCCGGCACCCGGCATCGACCCCGGCACCCGGCATCGACCCCGCCACCCGGCATCGACCCCGCCACCCGGCATCGACCCCGCCACCCGGCATCGACCCCGGCACCCGGCATCGACCCCGGCACCCACCATCGACCCCTGCACCCGGCATCGACCCCGGCACCTGGCATCGACCCCGGCCCCCGGCATCGACCCCGGCACCCGGCATCGACCACGCCACCCGGCATCGACCCCGCCACCCGGCATCGACCCCGCCACCCGGCATCGACCCCGCCACCCGGCATCGACCCCGCCACCCGGCATCGAACCCGGCAGCCGGCATCGACCCCGGCAGCCGGCATCGACCCCGGCAGCCGGCATCGACCCCGGCAGCCGGCATCGACCCCGGCAGCCGGCATCGACCCCGGCACCCGGCATCGACCCCGGCACCCGGCATCGACCCCGGCACCACAAAATCCCCTTCCTAACATTCAGGAGCCAAAATTAGGAGAGGGAATTGACAGACTGGTCAAACAGCAGCCTGACACGGTGATACTGACAGACCCCAGACACTGTCACCATCCTTCAATATGACCTGTCTCACCGACAGGTCACACCCAGCAGAGGTGGTGGTGCCATGGTATACAGTCGGGATTTAGGTGTCCGGGAATCCTCAGTGTTTTTCCCAGAGGAACTGTATGAACATTCTCTGGATTTCTGTGACAGAGTCATGGGGAGGGGCCAATGTGTCCAGCCGGTACCACAACATGGAGGCAATCAGCTGGTTTATGACCAGAACTCGGCCCTGTAAGACAGCACTCGGAGCAGTCCTGTCCACTCTCTCAGGCGAGCGGTGGCCTTGGCCTCCAGCTCCTGCCAGTTAGCCGGCCAGGATTCCTCAGCCGGACAAAGATGGACACCCAAGTAGAGCAGGCTGGTCCTGCTCCAGGTGAAAGGCCTGATCTCCTCTGGGAGGGATGTCCACCCGCCCCGGAACAACCCGGAGTCGGGAGCACTCGGCCTAGTGGATCCAGGGAGGAGACGCAGCTTCCGCTGCAGGTCAGCAGGGTTCATGAACATGAGGACATGTCATCAGCGGAGGCCAGAAGGACCACTCCAATGCCCAGCTGACACAGAACCAATCCGGACCACCTCCTCCGCAGGTGGCGCTGAACATGGGTTCAACAACAGGAAGACTCCTTCAATCACCACCAGAGACAATGATTGGGTTCAACAATCATTGACAAATTAATTGCTGCTTATTTTCTCCTGACTCGGAGTTTCCGGAAGTGCTGTGTGCTTTGAGACAGAAAGTCTCGTAGCAGGTAGTCTTATCCATGCTGGGTGGTCAGGGAGCATTTTCCATATCTCCTGTAGTATCCAGAGTTATGCGTGTGCTGTCTGTGGTTCCTGGAGGAGGCCGTCACAGAGATGTACTCCTCTGGAATCAGATCCACATTCCAGTTCTGTAAAAAGGTCATTTAGATCCGAAACGTGTTTCCCTCTCCAAATACACTGCCAGACTTGCTGAGGTTATCCAGCATTTTCTGTTTGTAGTCCATGGGCACCGTGCCCACCACCTGCCCACCCACCCTGACCCCGTCACAATTGTACCCATGGCAAGGGTAATATCGGGAGGCCGACCTGTCCACTGGGCCAATAGAGGCCATTAATTGGCCAAACATTTTGCCACCACTGGCATTGAACCAGCAGCAGGAGAAATCCAAAGCTGACCTGCAGCCGGGCAGCTTTCATTGGGTGGGCTGCTGGCGAGCGAGGGGGCTCCTCCTTTATGCCCCATTGGGCCTATCTGGGCAATGCCCCCAAGCTCTTCCCCACACCCCCCTGCCCCCACCCCCCAGTGAAGTTCCTCATCCTCAAACCATTTCTGTCAATCTTTTATGCATTTTCTCCAATGCCTTCACATCCTTTCTAAAGTGTGGTGCCCAGAGCTAGACGCAAACCTCCATTGAGACTGGACCCGTCATTTATAAACGTTCACTAGACCATCCTTGCTTTTAGTCGACATCACAATATACATGAACGATCTGGAAGAAGGAACTGAAGGCACTGTTGCCAAGTCTGCAGATGATACAAAGATATGTCGAGGGACAGGTCGTATTGAGGAAGCAGGGGGGCTGCTGATGGACTTGGACAGGCTGGGAGAGTGGGCAAAGAAGTGGCAGGTGGAAAATAATCTGGAAAAGAGTTTATGCATTTTGGTAGGAAGAATGGAGGCATAGACTATTTCGAAATAGGGAGATGCTTCGGAAATCAGAAGCACAAAGGGACTTGGGAGTCCTTGTTCACGATTCTCTTAAGGTCAATGTGCATCTTCAGTTGGCAGTTAAGAAGGCAAATGAAATGTGAGCATTCATGTCGAGAGGGCTAGAATACAAGACGAGGGATGTTCTTCTGAGGCTATATAAGGCTCTGGTCAGACCCCATTTGGAGTATTGTGAGCAGTTTTGGGCCCCGTATCTAAGGAAGGATGTGCTGGTCTTGGAAAGGGTCCAGGGTTCACAAGGTCTGCACTCAGACTTTAGAAGGATGAGGGGGGATCTCATTGAAACTTGCAGGATACTGCGAGGCCTGGATAGAGTGGATTTGGAGAGGATGGTTCCACTCGAGGAGTTTCCATGTGGAGAGGAGTTTCAAAATAGCGACAGCGATTGCTTATTCAGTCAAAGGGAGATAATGGCTTCCCAGCCAGGGATTTTCCTGCCCGGATTGGGCATGCTCCAAAGCATACTTCCCCATCTCCAATCGCCAGTGACGCATTATAAAGTCTCTTTGGGGAGAGGCAGTGGTGCAGTGGTATTCCCACTGGACGAGTAATCCCGACACCCAGGGTAATGCTCTGGGGTTCCGGGTTCCAACCCCACCAGGGCCCATGGTGAAATGTGAATTCAATAAAAGAATCTGGAATGAGAATTCTAACGATGACCATGAAACCAGTCTTGATTAACATAAAAACCCATCTGGTTCACTGTGTCCTTTTCGCAAGTGAATATGCCAACTTAACCCGGCCTGGCCTCCGTGTGAGTCCAGACCCACCCGGCAATGGGATTGACTCTTTACTGCCCCCCACAGAGATGGCCGATCAAGCTCAGTTCAAGGGCAATTAGGGATGGGCAACAAATGCTGGCCCAGCCCAGCGACGCCCACATCCCTTCAGACTCCCTCAGAACAACAACATCTGGAAGCTTCGTGCCTTTTACAAAATATTCCCCTTTCCATTCTCATCATCAAAGTGACAATTTTCCACATTATTCCCAACTTCATCCCCACACCACGACTGTTCCTTTCATTCCAGGGGCTTGTTGACAAGACAATTACTTGTCAACACCGTGTGGAAATTTGTAGCTTTCCGTCCCATCATCTAAGTTGTTGATACATTTGGTGAATAGTTGAGCCCCCAACACAGATTATTGTGGGATACATTCATCACATTCGGCCAAATCGAGTCCCCAATCATTCCGACTTTCCTTCTCCTCCCAATTTCCCCCCATCCACTGACATTCCACTGTGTTAGCCACTTCTTCAAAAGTTCAATCACTTTTGTCAGGCATGACCAACCCTTTACACATCCACACTGACTCGCTTGTTCTTTTCCCCTGTGGGAGAGTCTCGGATTTTAACACAGAGATGAGGAGGAATTTCTCCTCCCAGAGGGGAGTGAATCTGTGGAATTCTTTCCCGCAGAGAGCTGCAGGGGCTGGGTCGTAAGGTATGTTTCAGACTGAGATAGACAGACTTTTAATCAGCAAGGGAATCGAGGGTTCTGGGGTTAAGGCGGGAAAGGGGAGTTGAGGATTATCACATCAGATCAGTCATGATGTCATTGAATGGCGGAGCACACTCGATGGGCTGAATGGCCCACTTCTGCTCCGCTGTTATATGGTTTTATGATCTCTCTGATCAGTTGAAAGTTGAACGGCACTTGGTGAGAAATAGAACATCGGGACTGAGTTGCGGGTGAGTTCAGGTTGATGAAGTGTGGAAGATGTGAGGCTGGCCTGGACAGCTTTAGGGGCGTTCTATTTGAAAGTGAGCAATGACGAGGGTTTCAGATGGATTGGGGTTGTTGGGGGATTCGGGGGTGGCAGCCAAAGTATGTCCTCAGTTTACAACATCACATTTTCCTTTGCACCACAATTGGGACAATATGTAAATAAAAAGAGGATCTCTGTCAAGCCTATTTGTCCTTGTATTTCTCTTCAGGAGGCAGTGGTGTAGTGGTATTGTCACTGGACTAGTAAACCAGACACCCAGAGTAATACTGTGGAGACACAGGTTCAAATCCCACCAGGGCAGATGGAGAAATTTGAATTGAAGGAAATAAATCTGGAATTAAAAATCGAACGATGTCCATGAAACCATTGTCGATTATCATAAAAACCCACCTGGTTCACGATTGTCCTTGAGGGAAGGAAATCTGCCGTCCTTACCTGGTCTGGCCTACATGTGACTCCAGACCCACAGTACCGTGGTTGATTCTTTACTGCCCCCTCAAGGGCAATGAATCAATAAATGCAGGCCCGGCCTGCCCCGCCCACATCCTGTGGAATAAAAAACCTGTTGCCAGACAGACTGCAATGATTGTATATTTTTTAAATGACTTCCTGAAATGTTTCAACGCAGACTTCAGTGGAGAAGTGACAAGGCCAGCAGCATTGTGCACCCTTCTATTGGACAGTCAAATGTGCAGAGGCCACAACTCCTTAATCAAAAGCACGCATTGAGACATGTTGAGTCCTAGGAGGTCACAAGGATGATTGATGCAGGTAGGGCAGTGGATGTTGTCTATATGGACTTCAGTAAGGCCTTTGACAAGGTCCCTCATGGTAGACTAGTACAAAAGATGAAGTCACACGGGATCAGGGGTGAGCTGGCAAGGTGGATACAGAACGGGCTAGGTCATAGAAGGCAGAGAGTAGCAATGGAAGGATGCTTTTCTAATTGGAGGGCTGTGACCAGTGGTGTTCCGCAGGGATCAGTGCTGGGACCTTTGGTGTTTGTAGTATATATAAATGATTTGGAGGAAAATGTAACTGGGCTGATTAGTAATTTTGCAGACGACACAAAGGTTGGTGGAATTGCGGATATCGATGAGGACTGTCGGAGGATACAGCAGGATTTAGATTGTTTGGAGACTTGGGCGGAGAGATGGCAGATGGAGTTTAATCTGGACAAATGTGAGGAACTGCATTTTGGAAGGTCTAATGCAGGTAGAGAATATACAGTGAATGGTAGAACCCTCAAGAGTATTGAAAGTCAGAGAGATCTAGGTGTACAAGTCCACAGGTCACTGAAAGGGGCAACACAGGTGGAGAAGGTAGTCAAGAAGGCATACGGCATGCTTGCCTTTATTAGCTGGGGAATTGAGTATGAAAATTGGCAAGTCATGTTGCAGCTGTGTAGAACCTTAGTTAGGCCACACTTGGAGTATAGTGTTCAATTCTGGTCGCCACACTACCACAAGGATGTGGCTGCTTCAGAGAGGGTGCAGCAGATATTTAGCAGGATGTTGCCTGGTATGGAGGGCATTAGCTATGAGGAGCGGTTGAATAAACTCGGTTTGTTCTCACTGGAATGTCAGAGGTTGAGGGGCGACCTGATAGAGGTCTACAAAAGGGGCATAGACAGGGTGGATAGTCAGAGACTTTTCCCCAGGGTAGAGGGATCAATTACTAGGGGGCATAGGTTTAAGGTGCGAGGGGCAAGGTTTAGAAGAGATGTACGAGGCAAGTGTTTTACACAGAGGGTAGTGGGTGCCTGGAACTCGCTGCCAGAGGAGGTGGTGGAAGCAGGGACGATAGTG
The DNA here is from genome assembly GCF_047496885.1 of Scyliorhinus torazame. Taxonomy (NCBI): domain Eukaryota; kingdom Metazoa; phylum Chordata; class Chondrichthyes; order Carcharhiniformes; family Scyliorhinidae; genus Scyliorhinus; species Scyliorhinus torazame. Next base: position 412,253,901 of record NC_092707.1, read on the forward strand.
ACATTTAAGGGGCATCTTGACAAATATATGAATAGGATGGGAATAGAGGGATACGGACCCCGGAAGTGTAGAATATTTTAGATCAGGCGGGCAGCATGGTCGGCACAGGCCTGGCGGGCCGAAGGGCCTGTTCCTGTGCTGTACTTTTCTTTGTTCGTTGTTCAAAAATATTCTCCTGTGGTATTGTTTAAAGTTCAACTTCCCCTTTTACAGCTTCCTCAATGACATTTCCATCAAGAAGGGGTTTGTGTCCTTTCCATATACGGCCAGCACTGAAAACTGAGTCAGCAACAAACTCGGATGTATTTCTTATCAAAGTTGCTATTCTGGAAGGAAGGTACCTGAATAAAGAGCCAAAAAAAGAACAGTTACATTTCTGTAGCACCTTTCACATCAGCTGGACTTGTCCCAGTACATCACAGCCGCTGTCTGCCGAGTAAAGTAGGAAATTCAGCAGCTCATTTTCACCCAACGGTATCACAATGGCAGGTTTTAAATTGTCATAGAATTGCTACAGTGCACAAGAAGACCATTTGGCCCATCGAGTCTGCACCTAGCCTCTGACTGATCACTCTACCTAGGCCCACTCCCCGCCCTATCAGCGTAACCCCACCAAACCTGCACATCTTGGACTGTGGGAGGAAACCGGAGCACCCGGAGGAAACTCACGCAGACACGGGGAGAACGTGCAGACTCCACACAGACAGTGACCCAATGAGTTGAGTGAAGAGTGAGGGAGTCAGGGAAGAGTGAGGAAGATGAGGGAAGAATGAGGGAAATTAGGGAGATGGGAAGAGTGAGGGAGACAGGGAAGAGTGAGGGAGACTCAGATAGAGTGACATTGGGTTAAGAGTGAGGAGGGCTGAGGGAGATTGAGGGAGACTTGGGGTAGAGTGAGGGTGAATGGGTAGAGTGAGGAAGGCTGAGGGAGACTCGGGGTAGAGTGAGGAGGGATGAGGGAGATTGAGAGAGATTCGGGGTAGAGTGAGGGTGATGGGGTAGAGTGAGGAGGGATGAGGGAGATTGAGTGAGACTCGGGGTAGAGTGAGGAGGGATGAGGGAGATTGAGGAAGACTTGGGGTAGAGTGAGGGTGATGGGATAGAGTGAGGGGGAATGAGGGAGATTGAGGGAGACTCGGGGTAGAGTGAGGGTGATGGGATAGAGTGATGGAGACGGGAGAAGAGCTTCTTTACACTTCGATTGGAGCGTACAAGGCTGCCACCGTAAGTGAGAGAGATCAACACTCGCTCCGCGCTGTCCATCTCTATCTGACAGTTCTAACTCTCATGGCTCATGTGCTTTCCATGTCGATTTCGTTTTGGGATATTTTTTATGCCAGTACATTGTAATAACTCACTTAATTAACTGCTTCGAAATCACTGCTGTGTTGATCCCGTTTTGGGTGAATTGGTTCCACAGCCTGAAGTTTACACAGTGCCTGTGGACCTGGACTTGAGTGGGAGTCACTGGATTCAATAAAAGAGACATTGAAGGGTGATTGGTGCCAATCTGTTTGCCCTCTTGTTCCTGATTTGTGAATTGTATATCAGAGGGCAGTCCCTCTTTCTCTTGTTATTCCTTCCTCTTTCTGTGACTGGTATTCGAGTTACGTGAACCGTAGTGAGATTCAGTTACATCTGAAACTTCAGCAGCATCAGATTATACTCGGTGTGAAAGATCAGGGGCGAAATTCTCCATTATCGGCGGAAAGTCCGCCGATCGGCGCAAAAAACGGCGCAAATCCCACTTGCGTCACGTCAGAAAAATGGGTCGATAGTCTCCGGCCCGAAATGGCCTAGCAGCGACTTAACGGGATCCGCGCTTGCGCAGTGGTTCACGCCGTGCAGCGTCATACGCGCAGCACGGCGTGACAGCTCATAAGGCCGCGCTGCTCCCCCCCACCCGACCGGAACACCCGATTGCAACACCCGACTGGATGGCTGGCCGTCGCTCAGCCCCGAGGTTCGAGTCACGCGATGTGGAGGCGCTCCTGGACGCGGTGGAGCAGAGGAGGGACGCTCTGTATCCCGGGCACGGCCGCAGAGTTGCCCCACGCCACAGCCGGCGTCTGTGGAGGGAAGTGGCAGAGGCCGTCACCGCTGTGGCCCTGACACCACGGACAGGCACCCAGTGCCACAAGAAGGTGAACGACCTCGTCAGAGCAGGCAGGGTGAGCCTCCCCCATATCCCCCCTCGCCCATATCCCCCCTCCCCCATATCCCCCCTCCCCCATATCCCCCCTCCCCCATATCCCCCCTCCCCCATATCCCCCCTCCCCCATATCCCCCCTCCCCCATATACCCCCTCCCCCATATCTCCCCTCCCCCATATCCCCCCTCCCACATATCCCCCATATCCCCCCTCCCCATATCCCCCCTCCCCATATCCCCCATATCGCTCCCTTCCACATATCCCCCCTCCCCATATCCCCCATATCCCCCCTCCCCCATATCCCCCATATCCCCCCTCCCCCATATCCCCCCTCCCCCATATCCCCCCTCCCCCATATCCCCCCTCCACCATATCCCCCCTCCCCCATATCCCCCCTCCCCCATATCCCCCTCCCCCATATCCCCCCTCCCCCATATTCCCCAAATCCCCCCTCCCCATATCCCCCTCCCCATATCCCCCATATCCCCCTCCCCATATCCCCCTCCCCATATCCCCCCTCCCCCATATCCCCCCTCCCCCATATCCCCCATATCCCCCCTCCCCCATATCCCCCCTCCCCCATATCCCCCCTCCCCCATATCCCCCATATCCCCCATATCCCCCATATCCCCCATATCCCCCCTCCCCCATATCCCCCCTCCCCATATCCCCCATATCCCCCCTCCCCATATCCCCCCTCCCCCATATCCCCCCTCCCCCATATCCCCCATATCCCCAAGTGAATCCAGCCCCAACCTTAACCTCTGCAATGCACGCGCAACCGATGGCGTGCATTCATATACCTGCCTAACACTGTTGCCTTTTACCCCTGCCACCACCGCCCCCCCCCCCACAGGAGAAGCGCGCACACAACAATAGGGAGCATGTGAGGACTGGAGGAGGGCCCGCTGATGAGAGGCCACTGACCATACACGAGGAAAGGGCCCTGGAACTGGCTGGCGGACCTGAGGACCGGGAGGTTGCTGATGCAGAGGTCGGGGGCCCACCAGCAAGTGAGCCACCGACAGCCCGTCCCCATATCCCCCCTCCCCTATATCCCCCTCCCCCGTATCACCTGATCACTGCCTGATGCCTCACCATGCATGCTTCATTGTGTATCGCAGGACCAAACGTCCAGGCACCCATCCCCGCAGATGCACACCGCCCGCAGGATGCCCCTCGGAGACCACGGGAGACGGAGAGACCCGGACCCTCCAGCATGCGACGCCCGCAGGATGCCCCTCGGAGACCACGGGAGACGGAGAGACCCGGACCCTCCAGCATGCGACGCCCGCAGGATGCCCCTCGCACACCATGGGAGACGGAGAGACCAGGACCCTCCAGCATGCGACGCCCGCAGGATGCCCCTCGCACACCACGGGAGACGGAGAGACCTGGAGCAACAGAGAGACGACACCCCCGTCACGTGCGGGAGCGACCACCCAGCGATGAGGGGGGCAGCCACAGGCCCCCGTCACATCCGAGCCAGGACACCACTACCCAGGACACCACTACCCAGGACACCCCTACCCAGGACACCCCTACCCGGGACAGCACTACCCGGGACAGCACTACCCAGGAAGACGAAATACCGGACAGTGACTCAGAGTGGATGGGTGGAAACGAACCCCCACCCGAAAGTGCCATGGACTCAGAGTGGGACGAAGAGCACGACACAACGCCACTGCTGTCACCAACACCCTCCACCATCGCAGAAACACTCACCACGGTTGGGCACTTTAGTGATGAGGCGTCTGGTACACTCACTGGTGCGCACAACACAGCCGACCCGGTACAGCAGGTGGAGGTAGGAGCAGCAGAGGGACCGGGCGGTCGGAGGGCAGCCCAGGCCAAGCGAACATCTGCCGCCCAGATGGATCCCGGGTTCCTGCAGTTACCACACCCACACATAGATCCGATGCAACCACCGACCCGGAGACGAGCGAAGAGGGTGACGGGCGGCTTGCGGCGGCTGCGGTCGCAGGTGGAGGAGTCCACCCGCGTCCAGGAGCTGGGAGTGGTCCCGGTCATGCGTGCCACCCAGGCTGACACTGCACGGGTGACGTCCGCGGTGGAGGCAATGGTTGCGACGGTGTCAGACATGGGGAACGGTTTGCGAGGCCTGGGGCCTTCCGTGCAGGCGGCGTCTGTGGGCCAGGAAATGGCTGCCCTCTCACAGGAGGCCATGAGCCAGTGCCAGCGCCAGATGGCAGAGGCGCTCAACGCCATAGCCCAGTCTCAGCAGGCCATGGCCCAGTCTCAGCAGGCCATGGCCCAGTCTCTGCAGGCCATGGCCCAGTCTCAGCAGGCCATCGCTGAGGGCATCGGCGCCAGTGGCCATGTGCGAGCCGGCATCGCACTGTCACAGACAGGGTTTGCCAACACCCTGGGCTCCATAGCTGCAAACCTGCAGACCCCTGTCGATACCAGCACGGGCCTCCAGGACTGGCAGCGCCAGATGTCGGGGGGGCGTCGGATGGCCAATCCGTTCGCATCCCCCACCCATGTAGAGGCCTGGGGGCCATCGGGCACCCCGAGGGAGGAGGAGGTGGTGTGGTCCGTCCCGGCTCCCTCTGTAGGGGAGGTCCCAGTACACCGCGACACCTCGGACTCCCCCCCCCTTCCGTCCCAGGTGCATCGGGTGGGCAACGGGCAGGACAGGCTGGCAGCTCGCCATCCCAGTCGCCCGGGCCGCAGCCTGGCCCATCTAGGCCAGGACGCCCCAGGAAACGGCCGCCAAAGGGATCCAGTGTCAGAGGGCAGGAATCACAGGAGTCCACCTCCAGTTCTGCTGTACCGTCTGGGGAACCACGTAGATGCAGTCAAAGGGCCCGTAAGGCCAAACAATTAGACACTGAGTAAGTTTGCACGGGTGCAGGGCACAGATAAGTTTTAGGGGCTAGGGCACGTGCATGAACTCCTTTGGTTATTAAAGTCAATGTTACAACTACCGAAGCTGCCTTTGTGCTCTGTCCAAAGTGTGCGGGCGTGTCATGTACATTGAGCGCAAGTGTGTGTGTGAGGGGTGGTCTTACCTCAGCCCCAGGTGAGTCTGCCCCCTTCCCCCTGGGCCGCCATCAACATCCCCCGGGCAGAGGATGGGACCGTGCGCTGCAGTGTCACAGCCGCATGCAGGGATGGTCCGGGTGGATGGTGGTACTGTGGCCATGGGTCAGACATAGTCCAACGATGTAGAGCCAGGAGCTCATCGCAGGGCGGGTTGTCATCATCCTCCATGGCCTGCGATAGACACGTGTCCACCCGCAACTGTGTGAGCCCGGCCCGTTGTGCCGCCGGTGGATCGGCAATGGGGGGGGGTGGTGTGCATGCGGGTGGGGTGGGTGGGGTTGGGGAGGGGGGTGAGGGTGCTGGGTGGGTGGATGGGTGGGGTGTGTGGGTGGTCGGCTGTTGCCATGGTGTGCGGTCTGTGGCCATACTACCCGATTCCCACGCCCATCTAGTCAGTGAAGCGGGCGTCTATCAGTCTGTCCCGTGCCCGCTGGGCCAGCCGGTAACGGTAGACAGCCACCCGCCTGTGTCTACCCCGTCTGCCCTGACCATTGCTCCCATCCCCCTCATCTGGGGAGGACTGTGCCTCTTCCTGCTGCTCCTCCACTCCGCCCTCCTCTGCCTACGGCACATCGCCCCTCTGCTGGGCTATGTTGTGCAGGACGCAGCACACCACAATGATGCGGCCGACCCTATCTGACCGATACTGGAGGGCGCCCCCAGAGAGGTCCAGGCACCTGAAACGCATCTTCAGCACGCCAAAGCACCTTTCGATCACTCCCCTTGTCGCTACATGGGCATCATTGTAGCGGTTCTCCGCCTCATTGCGTGGCCTCCGTATAGGCGTCATCAGCCACGATCGCAATGGGTATCCCCTGTCGCCCAGCAACCAGCCCCTCAGCCGGGGATGGCGTCCCTCGTACATGCCGGGGATGGATGACCGCGACAACACGAATGAGTCGTGTACGCTGCCTGGGTGACGGGCGCAGACGTGCAGGATCATCATGCGGTGGTCGCAGACCACCTGTACGCTCATCGAATAGGTCCCCTTCCTATTAGTGAACACGGCCCTGTTATCTGCAGGTGGCCGCACGGCGACGTGCATCCCATCGATCGCGCCCTGGACCATGGGGAACCCGGCCACGGCAGAGAAGCCCACGGCCCGGGCATTTTGGCTGGCCCGGTCCACGGGGAAGCGGATATCGCGGTGCGCCATGGCATAAAGGGCATCTGTCACTGCCCGGATGCAGCGGTGCACCGATGTCTGCGATATGCCGGACAGGTCCCCACTCGGTGCCTGGAATGACCCCGTTGCATAAAAGTTCAGGGCCACCGTAACCTTGACGGACACGGGGAGAGGGTGTCCCCCGCCAGTGCCACGCGGTGACAGGTGTGCCAGCAGGTGGCAGATGTGTGCCACGGTTTCCCGGCTCATCCGGAGTCTCCTCCTGCATTCCCTGTCCGTGAGGTCCTGGTATGACTGCCGGGGCCGGTACACACGGGGCGCCCACGGGTGCCTCCGTTGCCGTGGGGCCGCGACGTCCTCCTTCCCCTCCTCGTCCTGTCGGTCAGGTGTCCCTCCAGCCTGGGCGGCTGCCACCTGCCCCTCTGCGGCAGCCTGCGATGCCTCTCTGGCACGCTCCTCCTCCTCCTCCTCCTCCTCCTCCTCCTCCTCATCCAGGGCAACATAGACATGAGCGGCTGCCACCACGGCGGCCAACATCGCTGGATGATCTGAAAACATGACGGCCTGGTGGGGGGGAGGGGAACGACGACATGTCATCATTGCCCATATCCCCTCCTCCCCCCAGCCAGGTGGCATGGACCGCATGGGTCCAACTGTTGGAGGCTGGCACCTGGCCAGGTGGACCAACTCACTTGCCCTCCCATCACCCTCCTCGGCACAGACCCCCCCCCAACCTCCACCCCGGCACGGACCCCCCCCCCAACCTCCACCCCAGCACGGACCCCCCCCCAACCCCCAACCTCCACCCCGGCACAGACCCCCCCCCAACCTCCACCCCGGCACCGACCCCCTCCCCAACCTCCACCCCGGCACGGACCCCCTCCCCAACCTCCACCCCGGCACGGAACCCCTCCCCAACCTCCACCCCAGCACGGACCCCCCCCAACCCCCAACCTCCACCCCAGCACAGACCCCCCCCCAACCCCCAACCTCCACCCCGGCACGGACCCCCTCCCCAACCTCCACCCCGGCACGGACCCCCTCCCCAACCTCCATCCCGGCACGGACCCCCTCCCCAACCTCAACCCCGGCACGGACCCCCTCCCCAACCTCCACCCCGGCACGGACCCCCTCCCCAACCTCCACCCCAGCACGGACCCCCCCCCCAACCCCCAACCTCCACCCCAGCACGGACCCCCCCCCAAACCTCCACCCCGGCACAGACCCCCTCCCCAACCTCCACCCCGGCACGGACCCCCCCCCCAACCTCCACACCAGCACGGACCCCCTCCCCAACCTCCACCCCAGCACGGACCCCCCCAACCCCCAACCTGCACCCCGGCACGGACCCCACCCCCCCCAACCTCCACCCCGGCACGGACCCCCTCCCCAACCTCCACCCCAGCACGGACCCCCCCCAACCCCCAACCTCCACCCCAGCACGGACCCCCCCCAACCTCCACCCCAGCACGGACCCCCCCAACCCCCAACCTCCACCCCAGCACGGACCCCCCCCAACCCCCAACCTCCACCCCGGCACGGACCCCCCCCCCCCCAACCTCCACCCCGGCACGGACCCCCTCCCGGCACTCCCCCGGAGCCCAGCCTACTCTAACCACCCCCCCCCCCCCCCGCCGCACACACACACACAAGCCGAGACACACCTCTCCTCACGCAATCAGACTGCGGCCACGCCATTGCCTGCCCAGAGCCAACCCCCCAGGCCGTCACTCACCTCCTCGCTGGTCGGCGTGAGACTGGAGCACAGGGTCACGCCGATGAAAAGGAGGTTTGATTCATGTCGACGTGAACGGTCATCACGTCGACGGGACTTCGGCCCATCCGGAAGGGAGAATATCGGCCGGCCGAAAATCGGCTGCCTTGCGCAGACCCGTGACATTCTCCGCGGCAGCGGCGCCATTAACGCCCCGCCGACTTTTCTCCCTTCGGAGACTTCGGCGGGGGCGGGATTCACGGCGGCCAACGGCCATTCTCCGACCCTCTGGGGGTCGGAGAATGACGCCCCAGGAATTTCACCTTTGAAAAATCAGCTTGTTTGAAATGTTTGACTGGATTCTCTCAGCGCTGACTCTGGCCCTCGGTCTCACAATCAGTCAGTAAACACCCAGGGTTGACTTTGTTTGGTGTGGTTATGTTTTGGAATTCGATTTGCTGGTTATTGGTGGGCGACGTGTATTTTGGGTCAGATATTTCTGTTTTGGAAGGTGATAGTTTGGGATTCCTCGTGGTTCGATGGGAAAGTCGGAGATAAGACTGAGTCCCCAGCCCAGTTATCGGTGTGTGTCAGACTGCTGGACTTGAAGGCCAATCAGCTGCTCTTCAAGCTCGAGAAGCCACCCAAACGTTTTCCTGCAGCCTCCCAGAGAACAATCATTTCCACACCAGGGCTGACATCAACTGTCAGCTCAAGCTGATATTAAACTTAAAGGCAGATCCAATAAAAAATGTGAAAAGGAAAGAGATACAGAGCGAGTGAGAGAGAATAGTGAGGAAAGGAATGCAGGAAAAGACTGTGAAGAATGATCGATGAGAAGGAAATGGCAGGTTTGTTCACTGAGAATGTTGCAGTCCTTCAGGAAAACAAATTGGATTTGATACGGGTAAAGGCAGTGACAGTGGAGTAAGTGTTGGGATTTAAGATCGATAAATCTCAAGGACCTGATGGTTTCCATGTCAAGTTATCAAAAGAACAGGTGAGAAAATTGTAAACGTGTTCATCAGAAGTTTCCAAAGCTCGGGAGATCCAGGGGTAGTATTTGCACTGGAGAGTAACAAATGTCACTCCCGGTGGCACAGTGGTTAGCACTGCTGCCTCACAGTGCCAGGGACACGGGTTTGATTCCGACCTCGGTTGACTGTGTGGAGTTTGCACGTTCTCCCCGTGTCTGCGTGGGTTTCCTCCGGGTGCTCCGGTTTCCTCCCATATCCAAAGATGTGCGGGTTAGGTGCATTGGCCATGATCACGGCACGGGCTTGCGGGGGAGTGGGCCAAAGGAAACAATTGGAAGTTGTTCAAACTCTCCTCATTTCCTCTGTTCAGGAGGTTCTTCTGGGGGCTGGTTTAGCACACTGGGCTAAATCGCTGGCTTTTAAAGCAGACCCAGGCAGGCCAGCAGCACGGTTCAATTCCTGTACCAGCCTCCCCGAACAGGCGCAGGAATGTGGCGACTAGGGGCTTTCGCAGTAACTTCATTTGAAGCCTGCTTGTGACAATAAGCGATTTTCATTTCATTTCTTATTTCACAATCCGTATTCCCCGGATCTGCTCCAAAGCTCAGCTTCTCAGCGATTGCCGGGGAATGTAACTGTGAAGCAATTCTTTAGCAAGAGGAAGTTGGGAAACTGAAGCAAGGAGGACATTGTGAATTCCGGCATAACCACAATATACAACCTGGCCAGCACTCAATTTCCTCTCCCGAGCTCAGATCGCAGTTGGTCGGGTCGATATCAGAGGGTGTTGGGTGTGCGGCTGGGGTGCCGGAGAGCAGAGTTGACCATTTCACACTACGATATGTGTTAGTTACTAACCCTGCCCTCCCCACCTCTCCCAGGGGTTAACAGCTAGTTAATGGACATGCTGGGAACTGCCCAAACCACTGGAACCCACTGCCTGAGAGGGTGGCAGAGACAGAAATCCAAACCACATTTACTTGGATACACTTTTGAGACGCTGCAACTTGAAGGCTCCAACTGAGGGCGCGATTGGTGTCGTCTCAATGCGCCGAATGGCTTCCTTCTGCGCGGTTTAAGAAGGGAGGGAGGCAGAAGATGGGAAATTATAGGCCGGTTAACCTGACTTCAGTCATTGGTAAGATTTTAGAGTCTGTTATTAAAGATGAGATCACAAAGTACTTGGAAGCGCATGGTAAAATAGGACTGAGTCAGCACAGCTTTGTCAAAGGGAGGTCGTGTCTGACAAATCTGTTCGAGTTCTTTGAGGCGGTAACAAGAAAGTTAGACAAAGGAGAACCAGTGGACGTGATTTAGTGAAGTGACAAATGAAATACAATGTGGAAAAGTATGAGGTTATGTACTTTGGAAGGAGGAATGGAGGCATCGACTATTTTCTAAATGGGGAAATGCAATCAGGTGCACAAAGGGACTTGGGAGTCCTTGTTCACGATTCTCTTAAGGTTAGCGTGCAGGTTCAGTCGGCAGTTAAGAAGGCAGGGATGTGTTGCTGCAATTATACAGGGCCTTGGCAAGGCCACACCTCATAGAATTCATAGAATTTACAGTGCAGAAGGAGGCCATTCGGCCCATCGAGTCTGCACCGGCTCTTGGAAAGACCACCTTACCCAAGATCAACATCTCCACCCCATCCCCATAACCCAGTAACCCCACCCAACACTAAGGGCAATTTTGGACACTAAGGGCAATTTAACCTGCACATCTTTGGACTGTGGGAGGAAACAGGAGCACCCGGAGAAAACCCACGCACACACGGGGAGGATGTGCAGACTCCGCACAGACAGTGACCCAAGCCGGAATCGAACCTGGGACCCTGGAGCTGCGAAGCAATTGTGCTATCCACAATGCTACCGTGGAGGGTTGTGTGTAGTTTTGATCTCCTTTTCTGAGGAAGGATGTTCTTGCTCTCGAGGGAGTGCAGTGCAGGTTTACCAGACTGATTCCAGGGATGTTGAGGCTGTCATATGAGGAGAGATTGACTAGGTTGGGATTGTTCTCGCTGGAGGTCAGAAGAATGAGGGGGGATCTCACAGAGATTTATAAAATTTTAATGGGTCCAGACAGGGTAGATGAAGTGGCAAATAAAATACAATGTGGAAAAGTATGAGGTTTTGCACTTTGGGAGGAGGAATCTAGGCTTAGACTATTTTCTAAATGGGGAAATGGTTCAGAAAGCAGAAGCACAAAGGGACTTGGGAGTCCTTGTTCACGATTCTCTTAAGGTTAATGTGCAGGTTCAGTCGGCAGTTAAGAAGGCAAATGCAATGTTAGCATTCACGTCAAGAGGGCTAGAATACAAGACCAGGGATGTACTTCTGAGGCTGTATAAGGCTCTGGTCAGGCCCCATTTGGAGTATTGTGAGCAGTTTTGGGCCCCATATCTAAGGAAGGATGTGCCGGCCTTGGAAAGGGTCCAGAGGAGGTTCACAAGAATGAAAATGAAATGACAAAATGAAATGAAATGAAAATCGCTTATTGTCACAAGTAGGCTTCAAATGAAGTTACTGTGAAAAGCCCCAGTTGCCACATTCCGGCACCTGTTCAGGGAGGCTGGTACGGGAATTGAACCGTGCTGCTGGCCTGCCTTGGTCTGCTTTCAAAGCCAGCGATTTAGCCCGGTGCTAAACAGCCTCAATAGAATGATCCCTGGAATGAAGAACTTGTCGTATGAGGAATGTTTGAGGACTCTGGGTCTGTACTCGTTGGAGTTTCGCAGGATGAGAGGGGATCTTATTGAAAAGTGCAGGATACTGCGAGGCCTGGATAGAGTGGACGTCCACTGTAGGAAAAACTAGAACCAGAGGACACCATCTCAGATTAAAGGGACGATCCTTTAAAACAGAGATGAGGAGGATTTTTTTTCAGCCAGAGGGTGGTGAATCTGTGGAACACTTTGTGGAGGCCAAATCACTGAGTGTCTTTTAGACAGAGATAGATAGGTTTTTGATCAATGTGGGGATGACATTGGGGGTTATGGGGAGAAGGCAGGAGAATGGGCATGAGAAAATATCAGCCATGATTGAATGGCGGAGCAGACTCGATGGGCCGAGTGGCCTAATTCTGCTCCTATGTCTTATGGTCTTAAGTAGGGAAGATGTTCCCAATGATGGGTGTGTCCAGAACCAGGGGTCACAGCCTGAGAATTCAGGGTAAACCATTTCGGACAGATAGAGAGAGGTATTTGTTCACACAAAGAGTGGTGAGCCTGTGAAATTCATTATCACAGGAAGTAGTTGATGCTAAAACTTTGAATATATTCAAGAGGCGGCTGGATATAGCACTTGGGGAGAATGGAATCAAGGGTTATGGGGAGAAAGCAGGATTAGGCTATTGAGTTGGATGATCAGCCATGATCGTGATAAATGGCGAAGCCGGCTCGAAGGGCCAAAAGGTCTCCTCCTGCTCCTATCTTCTATGTATGTAATATCAGGACATTTGGAAAGTCAAAATGCTACCCATCAGAGTCAGCTTGGTTTTATGAAGGGAAAATCATGTTTGACTAATTTGCTAGAGTTCTTCGAAGATGTAACAAGCAAAGTGGATAATGGGACTCCTGTAGATGTAGTATACCTGGACTTCCAGAAGGTGTTTGATAATGTGCCGCACAGAAGGTTGACTCACAAGGTTATACCACATGGGATTAGGGGTAATTTATTAGCTGGGATTGAAGACTGGCTGACGGACAGGAGCCAGAGAGTCGGGATAAATGGGTCTTTTTCTGGTTGACAAGATGTAACTGGTGGGGTGCCACAGGGTTCTTGGGGCCCAGATATTTACAATCTATATTAATGACTTGGATACAGGGATAGAAGGTTCAGTAGCCAAATTCACAAATGATACAAAAATAGGTGGAACAGTAAGTTGCAATGAGGAAAGAAGGACCTTACAAATGGATACAGATAGGTGAGGAGAGTGGGCCAACATGTGGCAGATGCAGTTTAACGTGGATATGTGTGAGGTCATGCATTTTGGTCAGAAAAATGGGAAGGCAACTTATTATCTAAATGGGGAGAGACTTCGGGGAGCTCCGATGCAGAGGGATCTGGGGGTCCTCGTGCAGGAGTCACAGAAAACAAGCATGCAGGTGCAGCAGATATTGGAAATGTGAATGGAATGTTGGCATTTATAGCGAAGGGAATTGAGTATAAAGGTAAGGAAGTGTTGTTACAACTGTACAAGGCATTGGTAAGACCGCACCTGGAGTATTGTGCAACGTTTCAGTCCCCTTATTTGACGAAAGGTGAAGTGACATTGGAGGCAGTTCAGAGGAGGTTAACAGAGAACATACAATGCAGAATGAGGCCATTTGGCCCATCAAGCCTGCACCGACCCACTTAAGCCCGCTCTTCCACCCTATCCCCGTAACCCAACAACCCCATCTAACATTTTTGGTCACTAAGGGCAATTCATCATGGCCAATCCACCTAACCTGCACGTCTTTGGACTGTGGGAATAAACCGGAGCACCCGGAGGAAACCCACGCAGACACGGGGAGAACGTGCAGACTCCGCACAGACAGTGAGCCAACGGGGAATCGAACCTGGGACCCTGGCGCTGTGAAGCCACAGTGCTATCCACTTGTGCTACCTTGCCGCCCATTAGGAGGTTAATTCCAGAGATGATGGATTTATCGTATGAAGAGAGATTGAAGAGTTCAGGCCAATACTCTCTGGAGTTTAGAAGAATGAGGGGAGATCAAGTTGAGATATGTATGATGATAAAAGGTTTGGATAAAGTAGACGTGGAGCGGGTGCTTCCTCTTGTGGGACATTCTAGAATGAGAGGTCATAGTCTTCGGATAAGAGGGAGCAGATTTAAAACAGAGTTGAGGAGAAACTATTTCTCCCACAGGATTGTGAATCTGTGGAATTCACTGCCCCAGAGTGCAGTGGATGCTGGGACAGTGAGTAAATTTAAGGAGGAGTTAGGGGGATTTTTAATTGGTAATGGGTTGAAGGGTTATGGAGAATGGGCAGGATGGGGGTGTTATGGCCAGGATGAGATTGAATGGGGGAGCAGACGCGATGGGCCAAATGGACTAATTCTGCTCCGGTATCTTATCAACTTATGAATGTATGAACTTTAGCCATAAAAACAACTATTCCAGCAGAACAAAGGGAAGAACCTCCCTCTGAAAAGTGACCTCCTGTTACTTCTGTTTACTCTTCACGCTGTAACTCTCTCTAAACGCTATCGAGACAGTTTTGGAATTGAAATCAACCCCTACACATATCAACACCTTTGTCCAGCATGAATCTAACTATAGGTTTTACCCCTCCAGGCACAGAAACATTAAACTAAGCCCACTTAAAAATATAGATTATAATGTTGCCAATACAAATATTAATTCCTTAAAACTACCTTTGTTTTCCTGACTTTCCCTATTGCACTAGGAAATACCCCCGTGAGGATATTGGGGCCCTGCTGGGGTGCAACGCATCCAGCTGGTACAGATCCCATCGTCCCAGAATCAGTCCCAATGTCTCAGCAATTCAAATCCCTCCCTCCTAAACCATCTCTCCAGCCACTCATTCATCCGGCCTATTCTACTCCGGATCTGACCAGCATGTGGCACTGGGAGCAATCCTGAGATTGCTACCTTTCAGCTGCTGTTTTTTATTTCCTATCTCCCTCAGAGTTCTCTGACCTAAACGTGTTCCCCCCCCACTACTCACTCCCCAACTTTGAATATCCGGTTCGGAGAATTACTGTCACAGCTCACACCTGGGGGATGATTTGAATTCAGTGTGAAGAAATGAAAAGTGCTGGATGTGAAAATGGAGGGTGTAGTGATTCTGTAGGTGCATGCACACAAGGGGTAATGCACCACATGATCACTAGAGGGCTGGACCAACAAGGGTATAAAAAAGCAGCCACATGGGGTCTCGCTCTCTCTCGTGGGTGCGCTGTGAACAGGGTAACATCAGAATCACAGAGATAGTTCGTGGAGTTACGTTTAGTTATTATTGTTAAATCTTGTTAACCAATTCCTAGTTTCCATGTTAAGGTAAAGAACTCATGCATTTATAGTTATAGTTACTCAATAAATCTTTGTTGTTCCTGGACGAGTTCGAGTCTTCTTCAACAAGATTCCGAGGACCTCACCATCAACCAAGGATTCAGTGACACGTGTTATCGACCACGCAGGTAACACAATGTCGTCTTTTAAAATTTTTCCTACTCCAAGACTGTGAAGAAAACAACTTTACAACTCTGTTTCGAAATAAATAACTTTGTCTTTATTGACCAAAGTCTGCATGCAGATGGCTACAGGTTAGAGAGAGAGAGAGCTGTTAAGGTAAACCTGCTCATTCTTTCTCAAGCTCGCAAAGACATGGAGAAAACGTTCAATATTTATACACAAGCTGTATCATTTTACAAAAACAGACCTTGTTCAAAAATGTCAATACAGTCATAACTTCTGATCAAACATGTTGTCATGGAAAAGACCCTGACTCGGCTTATTTGCAGTAGTTTTTAGAGGAAATAAGACGTGGTCCTATTTTGCTTTTCACCTCTGCCCTCATGATGCCTTGACGCAAATGACCTAGGTCATGAGGAAGTTGTGTTATTAGGACATTCCTAGATCGTGGCTTTGTTATCAGGTTTTAACAAGGTCAGGCACTATCTTCCCTCTTCTGGCCTTGTATGATACAATTATGTGGATTCTTAGCTTTGTCTAGTTTGTCAGGGTCTGGTCTTGGCACTAGCTGACACAGCTGTCTTACACTTGGTTACATAAGTTGGCTATTTTTCCCATCATGCTATTGCTGAGTTTGTACACTTTCACATTCCCTCCTGTTGTCCCATCAGGACAACCACTCAATTTGTTCAAATAGGGATATTCAGGAGACGGGTGTAAATACATTGACACAAGCATCCAAGCAATCCTATTGCTAATAGTAATAATAGTAATAATATGAAGGCCTTAAAGATCCAATCGAACAATCCGTGTCCCAGCCAACCTAACCAACCTGGTGGGTTATAATCGTGAAATTCTTGGCCAATTTCTTGAAGTTGATCCGCCTGTCTTTTTATATGGTCAGCTAGGTTGGTAATATTTTCAGAGGCATCTGGGATATAAGTACAGCATTCCTGACCTATAATGGCACACGTTCCTCCCTGCGAGGCTAACAGATAATCCAGAGCCATTCGATTTTGTAATGCCACAGTCCGGACAGCAACCAGCTCAGCCAAGACCTCGGCTAGTGCCCGTCCGGTTGCCCTGGATTCTGCTGCAGTTATGTTCGACAGTTGTTCCAATGCCGAGGCCATAAGGATCAGTTCGTTTGCTGCCTTGCCTGTTCCGTATTGTGGAAAGGCGATCATAAAGAACTCCTCGGTTTTACTAATGGTCCTCCTGATTCGTGAGGAGAGTTGTTTAAGGGAGCGTAGGTGGTGCATGCAGGGTACGACATATCCTAGATAACAGGACCCTGTCCAATTTCTGGGAAGCCAGGAGTATGCTTTAGTGCCACATATGAAATAGGTCCCGTTATAGGCCGTAAAATTCTCAGCCATTGTCATCCAGGGTACCTGGGAATTATGCGTTCATGAGCTATTTGATGTTTTATTCCACACCCTGGACCAATCAAGAACAAACATATCCTTGTTGGAGGGTTTGGTATCGGTCCCTGCCATTCAGTTGTAAGATTACACCTACTCTGCCCCATTGATGGTCCTGCTCCTGATTTACTAAAACACAGGGATCCTTGCGCAGTGCTCGATGGGATGGTAAGGGCAGGGGGATTCGAAACATGGGGATATCCAGGTTGATACCAGGCTAAAAATCTAGTCATCCCATAGCCAGCCGATTTCCAAATTTTCATATCTCCACCGAACCCCTGTGTTCGGTTTTGACGCAGTATCCACTCAACTGTTTCTGCTAAGTGGAATGGGAGTGATTGGAGAGGTAGCCCCTCCTTGGAATGGATGGGGATACGGGTACAAACCCAACAGTTACTTACATTCAATCTGTCAGCATAAATATATGACATATATAGAAAGCTATTAGCACGGAGCTCTTTGTCAGTTTGTTCGCTTACTGTCGAATGGCCATTAAGACCAGTTAGTCCAAATAGTCCAAATGTGATAATGAAGATCCTCATTCTGCGTCCTCGTTGGGGCTGGAACCAATCTTCTTACAATCCGATAGGTGTACCCAACTCGAACGTCCTTCGAGTTTAACGGCAGTCGGTGTAGTCAGCAATACTTGAAAAGGGCCGCTCCAGCGTTGCCCTAACTTCTCTCTGTCCCAATTCTTTATCAGCACGTAGTCTCCTGGTTTGACTACTGGATATCGAGGGATCTTTGTTCCGGCTGTTGCTGGGAGATGGGCCTGTTTTACCTGCGAGTGGAGAAACTTTAAAGAAAATGTTAATTGCTTCAAATAACTCAGCATTTTATCTCCCATAACGTGGAGGTCTACTCCCTCTAGGGGTTCTTCATGGGCATCCCAGGGAGTCCTCATTGGCCGACCGTAGACTATCTCTGCAGCTGACAGTCCGGACCGCGAATGTGGAGTAACCCTCATGTGAAACAGTGCCAAAGGCAATACCTTTAGCCAATTTAATCCAGTTTCTTCGGTCAATTTAGATAATTTTTCTTTTAAGGTCCCATTTGCTCTTTCTACAATTCCTGCTGCCTGTGGATGATACGCGCAGTGCAGTTGTTGTTTAATTTTGAGTGCTTCGCATAATTCAGAATTGATTCGAGCCACAAAATGTGTCCCATTGTCTGAGCTCATTGTTCTGGGAATCCCAAATCGGGGGATAATTTCTGTCAATAGTAATTTTACCACCGTATGTGCAGTACAGTTGGTGGTGGGGAAGGCTTCAGTCCATTTACTAAATACATCAATGATCACTAAACAATATTTATAGCATTGTACTTTAGGTAATTCAATAAAATCAAGCTGTATGCAGGCAAAAGGACCATCTGGCAAGGGGGTTGTTCCGGGAGGGCATTTAACGCCTTTACCCTTATTATTTTTCATGCAAATGAGACATTGATCCAGCCGCATTTGTGCTGCTGTATTCAGATCTGGGTGCCACCAAGTTTTCAAAAGTAGCTGTACCATTGCCTCCTTGCCAAGATGGGTACAAGAATGCAAATAATCAATAAGTATCGGCAATAACGAATCTGGAACACAAACTTGACCTACTGGGGTAAGCCAGAGGTTTTGTGTCAACGAGTGCGAACACCCCATTGACTTCCATAGTGTGCGCTCAGAATCAGAGGCGTCCCTCTGTAACCTTTGAATTTCAGCTAACTCTGGCATGCCCTTTTTTGCTAGAATAGGTAGCTGATTTAAAGCCTGTGTACCCCCTGCGGGAACAATCATAGAGGCTGATGCAGACGCTGCCTTAGCGGCTGAATCCGCACGGGCGTTTCCTAATTGCACAGGAGTGTCCCCGGAAGTGTGCGCAGCACATTTAATGATAGCCAATTGACGAGGAAGTTGAATAGCAACGAGGAGATTTTTAATCCAAAGAGCATTTAGAATGGGAGAGCCTGCAGAGGTAAGGAATCCACGTTGCTGCCAGAGGCGGCCAAAATCATGGGTGACACCAAAAGCGTACCTAGAGTCTGTGTACACATTCGCACTTTGGTCTTTGGCCAGAACACAAGCTCTAGTAAGGGCGAATAGCTCGGCTTTCTGCGCCGAGACTGGAATCTGGAAAGCAGCTGCTTCCAGAATGTCAGTGTCTGTAACAATGGCATATCCCGATTGCGGGACACCCATTTGGGAAATAGAAGAACTGCCATCAACATAAAAAGTGAGATCAGGATTATCAAGAGGGTGGTCAGTTAAATCGGGACGAGGTGCGGTAAGGAAGTGATTCCTAAGCAAAAAATCATGTGGTGGATCAACAAGTACATCAGGGGGATGTTCGAGGAATGCTGCGGGATTTAAAGTGGAACAGTAATGGAAAGACAGATATGGGTTCTGTAATAGTGAGACCTCATATCGGCTCAAGCGGGCCTGTGTCAGATGCTGGGTCTGCTGAGATGTATGGATTTCAGCAAAGCATTTGATAAGGTTCCCCACGGTAGGCTATTGCAAAAAATACGGAGGCTGGGGATTGAGGGTGATTTAGAGATGTGGATCAGAAATTGGCTAGCTGAAAGAAGACAGAGGGTGGTGGTTGATGGGAAATGTTCAGAATGGAGTACAGTCACAAGTGGAGTACCACAAGGATCTGTTCTGGGGCCGTTGCTGTTTGTCATTTTTATCAATGACCTAGAGGAAGGCGCAGAAGGGTGGGTGAGTAAATTTGCAGACGATACTAAAGTCGGTGGTGTTGTCGATAGTGTGGAAGGATGTAGCAGGTTACAGAGGGATATAGATAAGCTGCAGAGCTGGGCTGAGAGGTGGCAAATGGAGTTTAATGTAGAGAAGTGTGAGGTGATTCACTTTGGAAGGAATAACAGGAATGCGGAATATTTGGCTAATGGTAAAGTTCTTGAAAGTGTGGATGAGCAGAGGGATCTAGGTGTCCATGTACATAGATCCCTGAAAGTTGCCACCCAGGTTGATAGGGTTGTGAAGAAGGCCTATGGAGTGTTGGCCTTTATTGGTAGAGGGATTGAGTTCCGGAGTCGGGAGGTCATGTTGCAGCTGTACAGAACTCTGGTACGGCCGCATTTGGAGTATTGCGTACAGTTCTGGTCACCGCATTATAGGAAGGACGTGGAGGCTTTGGAGCGGGTGCAGAGGAAATTTACCAGGATGTTGCCTGGTATGGAGGGAAAATCTTATGAGGAAAGGCTGATGGACTTGAGGTTGTTTTCGTTGGAGAGAAGTTGGTTAAGAGGAGACTTAATTGAGGCATACAAAATGATCAGGGGGTTGGATAGGGTGGACAGTGAGAGCCTTCTCCCACGGATGGATATGGCTGGCACGAGGGGACATAACTTTAAACTGAGGGGTAATAGATATAGGACAGAGGTCAGAGGTAGGTTCTTTACGCAAAGAGTAGTGAGGCCGTGGAATGCCCTACCTGCTACAGTAGTGAACTCGCCAACATTGAGGGCATTTAAAAGTTTATTGGATAAACATATGGATGATAATGGCATAGTGTAGGTTAGATGGCTTTTGTTTCGGTGCAACATCGTGGGCCGAAGGGCCTGTACTGCGCTGTATTGTTCTATGTTCTATGTTCTATGTTCTATGTAAGGAGAGCCACAACAGAGTGTGAGGTATTCACATGCACGGGCTGATGAAGGGTTAGATTAGGGGCTGCCTGAGCTAACACATGTACAGCAGTGAGAATTTGAGTACAGGGGGGCAAACCACAAGCTACTGGATCCAATTTAGTAGAATAATAGGCAACCGGACGTTCAAGACGCCCGTGGCACATAGGTCAAGGACATTAACATACAACTGGAAGGGCCTGTCATAAAGAGGTTGTCCTAGAGCCGGGGCGGAAGCCAGCGCGTTCTTGAGAGTAACGAAAGATTGCTGAGCTAAATCGGGTAGTTCAAACTTAAGGGGTGAATTCTGGGAGGAATAAGGAGTAAGCTCCTTGGTATGAGCAGTAACATTCGGAATTCATTGTCTGCAAAAATTCACTAATCCTAAAAAGGCTCTCATCTGCTTTGGCGAGGTAGGAAGTGCGGTTTGTAAAATGGGAGTAATACGATCCTGCGTAAGGGAACGTTCAGTAGCGCTTATCAGAACGGCCAGAAATTTAACCTGCCTCTGTCCTTTGTGTACTTTATTAGGCGGTATTACATATCCCCAGGAATGGAGACGGGTGAGCAGATAAATGGAGTCGCGTTCGTTAGAAGCAAAGTCAGGGCTAGCAAGGAGTAAGTCATCGACATACTGTATAATAGTAGACCCCCCCGGGGGTGTCAAAGTAACTAATTGGGAGTGCAGTGCCTGTGAGAAGAGTGTCGGTGAATGAATGAAACCTTGCGGTAGCCTAGTCCAAGTGTACTGGTGCCCTTTGAATGTGAAGGCAAACAAATACTGGGATTCAGCGGCAAGGGGTATCGCAAAAAAGGCATGTTGTAAGTCCACAAGGATAAAGACAGCTGCCTCAGGCGGGATATTACTGAGGATTGTAGCCGGGTTAGTGACCAGGGGATACCCGGGTTAGTGACAAGGTGATGCAAGGGTTCAACGATCTGATTGATGCGGCGGAGGTCCTGGACCAAACGCCATTCAGACGGCCGCCCAACCTTAGGAACCGGAAGAATAGGGGTGTTACAGGGCGATTGGCACAGAACCAAAATTCCCTGGTGAAGGAAGGACTGTATCATGCTGGAGATTTCTTCCTCAGCGTCAGGGCGAATAGGGTACTGAGAAATGGAGGGCAGGGGCACACCGGACTTTACCTTAATGAGAACTGGAGGCACATTAGTAAGACCAACTTCGTGTTTGGACGCAGCCCATAAGTCTGCAGGAATCTCTGGGGACGGGGAACGGTTGGTCCGATGGTGGTTCAATGTACCATCAACACAAAAGGGCTGTGAAAAATACTGTAACGTGCCTTCAGGGAAGGTCTGTCGTCCAGTATAAAAAGGATCACATTTTCCTTGGAGGGTAGCAACCAGAAAGCCCAGTGACCTGGCACTGTAGTCTGCATTGACAGTGAGGGTAACGTGAGGTGCCACTAGTCCAGACTGTTTCCAGAATACGAGGGGCACTTCAACAAGAAATGCAGAGCCCTCTTTTCCCTCAGCATGAGCGATGAAAGTAACCGCCACCGTGGACCCGAGGGAGTCCTGGTAGATGGTCTCCAAATCGGGCGAGCACCCCGTGTGGTCATAGCAAAGGGTCACGTGTGGATGAGGAACATGCAAGGGAGGTGAAAAATTGGAGGGATCAAAATCAACGGACCACCATTGGGGAGTGAAAAAAAAGGGGTACATTTCGAGGCTGGACTTGTGGAGCCGTGGAGGTCGTGACGCCGTCGTCAAGGCAAACAATCTCAACTTGTAAGGGACATAACAGATCACGGCCAGCAAGATTAACACCGAGGGTACGCGTGACAGTGAAGGGAATACAACATTGACGGTCATTAAATTGAACCAGAAGGGGTTTCGTGAGTTGGTATATAGCCCTCTCACCCATAAAACCAGAAAGTTCCATATATTCGTCTGAGAGAGGAAAACAATACTGTTTAACTAACGTCAAATTCAACGTAGAAGCAGTTGCCCCTGTGTCAATGAGGAAGGGGACGGGAATACCCTCAATGTGAATTGTAGCTGTGGGTTCCTCAGAGTGGTCGCCAGAGAGAACCGGGAAATTGGAGCGGGCCAGTCTATAGGGGTGGGAGTCAGTGAAGGGAGCATACCGCCGTGGAGGGAGTGCCCTGTCTCTGCGTGATGCAAGGCAATCCCTAGCATAGTGACCCGTCCGTCTGCAATTAAAGCAAGTGACACTGTCTCGGGTTGGAGGACAAGCCGGGGAGGGCCATGGTGATGTTCATAGGGTGGGGGGTTCCTGCGAGGGGGTCGCTGGACAAACTCCAACTTTATTTTGGGTGTAGGAGGGTCCCTTCCGAAAGCTTCTCTGTCACGGCCATTGCTCCAGTAATAAGAGATAGCATGTCGCATGTGGGATTTGGAGCTATCAGACCAATCCATATTATTAGTTTTAATACTGGTCGCTATGCGGTCAGGCACGACCTGCAGACGCAGCGCATTGAACTGGGGAGATTTCAAGCCCGCATTAAAAGTCTCATCACCGGAATAAAGAGTGTAAATTCCACAAAAGCGGTCAAAAAATTCAGGACCCTCCTCCTTAGGAGTGGGTGTACAATCAAGAATTTTGGAGATATCTACAGGTTTACAGAGAGCACGCTTAAGTGCTGGGAACATTAAAGCGAGTTGAGCCTCATCTGATGGATTGTTGGTTTTAAATGCATCCCATGTGGTCCCATGATCCCCTAATTCTCGTTTCCATTTCTCACCTAAATCTGGGGGAAGGGATGAAAAAATAAGGGAATACTGATCCCTAGGGGTAGCACCATACACAGTCGCAGTTCTCCTCAGGTATTCAGTAAAGCCCTCTGGGTCCGTTTTATGTGACGGACAGTGAGCCATGATCAAACAGAGCTCCTGAGGTTTAAAAGCCTGCCATGTCTCAATAAATTGGTCGTCGTCATCAGTCGCTAGAGGGTAAACGAGATGTCGGATTGGAAAATTTGCAGGGGGAGGCGGTGGTGGAAAAGGCTCCTCTACCGGTGCTGTACTGATAGTTAATTTTTGGAAAGCCTGATTAACAGAGGTAACGGGCTGATCGAGGAAGGTGGTTGGTGCTTTTGAGCGAGTGCGTGTTGCAATGGAAGTAAATAGGAGCAGGGAGATTATCGGCAGCAAGGTTGTTACAAGGGGGAGGGTGAGAACGGGGCTGCTGCACCGTGGAGCTGGGAAGAGGTGGCCATGGGGGCATCGTGGGATTTAATTCCTCCTCCTCCTCTGTATCAATCAAATAGGGAAACAACGGCATGCCAGAGGTAGTGGGAGGATCCTCCTGATTTTTAATCTGCCTCCGTTTTGTCCAGGCTCTGGCCCATGACTTTTAAGGAGTGGAAAAAAAATTAAAAGAGAGAGAGAAGAGAAAAAAAATGGGGAAAAACTGCCTTGTAAATTTAAAAGTCAAAAATCCAAATCTGGTCCCTGACCTAGCCAAGCCTGTGTATCCCTGTCCTGGGGGGGGAAAAAAAACAAGAGCAGGTGGTCCCTGACCTTAGGCTTTGAACGACAACCGGGTCCCAGACACTAAGAACATTACTCACAGCCAAATTTAGATTCGAACACCGTCACCTGTCAGCGTTATCCGTCAGGGACGAGGGGTCACAGCACCGACCCGAGAGAGAGAGCGAGACCAAGGTTAAAGCTTACCTTGTTGCGCCGTCCGTCTCCGCTCTCCGGGTTCGTGCTCGATCACTTGTTCGGTCCCCCGCGGAAGCCACTCAGGGTATTGGTGAGGGCTCGCAGCGCCACTGTCGTCTTTTAAAATCTTTCCTACTTCAAGACTGTGAAAAAAACAACTTTACAACTCTGTTTCGAAATAAATAACTTTGTCTTTATTGACCAAAGTCTGGATGCAGATGGCTACAGGTTAGAGAGAGAGAGAGCTGTTAAGGTAAACCTGCTCATTCTTTCTCAAGCTCGCAAAGACATGGAGAAAACGTTCAATATTTATACAAAAGCTGTATCATTTTACAAAAACAGACCTTGTTCAAAAATGTCAATACAGTCATAACTTCTGATCAAACATGTTGTCATGGAAAGACCCTGACTCAGCTTATTTGCAGTATTTTGTCTTTAGAGGGTTTAAGACGTGGTCCTATTTTGTTTTTACCTCTGCCCTCATGATGCCTTGGCGCAAATGGACCTAGGTCATGAGGAAGTTGTGTTATTAGGACATTCCTAGATCGTGGCTTTGTTATCAGGTTTTAATAAGGTCAGGCACTATCTTCCCTCTTCTGGCCTTGTATGATACAATTATGCGTATTCTTAGCTTTGTCTAGTTTGTCAGGGTCTGATCTTGGCACTTAGCTGACACAGTTGTCTCACACTTGGTTACATAAGTTGGCTATTTTTCCCATCATGCTATTGCTGAGTTTGTACACTTTCACACGTCACTCAGTGACATACAGAGCGAGAGCAGGAGATCTGATCCCAGCTTTCTACAT
Source organism: Scyliorhinus torazame (assembly GCF_047496885.1). NCBI lineage: Eukaryota > Metazoa > Chordata > Chondrichthyes > Carcharhiniformes > Scyliorhinidae > Scyliorhinus > Scyliorhinus torazame. The sequence continues at coordinate 412,278,616 of NC_092707.1, forward strand.
ATTCCTCGGCAACACACATTGGGGGAGATTGAGAACAGGTTGGAAAGACTCATCTGTAATTTTCTCTTTTGGTGGGCAGTCCCGGACACCTGTGTCTCTCAGGGAACTCTACTGCCACCCACAATGCCTCCTCAGTATAGGGAAGGCTCTTTCTCTCCCATTGTATCCCAGCGGGAATTGGGAATGTGTGAAAGGGAAATGAGGACCGTATAGGGCGGCATGGTAGCACTGTGGTTAGCACTGTTGCCTCACAGGAACCCCGGTTCGATTCCTAGCTTGGGTCACTGTCTGTGTGGAGTCTGCACGTTCTCCCCGTGTCTGCGTGGGTTTCCTCCGGGTGCTCCGGTTTCCTCCCACAAGTCCCGAAAGACGTGCTTGTTAGGTGAATTGGACATTCTGAAAGGACAGGGTAGGTACAGGAGAAACTGTACCCACTCAAACGTACATCAAGAACTAGAGGGCACACATTCACAATAATGAGCAAAAGGAGAAGTGAGCCAGAGGTTGAATGAACTTCCTGTGAGGGTGGTGGAGGGAGGTCAAATCGAGGTATTCAAAAGGGAATTGGATTGTTATCTGGAAAGTGAGACTGTGCAAGGTTCCGGGGATAAGGCAGGGGTGTGGGTCTCGGTCTAATGTTCTTCCAGAGGGCCAGTGCAGACCTGATGGGCCGAGGGGCCTCTTTCTGCACTGGGAAGATTGTGTGAAAGATTCAGAGTGGAATGTACTTTACCTCCTGCTGAATTAAACTGTTTCAGAAATCGGGCACCGAAATATAAACCTTCCCAGACTATAATTCCTGACACTTTAGATTCAGGTTTTAGTAAATTCTCATTTTCACAACAGCTACTAAACCCAATCTTCACTGTTTACATTTTGTTACAGAATTTGGAAGCTTCTCCAGCAGATTCTGACCCAACGTACACGGTAAATATCTCTCACTACAACAAACTGGGATATGTCTGGTGATCAACATTCACCACAGGATCAAAGTTTCCTCTTTCGACATAGAGTAAAATAAATCCCTTTTTCCCATAAGCCGCTATGATTAGAATGTAGAACATTTCCAAATAAGCCTCTCATTGTGCACGTGTTACACAATCACAATTTCTAACATGTCTCTATTTTCCCTCAGGCATTACAGCAACCAACTTCACCTGTATACAGTGAGATTAAAGGTATGTTTCTATCGCACTGAACAGAGGTTCAGGAAAAGCAGGTGGATTCTGTCACTTTCTGTATAAATGGTGAAACTGTGGGAAAGCCTGACTCAAAATTGACCCATATCAGCAACACTGCAGAGAATGGACAGAGAGCAGTGAGTCCAGCGTGGAATGGACCATTATTAGCCCCGTGTGGTAATACATTTAATACTGTGTGTAATATATAAACAACACACACACCTTCACAGGTACAAAGATAGACCTAAATGTCTACAAACAGACACACATTCCCAAATGTACATAGACACACAGACAGACAGACACGTGGACACGTTCACATATACTTACACACAGATATTCAATAACGTGTACACACACATTTCCAGCCATGATTCCCAGTGCATGGAGTGGGAATACTGAACAATTTTCCATTCATATCCATTCGGTGTTCAGCCCAACTGTAGCCCCGACTGTCATTCCATCTGGGATCAGCTCACTGTGTGCAGGCTGGAGATGGAGTCTGGGAGTTTCCCGTCATTAAGAACAGAGTTACAATCTGGACAAACTCCTCAGAGGAGCTGAAATTATCCTTTATTCTCACGTTGGCTGCAGCTTGAGTTTTGGAAACCAATCTATTTTAAATTTTGTTTGAACAGGAAATAGACAAGCTCCCGGCTCCTGAACTACAGAAAATATCCTTCGATATGACACCATTCCGAGGCCAGGAGCATAAGGACGATTAGGAACATGATCAACACAGTGTCCTTATTTCAGAGATCAACTCCTTATACTCACATTCTTCCCACATCCCCAATTCTACCCACCATCTTTTTCCATTTCCCCAGGCTGAACTATCGGCTTCTCACCAATCTATCTCCCTTTGTCCCCGTCCCTTTGGTAATTAAAAGATATAGCCAACTTTCCGGAAGGAGATTAAAACTGCAGGAGAGGCAGGGTCAGAATCTCAGGAAAACCCAGCCTTATTCAAGTGAGAATGCAGAGTGCTGGGCCACGCTCTTGAAAAGGGTTTTTTGGTTTATTGGATTGTGTTTTTGAATTGGAACAGTTAAGGGGGAATTCATTCAGGGTTAGACATAGATTACTGTCGCTGGGTGTTGTTTTTATGTTTGTAATTGATAAAAATTCTTGCTGTGTGTTTACTAAGTTCTGAGAATAAAGCTTGTTTTGATTAAAGTGTCGGGGAAGACTGATGAATCACACCCGAAGGGAAGGCTCTTGTGCTCAACCTTGCCAAATTCAACAGAAAGGTTGTAGGTCAGGTGGACTTCATAATATACTTTGGAGTTCTAAGCCCTGGTCCATAAAATCAGACAGAACATTCCAGATCCTAACCACTCGCTGTGTGAATCTGTCTCCACCACACTCTCAGACAGAACATTCCGGATCGTAACCACTCGCTGTGTGGATCTGCCTCCACCACACTCTCAGACAGAACATTCCAGACCTTAACCACTCGCTGTGTGAATCTGCCTCCACCACACTCTCAGACAGAACATTCTGGATCCTAACCACTCGCTGTGTGGCTGTGCCTCCACCACACTCAGACATAAGAACACAAGAACACAAGAACATAAGAACTAGGAGCAGGAGTAGGCCATCTGGCCCCTCTAGCCTGCTCCGCCATTCAATGAGATCATGGCTGATCTTTGTGGACTCAGCTCCACTCTCCGGCCCGTACACCATATCCCCGAATCCCTTTATTCTTTAGAAAGGTATCTATCTTTTTCTTAAAAACGTTTAAATAAGGAGCCTCAACTGCTTCACTGGGCAAGGAATTCCAGAGATTCACAACCCTTTGGGTGAAGAAGTTCCTCCTAAAATCGGTCCTAAATCTACTGCCCTTATTTTGAGGCTATGCCCCCTAGTTCTGCTTTCCCCGACCAGTGGAAACAACTTGCCCGCATCTATCCTATCTATTCCCTTCATAATTTTACATGTTGCAATAAGATCCCCCCGCATCCTTCTAAACTCCAATGAGTACAGTCCAAGTCTACTCAACCTCTCGTCATAATCTAATCCCCTCAACTCTGGGATCAACCGAGTGAATCTCCTCTGCACTCCCTCCAGTGCCAATATGTCCTTTCTCAGGTAAGGAGACCAAAACTGAACACAATATTCCAGATGTGGCCTCACCAACACCTTATACAATTGCAGCATAACCTCCCTTGTCTTGAACTCCATCCCTCTAGCAATGAAAGACAAAACTCGATTAGCCTTCTTAATCACCTGTTGCACCTGCACACCAACTTTTTGCGACACGTGCACCAGCACACCCAGGTCCCTCTGCACAGCAGCATGTTTTAACATCTTACCGTTTAAATAATAATCCATTCTGCTGTTATTCCTCCCAAAATGGATAGCCTCACACTTAGCAACATTGAATTCCATCTTCCAGACCCTAGCCCATTCACCTAACCTATCCAAATCCTACTGCAGACTTCCGGTATCCTCTGGACTTTTTGCTGTACCACTCATCTTAGTGTCGTCTGCAAACTTTGCCACATTGCACTTGGTCCCCAACTCCAAATCATCTATGTAAATTGTGAACAACTGCGGGCCCAACACTGATCCTTGAGGGACCCCACTAGTTACAGGTTGCCAACCAGAGAAACACCCATTTATCTCCACTCTCTGCTTTCTGTTTGTTAACCAATCCTCTACCCATGCTACCACTTTACCCTCAATGCCATGCATCTTTAGTTTATGCAGCAACCTTTTGTGTGGCACCTTGTCAAAAGCTTTCTGTAAATCCAGATATACCACATCCATTGGCACCCCGTTATCTACTGCACTGGTAACGTCCTCAAAAAATTCTACCAAATTAGTCAGACACGACCTACCCTTTCTGACCCCATGCTGCGTCTGCCCAATGGGACAATTTCCCTCCAGGTGCCCCGCTATTTCCTCCTTAATGATAGATTCCAGCATTTTCCCTACAACCGAAGTTAAGCTTACCGGCCTATAATTAACCGCTTTCTGCCGACCTCCTTTTTAAAACAGTGGTGTCACGTTTGCTACTTTCCAATCCTCTGGGACCACCACAGAGTCTAGTAAATTTTGATAAATTATCACTAGTGCGTTTACAATTTCCCTAGCCATCTCTTTTAACACTCTGGGATGCATTCCATCAGGGCCAGGAGACTTGTCTACCTTTAGCCCCATTAGCTTGCAAAGACAGAACATTCCAGATCCTAACCACTCGCTGTGTGAATCTGTCTCCACCACACTCTCAGACAGAACATTCCGGATCCTAACCACTCGCTGTGTGAATCTGCCTCCACCACACTCTCAGACAGAACATTCTGGATCCTACCCACTCGCTGTGTGAATCTGTCTCCACCACACGCTCAGACAGTACATTCCGGATCCTAACCACTCGCTGTGTGAATCTGTCTCCACCACACTCTCATACAGTACATTCCAGATCATAACCACTCGCTGTGGGAATCTATCTCCACCACACTCTCAGACAGAACATTCCGGATCCTAACCACTCGCTGTGTGAATCTGCCTCCACCACACTCTCAGACATAACATTCCGGATCCTAACCATTCGCTGTGTGGCTCTGCATTCACCACACTCTCAGACAGAACATTCCAGATCCTAACCACTCGCTGTGTGAATCATTTTCACCACACTCTCACACAGAACATTCCGGATCCTAACCACTCACTGCGTGAATCTGCCTCCACCACACTCTCAGACAGAACATTCCGGATCCTAACCACTCACTGTGTGAATCTGCCTCCACCACACTCTCAGACAGAACATTCCGAATCCTAACCACTCGCTGTGTGAATCTGTCTCAACCAAACTCTCAGACAGAACATTCAAGATCGTAACCACTCGCTGTGTGAATCTGTCTCCACCACACTCACAGACAGAACATTCCGGATCCTAACCACTTGCTGTGTGAATCTGTCTCCACCACACTCACAGACAGAACATTCCGGATCGTAACCACTCGCTGTGTGAATCTGTCTCCACCACACTCACAGACAGAACATTCCGGATCCTAACCACTCGCTGTGTGAATCTGTCTCCACCACACTCACAGACAGAACATTCTGGATCCTAAACACTCGCTGTGTGAATCTGCCTCCACCACACTCACAGACAGTATATTCCAGATCCTAACCACTCGCTGTGTGAATCTGCCTCCATCACACTCTCAGACAGAACATTCCGGATCCTAACCACTCGCTGTGTGAATCTGTCTCCACCACACTCTCAGACAGAACATCCCGGATCCTAACCACTTGCTGTGTGAATCTGCCTCCACCACACTGTCAGACAGAACATTCCGGATTCTAACCACTCGCTGTGTGAATCTGTCTCCACCACTCTCTCAGACAGAACATTCCGGATCCTAACCACTCGCTGTGTGAATCTGCCTCCACCACACTCTCAGACAGAACATTCCGGATCCGAACCACTCACTGCGTGAATCAACCTCCAACACACTCTCAGACAGAACATTCCGGATCCTAACCACTCGCTGTGTGAATCTGCCTCCACCACATTCTCAGACAGAACATTCTGGATCCTAACCACTCGCTGTGTGAATCTGTCTCCACCACACTCTCAGACAGAACATTCCGAATCCTAACCACTCGCTGTGTGAATCTGTCTCCACCACACTCTCAGACAGAACATTCCGAATCCTAACCACTCGCTGTGTGGCTCTGCCTCCACCACACTCTCAGACAGAACATTCCGAATCCTAACCACTCGCTGTGTGAATCTGCCTCCACCACATTCTCAGACAGAACATTCTTAATGCTAAGCACTCGCTGTGTGAATCTGTCTCCACCACACTCTCAGACAGAACATTCCGGATCCTAACCACTCACTGCGTGAATCTGCCTCCACCACAATCTCAGACAGAACATTCCGGATCCTAACCACTCACTGTGTGAATCTGCCTCCACCACACTCTCAGACAGAACATTCCGAATCCTAACCACTCGCTGTGTGAATCTGTCTCAACCAAACTCTCAGACAGAACATTCCAGATCGTAACCACTCGCTGTGTGAATCTGTCTCCACCACACTCACAGACAGAACATTCCGGATTCTAACCACTCGCTGTGTGAATCTGTCTCCACCACACTCACAGACAGAACATTCCGGATCGTAACCACTCGCTGTGTGAATCTGCCTCCACCACACTCACAGACAGAACATTCCGGATCGTAACCACTCGCTGTGTGAATCTGCCTCCACCACACTCTCAGACAGAACATTCCGGATCGTAACCACTCGCTGTGTGAATCTGTCTCCACCACACTCACAGACAGAACATTCTGGATCCTAACCACTCGCTGTGTGAATCTGCCTCCACCACACTCACAGACAGTATATTCCAGATCCTAACCACTCGCTGTGTGAATCTGCCTCCACCACACTCTCAGACAGAACATTCCGGATCCTAACCACTCGCTGTGTGAATCTGTCTCCACCACACTCTCAGACAGAACATTCCGGATCCCAACCACTTGCTGTGTGAATCTGCCTCCACCACACTGTCAGACAGAACATTCCGGATTCTAACCACTCGCTGTGTGAATCTGTCTCCACCACTCTCTCAGACAGTACATTCCGGATCCTAAACACTCGCTGTGTGAATCTGTCTCCACCACACTCTCAGACAGAACATTCCGGATCCTAACCACTCGCTGTGTGAATCTGCCTCCATCACACTCAGACAGAACATTCCGGATCCTAACCACTCGCTGTGTGAATCTGCCTCCACCACACTCTCAGACAGAACATTCCGGATCCGAACCACTCACTGCGTGAATCTGCCTCCAACACACTCTCAGACAGAACATTCCGGATCCTAACCACTCGCTGTGTGAATCTGCCTCCACCACACTCTCAGACAGAACATTCCGGATCCTAACCACTCGCTGTGTGAATCTGCCTCCACCACACTCTCAGACAGAACATTCCGGATCCTAACCACTCGCTGTGTGAATCTGTCTCCACCACACTCTCAGACAGAACATTCCGGATCCTAACCATTTGCTGTGTGAATCTGCCTCCACCACACTGTCAGACAGAACATTCCGGATTCTAACCACTCGCTGTGTGAAACTGTCTCCACCACTCTCTCAGACAGAACATTCCGGATCCTAACCACTCGCTGTGTGAATCTGTCGCCACCACACTCTCAGACAGAACATTCCGGATCCTAACCACTCGCTGTGGGAATCTGCCTCCACCACACTCACAGACAGTACATTCCAGATCCTAACCACTCACTGTGTGAATCTGTCTCCACCACACCCTCAGACAGAACATTCCGGATCCTAACCACTCGCTGTGTGAATCTGTCTCCAACACACTCTCAGACAGAACATTCCGGATCCTAACCACTCGCTGTGTGAAAAGGTTTCTCCTGTGCTTCAGTAACTGCTCTCTCCACCTGTCCTGCCACTTTCAATGATTTCTGCCCATTAACCCCAGCTCGTGCCTGTCCCCCACACTCTCTACACTTTATTCCACATTCTATTCTGGTTTAGCTCAAAAATATTCTGCCAGGCGATCCTTTCTTGCTCCTAATTTTGACTCCTTGAGCACTGCCAGTTGTGGCTCAGAGTAACTGAGTGACCTGGCATGACTACATCCAAATGATTCATTGAGTGGGAAGAGATCGGAAGGGTGTGGGATTACTGACACCAGAAGTGTGTTCAGATGGTCAATAGGATAGCGGAGGTTTGTGTGGAAATTTAAGAAATTCTAGGTGGTGTTTATTACAGTAAAGTTCAGTGTTTAGGCCTCATTCTCAGTCCATTGTTTTTCAGTTTATTTTACATTTTTCAGTCAGTTTGTACAGATTGTGAGTGGAAGATCCAAGTGTGCAGTGTACGTCTGATTACATCATGTTGTGTCGAATATAAGGCACAGAAACAGATCATTCAGCACAATGAGCCCATGCAGCCCATGTCCAAATGCAGCAAGACCTGGACAATATCCAGGCTTGGACTGACAAGTGGCAAGTTACATTTATACCACACAAGTGCCAGTCAATCAACATCTCCAACAAGAGAGAATCTAACCATCGCCCCTTTACAGTCAATGGCATCACCATCACTGATCCCCACTATCAACATCCTGGGGGTTACCATTGACCAGAAACTGAACTGGATCAGCCATATAAATACTGTGGCTACCAGAGCAGGTCAGAGACTGAATTCAGCAGCGAGAAACCCACCTCCTGGCTTCCCAAACCTTGTCTTTCATCCACAAGGTAAAAGTCAGGAGTGTGATGGAATACTTTCCACTTTCCTGGATGAGAGCAGCTCCAACAACACTGAGAAAACCGAAGACCTTCCAAGACAAAGCAGCACGCTTGATTTACACCCCAGACACCAGCCTCAACATATCCTTTCCCCAGCACGGACACACAGTCGCAGCCGTCTGTACCATCCACAAGATGCACAGCAGCAACTCACCAAGGCTCCTTTGGCAGCTCTCTCCAAACCTGTGACCTCTACAATCTAGAAGGACAAGAGCAGCAGATACCTGGGATCACCACCATCTGCAAATTCCCCTCCAAGTCACTCACCACCCTGACTTGGAAATATATCCCTGTTCCTTCACTGTCGCTGGGTCAAAATCCTGGAACTCCCTCCCTAACAGCACTGTGGTTGTACCTACTCCACATGGACTGCAGCGGTTGAAGAAGGCAGCTCACCCCCACCTTCACAAGGGGCAGTTAGGGATGGGCAATAAATGCTGGCCTAGTCGGCAACACCCACATGATGTGTTCATACTGGACCTTAACTTAACTTCAGAGTGACGAGCAAGTAGCAGACAGATATTGTCCTTTATCTGTGTGCTGCCTCCTGTAGTCCTCGATGTTCCATCCTGGGTCTGGTCTGATGCTCTGTCTCTGCTCCTCCTTCCGTTCTGCGCCCTTTTGGGTGGTCTCTTGATCATGGTTCGATCACCCTGATCAGTTAAGTCCAATCAGGGGCTGTCACACCGATTTCGGGGGAGAGCACTGATCGGACATGCCAGCAGGTGTTGGGGGCATGTAGGCCTTTCCAAATAAGAAGTGTAGGTGCCGCTGTGTCCTGGTAAACAAGCGGGATTGACTGGGCAGTTCTACTGACCGTGGATGGCCTGAAAATGGCCTATTTCCTGTGTATTGCGATGTCTGGGCTGCAGCTTTCTCATCAATGTGTATTTAAACTGCAGCCAGCTTGTCCTCATACTTGGCCAATTCTCCCAGCATCCTTTGCCATTTTTGATGGCTGTTCGACCTCGCATCCCTTCACCAAGGGTGAAGTTTGGAACGCACTTCGACAAATCCAATTGATGCGAGATCAATTATTAACTTTAAATCTGAGATGAAGGGTGTGATCAACCGGCCACATCGCGCCCAGCCGGGAGCGTGAGGTGACCGGTAGATGTTGGATGAGGCCTCCCTAGGGCTTACCAGCCGCCACTGCGCCTCGTGGGATCAACCCACGTCCTGTGAGGTGGCACGACCAGAATCTCTCCCACAATGTGCGCGCAAAAGTCAGTTTTAAACTACTTGAGTGTCCCCGTGATCTACCGGCCTCTCCGGATCTACTGGTCTCCCCAGGGAGGCCTCAGCCGGGCACCGTTCAGTCCTGGTCCACACAAACGTAGACCAGGCGGAATGGCACCCAGTGGGGCTCCTTGGCCATTGGAGATCTCTGGGTGGCCAGGAATAGTGCAGAGTGGCCCCCTGGCCCTTCCCCTGGAATGTGGGCATCTTGGCACTGACTGGCTGGCACCTTATCTCTGCCAAGCTGGCACTGCCAAGGTGCCCGGGTGGCACCGACAAGCCGGCAGAAGCATTCCCAGGGTTCCTGGGTGGTACTGCCCAGGGCCAGGGACTGATGGGGGCCATGCCCATGAAAGGAGGGTGAAGGGGGGTATGAAGGGTGGGGTGCCGGCCTCGTCACCGGGAAACCCATGCGCCGGCGTGGGACCGGAATATCCCGCCGGTGTGACCAGCCGGTAAATCCCGCCCTAAGTGTGGTTAGATAGCGGTGGGGAACTCACTGACAGAGCCAGGGAGAAACTCCCACCAAAACACACCACAAATTACACTGAGAAACTTTCCGGGAGATCGCGCCTCAGAGATTTTTGTGATCCAATGGATGTGGTGAAATGACAGAAATATGGAGTTAGGTGACAGATAAACCATGATCTCATTAAATGGGTGGAATGGGCAGAAGGGGCAGAATGGCCGGCTCCTGTTCCCATCAGGCTGATGTTCCAATCATTTTTCTAACCTTTGCTTTCAGAAGTGTTTAACATTCAGGGTAATGTTGTCAACAATATAACACTGGCTTCATGGTGATTTTGACCATTTATTTCACAGCTTCATCAGGGAGAGCTGGTGATCAGAGCCAGGCTGCAGGTGACAGAAACCCTCGTTGGACAGGACCCCGATGGGTGAGATTCTCTGTTTCTTACTGTCTGTCTTTGTGTAACAGCAAAGGGCCCACCGGGGGAGCTGGTGTCCATGTCAGTTTGTGATTTCAGATCCATTTCTTCTGCACACACCAACATTGCATTTTCTCAACGAATACAATGCATGTGATTGGACCGTCACTCAGTGACATACAGAGAGAGAGCAGGAGATCTGATCCCAGCTTTCTACATATTCCTCGGCAACACTCATTGGGAGGGATTGGGAACAGGTTGGAAAGACTCATCTGTAATTTTCTCTTTTGGTGGGCAGTCCCGGACACCTGTGTCTCTCAGGGAACTCTACTGCCACCCACAATGCACCCTCAGTATAGGGAAGGCTCTCTCTCTCCCATTGTATCCCAGCGGGAATTGGGAATGTGTGAAAGGGAAATGAGGGCCGCATATGGGTGGCACGGTAGCACAGTGGTTAGCACTGTTGCCTCACAGGAACCCCGGTTCGATTCCTAGCTTTGGTCACTGTCTGTGTGGAGTCTGCACGTTCTCCCCGTGTCTGCGTGGGTTTCCTCCGGGTGCTCCACTTTCCTCCCACAAGTCCCGAAAGACGTGCTTGTTAGGTGAATTGGACATTCTGAAAGGACAGGGTAGGTGCAGGAGAAACTGTTCCCACTCAAACGTACATCAAGCACTAGAGGGCACTGTGGTAATGCCAGGTATTGCAGTACCTGAAAGGTGAATGACCATTGGCTAGACCACGGGGTCTACCATTGATAATGTTCATAGCCCCGCCCTGAGAGGCGGGGTATAAGAACCGATGCCATCCCAGCAGCCTTTACTTCTGTAACATCGCTGCTGGGTACAGTTCTATCTGATTAAAGCTGAATCAATATGACTCCTCGTGGTCTCAAGAGTATTGATTGTGCATCAGGCACACATTCACAATAATGAGCAAAAGGAGAAGTGAGCCCGAGGTTGAAGGAACTTCCTGTGAGGGTGGTGGAGGGAGGTCAAATCGAGGTGTTCAAAAGGGAATTGGATTGTTATCTGGAAAGTGAGACTGTGCAAGGTTCCGGGGATAAGGCAGGGGTGTGGGTCTCGGTCTAATGTTCTTCCAGAGGGCCAGTGCAGACCTGATGGGCCGAGGGGCCTCTTTCTGCACTGGGAAGATTGTGTGAAAGATTCTGAGTGGAATCTTTCGCTATCGCATTTCTATTAGAAATCTAGTGCTAGGAAACAGATAGTTGACAGTAACTTTGCAATTTAAAAAAAAAAAGTATTTAAAAAAAAAAAGACAAATTTTAATTAATTGACGCAATGTCAGTTAGAGGGGTGCTGTGCTCTGACTGTGAGATGTGGCAGGTCCGGGAGGCTTCCAGCGTCCCGGATGGCTTCATCTGCAGAAAGTGTACCCAACTGCAGCTCCTCACAGACCGCATGGTTCGGTTGGAGCAGCAATTGGTTGCACTTAGGAGCATGCAGGTGGCGGAAAGCGTCATAGATCGCAGTTATGTAAATGTGGTCACACCCAAGGTGCAGGCAGAGAAATGGGTGACCACCAGAAAGGGCAGGCAGTCAGTGCAGGAATCCCCTGTGGTTGTCCCCCTCTCGAACAGATATACCCCTTTGGATACTGTCGGGGGGGATAGCCTATCAGGGGAAAACAGCAGCAGCCAGAGCAGTGGCACCACGGCTGGCTCTGATGTTCAGAAGGGAGGGTCAAAGCGCAGAAGAGTAATAGTAATAGGGGACTCTATAGTCAGGGGCACAGATAGGCGCTTCTGTGGACGTGAAAGAGACTCCAGGATGGTATGTTGCCTCCCTGGTGCCAGGGTCCAGGATGTCTCCGAACGGGTAGAGGGAATCCTGAAGGGGGAGGGCAAACAGGCAGAGGTCGTTGTACATATTGGTACTAACGACATAGGGAGGAAGGGGCATGAGGTCCTGCAGCAGGAGTTCAGGGAGCTAGGCAGAAAGTTAAAAGACAGGACCTCGAGGGTTGTAATCTCGGGATTACTCCCTGTGCCACGTGCCAGTGAGGCTAGAAATAGGAAGATAGAGCAGACAAACACGTGGCTAAACAGCTGGTGTAGGAGGGAGGGTTTCCGTTATCTGGACCACTGGGAGCTCTTCCGGGGCAGGTGTGACCTGTATAAGATGGACGGGTTGCATCTAAACCGGAGAGGCATAAATATCCTGGCCGCGAGGTTTGCTAGTGTCACACGGGAGGGTTTAAACTAGTATGGCAGGGGGGTGGGCACGGGAGCAATAGGTCAGAAGGTGAGAGCATTGAGGGAGAACTAGGGAATAGGGACATTGTGGCTCTGAGGCAGAGCAGACGGGGAGAAGTTGCTGAACACAGCGGGTCTGGTGGCCTGAAGTGCATATGTTTTAATGCAAGGAGCATTACGGGTAAGGCAGATGAACTTAGAGCTTGGATTACTACTTGGAACTATGATGTTGTTGCCATTACAGAGACCTGGTTGAGGGAAGGGCAGGATTGGCAGCTAAACGTTCCAGGATTTAGATGTTTCAGGCGGGATAGAGGGGGATGTAAAAGGGGAGGCGGAGTTGCGCTACTTGTTCGGGAGAATATCACAGCTGTACTGCGAGAGGACACCTCAGAGGGCAGTGAGGCTATATGGGTAGAGATCAGGAATAAGAAGGGTGCAGTCACAATGTTGGGGGTATACTACAGGCCTCCCAACAGCCAGCGGGAGATAGAGGAGCAGATAGGTAGACAGATTTTGAAAAAGAGTAAAAACAACAGGGTTGTGGTGATGGGAGACTTCAACTTCCCCAATATTGACTGGGACTCACTTAGTGCCAGGGGCTTAGACGGGGCGGAGTTTGTAAGGAGCATCCAGGAGGGCTTCTTAAAACAATATGTAAACAGTCCAACTAGGGAAGGGGCGGTACTGGACCTGGTATTGGGGAATGAGCCCGGCCAGGTGGTAGATGTTTCAGTAGGGGAGCATTTTGGTAACAGTGACCACAATTCAGTAAGTTTTAAAGTACTGGTGGACAAGGATAAGAGTGGTCCGAGGATGAATGTGCTAAATTGGGGGAAGGCTAATTATAACAATATTAGGCGAGAACTGAAGAACATAGATTGGGGGCGGATGTTTGAGGGCAAATCAACATCTGACATGTGGGAGGCTTGCAAGTGTCAGTTGAAAGGAATACAGGACAGGCATGTTCCTGTGAGGAAGAAAGATAAATACGGCAATTTTCGGGAACCTTGGATGACGAGTGATATTGTAGGCCTCGTCAAAAAGAAAAAGGAGGCATTTGTCAGGGCTAAAAGGCTGGGAACAGACGAAGCCTGTGTGGCATATAAGGAAAGTAGGAAGGAACTTAAGCAAGGAGTCAGGAGGGCTAGAAGGGGTCATGAAAAGTCATTGGCAAATAGGATTAAGGAAAATCCCAAGGCTTTTTACACGTACATAAAAAGCAAGAGGGTAGCCAGGGAAAGGGTTGGCCCGCTGAAGGATAGGCAAGGGAATCTATGTGCGGAGCCAGAGGAAATGGGCGAGGTACTAAGTGAATACTTTGCATCAGTATTCACCAAAGAGAAGGAATTGGTAGATGTTGAGTCTGGAGAAGGGGGTGTAGATAGCCTGGGTCACATTGTGATCCAAAAAGACGAGGTGTTGGGTGTCTTAAAAAATATTAAGGTAGATAAGTCCCCAGGGCCTGATGGGATCTACCCCAGAATACTGAAGGAGGCTGGAGAGGAAATTGCTGTGGCCTTGACAGAAATCTTTGGATCCTCGCTGTCTTCAGGGGATGTCCCGGAGGACTGGAGAATAGCCAATGTTGTTCCTCTGTTTAAGAAGGGTAGCAAGGATAATCCCGGGAACTACAGGCCGGTGAGCCTTACTTCAGTGGTAGGGGAATTACTGGAGAGAATTCTTCGAGACAGGATCTACTCCCATTTGGAAGCAAATGGACGTATTAGTGAGAGGCAGCACGGTTTTGTGAAGGGGAGGTCGTGTCTCACTAACTTGATAGAGTTTTTCGAGGAGGTCACTAAGATGATTGATGCAGGTAGGGCAGTAGATGTTGTCTATATGGACTTCAGTAAGGCCTTTGAAAAGGTCCCTCATGGTAGACTAGTACAAAAGGTGAAGTCACACGGGATCAGGGGTGAACTGGCAAGGTGGATACAGAACTGGCTAGGCCATAGAAGGCAGAGGGTAGCAATGGAGGAATGCTTTTCTAATTGGAGGGCTGTGACCAGTGGTGTTCCACAGGGATCAGTGTTGGGACCTTTGCTGTTTGTAGTATATATAAATGATTTGGAGGAAAATGTAACTGGTCTGATTAGTAAGTTTGCAGACGACACAAAGGTTGGTGGAATTGCGGATAGCGATGAGGACTGTCTGAGGATACAGCAGGATTTAGATTGTCTGGAGACTTGGGCGGAGAGATGGCAGATGGAGTTTAATCCGGACAAATGTGAGGTAATGCATTTTGGAAGGTCTAATGCAGTTAGGGAATATACAGTGAATGGTAGAACCCTCAAGAGTATTGAAAGTCAAAGAAATCTAGGAGTACAGGTCCACAGGTCATTGAAAGGGGCAACACAGGTGGAGAAGGTAGTCAAGAAGGCATACGGCATGCTTGCCTTCATTGGCCGGGGCATTGAGTATAAGAATTGGCAATTCATGTTGCAGCTGTACAGAACCTTAGTTAGGCCACACTTGGAGTATAGTGTTCAATTCTGGTCGCCACACTACCAGAAGGATGTGGAGGCTTTAGAGAGGGTGCAGAAGAGATTTACCAGAATGTTGCCTGGTATGGAGGGCATAAGCTATGAGGAGCGATTGAATAAACTCGGTTTGTTCTCACTGGAACGAAGGAGGTTGAGGGGCGACCTGATAGAGGTATACAAAATTATGAGGGGCATAGACAGAGTGGATAGTCAGAGGCTTTTCCCCAGGGTAGAGGGGTCAATTACTAGGGGGCATAGGTTTAAGGTGAGAGGGGCAAGGTTTAGAGTAGATGTACGAGGCAAGTTTTTTACGCAGAGGGTAGTGGGTGCCTGGAACTCGCTACCGGAGGAGGTAGTGGAAGCAGGGACGATAGGGACATTTAAGGGGCATCTTGACAAATATATGAATAGGATGGGAATAGAAGGATACGGACCCAGGAAGTGTAGAAGATTGTAGTTTAGTCGGGCAGTATGGTCGGCACGGGCTTGGAGGGCCGAAGGGCCTGTTCCTGTGCTGTACATTTCTTTGTTCTTTGTTCTTTGTACTTTACCTCCTGCTGAATTAAACTGTTTCAGAAATCGGGCACCGTCATGGAAATATAAACCTTCCCAGACTATAATTCCTGACACTTTAGAATCAAGTTTTAGTAAATTCTCATTTTCACAACAGCTACTAAACCCAATCTTCACTGTTTACATTTTATTACTGAATTTGGAAGATTCTCCAGCAGATTCTGACCCAACGTACACGGTAAATATCTCTCACTACAACAAACTGGGATATGTCTGGTGATCAACATTCACCACAGGATCAAAGTTTCCTCTTACGACATATAATAAAATAAATCCCTTTTTCCCATAAGCCGCGATGATTAGAATGTAGAACATTTCCAAATAAGCCTCTCATTGTGCACGTGTTACACAATCACAATTTCTAACATGTCTCTATTTTCCCTGAGGCATTACAGCAACCAACTTCATCTGTATACAGTGAGATTAAAGGTATGTTTCTATCGCACTGAACAGAGGTTCAGGAAAAGCAGGTGGATTCTGTCACTTTCTGTATAAATGGTGAAACTGTGGGAAAGCCTGACTCAAAATGGACCCATATCAGCAACACTGCAGAGAATGGACAGAGAGCAGTGAGTCCAGCGTGGAATGGACCATGATTAGCCCCGTGTGGTAATACATTTAATACTGTGTGTAATATATAAACAACACACACACCTTCACAGGTACAAAGATAGACCTAAATGTCTACAAACAGACACACATTCCCAAATGTACATCGACACACAGACATACAGACACGTGTCCACGTTCACATATACTTACACAACGATATTTAATAACGTGTACACACACATTTCCAGCCATGATTCCCAGTGTATGGAGTGGGAATACTGAACAATTTTCCTTTCATATCCACTCGGTGTTCAGACCAACTGTAGCCCCGACTGTCATTCCATCTGGGATCAGCTCACTGTGTGCAGGCTGGAGATGGAGTCTGGGAGTTTCCCGTCATTAAGAACAGAGTTATAATCTGGACAAACTCCTCAGAGGAGCTGAAATTATCCTTTATTCTCACGTTGGCTGCAGCTTGAGTTTTGGAAACTAATCTATTTTTAATTTTGTTTGAACAGGCAATAGACAAGCTCCCGGCTCCTGAACTACAGAAAATATCCTTCAATATGACACCATTCCGAGGCCAGGAGCATAAGGACGATTAGGAACATGATCAAAACAGTGTCCTTATTTCAGAGAGCAACTCCTTACACTCCCATTCTTCCCACATCCCCAATTCAACCCACCATCTTTTTCCATTTCCCCAGGCTGAACTATCAGCTTCTCCCCAATCTATCTCCCTTTGTCCCCGTCCCTTTGGTAATTTAAAAGTTATAGCCAGCTTTCCGGAAGGAGTTTAAAACTGCAGGAGAGGCAGGGTCAGAATCTCAGGAAAACCCAGCCTTATTCAAGTGTGAATGCAGAGTGCTGGGCCACGCTCTTCAAAAGGGTTTTTTGGGTTATTGGATTGTGTTTTTGAATTGGAACAGTTAAGGGGGAATTCATTCAGGGGTATACATAGATTACTGTCGCTGTGTGGTGTCTTTATGTTTGTAATTGATAAAAATTCTTGCTGTGTGTTTATATATAAATGTTAACTAAGTTCTGAGAACAAAGCTTGTTTTGATTAAAGTGTCTGGGAAGACTGATGAATCACACCCGAAGGGAAGGCTCTTGTGCTCAACCTTGCCAAATTCAACAAACGGTTGTAGGTCAGGTGGACTTCACAATATACTTTGGAATTTCTAAGCCCTGGCCCATAAAATTAGACAGAACATTCCAGACCCTAACCACTTGCTGTGTGGCTCTGCCTCCACCACACTCTCAGACAGAACATTCCAGATCCTAACCACTTGCTGTGTGGCTCTGCCTCCACCACACTCTCAGACAGAACATTCCAGATCCTAACCACTCGCTCTGTGAATCTGCCTCCACCACACTCTCAGATAGAACATTCCGGATCCTAACCACTCACTCTGTGTATCTGCCTCCACCACACTCTCAGACAGAACATTCCGGATCCTAACCACTCGCTGTGTGAATCTGTCTCCACCACACTCTCAGACAGAACATTCCGGATCCTAACCACTTGATGTGTGAATCTGCCTCCATCACACTCAGACAGAACATTCCGGATCCTAACCTCTCACTGTGTGAATCTGTCTCCACCACACTCTCAGACAGAACATTCCGGATCCTATCCACTCGCTGTGTGAATCTGCCTCCACCACACTCTCAGACAGAACATTCCGGATCCTAACCACTCGCTGTGTGAATCTGCCTCCACCACACTCTCAGACAGAACATTCCGGATCCTAACCACTCGCTGTGTGAATCTGCCTCCACCACACTCTCAGACAGAACATTCCGGATACTAACCACTCGCTGTGTGAATCTGTCTCCACCACACTCTCAGACAGAACATTCCGGATCCTAACCACTCGCTGTGTGAATCTGTCTCCACCACACTCTCAGACAGAACATTCCGGATCCTAACCACTCGCTGTGTGGATCAGCCTCCACCACACACTCAGACAGAACATTCCGGATCCTAACCACTCGCTGTGTGAATCTGTCTCCACCACAATCTCAGACAGAACATTCCGGATCCTAACCACTCGCTGTGTGAATCTGTCTCCACCACACTCTCAGACAGAACATTCCGGATCCTAACCACTTGCTGTATGAATCTGCCTCCATCACACTCAGACAGAACATTCCGGATCCTAACCTCTCACTGTGTGAATCTGTCTCCACCACACTCTCAGACAGAACATTCCGGATCCTAACCACTCGCTGTGTGAATCTGTCTCCACCACACTCTCAGACAGAACATTCCGGATCCTAACCACTCGCTGTGTGAATCTGCCTCCACCACACTCTCAGACAGAACATTCCGGATCCTAACCACTCGCTGTGTGAATCTGTCTCCACCACACTCTCAGACAGAACATTCCGGATCCTAACCACTCGCTCTGTGGATCAGCCTCCACCACACACTCAGACAGAACATTCCGGATCCTAACCACTCGCTGTGTGAATCTGTCTCTACCACAATCTCAGACAGAACATTCCGGATCCTAACCACTCGCTGTGTGAATCTGCCTCCACCACACTCTCAGACAGAACATTCCGGATCCTAACCACTCGCTGTGTGAATCTGCCTCCACCACACTCTCAGGCAGCACATTCCAGATCCTAACCACTCGCTGTGTGAATCTGTCTCCACCACACTCTCAGACAGAACATTCCGGATCCTAACCACTCGCTGTGTGAATCTGCCTCCATCACACTCAGACAGAACATTCCGGATCCTAACCACTCGCTGTGTGAATCTGCCTCCACCACACTCTCAGACAGAACATTCCGGATCCTAACCACTCGCTGTGTGAATCTACCTCCAACACACTCTCAGACAGAACATTCCGGATCCTAACCACTCGCTGTGTGAAAAGGTTTCTCCTGTGCTTCAGTAACTGCTCTCTCCACCTGTCCTGCCACTTTCAATGATTTCTGCCCATTAACCCCAGCTCGTGCCTGTCCCCCACACTCTCTACACTTCATTCCACTTTCTATTCTGGTTTAGCTCAAAAATAATCTGCCAGGCGATCCTTTCTTGCTCCTAATTTTGACTCCTTGAGCACTGCCAGTTGTGGCTCAGAGTAACTGAGTGACCTGGCATGCCTACATCCAAATGATTCATTGAGTGGGAAGAGATCGGAAGGGTGTGGGATTACTGACACCAGAAGTGTGTTCAGATGGTCAATAGGATAGCGGAGGTTTGTGTGGAAATTTAAGAAATTCTAGGTGCTGTTTATTACAGTAAAGTTCAGTGTTTAGGCCTCATTCTCAGCCCATAGTTTTTCAGTTTATTTTAGATTTTTCAGTCAGTTTGTACCAGATTGTGAGTGGAAGATCCAAGTGTGCAGTGTACGTCTGATTACATCATGTTGTGTCGAATATACGGCCCAGAAACAGATCATTCAGCACAATGAACCCATGCAGTCCATGTCCAAATGCAGCAAGACCTGGACAATATCCAGGCTTGGACTGACAAGTGGCAAGTTACATTTATACCACACAAGTGCCAGTCAATCAACATCTCCAACAAGAGAGAATCTAACCATCGCCCCTTTACAGTCAATGGCATCACCATCACTGATCCCCACTATCAACATCCTGGGGGTTACCATTGACCAGAAACTGAACTGGATCAGCCATATAAATACTGTGGCTACCAGAGCAGGTCAGAGACTGAATTCAGCAGCGAGAAACCCACCTCCTGGCTCCCCAAACCTTGTCTTTCATCCACAAGGTACAAGTCAGGAGTGTGATGGAATACTTTCCACTTTCCTGGATGAGAGCAGCTCCAACAACACTGAGAAAACCGAAGACCTTCCAAGACAAAGCAGCACGCTTGATTTACACCCCAGCCAGCAGCCTCAACATATCCTTTCCCCAGCACGGACACACAGTCGCAGCCGTCTGTACCATCCACAAGATGAAAAATGAAAAAATGAAATGAAATGAAAATCGCTTGTTCTCACAAGTAGGCTTTAAATGAAGTTACTGTGAAAAGCCCCTAGTCGCCAGATTCCGGTGCCTGTTTGGGGAGGCTGGTACGGGAATTGAACCGCCCTGCTGGCCTGCCATGGTCTGCTTTAAAAGCCAGCTATTTCGCCCTGTGCTAAACCAGCCCCTTGCACGCAGCAACTCACCAAGGCTCCTTTGACAGCATGTTTCAAACCTGTGACCTCTACAATCTAGAAGGACAAGAGCAGCAGATACCTGGGATCACCACCATCTGCAAATTCCCCTCCAAGTCACTCACCATCCTGACTTGGAAATATATCGCTGTTCCTTCACTGTCGCTGGGTCAAAATCCTGGAACTCCCTCCCTAACAGCACAGTGGGTGTACCTCCTCCACATGGACTGCAGCGGTTGAAGAAGGCAGCTCACCCCCACCTTCACAAGGGGCAGTTAGGGATGGGCAATAAATGCTGGCCTAGTCGGCAACACCCACATGGTGTGAAAGTATTTAAATAACAGTCCATGCCGGTATTTATGCTCGATTTGAACCTCCTGCAATCCTTTCCCATCAAACCATCAACATATCCTGCCTGATCCTTATTTGTTTACTTCACTTCCCCAAAACTGTTTCTCTGCCACTTGCTTCAATTAGGAAATAGAGATTGTTCCAAGTTATTTGTATTTGTGGGGATACAAAGTAAGTTATAGTTTCAAATAAGCTGAATTTGGTGTTTCTGTTTTTGTGTGCTAAAAATGAAATAAAACTTCAATTTTAATCTCATTTCTTAAAAGTTGCCTGAAAATCTGTCGGTTGGTTTCGATGCCTGCATTGTAATGATGGTTTTACAAAACAGTGAACAAAAACTAGGCTGTTGCTTAGTAACCAGGGGCCCAGACAAAGACAGTGAGAGCAGTTAGTTCAGGAGAAAGAAAGTAAACAGGGAGTAAACAGATTTCACAAAAACGGCTGGAACAGACAGCACCATACACAGGGACATAAAGACACTCCCAAGATAAAGAACAGCAAGTCCTAGAAACCAGGGATTGGGAAAGAACAGGGTTCCAGGAATACTGTGAAGGCAAAGGGAAGATGAAGACGAATCTGGATAAAGGTTCTGTTCAGTGAAGTCAGGAGCAGAGAGAAAGGCTCCCAGTTAAGGTGCAGACCTGGGGCATGGCGGCTTGCGAGATGGTAACAACTTATACAGCCTGTGAAACAGTGGCATTCTGTTGGCACAGCTGGGAACCTGGGGAATTGTGTGAAAGTTTGAAGCCACGTGACAATCCAGGGCAGGGGAATACCTGAAGGAGAGTTTGGAACCCTGGAGGTGGATCCTTGGTGAGAACACAGATCAAAAGTTGGCTCAGTAACAGGAAACAAAGGTGTGGAGATGCCGACGTTGGACTGGGGTGAGCACAGTAAGAAGTCTTACAACACCAGGTTAAAGTCCAACAGGTTTGTTTCAAACACTAGCTTTCGGAGCACTGCTCCTTCCTCAGGTGAGGAAACAAAGGGCAATGGTCGATGGCTGCCCTTATGAATGGGAAGTTGTTTCAACTGGTGTTCCGCAGGGCTCGGTGTTGGCACCCCTGCTGTTTGTTTTATATATTAATGATTTGGACTTGAACACATGGTGGTGGGGGCAGAATTGGGAAACTTGCAGACGACACAAAAATTGTCCGTGCAGTAGATGGTGTACAGGATAGCTGTCAGCTCAAAGATGATATCGGTGGGTTGGTGGAGTTGGCAGAAATTAATAAATGTTTTATTCTTTTGTTAAATGTTCATCGGCAGTCCTGTAACTCTGTTCAGTTGCTGCCAATTAAGTATCGAAACATAAATTGCTGGTGTAGGAGCCTTTCCAAGACCTGAGTATTGAGCCAGCTTTTACGTGTCGAGGGTTCCTCCCTCCTAGTTATGGCTCAGCTTAATCCACAGCTCAGCAGACACACATCAACTTGGTTAAGATGCCTTTTTATTCCAAGCTTGGTCCATGTACATGGGAGAAACATCTGGTTAAATGCTAAAATCAATTTGTCTGACACTGGTAAAAACGTAGCACTTATAGGATTTCCCAAAAATCAATAGCCCACCCCAGTTGGACTTGACCCAATTCTTGGAGCTGTCACTTTTATATTGGCAAGTGAAATTTACTTCAAGCAAAATGATGACTTGTGATCAGCTCATTTAACCCCATTCTGTCACCTGTTGATTACACCTCATTGTTCATCGAGGGGCAGGATGCCAAAGCTGGTTTCCTCTTTCCACAATGGATTGTCTAGGACAGGATATTGCTTCCTTCTTAAGTCATTCCCAGTCGGCCCACAAGTGCGGGATGCATGGAAGTCCCTTCTCGACGTATCGGCGAATCTGTCGGTCATCATCTGTTCGCTCGAGGTCACGAGCTTCCACGATGGACACATCTCTGTGTGGGGTCAGTTCATGATGGGCAATGGTAGTTGACTCAGATACATTATGCCCAGGCAATTCACACACAATGCCTCGGTTGGTATAATTGCTATACGACACCGCAATGTCGTAATTGGTCAAGTACTGAGCACTATTAAATACAATCTGGTTGTTTACATCGACTGCTAACGTGCAGTTCTCATATGTAGTGTATCCGCAGATATCTTCCATATTCATGGCCTTCTCCGGGCACAACCAGTTATTGCCCCCTCCTTTGCACACCCGGAGGTCGGCAGAGTATACCTATCTGCCTTTTGGGTTGCATGTTCAGGGGCATCCTTTAGTTTGATTAACACACCATTCCCATAGTGGCCCAAATTGTTCACCTGGAGAAGTTCATGAGTGCTGTTCTCCCCGCCATGGGAATATATAACATCATTCCCACTAGGAGGGTGTGGCTATCACTGGCAAAGGGAACGCGACTGGCCAACGTCAATTCCCTTCAGTCGTTTTTATCCAAGCCTTCAATTGATCATTGCTCACCCAGTTAGGTACTCGGTGTAAATCCAGCTGGAGTAGGCTGACCTGGAGGATTTGGAATAAGTGTGTTGCATACATATTACATGCCTGCACCATGTGCAGTTCCTTCAAGACAGCACTCGATAGCAATTGTTAGCCTAGCAATTAACTCATTAATTGTTGTCTGATATGGCTGCAACTGTTTAAGTTCCTTCCACACAAACTGGTTGACTTGCTGGCTAAGGTCTGAAGCCTTCCAGCATCCTGGTATATGTCCTTAACTGCAGCTCTCATTGGTCCTTTCATAACCTCTCTTCACTTATCTCTGCCATGTCAAGGACGTTAACAATCAAAACTCCTGCCCCACATCCTCCAACCGTCAGTTCCACTGTGTCTCTCTGTTGTCGCTTACGTGTTTCCAATCCACTCCCCTCCAAAATCTCCCTCTCCAGGGCTGCAAATAATCCCTGACCATAGCAATAGGCTGGTAAGTGTAAGCTGGCGAGATTAATCATAACTTTTACATGTTCATATCCTGGTACTATCGTCACTGATTCGTCAGTGAGGGTCAGAACTAACCCGTGACCCACAGTGTGGCCAGTGATATGCTCAGCACATTCGGGCCTGGGGGTCATCCTTGGACTTGTGGTTGTGACCGAGCCGGAGCTCGCCGGTGTCACAGTGGTGGTGGTCGGTTTCTGCCTGGTCCCCACCCTGATCTGGTGGGGTCCTTGCTTCCTACAATAACCCACCCGATTCTCGGGCTCCTGTGCTGACTGGCTGCCTACCTCACTTCCCTGATACAAAACTGTTAATCTATCACATATCATCTCATGATTTTCATTGCGGTGAGGTGCGTGGCAGGGATCCAGACAGTGAATCTCCAGGCGGTTCCCTATAACTTTATATTTCACAATCGGGCGATTCGGGCCATCGAGGGCATTTAACGTTTTCTGATGGGTCATTTTAAAAACCAATGTCAACCTGCCTGGGGGCAAAGGTCCTGCATCCCAGCGTTCCGTATCACCGGGAATTCCCATGATCCTGGGTTCCCAACTGAGAAAGGGCCAAGATATTTCGGAATTGCAATAATTTGTATAAGCTGCCTCCAGGGACGTATAGAATCCCGTTTGTGCAGACATCCTGAGTCCCATCATAATATAAACCTATACCACTCCTTCCCTTGCGTCTCTCACAACATTTACAGCAGCCCGACACACCCTCGGGACATTAGTATACATGCGATCATTGTTTTTGTGTCAGTGATGTCCGGCTCCTTCCGTGTCCATGGTGAGGAGGTCGATGTCGATAGTCGTAACCAGAGATGAAGTGGGGCCCTAAAGTGTGCCAGCAATAGAATCCTGTGGGGACAAACAAATGCCTTCCGGCGCTCAATTAGTATTCTATCATTCACATCATTTCCCCTCCTTCCTGGAATACATCCTCTCCGTGCCTTTGTCCCATATCCTGAGACACTCTGGTGGCCCAGCTACAAACCCAGATAATTCCTGTTACAAGTGCAGCAGCTGCCAATGCCATGGCGACCGCCTGCTCCTTGGATCCGCTGACCCACCGGAGGGTTCTCTCAGTCTTTGTGACTATGGGACTACTCATGAGGGGATGGTTTCACTGTGTCCAGTGCCCCCACCGCGGACTGGGTTTCTCGTCTATTAAGGTACATGTTTGTCCAGCAATGATTACTGCATCGGGTCCCTCCCATCGAACCCCGAGTCCCTTTTTACCTGTCATGAGTTTGACCATGACCCTATCCCCTGGTGTTGGTAGTTTTGGGGTATCCATTCCAGTAGTTTGGTCCAATCTCTATGCTGTTGCTGTGCAATTACCTGACCCTTAAGGACATGCAGGCGGTTTACCAGATCTTTCATACATCGCAGTACAGTTCCTTTCTTTATCTCGAGCCCCACCCCCATGATTAGTTGCTGGTAAGGGTAAATCTGTGATGGATACGGCTGTCCCGGTGTTAACCAACACGTGTCCTCCTCCATCAGAGGGTCCCTGCCCTGCGTTCCCAGGCTGCTGACTGTCATTTCTGTCCCAATAACATAACAATAATAATAATCGCTTATTGTCACAAGTAGGCTTCAATGAAGTTACTGTGAAAATCCCCTAGCCGCCACATTCCGGCGCCTGTTCGGGAAGGCTGGTACGGGAATTGAACCTGCGCTGCGGGCCTTGTTCTGCATTGCAAGCCAGCTATTTAGCCCAGTGTGCTGAACCAGCCCCAACTTTTGTAATTCAGATGCAATCATTTGGCTGAGGCTGCGCTGAGAGGGGGCTGCTGGGGAGGAGCTCTGTGCCAGTCTTTGCTTGTTACGGTCCCTGTCCTTCCTTCCCCCCCCCACCTTTCGGCTAGCAATCCGAGTTCCTCTCCCTGCGCCCTGCTCTGACATTCCCTCGCAAAGTGCCCTTTCCCCCACACCTTTCGGCCAGCAATCCGAGTTCCTCTCCCTGTGGCCCTGCTCTGACATTCCCTCGCAAAGTGCCCTTTCCTCCCACATAAAAAACATTCCCCTTTTGCTTGGGGTTGGAATTCCCCAGTTTGAATTGCGGCTAATTTGGGGTGGTTCTGACTATTTGCCTCGGTTTTCATGGCCCAATTCATAATTTCCTGAGATGTATTTCCTACCGGGAGACCCATTTCTATTATTTTAGTGAGGGCTGGACTAAACCCGACCTTTAACAGATTTAGAAATAGTTCATCATCTTTCCGGTGGTTGGCTACACCCTCCTCATCTGCATAAATTGCGAACTTCCGTTCCCCGTATTCCTCTGCTGTTTCTTTGGGAACTTGCTTCACAAGTGTCACCTTTGTCCAATTAGCACTACTGCCTCCGACGGCCCCTCCAGGTCCCGTTTAAAATTGTCATATTTCTGCTGGTCTGTTCTGCCGTCTGCCGTTATCCAGCGCCTGCCTTGTACATTGACGGGTAACGTCTGCCAGCCCGGACCAGGTCATTTCCCCTTTATTAACAGTCTCACGTCCTCCAGGGTTAGATCGTGGGTTTCCCTTAATTCGCCTATGGTCTCCCAAAAGGCTGAATTAGTATGGTTTTGGCACAATGGGCCGGGTCTGTCCATGAACAGTTGTTTCCGCGCAGTAGTCAGCACCATTGCTTGAGTGACCGTTGTGGTCCCTCTCCCTCTCGCGGTGGGTTTTAATGTAGTTTGAAATGGTGCCATGGGAGCGGGTGGGATTTTGAGTCATGGGGGGATGGATAGTCATTGTACTGGGCTGCTTCATCAGCTAAACTGCCCCCTTCTACTTCCCCCTGTCCTCCTTCCTCCTCAGGGAGGGAGTATAACAGCTGCCATTTCCGACTTGTCTTTAGTCTGCCCTCCCCACCTCCCCAGCTCCCGACCATTAACTGAGTAGGTCCTGCCCTGATTTGATCGACCAAAATGCATCACCTCACATTTATCCAAATTAAACTCATCGGCCCACTGGTCCAATTGGTCAAGATCCTGTTGCAATCTTATATAACCTTCTTCACTATCCACTATGCCACCAATCTTGGTGTCATCTGCAAACTTACTCACCATGCCTCCTACATTCTCATCCAAATCATTAATATATATAACAAGTAACAGTGGACCCAGCACCGATTCCCGAAGCACACCGCTGGTCACAGGCCTCCAGTTTGAAAAA
Source organism: Scyliorhinus torazame (assembly GCF_047496885.1). Lineage (NCBI taxonomy): Eukaryota > Metazoa > Chordata > Chondrichthyes > Carcharhiniformes > Scyliorhinidae > Scyliorhinus > Scyliorhinus torazame. Next base: position 412,305,623 of record NC_092707.1, read on the forward strand.
CAACCCTCCACAACCACCCTTTATCTTCGGTCGCCAAGACAATTTTGTATCCAATTCGCTACCTCACTCTGGATTCCGTGAGATTTAACTTTTTGCAACAACCTACCATGCGGTAACTTGCCAAAGGCCTTGCTAAAGTCCATGTAGACAACGTTGATCGCACTGCCCTCATCTACCTTCTTGGTTACCCCTTCAAAAAACTCAATCAAGTTCGTGAGACATGACTTTCCCCTCACAAAGCCATGCTGACTTTCCCTAATTAGCCCTTGCCTGTCTAAATGCCTGGAGATCCTGTCCCTCAGAATACTTTCAAACAATTTACCCACTACAGAAGTAAGGCTCACCGGTCTGTAGTTCCCAGGCTTACCCCTACAGCCCTTCTTAAACAAGGGCACAGCACTTTCTACCCTTCAATCTTCAGGCACCTCTACTGTGGCTGTCGATGATTCAAATATCTCAGCTCGGGCGCCGGCAATTTCCTCCCTAGCCTTCCACGTCCTGGGATACATTTCATCAGGCCCCGAGGATTTATCTATCTTGATGCGCTTTAATACCTCCAGCACCTCCTTCTCTGTAATATGTACACTCCTCAAGACATCACCATTTATTTGCCCAATTTCCCTAACATTCGTACCTTTCTCAACAGGAAATACCGACGAGAAATATTCATTTAGAACCTCTCCCATCCCTTGTGGATCCGCACATAGATGACCTTGTTTATCTTTAAGAGACCCTCCCCTCTCCCGAGTCACCCTTTTCCCCTTTATGTATCTGTAAAAGCTCTTGGGATTTTTCTTTGCCTTATCTGCCAAGACAATCTCATGTCCCCTTTGTGCCCTCCTGATTTCTCTCTTAACTCTACTCCGACAAGCCCTACACTCTTCAAGGGATCCACTTGATCCCAGCTGCCGATGCTTGTCCTGTGCCTCCTTCTTCCTTTAGCCCAGGGCCTCAATATCCCGAGTCATCCAGGGTTCCCTCCTTCTACCAGCCTTGCCCTTCACTCTCAGAGGAATGTGCTCACCTTGAACCCTGGTTCACACCTTTTTGAAAGATACCCACTTGCCAGCTGTCCCCTTGCCTGCAAATAGGCTCCCCAATCAACTTTTGAAATTTCCCACCTAATACCTTCGAAATTGGCCTTGCCCCAATTTAACATTTTAACTTTTGGGCCAGAACTATCATGCTCCATAGCTATCTTAAAACTAATGGAATTATGGTCACTGGTCCCAAAGTGATCCCTCACTATCACTTCCGTCACCTGCCCTTCCCTATTCCCCAAGAGGAGGTCAAGTTTTGCCCCCTCTCTGGTCGGGCCATCCACATATTGAAAGAGGAATTTTTCCTGAATACACTCGACAACTTTCTCCCCATCCAAACCCCTTATGCTATGGCTGTCCCAGTTAATGTTGGGAAAGTTAAAGTCCCCAACTATTCCCACCCTGTTATTCCGGCAGCTATCTGTAAACCCTTTACACATTTTCTCCCCAATTTCCCGCTGACTATTTGGGGTCCTATAGTACAGTCCTATCAAAGTGATCTCACCCTTCTTTTTTTTCAGTTCTACCCATATAGACTCAGGGGGTGAACCCTCGGATATATCCTCTCTCTGTACTGCCGTGATACTGACCCTAATCAAAAACACAACTCCCCCTCCTCTCCTATCTCCTGTTCTATCTTTCCTACAGCATCTGTACCCCAGAACATTGAGCTGCCAGTCCTGCCCCTCCTTTAGCCATGTTTCAGTAACAGCTATAATATCCCAGTCCCATGTACCTATCCATGCCCTGAGTCCATCTGCCTTGCCCGTTAGGCCTCTTGCATTGAAATAAATGGAGTTCAATCTGTTTATCTGCCTTCCACTTTTCTCCTGACTGACTTTTGTTTCAATCCTCTCTTTATTACCCTCCGACCTCCTGCATCGGTTCCCATCCCCCTGCCACATTAGTTTATACCCTTCCCAACAGGGCTAGCAATCAACACCCCCAGGACTTTGGTTCCAGTCCTGCCCAGGTGTAGACCGTCCAATTTGTAATGGTCCCACCTCACCCAGAATCGGTTCCAATGTCCCAAAAATCAGAATCCCTCCCTCCTGCACCATTCTCTCAAGCCACGCACTCACCCTGCCTATCCTATCATTCCGACTCTAACTAGCACATGGCACTGATAGCAATCCCGAGATTACTACCTTTGAGGTCCTACTTTTTAGTTCATTTACTAACTCCCTAAATTCAGCATGTAGGACCTTATCCTGTTGTTTTACCTGTATCGTTGGTGCCTATATGCACCACGACAGCTGGCTGTTCACCCTCCCCCTTTAGACTGTCCTGCAGCCGCTCTGAGACATCCAGGACCCTTGCACCCGGGAAGCAACATACATTCCTGTAGTCTTATTTGCGTCCGCCAAAATGCCTGTCTATCTCCCCTTACAATCGAATCCCCTATCACTATAGCTCTATCGCTCTTTTTCCTGCCCTCCTGCGCAGCAGAGCCAGACACGGTGCCATGTAGAGGAAAGGATTGCAAAGATGCTTCTGGATAGGAGCGAAAGCAACACCGTAGTTGTTATGGGGGACTTTAACTTTCCAAATATTGACTGGAAATGCTATAGTTCGAGTACTTTAGATGGGTCCGTTTTTGTCCAATGTGTGCAGGAAGGTTTCCTGACACAGTATACAGATAGGCCAAAGAGAGGCGAAGCCATATTGGATTTGGTACTGGGTAATGAACCAGGACAGGTGTTAGATTTGGAGGTAGGTGAGCACTTTGGTGATAGTGACCACAATTTGATTACATTTACTTTAGTGATGGAAAGGGATAGGTATATACCGCAGGGCAAGAGTTATATCTGGAGGAAAGGCAATTATGATGCGATGAGGCAAGAATTAGGATGCATCGGATGGAGAGGAAAACTGCAGGGGATGGGCACAATGGAAATGTGGAGCTTGTTCAAGGAAAGAATAAATAATAAAAGAATAAATCGCTTATTGTCACAAGTGGGCTTCAAATTAAGTCACTGTGAAAAGCACCTAGTCGCCACATTCTGGCGCCTGTTCGGGGAGACTGGTACGGGAATTGAACTGTGCTGCTGGCCTGCCTTGGTCTGCTTTCAAAGCCAGTGATTTAGCCTTGTGCTAAACCAGCCCCTCAAACAGCAACTGCGTGTCCTTGATATGTATGTACCTGTCAGGCAGGGAGGATGTGGTCGAGCAAGGGAACCGTAGTTTACTGAAGCAGTCGAAACACTTGTCAAGAGGAAGAAGGAGGCTTATGTAAAGATGAGACATGAAGGTTCAGTTAGGGCGCGCGAGAGTTACAAGTTAGCTAGGAAGGATCTAAAGCGAGAGCTAAGAAGAGCCAGGAGGGGACATGAGAAGTCTTTGGCAGGTAGGACTAAGGATAACCCAAAAGCTTTCTATAGATATGTCAGGAATAAAAGAATGACTAGGGTAAGAGTAGGGCCAGTCAAGGACAGTAGTGGGAAGTTGTGCGTGGAGTCCGAGGAGATAGGAGAGGTGCTAAATGAATATTTTTCGTCAGTATTCACACAGGAAAAAGATAATGTTGTCGAGGAGAATACTGAGATTCAGGCTACTAGGCTAGAAGGGCTTGAGGTTCATTAGGAGGCGGTGTTAGCAATTCTGGAAAGTGTGAAAATAGATAGGCCCCCTGGGCCGGATGGGATTTATCCTAGGATTCTCTGGGAAGTTAGGGTGGAGATTGCTGAGCCTTTGGCTTTGATCTTTAAGTCATCTTTGACTACAGGAATAGTGCCAGAAGGCTGGAGGATAGCAAATGCTGTCCCCCTGTTCAAGAATGGAAGTAGAGACAACCCCAGTATCTATGGACCAGTGAGCCTTACTTTTGTTGTGGGCAAAATCTTGGAAAGGTTTATAAGAGATAGGATGTAGAATCATCTCGAAAGGAATAATTTGATTAGAGATAGTCAACACGGTTTTGTGAAGGGCAGGTCATGCGTCACAAATCTTATTGAATTCTTTGAGAAGGGGACCAAACAGGTGGATGAGGGTAAAGCAGTTGATGTGGTGAATATGGATTCCAGTAAAGCGTTTGATAAGGTTCCCTACGGTAGGCTACTGCAGAAAATACGGAGGCATGGGATTCAGGGTGATTTAGCAGTTTGGATCAGAAATTGGCTAGCTGGAAGAAGACAAAGGGTGGTGGTTGATGGGAAATGTTCAGACTGGAGTCCAGTTACCAGTCGTGTACCACAATGATCTGTTTTGGGGCCACTGCTGTTTGTAATTTTTATAAATGACCTGGAGGAGGGCGTAGAAGGATGGGTGAGTAAATTTGCAGATGACACTAAAGTCAGTGGAGTTGTGGACAGTGCGGAAGGAGGTTACAAGTTACAGAGGGACATAGTCAAGATGCAGCGCTGGGCTGAGAGGTGGCAAATGGAGTTTAATGCAGAAAAGTGTGAGGTGATACATTTTGGAAGGAATAACAGGAAGACAGAGTACTGGGCTAATGGTAAGATTCTTGGCAGTGTGGATGAGCAGAGAGATCTCAGTGTCCATGTACATAGATCCCTGAAAGTTGCCACCCAGGTTGAGAGGGTTGTTAAGAAGGCGTATGGTGTGTTAGCTGTTATTGGTAGTGGGATTGAGTTTCGGAGCCATGAGGTCATGTTGCAGCTGTACAAAACTCTGGTGCGGCCGCATTTGGAGTAATGCATGCAATTCTGGTCGCCGCATTACAGGAAGGATGTGGAAGCATTGGAAAGGGTGCAGAGGAGATTTACCAGAATATTGCCTGATATGGAGGGAAGATCTTATGAGGAAAGGCTGAGGGACTTGAGGCTGTTTTCGTTAGAGAGAAGAAGGTTAAGAGGTGACTTAATTGAGGCATACAAGATGATCAGAGGATTGAACAGGGTGGACAGTGAGAGCCTTTTTCCTCAGATGGTGATGTCTAGCACGAGGGGACATAGCTTTAAATTGAGGGGAGATAGATATAGGACAGATGTCAGAGGTAGGTTCTTTACCCAGAGAGTAGTAAGGGCGTGGAATGCCCTGCCGGCAACAGTAGTGGACTCGCCAACACTAAGGGCATTCAAATGGTCATTGGATAGACATATGGACGATAAGGGAATAGTGTAGTTTCACAGGTCGGCGCAACATCGAGGGCCGAAGGGCCTGTACTGCGCTGTAATGTTCTATGTTCTATGTTCTATGCTCTGGTGTGCCATCTCCCTAACAGTATCCCAAATTGGTACACCTGTTTTGGAGGCACAGAACCGCAGGGGACTCTTGCACTGCCTTCCTGCTCTTCCTCTGTCTGATGGTCACACATTTCCTATCTCCCTCAGTACTCTTATCTACGGTCTGACCAACTCGCTAAACGTGTTATCCACAACATCGTCAGCTTCGCGGATGTTCCAAAGTGAATCCATCCGCAGCTCCAGAGCCGTCAAGCGGTCTAACAGGAGCTGCTGCTGGACACACCTCTTGCACGTAAAGGAGCCAGGGTCAGTGGACATGTCCCTGAGCTCCTACATCGCACACGAGGAGCATGACATGGGTCTGGGATCTGCTGCCATGTCTTAAACCTTAGATTAACTTATACAACGACAATGCCGAAAAACAAATGAAAAAATAAAGACAAATAAAAAGAAAAGAAAAACTACTGACCAATCACCACTACTGGCCAATCGATTAAAATTTAGCAGGTCCCCTCTTGGCCAATCTAATCACAGCCCTTCTGTGACCTCACTCTTCAGTTTCTCCCAGTCTGAACCTCAGATTTACCGTCTACCCGCTGACCTTCCCAAGATTCCGTTGCTCCAACCACTCGCCTCCGCTCCGCTCCAGAAAAGCCCGAAGAAAGAAAACAAAATGAAAGGGGAAAAGCGCCTCCTCCCACTCTGCACTGAATTACCGCCCTGCTCCAAATGACCAAGTTCCAATCCTCACTCGGGCTCTCTCACTCACTCAGGCTGTCTCAACTTCACCGTGCGCTAAGCTTACTGAGTGTGCGCTTTATACCTCTCTTTTATATAGAACCCAACTAAACTGAGATGACTCACACAGGTTAAGCTGCAAACAGAGGAATCCAATTTAAACCTTTGCCTCTAAATCAGGCTTCAGGGGCGGGATTCTCCGCAATCGGCACGATGTCCGGGGCCAATAACGGCGCAAATCAGTCCGGCATCGCGCCGCCCCAAAGGTGCGGAATTCTCCGCATCTTGAGGGGCCGAGCCCTCACCTTGAGGGGCTAGGCCCACGTCAAGTGATTTCCGCTCCGCCGGCTGGCAGGAAAGGCCTTTGGTGCCCCGCCAGCTGGCGCGGAAATGACTTTGCCGAGCGACGCATGCGCGGGATCGTCAGCGGCCACTCACGGCATCCCCGCGCATGCACAGTGAAGGGGGTCTCTTCGCGTCGGCCATAATGAAGACCATGGCGAAGGCGGAAGGAAAAGAGTGCCCCCACGGCACAGGCCCGCCCGCGGATCGGTGGGCCCCGATCGCGGGCCAGGCCACCGTGGGGGCACCCCCGGGGCCAGATCGCCCCACGCCCCCCCCCCAGGACCCCGGAGCCCGCCACCTTGTCCCGCCGTTCAAAAAGTAGTTCAATCCACACCGGCTGGGATGGGTTGACAGCGGCGGGACTTCGGCCCATCGCGGACTGGAGAATCGCCGGGGGTGGGCCCGCCGACCGGCGCGATTTCCGCAGACCGGCGCGGCGCGATTCTCGCCCCCGCCGAATCTCTGGTGGCCGAGAATTCGGGACACGGCAGGGGTGGGATTCACGCCAGCCCCCGGCGATTCTCCAACACGGTGGGCGGTCGCAGAATTGCGACCCAGGTGATTGACAGATAACTGCCACTCAGCACTTAGGGTGGGGACAGCTTCAGCCAATCAGACACAAACCTTTAACTGAGAAACAGGACAATTAAATTGAACTCTTACTCCGAGCTATTCAGTTTTAAGGGGACTCATCTCAGGACACCCCCTTAACTCTCTTCATCACTGAACTGTTCTACCCCAGGCAACATCCTGGTGAATCTCCTCTGCACCCCCTCCAGTGCAATCACATCCTTCCTATAATGTGGTGACCAGAACTGCACACAGTGCTCCAGCTGTGGCCTCATCAACATTCCATAAAACTCCAACATGACCTCCCTGCTTTTGAAATGAAATGAAAATGAAAATCGCTTTTTGCCACAAGTAGGCTTCAAATGGAGTTACTGTGAAAAACCTAGTCGCTACATTCCAGCAAATGTTCAGGGAGACCGTTACGGGAATCCAACCGTGCTGCTGGCCTGCCTTGGTCTGCTTTCAAAGCCAGTGATTTAGCCCTGTGCTAAACAGCCCCTTTGTAATCTATGTCACGATTGATAAAGGCAAGTGTCCCGCATTCCTTTTTCACCCCCTGATTAACCTGCCCTTCTGCACGCAGAGATCTATGGACAAACACGCCAAGGTCTCTTTGTTCCTCAGGACTTCCCAGTGTGGGGCCATTCATTGAATATTTCCTTGTCAAATTACTCATTCCAAAGTGTAACTCCTCACACTTTCCAGGGTTAAATTCCATCTGCCACTTTTCTGCCCATTTGACCATCCCGTCTACATCTTCCTGTACCCCAAGACCCTCAGCCTCACTGTTAACCCCCCGGGCAATCTTTGTGTCATCCGCAAACTTACTGATCCGACCCCCCACATAGTCATCTCAGTCATTTATATAAATGACGAATAATAGGAGACCCAGCACAGATCCCGGTGGTACCCCACTGGACACTGACTTCCAGTCACTAACGCAGCCGTCTGTCATCACCCTCTGTCTCCCACAGCTCAGCCAGATTTCAATCCACTGTTATGGGCCAGGGTTTAGAGAACCCCAAAGTTTATCATGGAGTTCACTTGACCCACAAATTTTAATAGATTGTGGTTTGGGGAGCACACAGCCCACATGGCAGGTCATGTTATAATTGTATAAGACTTTGGTTTGGCCACATTTGGAAGACTGCGTACAGTTCTGGTCACCACATTACCAAAAGGATGTGGATGCTTTGGAGAAGGTGCAGAGGAGGTTCACCAGGATGTTGCCTGGTATGGAGGGAGGTTGAGTAGATGAGGATTATTTTTATTAGAAAGCCGGAGGTTGAGGGGGAACTCACTGAGGTCTACAAAATCATGAGAGGTATAGACAGGGTGGCTAGCAAGAAGCTTTTTCCCAGAGTGGGGGCCTCAATTACTAGGGGTCACGAGGTCAAGGTGAGAGGGGAAAAGTTTAAGGGAGATATGCGTGGAAAGTTATTTACATCGAGGGTGGTGGGTGCCTGGAACACATTGCCAGCGGAGGTGGTGGATGCAGGCACGATAGCGTCATTTAAGATGTATCTAGAACATAGAACATACAGTGCAGAAGGAGGCCATTCGGCCCATCGAATCTGCACCGAATCATTTAAACCCTCTCTTCCACCCTATCCCCATAACCCAATAACCCCTCCGAACCTCTTTTGGTTACTAAGGGCAATTTATCATGGCCAATCCAGCTAACCTGCATGTCTTTGACTGTGGGAGGAAACCGGAGCACCCAGAGGAAACCCACGCAGACACGGGGAGAACGTGCAAACTCCGCACAGACAGTGACCCAGCGGGGAATCGAAGCTGGGACCCTGGCGCTGTGAAGCCACAGTGCTATCCACTTGTGCTACCGTGCTGCCCAGACAGATACATGAATGGGCAGGGAGCAGAGGGATACAGATCCTTAGAAAATAGGCGACAGTTTAAGATAGAGGATCTGGATCAGCGCAGGCTTGGAGGGCCGAAGGGCCTGTTCCTGTGCTGTAATTTTTCATTGTTCTTTGTTCTACAAGAGTGGTATTTCAGAAATAGAAAAGTTCTTTTTAAGGCAGCAAAACAATGTTTATTCTATGAACACAAGTTAACCTTTCTGAAACAAACAGTGAACATCTTAGCAACCAGTAAATCAAATACCCCCCCCAAAGAATACAACACTAAGTAATCTGTAAGCTGTCCTTTTAACACCCCGAAGACTTAACAAACCTTTAAACAGAAGCACATCAGGGTTTACATTCACGACTGAAAATACTTATAATTCTGAATTCACCAAATGATCCAGAGATAGTCCTTCATGGCAGAGAGCTCAACAGTACAGCTGCTTTGTCTGACTTCTGCTGCAACACACTGAAAAACGAAACCAAAAATACCCAGACCCAAGCTTTTCTCAAAGTGAAACTAAATAGCAGAACCAGAGCTCAGCTCCACCCACACTCTGACATCACTGCAGTAACATGAGCAGCCAAACATTTCTTAAAGCGACATTCTCATGACACCACCTTATCACGTTCCCCTGTATCCCTTGTGCATTTGTCTCCTTAATACGTCTCCCTTGTGTGACCTTGCCAAAGACTTTGCCGAAATCCATGAAAACGACATCAACTGCACCCTCTGTCACTGCTTCCTCTTCAACGTCATTGCCCCCTGTGAAAAAGGATATTGAACAAGCTTCTGTCGACTGGGACACTTTGTGTTTCAATGTATTTACTGGACCTGCAATAAACAGTGTGGATCAAGAGGATTGTTATTCTGTTGAGATGATCAGTAAAACTCTTTTTGTTGTGACTCTGTCACTCTGTGTTTCTGGGGGTAAGTACAAGTTTTAGTTTGGTTTGGAGAAGTTTAACTTGTTCTAAAAGAACTCTCCCTGGTTTGTGCTGCGGTGTCTCTGCACCTGTAACTTGTGTGAATTCTAGAGTTAGAACATTCAAACTGGACATGAGAGTTTCAGCAGAATTTATCACCACATTGAGAATGTTCAGTGCACCTGACACAGAGTTACACAGACTGGGAACACGGGTCAGAAAACTCGGTTTTCCCATTCCTCTCTGTTACTCATTTAATGTAACAATGGGTTTGAGTGACAGTCTGGACATTAAGTGGGTGTGTTTGTAGTGGATTGAATTCATCTGTACATTAAGTGGGTGTATTTGGGTAGATTGAATTAAGCTGTACATTAAGTGGGTGTATTTGGAGTGAATTTAATTAATCTGTACATTGAGTGGGTGTATTAGGGATGGATTTGAAGGTTACCTCCAGATTTTTTTCAAAGCTGTGTTTATAACGTTGTGATTCAGAGCTGAGTTCTACCAATTGAGACAAGCAGACACACAAAACAATTTTCTTTCATCAATAACATTTAATTTGTCAAAATATAACTCTTCCATTACTCGACACGCAATGAATCAGTTTGAAGTTCTGGCTCTGTTGTGACACCAAACCCTGTAGCTATTGAATTTCAGTAACTTTCCCCAGAGATTAATGTGTTAAATGACAGTTCAGGTGCTGTGTGAGGGTTTTAACTGCTGGACAAAAGATGGGCAGGAGATCGAGGGCGTGTCCTGTTCATTTTAAAATTATTGTTTGTGGTGTTTAATATTGGGCTGAATCACCCAATCGGTCAGCTCAATGTCGCTGTCTCAATGCAGCAACACATCTGAATGATGACACAATGCTTTTCTCTCTCTCATTTCCCAGAATGGCAGCTTTAATTGAGAGCTCAACTTCCTGAAAAGGCAGCTAAAACCACCGCTTTCTGACTGAGGGATACAAGTGCCCCAAACTGAGCCAGGCTGACACATGAGCTTCACTGCTGCTGTAGAATGTCGGCCTGTGCTCTCACCGTGGGCGGGATTCTCTGCAGCCGGACGGCAAAATCATGTTTGCCGATTGGGCGGAGGATGGGCTCCGACGCTGAAATCGGGGCCGGTGCCAGTTTGATGCCAGTCACCGATGCTCCGCCCCCTCCGGACTGACATCATCCTGACGTGCACCGCGCACAGTCGCAAAGCCATTGGTGCCTCACCGGCAGCCCGACCGTGATGCTCTGCCCCTGATGGGCGAAGTTCCCGATGGCGCGGGACACGTGTGGTCCCACAAAGCGTGAACCTGGCGTGCCGGCTGCAGACTGTGTCCAGGGCCGCCACACTCTGCCGGGACCCGTGTCGCCGGCCGGGGGGGGGCTTCTGCGAGGGCTGGGGGACTGGTGGGGGGCGGTCATGGGGTGGCCAGGGGGTGGGCAGGGGGTGGGCTGTGGGGTCACGGATGTTGTACGATGCGACAGCTGCAGGTTGTCAGACGTGTGCATGCTCGGCCCGTGACCCGGCCATTCTCCGGACATTTCCGGCGCGGTAGGCAGGAGTTTCAGTCGATGCCGGCGCTCGCCCCTCACCAGTACCGGAATCGGTGAGGGGTTCACGCCAATTTCGGTGACGTGAACCTCCGGCGGATTCTCTGTTTGAGCCGGCGTTTAGCCGCAGGACAATCCAGCCCCATCTCTGTTTCACAGACAGAATACAGTCAGGAACATCCTCATCATCTCCCAAGCTGCCGATCAAAGGGACAGGCTCTCTGCCGGGAATGGGATTGGTTAATCTTCCAGAGTTCAGTCCTGCCTTCTCAGAACAAGAAGTGCAAACCGGGCCAGAAAGGGGAAGCACCATTTTCTGCATCAAAGTGGAGCCTCACTGTCCTTGTGATATTGTGATGATCCAAGGGTGATTGCAGAGTGTGGGCCCTCCACAGTGTCCTGTAGAGATGGGGTGGGAAAAATATACCTTCATTCACTGACATTCTGTACTTCCGAGGGTCCGACCATTCATTCGATATTCCCTTGCCTTTCATTAGGAACGTATCTAACAGATAAATGGGAATAATGCTAAAAGGACTCAATGTTTCCGGGGCTTTCTCTCCTAATTGATGCTGCCAGGCCTGCTGAATATTTCCGGAATTCTCTGTTCTTGTTTCAGATTCATCACCTTTGTCTCGCAGGTGAACCTCTGACCATATACCTGCCCCATCACTGAGACTGTCTATTTCCACCTCTCACATTGCCCCACTCCACCCCGACCACAGCTGCTCACCTGCTGGGAGTCCCACCCGTGACTTTGTTAGTTTTAGTTTTGATTATTCCAACACATTCCAGGTTTGTCTCCCACACTCGACCCTCCATGACCTTGAGCTGTTGCCGAATTCTGCTGCCACGATCTTCCTCGCTCCACTCTTGTTCACCAATCACCCTGTGCTCACTCACCTACGTGGTCTCCCAGTCAAGCAGCAGCCCCGATCACAGGATCACAGAATTGTTACCGTGAAGAAGGAGGCCATTCGGCCCATCGTCTCTGCATGGCCCTCCAAACGAGCATCGTGACTTAGTGCCTTCCCCCTGCATATTCCCCATAATCCTGTACATTTTGTTTCTATTCAAACAATCATCTGATTCCCCATCGATTGAACCTGCCTCCACCACCATTCCAGGCCGAACATTCCAGACCCCAGACACTCGCCGTGTGAAAAGCTTTTTCTCACATCACATTGTTGATCCCCAAATTTCTTTCTCTGTCAGTCTGGCCTCAATAAAAGTTGAGATGGATTCGCACGTAAAAAGAAGTTATTTATTTAGCTTGCAAGCTTGATTCATTTCATAGAAATATAAGAGACATCCAGTTTCCTATATCCCAGAAAGCGAATGAACAAAGAAACAAAGGGATCTCTGCAAATCAATTCAAATGGTATCAAGTTTCACATACTCGACGGACATAGGTCAGCCTATGTCCCTCCTGACCTGTTCGATCTATTCTGATTGGCTCACTTCCAATCCCTTTCTCTGGCCCCTATCAATGCAGCATCACTCTCATAGACACACCTCTTCCTGCTTTTTCCATGCGGTCTCAAACCCCTTTGTCCCTAACTGCCAGAATCAAAGTGGCTTATTTCTACATTACATTAACTAGTATCTCTAAAGTAACTATTTTATATCACATTCGTCATTCCCTCCTTTTATCATTCCATGATAACCGAACTATCCAATCCATAGCTACGGTTCCTCATCTAAAAAGATCTGTCGCTGCATTTCCAATTCCTGTCTTAGCCCCCCTTCATCTGCCTCACCCTCATGGATTTTAACAGTTAAATTTTTTTTCCGGTGATTGGGGCGGTGATCTGATCTAGTGCACCCCGCATTCTACCCATCACACATTTAAGGATGGCCAGGCCCACAAAGATGCAGCCGATAGCTACCACTAGATACATGGCCATATTTATCAACCAGTCCTTCCATCCTCCAAATCCCCAGTTACCCCAAGAGCCAGGATCCTGCATCCCGTCCAAGTGATCCCGTATGCGATCCATAAATTTAGTAATGTTAGCGGTCAAGTCCTGAACACCCATGATACACTTGCCCTGTACTATGGCGCATACCCCACCCTCATGGGCCAGAAGATAGTCAAGAGCATACCGGTTCTGCATTGCAAACAACCGTAGCTGAGACAACTCCTTGGTTATTGCCCCGAGGGCTCCCAAGGTTTACTACCCGGGTTTTCCTCAGTTTGGCCTTTAACTAACTTAAGTGTATCTCCCGGTAACCTACGTTCTAGCTGTACTTCCCTTCTCATACGCCCCGTCCTCTCTCTAGTCCCTTTCTCTTTCTCATGGTCTCTTCCTACACTCTTCTGACAGCCTGATTTTACCTTTATTGTACCACACTTAACACATCCAAATTCAAATTTACATGTATTCCAAAAACAAGGCAATGTCCATATAATGTTCCTTCCCATCGCCGGGACCGGTGCAGCTGCTTCATGACTCCTGCATTCTCCTTAACTTTGATGACCTTCCATGAGTCGATACCATGTCCTCGTATATGGGGGCAGCGAAGAACATCACCTTTGCATAGGTGATGTATCCTTGTAGATTGGTTGGGGCTACACAGATACATAATATTCCCCTTTTCCATGTCCATCGCCAATAACACGCCAAGCGAAGTGAGGCCAAATATCAGACAGACGATGCGTAGCCACTCCATCATGCTCCACACCTGTAAAATAGCACTGGAGAAGGGAGGCAGGTTAGTATCCGACCTTTTACAGTAGTGGAGATGGACTCAATTTATAGTGATGTAGGTGGAACCAAGCACTTCGCCCCTCCACTTTAACTGCTGTGGGGGTGGTAAGGAGAACTTGGAAGGGCCCGTCCCATCGCGGCTCCGACCCCTTCCTAGTCCAATTTTTGACCATGATATAACTACCGGGCTGGACTGAAAGTGAGCTAGGTACTGGGGCAATAGCTGGTGAGCCGCGCGGACTTGGCCATGGAGTTCCTTGAGCACTTGCGTAAGGGCTAGAACATAGGCGGTCATTTCTTCAGTCATCTGATGAAACTGAACCCGTCTGGGAACCTGCAGGCTCCAAGGAGTTCTAAGAGGCCTGCCATAAAGAATCTCGGCGGGAGAGAGCCGGGCTGGTCCCGCAGGTGTAACCCGCAGCTGGAAGAGGGCAACGGGGAGCAACTTAAGCCATGTCAGTCCCGTGTCTGCTCTTAATTTAGCCAATTTAGTTTTGAGGGTCTGATTGTGTCTCTCAACCAACCCGGCCGCCTGCGGTCTGTAAGCACAGTGTAACTGCTGGCGTATGCCCAACTGGGAGCAAAACTCCTTGTTAATTTGTCCAATAAAATGAGGCCCATTATCAGAACTTAACTGAGCTGGTATACCGTACCGGGGAATGATTTCCCTCATCAAGACTTTAACCACAGTAGCAGCTTTACTATAGATAGTCGGATACGCCTCGACCCATCTGCTGAACACATCCACAATGACCAAAACATATTTGTAACATTGACACCTTTCCAACTCAATGTAATCCATTTGGAGCGTCTCAAAGGGACCACTGGGCAACGGGGTTTGCCCCTTCCCACAAGGGATACCTTTTCCGGTGTTATATTGCTGACAAATCAAACACCGATTACTGATACTTTGGGCCAACCCCTGCATTTTAGGGTGCCACCAAGTGTCCAGCAACAAATCACTAGTCCCTCGAGCCCCACAATGAGTTGCAAAGTGTACACATTCAATGACCCATAAAGCCAGTACATCAGACATACAAGTCTGATGTGCTGGCGTGGTCCATAAAGAGGAAACAGAATCATATGTACAACCTAACCGTTTCCACATTTGTTTAGCACTCTCAGGAGCGTCCTCCTGTAACCTTATGAACACTTGGATGGTTGGCATTGACTTGTCAGAAGCAGACATATTCATAGTAGATTGTTTACTCTGACTTAACATCTTAGGCACCATCACTTGCTGAATTTGCGCGGCTGTCCGCGCTGCACAATCTGCTCGTTCATTACCAACGTCAACTGGGGTTGTACCATTCGTGTGGGCAGCGCATTTAATAACAGAAATCTGCGCGGGCATAAGGAGGGCCTGCAGTAGGTCATTAACTAAACCCCGGTGGGATATTTGACCACACATAATCATGTCAGGTTGTTCTGACGAAATGTCACTCAAATCGCCCCTTATTGTGGTAGTTTCCTGAATCAAGGCTAAACAGTCGTGGCCAGGTGCGTCTTCATGGACAGGGGGACCACTAAGACAACAGGCTGGATTGATAGTGGTACAGTATTTAAATGTCAGACGTGGATTGTTCAAAAGGTATATCTCATACCTATTCTGACGAGCTGCGGTAAGATGCTGACCATTCGCCCCATATCCCTGGCATGGTACTGGTCGTGGACCTGACGTGTAATATGAGGACTTACCGAAGCTGACTGTGGCCATAAATGTGGTGATATTGTAACAAAATCGGCTGTACCTTCTTTTCCCGTGACTGTGGCTGTAACCTTGACTGGCCATTCGGTCTCAAGTAATGGCCGGTATTTGTCCTCCAACTCCCTGTTTCGTCCAGTTCTGTCATAGGCCAGGGTAACGTGATGCAGTGACTGTTCAACGTCTAACGTCCACCACTGGGGGGTGATAGAAATATAGCACTGTTGTCTCATCCTCCTCTTCGCTGATCCACCCACCCAAAGTCACTATATTGGGGCTCCTGCTGGTAAACTACCATTTCTGCCGCTTGTTGGGGTCGCAGATCATCCTTTTTCATTACATACTCAGTCTTAACCTTTGTAACTGAGCCTCCTTCTTGGCCTACACCCTCCTTCCAGTAAAATCTGACTGCCCTTGCCATCTGGGAAGAGTCGTTCTCTGTCCAATTCATGTTATTACATTTCACAGCAGTAACCACAGAAGGTGGTAGGCAATGCATTAACATAGCACAGTATTGAGGGGAATTCTGACCATTTTGATACAGCAAATCGCCTGACTGCCCCCGGTAGATTTCATTAAAACGCTCCAGACATTCCTCTGGCTCTTCAATCTTCCTAGGTTTTAGGTCTAAGATAACAGAAAGATTTATGGGCCTTTGAAATGTGCTATTCAACGCATTCAAGATCTGTGTCCTTCTTTTCTCTATTTGCTCTCTTTTTTTTTAAACTTAAAAATGTTTGAAAATTCAAATTGAATTACTGCAACTTGCAAGCTTAGCTCTGATCTCAACTCAGAACTAAATTTACAATTTGCTTAACACAAACTTGTATAACATTTACAACTTAATTATTTCTTTATCTTAACAATTTTTCTTTTAACAAGTTTTTTTTCTCTTTTACATACACATAAGTATTAGCAAAATCAACTATCATCTCCAGATTGACACTTTTTAAAATGGTGTCCATGATCTTCTTTAAGTTTCTATTAATCTCCAGATAAAATGAGATAAACCTTATTTCAAGTAAGTAAAACTTAAGATTCTGGCAATTTCAATCAATTGCTTTCGAAAATAATAACTTTTATCAAAGAGGTGGAGAAACCCACTGGTTTCCTTTAATTAATTCAAAACGTAACTTTGCTGGTGTTCACTGACTCAAAGGAAAGGTATCCGATTACACTACGGCTGCTGCTGTTATCTCAAAGCCTGAGTGAGAAGCACTGTCTGTTTTCTACTCCGCCTGCTGCTGTTAACCCTTTGAGAGACTTCTGCTTCAACCAATATGCAGCATTCCTCACAATCTCAACTAGACCTCGGAACTTTCAGTCCAAGGAGACAATTTTAGCTTAATCAACTATATATTTAAAACACTCACACATAGAGTTGAACCATCTTCAGATTTAAAAACAGTTATACTGGACTGAACCTCCATCTATTGAAGTCCCATCAGCCCCTGAACCCATATAATAGACTGAACCTTCATTAATGAAGTCACATCAGCCTCTGAACCCTTATAATAGACTGAACCTTCATTAATGAAGTCCCATCAGCCCAAAACCCTAACCCAAGCCGAAACAACAATTTGAAATCCCATGAATTAAAGTGCTAATCCCCAGACTGACCTGTGATTTCGTCGAGGCGGTCTTTCTGTGCCAACCGCGAGTGACCAGACTAATCAGACGATAAGAAGAGGGGAACAATCAATGCGCGGTCATTTTCCAGTTCTACATTGAGGGCCCTTTGTTCCCCATCCTCCTGTTCATAATCAGTCTAATTCTGATTTCGCAGTTGGATCAGGATCGCCCTGAGAAATCCCGGTTTTCGGCACCAAATGTTGATCCCCAAATTTCTTTCTCTGTCAGTCTGGCCTCAATAAAAGTTGAGATGGATTCGCACGTAAAAAGAAGTTATTTATTTAGCTTGCAAGCTTGATTCATTTCATAGAAATATAAGAGACATCCAGTTTCCTATATCCCAGAAAGCGAATGAACAAAGAAACAAAGGGATCTCTGCGAATCAATTCAAATGGTATCAAGTTTCACATACTCGACGGACATAGGTCAGCCTATGTCCCTCCTGACCTGTTCGATCTATTCTGATTGGCTCACTTCCAATCCCTTTCTCTGGCCCCTATCAATGCAGCATCACTCTCATAGACACACCTCTTCCTGCTTTTTCCATGCGGTCTCAAACCCCTTTGTCCCTAACTGCCAGAATCAAAGTGGCTTATTTCTACATTACATTAACTAGTATCTCTAAAGTAACTATTTTATATCACATTCGTCAACATTTGCTCCTTTTTCAAATCTCTTGAAATCTGTGTCCTCTCGTTCCTGATCCTTTAACAAGCTGAACAGTTTCTCCCTGTCTACTCTGTCCAAACACTCATGATTTTGAACGTTTCTTTAAAATCTCGTCTTAGTCTTCTTCTCTCCAAGGAGAACAGTGCCAACCTCTCCAATCTATCCTCAGAACTGAAGTTTCCCATCCCAGGAACTATTCTTGTGAACCTCTTCTGCCCTCTCTCCAATGTGTTCACATCCTTCCTGTAGTGTGGCTCCCAGAGCTGTACACAATATTCCAGCTGAGGTTTCGCTCGCATCTTCATATTAAAGCTTTCATCCCTGATTTCATGCTTCACACATTCCTGTCTCTCAGCTCAGTGGGCTGGACAGCTGGTTCGTGATGCAGAGCGAGGCCAGCAGCTTGGGTTCAATTCCCCGTACAGGCTGAGGTTATTCATGAAGACCCCGCCTTCTCAACCTTGCCCCTCGCCTGAGGTGTGGTGACCCTCGGGTTAAATCACCACCAGTCAGCTCTCCCCCTCAAAGGGGAAGCAGCCTGTGGTCATCTGGGACTGTGGGGACTTTACTTTTACATTTAATCTCCTCCAGAACCACAACCCTCCCAGGTATCTGTGCTGATCTCATTCTGGCTTCTTGACCATTCCTGATTTTATTCTCCTCCACCATTGTTAACTTTATGTTAATTTTGATGAATTGTTGACAGGTAATTGACACAAATTAGGGTGTAACTGGAGAACATACGCAGAGATACTTATTGAAAGTGTGATGTTAGGAGGTACACACTTGTAGACACAAACACACGGCCAGCACAGTAACACAGTGGTTAGCACTGTTACTTTACAGTTCCAGCGTCCCAGGTTCGATTCCCCGCTGGGTCACTGTCCGTGCGGAGTCTGCACGTTCTCCCCGTGTCTGCGTGGGTTTCCTCCGGGTTCTCCAGTTTCCTCCCACAGTCCAAAGACGTGCAGGTTAGGTGGACTGGCCATGCTAAATTGCCCTGACTGACTAAAAAGGATAGGAGGGGTTATTGGGTTACAGGGATAGGGTGGAAGTGAGGGCTTAAGTGGGTCAGTGCAGACTCAATGGGCCAAATGGCCTCCTTCTGCACTGTACATTCTATGTATCTTTGTAACATACACAGAGATACTTATTGAAAGTGTGATGTTAGGAGGTACATGCTTGTAACGTTTAATTCTGTAAATAAATATAAGATGGAGGAAGATTGTCTCCAGTGCGATCCTTCCCCTTTTGGCTTTTTTAATTAAAATATCACTGGTTGTGCCCTCATCTGTCTGATCACTAAACTCGGGAATTCACTCCCTGATCCTCGGAATCTCCCTTTCCTTCTTTCAGAGACTCCTTAAATTCTAATTAATGACCAGTGAATTGGTTTCAGTGAGGGGTAGACAATGATTGGCTGGGCTGGGGTTGGGAGTAAAAGTGAAATCTTCTCAGAAACACAGAGGACATTTCTGAGGCAATGAATGTGCGCTTTGCATTAATCTTCACCAAAGAAGAAGATGATGCGAATGTCACAGCGAACGAGGAGTGAAGAGGGAAATTGGGCTGTGATTGAATAAATGGGGAGACGGTGATTAAAGGGCTGACTGTGCTCAGTGGAGGAAGGGCAGTGTATCCGGGTGGAGAACAGTATCGCTCGTTAAAGCAAGTTATTGTGGATAAACTGGAGATTCTGACCACAATCTCCCGATATTCCATGTTTATGAACTGGTGCCAGAGGAAGTTACACCCTCATTGAAATAGAGAAAGGGAAATAAACCAGGTAAATCCAGGTCAGTCACCCAATGGACATGATGGAAACATGTCCAGAAATCATAATCCAGGAGGGAACTCATCGTCACTTGGATGAATCTGGTGAATAAATGACAGCCAGGATAGATTTGTGAAAGGCAAATGGTGTCTGGTAAACTTGAATCTGTTCCTCAGAGAAATAATGGACAGGCTGAATGAGGATTGGAATTGCTTTGTGTGTTGTCATGACCAGCAGGTGGAGTTCCCCAAAAGTTATTGATCGGGGTGAGACCCCTCGATTGATCAGCATCCGGCTGTGATACCCGCTAATTGTCACAAACCCGGGTGAGGGGGGAAGGCTGGTTCCATGTCTTTATCCAACCCACCCTCTGCTGGGAACAACAAAGGTTTAATTTAACAAGGTTCCCTTCCCGTCAGCACCTTTTCCAGACCCAATAGATCTGTTTGAAAAGGAGCCAATTCAACCAGATTTTCTTGAGTTCAGACAGAGTAAGCTAATTAACCAGAAAAGAAGCTCAGTTGAAATGGTGGAACACATGTATCTACATTCATATCGATTAGAAACAGATAGAAAGAAAACGTTATAGGGAGGTCCTTGAGTTATGAGTTGTCGATGATGTCGTGTGGCAGCCGTGACTAATAGATTTCTGTAAGGTTGTCTTCTGCTGATGAAGAGTTGAATCTTCGGTTCAGCTCCCCTGTAGCTCGATAGAGAAGTTTCAGTTCTTTTTCCAGCTGTAATCAATTGTCGGCCCTGCCCTGGTCACTGTATAACCCCTAGGACCTTACCTAATTTTAAAGCTTTAAAGCATTTTGTGAAGAGAGGGGGCAGCATGGTATCACAGGTGGATAGCACTGTGGCTTCACAGCGCCAGGGTCCCAGGTTCGATTCCTCGCTGGGTCAATGTCTGTGCGGAGTCTGCATGTTCTCCCCATGTGTGCGTGGGTTTCCTCCGGGTGGTCCGGTTTCCTCCCACAGTCCAAAGACGTGCAGGTTAGGTGGATTGTCCATGATAAATTGCCCTTAGTGACCAAAAAGGTTAGGAGGAGTTATTGGGTGACGGGGATAGGGTGGAAGAGAGGGCTTAAGTGGGTTGGTGCAGACTCAATGGGCCGAATGGCCTCCTTCCGCACTGTATGTTCTATGTTCTATTCTGTCCCTTTGTCTTCCAGGGATGGTAATCAGTCTGAGAAAGTTTTTTACAAGAACCTTGAGTTGTGTCGGAGCCCAGGAAGACATCCCATTGTTCTGTCGAGACCTCGTGCAGCCATTCTGATCGTGGATAATGGGCTGTTCATCAGCCTCTTCCATGTCTCGTGTCCATTAAAAAAAATATACAACTCAAGTACTCTAAAAGTCCAATATTTCAATGTATAATCCCAAGTTTTTCTCTCTATCATTGTAACATTGTGATAATACAATCTTTCACCTTTTTTAGCAATGGTTGATTACATTTCCCACTGGGTTTTGTGCCTCAAAATAATGGAAATTTCTTACAACCGTGTAATAATTCATTAAACGGTCATCATTACTTATTTACTGCCAGACCTTTTACTGTAGTTTTCTAATCCTACACTGCCAATTCCCCCTCATACCTCCACAGTTTCCTTTGTTAAGATCTAAGGCCGTAGTTTCAGAATGAACAACATCACTTTCAAACTTTATGTAAAATTATCATAGAATTTATCATAGAATTTACAGTGCAGAAGGAGGCCATTCGGCCCATTGAGTCTGCACCGGCTCTTGGAAAGAGCATCCTACCCAAGGTCAACACCTCCACCCTATCCCCATAACCCAGTAACCCCACCCAACACCAAGGGCAATTTTGGTCACTAAGGGCAATTTATCATGGCCAATCCCCCTAACCCGCACATCTTTGGATTGTGGGAGGAAACCGGAGCACCCGGAGGAAACCCACGCACACACGGGAAGGATGTGCAGACTCCGCACAGACAGTGACCCAAGCCGGAATCGAACCTGGGACCCTGGAGCTGTGAAGCAATTGTGCTATCCACAATGCTACCGGCTGCCGTTAAGAACAAATTAATCTACACTATATCATTCTACCGTAATCCATGTACCGATCCAATAGCTGCTTGAAGGTCCCTAATGTTTCCGACTCAACTACTTCCACAGGCAGTGCATTCCATGGCCCCACTACTCTCTGGGTAAAGAACCTTCCTCTGACAGCCCCCCTATATCTTCCACCATTCACCTTAAATTTATGTCCCCTTGTAATGGTTTGTTCCACCTGGGGAAAAAGTCTCTGACTGTCTATCTATTCCACATATCATCTTATAAACCTCTATCAAGTCGCCCCTCATCCTTCTCCTTTGTGCTAACCACAATGCTACCATGCTGCCCTTATGGTCACTTTTGGTCACTTTTCCCTGAAGGTTCTTGTACAACAAAATTATTGATTAGTCCTTTCACGAGTGTTTCTACCTTTCATGCTACAGGGTCATCGTTGTCAGACCAATGTTAATTGTCCATCTCTCTGCCTTTGGGAAGGGGGTGGTGAGCTATATAACTATATAAATACGATGGAGAGTCAGGGGACAGGAATCCTGTGGTGAGTAACTCACCTCCTGACTCCCCAAAGTCTCTCCACCATCTACAAGGCACAAGTCAGGAGTGTGATGGAATACTCTCCACTTGCCTGGGTGAGTGCAGCTCCAACAACACTCAAGAGGTTTGACACCATGAAGGTCAAAGAGGTCCCACTTGGTGGGCACCCACCCCATCCACCACCTTCAATATTCACTCCCTCCACCATCGACACACACTGGCAGCCGAGTGCACCACCGACAAGATGCACTGCACCAACTCACCAAGACGCCTTAAACAGCATCTTCCAAACCCACGACCTCTACCAGCGAATCCCCTTCCTAACCGCACTGTGGGTGCCCCTACCTCAGACAGACTGCAGCGGTTCAAGAAAGCAGCTGACCACCACCTTCTGAAGGACAATGAGAAACGAGCAATAAATATTGGCCGAGACAGCGATGCCGACATTATTTTAATTCTATTGCCGTTTTTTATACTTCTCACATTTTGTTTCCCTGGTCTGTGTGTCAGCGTCTTCCTTTCGCTTTATACAAATGGTTGCTTAACTTTGTCAGTGGGCATTCTTGTTGTTACGGTTATCTATTGCATTATATTGTACTGGGCATTTATTTCAACACTTCCCACTGTTTTTCTGTAGGTTTATGAGTCAATAGCTTGACTCAACTTCCCAGTTTAACACATTCTCCTTCTGCCACTTTTCATCAAAGGCAGCCTGACCTGAATTTAAGGCTTTGTTTGTGTGTGACCTTTGTCTCAACTTAATATCAAACTTTACCATGTTATGGTCAGTGTTTACTGAATGTCCCTTACAGTCAGATGATTAATTAAAGCTGTCCCATTATTCATGACTAAATCCACAGGAAACCCACCCAGACGGACAGCCAGTCTGGCTGCTGGGGGCACAAACAAGTAACAAGGGGGGAAGCTTGAGATTCTGGGAATGGACCTGATGGTTAGCGACTGTGGGTCAAACCCTGGGGCCTCAATTGCAGGGCTGAGAGGTCAGTGGCGATGTGAAGCAGCAGTGCTAACCACTGTGCCACCGTGACGGACATTGTTTTTCCTGATGCACATGAATGATCGAGATCTTGGTGTGCAGGGGACAGTATCAAAGTTTGCGGATGACACAAACACACGGCCGGCACGGTAACACAGTGCTTAGCACTGTTGCTTCACAGTTCCAGGGTCCCAGGTTTGATTCCCGGCTTTGTCACAGTCTGTGCGGAGTCTGCACATTCTCCCCGAGTCAGCATGGGTTTCCTCCGGGTGCTCCGGTTTCCTCCCACAAGTCCCGAAAGATGTGCTGTTAGGTAATTTGGACATTCTGAATTCTTCATTAAGTATGCCCGAACAGGCACCGGATTGTGACAACTAGGGGCTTTTCACACTAACTTTATTGCAGTGTTAATGGAAGCCTTCTTGTAACAATAATAATAATAATCACTTATTGTCACTAGTAGGCTTCAATGAAGTTCCTGTGAAACGCCCCTAGTCACCACATTCCGGCGCCTGTTCGGGGAGGCCGGTACCGGAATTGAATCGGTGCTGCTGGCATTGTTCTGTATTACAAGCCAGCTATTTAGCCCACTGTGCTAAACCAGATTATTTTTATTATTAGAAGATTATTATTATTATAATTATTATTAATGGGTGACTTTAAACTTCATGCTGATTGGGTTAATTGTAGGCCTCATCAAAAAGAAAAAGGAGGCATTTGTCAGGGCTAGAAGGCTGGGAACAGACGAAGTCTGTGTGGAATATAAGGAATGTAGGAAGAAACTTAAGCAAGGAGTCAGGAGGGCTAGAAGAGGTCACGAAAAGTCATTGGCAAATAGAGTTAAGGAAAATCCCAAGGCTTTTTACATGGACATAAAAAGCAAGAGGGTAGCCAGGGAAAGGGTTGGCCCACTGAAGGACAGGCAAGGGAATCTATGTGTGGAGCCAGAGGAAATGGGCGAGATACTAAATTAATACTTTGCATCACTATTCATTAAAGCGAAGGAATTGGTGGATGTTGAGTGTGGAGAAGGATGTGTAGATAGCCTGGGTCACAATGAGATCCAAAAAGATGAGGTGTTGGGAGTCTTGAAATATATTAAGTCCCCAGAGCCTGATGGGATCTACCCCAGAATACTGAAGGAGGCAACTGAGGAAATTGCTGAGGCCTTGACAGAAATCTTTGCATCCTCACTGTCTGCTGGTGCACGGTCTCGGAGGACTGGAGAATAGCCAATGTTGTTCCTTTGTTTTGGAAGGGTAGCAAGGATAATCCAGGGAACTACAGGCCGGTAAGCCTTCCGTCAGTGGTAGGGAAATTACTGGAGAGAATTCTTCGAGACAGGATCTACTCCCATTTGGAAGCAAATGGACGTATTAGTAAGAGGCAGCATGGTTTTGTGAAGGGGAGGTCGTGTCTCACTAACTTGATAGAGTTTTTCGAGGAGGTCACTAAGATGATTGATGCAGGTAGGGCAGTGGATGTTGTCTATGTGGACTTCAGTAAGGCCTTTGAAAAGGTCCCTCATGGTAGACTAGTACAAAAGGTGAAGTCACACGGGATCAGGGGTGAGCTGGCAAGGTGGATACAGAACTGGCTAGGTCATAGAAGGCAGAGAGTAGCAATGGAAGGATGCTTTTCTAATTGGAGGGCTGTGACCAGTGGTGTTCCACAGGGATCAGTGCTGGGACCTTTGCTGTTTGTAGTATATATAAATGATTTGGAGGAAAATGTAACTGGTCTCATTAGTAAGTTTGCAGACGACACAAATGTTGGTGGAAATGCGGATAGCGATGAGGACTGCCAGAGGATACAGCAGGATTTAGATTGTTTGGAGACTTGGGCGGAGAGATGACAGATGGAGTTTAATCCGGACAAATGTGAGGTAATGCATTTTGGAAGGTCTAATGCAGGTAGGGAATATACAGTGAATGTTAGAACCCTCAAGAGTATTGAAAGTCAAAGAAATCTAGGAGTACAGCTCCACAGGTCACTGAAAGGGGCAACACAGGTGGAGAAGGTAGTCAAGAAGGCATACGGCATGCTTGCCTTCAATGGTCGGGGCATTGAGTATAAGAATTGGCAAGTCATGTTGCAGCTGTATAGAACCTTAGTTAGGCCACACTTGGAGTATAGTGTTCAATTCTGGTCGCCACACTACCAGAAGGATGTGGAGGCTTTAGAGATTTACCAGAATGTTGCCTGGTATTGAGGGCATTAGCTATGAGGAGCGTTTGAATAAACTCGGTTTGTTCTCACTGGAACGAAGGAGTTTGAAGGGCTACCTGATAGAGGTCTACAAAATTATGAGGGGCATAGACAGAGTGGATAGTCAGAGACTTTTCCCCGGGGTAGAGGGGTCAATTACTAGGGGGCATAGGTTTAAGGTGAGAGGGGCAAGGTTTAGAGTAGATGTACGAGGCAGGTTTTTTACGCAGAGGGTAGTGGGTGCCTGGAACTCGCTACTGGAGAAGGTGGTGGAAGCAGGGACGATAGTGACATTTAAGGGGCATCTTGACAAATACATGAATAAGATGGGAATCGAGGGATACGGACCCAGGAAGTGTAGAAGATTGTAGTTTAGTCAGGCAGCATGGTTGACACGGGCTTGGAGGGCCGAAGGGCCTGTTCCTGTGCTGTACATTTCTTTGTTCTTTGTTCTTTGTTCTAGATCCGAAACGTGTTTCCCTCTCCAAATACACTGCCAGACTTGCTGAGGTTATCCAGCATTTTCTGTTTATAGTCCATGGGCACCGTGCCCACCACCTGCCCACCCACCCTGACCCCGTCACAATTATACCCATGGCAAGGGTAATATCGGGAGGCCGACCTGTCCACTGGACCAATAGAGGCCATTAATTGGCCAAACATTTTGCCACCACTGGCATTGAACCAGCAGCAGGAGAAATCCAAAGCTGACCTGCAGCCGGGCAGGTTTCATTGGGTGGGCTGCTGGCGAGCGAGGGGGCTCCTCCTTTATGCCCCATTGGGCCTATCTGGGCAATACCCCCCAGTGAAGTTCCTCATCCTCAAACCATTTCTGTCAATCTTTTCTGCATTTTCTCCAATGCCTTCACATCCTTTCTAAAGTGTGGTGCCCAGAGCTAGACGCAAACCTCCATTGAGACTGGACCCGTCATTTATAAAGGTTCACTCGACCATCCTTGCTTTTAGTCCACATCACAATATACATGAACGATCTGGAAGAAGGAACTGAAGGCACTGTTGCCAAGTCTGCAGATGATACAAAGATATGTCGAGGGACAGGTCGTATTGAGGAAGCAGGGGGGCTGCTGATGGACTTGGACAGGCTGGGAGAGTGGGCAAAGAAGTGGCAGGTGGAAAACAATCTGGAAAAGAGGTTATGCATTTTGGTCGGAAGAATGGAGGCATAGACTATTTTGAAATAGGGAGATGCTTCGGAAATCAGAAGCACAAAGGGACTTGGGAGCCCTTGTTCACGATTCTCTTAAGGTCAATGTGCATCTTCAGTTGGCAGTTAAGAAGGCAAATGAAATGTTAGCATTCATGTCAAGAGGGCTAGAATACAAGACCAGAGATGTTCTTCTGAGGCTATATAAGGCTCTGGTCCGACCCCATTTGAAGTATTGTGAGCAGTTTTGGGCCCCGTATCTAAGGAAGGATGTGCTGGCCTTGGAAAGGGACCAGCGGAGGTTCACAAGAATGATCCCTGGAATGAAGAGCTTGTCATATGAAGAATGGTTGAGGACTCTCGGTCTACACTCAGAGTTTAGAAGGATGAGGGGGGATCTCGTTGAAACTTACAGGATACTGCGAGGCCTGGATAGAGTGGACTTGGAGAGGATGATTCCACTCGAGGAGTTTCCACGTGGAGAGGAGTTTCAAAATAGCGACAGCGATTGCTTATTCAGTCAAAGAGAGATAATGGCTTCCCAGCCAGGGATTTTCCTGCCCGGCTTGGGCATGCTCCAAAGCATACTTCCCCATCTCCACATTCGCCAGTGACACATTATTAAGTCTCTTTGGGGAGAGGCAGTGGTGCAGTGGTATCCCCACTGGACGAGTAACCCAGACACCCAGGGTAATGCTCTGGGGTTCCGGGTTCCAACCCCACCAGGGCCCATGGTAAAATGTGCATTCAATAAAAGAATCTGGAATGAGAATTCTAATGATGACCATGAAACCAGTGTTAGAATCATAGAATCATAGAAGTTTACAGCATGGAAACAGGCCCTTCGGCCCAACCAGTCCATGCCGCCCAGTTTTTACCATTAAGCTAGTCCCAGTTGCCCGCACTTGGCCCATAACCCTCTATACCCATCTTACCCATGTAACTATCTAAATGCTTTTTAAAAGACACAATTGTACCCGCCTCTACTACTACCTCTGGCAGCACATTCCAGACACTCACTACCCTCTGAGTGAAGAAATTGCCCATCTGGGCCCTTCTGAATCTTTCCCCTCTCACCTTAAACCTATGCCCTCTAGTTTTAGACTCCCCTACCTTTGGGAAAAGATGTTGACTGTCTACCTTATCTATGCCCCTCATTATTTTATAGACATCTATAAGATAACCCCTAAGCCTCCTACGCTCCAGGGAAAAAAGTCCCAGTCTATCCAGCCTCTCCTTATAACTCAAACCATCAAGTCCCGGTAACATCCAAGTAAATCTTTTCTGCACTCTTTCTAGTTTAATAATATCCTTTCTATAATAGGGTGACCAGAACTGCACACAGTATTCCAAGTGTGGCCGTACCAATGTCTTGTACAACTTCAACAAGACGTCCCAACTCCTGTATTCAATGTTCTGACCAATGAAACCAAGCATGCCGAATGCCTTCTTCACCACCCTGTCCACCTGCGACTCCACCTTCAAGGAGCTATGAACCTGTACTCCTAGATCTCTTTGTTCTATAACTCTCCCCAACGCCATACCATTAACTGAGTAGGTCCTGGCCTGATTCGATCTGCCAAAATGCATCACCTCACATTTATCGAAATTAAACTCCATCTGCCATTCGTCGGCCCACTGGCGTAATTGATCAAGATCCCGTTGCAATCCTAGATAACCTTCTTCACTATCCACTGTGCCACCAATCTTGGTGTCATCTGCAATATTAGTGTTGATTAACATAAAAACCCATCTGGTTCACTGTGTCCTTTTGGGAAGTGAATCTGCCAACTTAACCCGGCCTGGCCTCCGTGTGAGTCCAGACCCACCCGGCAATGGGATTGACTCTTTACTGCCCCCCACAGAGGTGGCCGAGCAAGCTCAGTTCAAGGGCAATTAGGGATGGGCAACAAATGCTGGCCCAGCCCAGCGACGCCCACATCCCTTCAGACTCCCTCTGAACAACAACATCTGGAAGCTTCGTGCCTTTTACAAAATATTCTCCTTTCCATTCTCATCATCAAAGTGACAATTTCCCACAATATTCCCAACTTCATCCCCACACCATGACTGTTCCTTTCATTCCAGGGGCTTGTTGACAAGACAATTACTTGTCAACACCGTGTGGAAATTTGTAGCTTTCCGTCCCATCATCTAAGTTGTTGATACATTTGGTGAATAGTTGAGTCCCCAACACAGATTATTGTGCGACACATCCATCACATTCGGCCAAATCGAGTCCCCAATCATTCCGACTTTCCTTCGCCCCCCAATTTCCCCCCCATCCACTGACATTCCACTGTGTTAGCCACTTCTTCAAAAGTTCAATCACTTTTGTCAGGCATGACCAACCCTTTACACATCCACACTGACTCGCTTGTTCTTTTCCCCTGTGGGAGAGTCTCGGATTTTAACACAGAGATGAGGGGGAATTTCTCCTCCCAGAGGGGAGTGAATCTGTGGAATTCTTTCCCGCAGAGAGCTGCAGGGGCTGGGTCGTAAGGTATGTTTCAGACTGAGATAGACAGACTTTTAATCAGCAAGGGAATCGAGAGTTCTGGGGTTAAGGCGGGAAAGGGAGTTGAGGATTATCACATCAGATCAGTCATGATATCATTGAATGGAGCAGACTCGATGGGCTGAATGGCCTACTTCTGCTCCGATGTTTTATGGTTTTATGATCTCTCTGATCAGTTGAAAATTGAACGGCACTTGGTGAGAAATAGAATATCGGTACTGAGTTTCGGGTGAGTTCAGGTTGATGAAGGGTGGAAGATGTGAGGCTGGCTTGGAGAGCATTAGGGGCGTTCTATGTGAAAGTGAGCAATGCCGAGGGTTTCAGATGGATGGGGGTTGTTGGGGAATTCGGGGGAGGCAGCCAAAGTATGTCCTCAGTTTACAACATCACATTTTCCTTTGCACCACAATTGGGACAAGATGTAAATAAAAAGAGGATCTCTGGCAAGCCTATTTGTCCTTGTATTTCTCTTCAGGAGGCAGTGGTGTAGTGGTATTGTCACTGGACTAGTAAACCAGACACCCAGAGTAATACTGTGGAGACACAGGTTCAAATCCCACCAGGGCAGATGGAGAAATTTGAATTGAAGGAAATAAATCTAGAATTAAAAATCGAACGATGTCCATGAAACCATTGTCGATTATCATAAAAACCCACCTGGTTCACGAATGTCCTTGAGGGAAGGAATTCTGCCGTCCTTACCTGGTCTGGCCTACATGTGACTCCAGACCCACAGTACCGTGGTTGATTCTTTACTGCCCCCTCAAGGGCAATGAATCAATAAATGCTGGCCCAGCCCGCCCCGCCCACATCCCGTGGAATAAAAAAGCTGTTGCCAGACAGACTGCAATGATTGTATATTTTTTAAATTACTTCCTGAAATGTTTCAACGCAGACTTCAGTGGAGAAGTGACAAGGCCAGCAGCATTGTGCACCCTGCTATTGGACAGTCAAATGTACAGAGTCCACAACTCCACAAACAAAAGCGCGCATTGAGACATGTTCAGTCCGAGGAGGTCACAAGGATGATTGATGCAGGTAGGGCAGTGGATGTTGTCTATATGGACTTCAGTAAGGCCTTTGACAAGGTCCCTCATGGTAGTCTAGTACAAAAGGTGAAGTCACACGGGATCAGGGTGAGCTGGCAAGGTGGATACAGAACGGGCTAGGTCATAGAAGGCAGAGAGTAGCAATGGAAGGATGCTTTTCTAATTGGAGGGCTGTGACCAGTGGTGTTCCGCAGGGATCAGTGCTGGGACCTTTGCAGTTTGTAGTATATATAAATGGTTTGGAGGAAAATGTAACTGGTCTGATTAGTAATTTTGCAGACGACACAAAGGTTGGTGGAATTGCGGATATCGATGAGGACTGTCAGAGGATACAGCAGGATTTAGATTGTTTGTTGACTTGGGCGGAGAGATGGCAGATGGAGTTTAATCCGGACAAATGTGAGGTAATGCATTTTGGAAGGTCTAATGCAGGTAGAGAATATACAGTGAATGGTAGAACCCTCAAGAGTATTGAAAGTCAGAGAGATCTAGGTGTACAAGTCCACAGGTCACTGAAAGGGGTAACACAGGTGGAGAAGGTAGTCAAGAAGGCATACGGCATGCTTGCCTTTATTAGCTGGGGAATTGAGTATGAAAATTGGCAAGTCATGTTGCAGCTGTGTAGAACCTTAATTAGGCCACACTTGGAGTATAGTGTTCAATTCTGGTCGCCACACTACCAGAAGGATGTGGCTGCTTTAGAGAGGGTGCAGCAGATATTTACCAGGATGTTACCTGGTATGGAGTGCATTAGCTATGAGGAGCGGTTCAATAAACTCGGTTTGTTCTCACTGGAATGACAGAGGTTGAGGGCGACTGATAGAGGTCTACAAAAGGGGCATAGACAGGGTGGATAGTCAGAGACTTTTCCCCAGTGTAGAGGGATCAATTACTAGGGGGCATAGGTTTAAGGTGCGAGGGGCAAGGTTTAGAAGAGATGTACGAGGCAAGTGTTTTACACAGAGGGTAGTGGGTGCCTGGAACTCGCTGCCGGAGGAGGTGGTGGAAGCAGGGACGATAGTGACATTTAAGGGGCATCTTGACAAATATATGAATAGGATGGGAATAGAGGGATACGGACCCCGGAAGTGTAGAAGATTTTAGAGCAGACGGGCAACATGGTCGGCACATGCTTGGAGGGCCAAAGGGCCTGTTCATGTGCTGTACTTTTCTTTGTTCAAAAATAATCTCCTGTGGTATTGTTTAAAGTTCAACTTCCCCTTTTACAGCTTCCTCAATGACATTTCCATCAAGAAGGGGTTTGTGTCCTTTCCATATACGGCCAGCACTGAAAACTGAGTCAGCAACAAACTCGGATGTATTTCTTATCAAAGTTGCTATTCTGGAAGGAAGGTACCTGAATAAAGAGCCAAAAAAAGAACAGTTACATTTCTGTAGCACCTTTCACATCAGCTGGACTTGTCCCAGTACATCACAGCCGCTGTCTGCCGAGTAAAGTAGGAAATTCAGCAACTCATTTTCACCCAACGGTATCACAATGGCAGGTTTTAAATTGTCGTAGAATTGCTACAGTGCACAAGGAGACCATTCAGCCCATCGAATCTGCACCTAGCCTCTGACTGATCACTCTACCTAGGCCCACTCCCCGCCCTATCAGCGTAACCCCACCAAACCTGCACATCTTGGACTGTGGGAGGAAACCGGAGCACCCGGAGGAAACTCACGCAGACACGGGGAGAACGTGCAGACTCCGCACAGACAGTGACCCAATGAGTTGAGTGAAGAGTGAGGGAGTCAGGGAAGAGTGAGGAAGATGAGGGAAGAATGAGGGAAATGAGGGAGATGGGAAGAGTGAGGGAGACAGGGAAGAGTGAGGGAGACTCAGATAGAGTGACATTGGGTTAAGAGTGATGAGGGCTGAGGGAGGTTGAGGGTGACTTGGGGTAGAGTGAGGGTGATGGGGTAGAGTGAGGAAGGCTGAGGGAGACTCGGGGTAGAGTGAGGAGGGATGAGGGAGATTGAGGGAGATTCGGGGTAGAGTGAGGGTGATGGGGTAGAGTGAGGAGGGATGAGGGAGATTGAGGGAGACTCAGGGTAGAGTGAGGGTGATGGGGGTAGAGTGAGGAAGGATGAGGGATATTGAGGGAGACTCAGGGTAGAGTGAGGAGGGATGGGGGTAGAGTGAGGAGGGCTGAGGGAGATTGAGGGAGACTCGGGGTAGAGTGAGGAGGGATGAGGGAGATTGAGAGAGACTCTGGGTAGAGTGAGGGTGATGGGATAGAGTGATGGAGACGGGGAGAAGAGCTTCTTTACACTTCGATTGGAGCGTACAGGCTGCCACCGTAAGTGAGAGAGATCAACACTCGCTCCGCGCTGTCCATCTCTATCTGACAGTTCTAACTCTCATGGCTCATGTGCTTTCCATGTCGATTTAGTTTTGGGATATTTTTTATGCCAGTACATTATAATAACTCACTTAATTAACTGCTTTGAAATCACTGCTGTGTTGATCCCGTTTTGGGTGAATTGGTTCCACAGCCTGAAGTTTACACAGTGCCTGTGGACCTGGACATGAGTGGGAGTCACTGGATTCAATAAAAGAGATATTGAAGGGTGATTGGTGCCAATCTGTTTGCCCTCTTGTTCCTGATTTGTGAATTGTATATCAGAGGGGTGACCCTCTTTCTCTTGTTATTCCTTCCTCTTTCTGTGGCTGGTATTCGAGTTACGTGAACCGTAGTGAGATTCAGTTACATCTGAAACTTCAGCAGTATCAGATTATACTCAGTGTGAAAGATCAGGGGCGAAATTCTCCGTTATCGGCGGAAGGTCCGCCGATCGGCGCAAAAAACGGCGCAAATCCGACTTGCGTCACTTCGGAAAAATGGGTCGATAGTCTCCGGCTCGAAATGAACTAGCAGCGACGTAACGGGATTCGCGCTTGCGCAGTGGTTCACGCCATGCAGCGTCATACGCGCTGCACGGCGTGACGGCTCATAAGGCCGCGCTGCTCCCCCCCCACCCGACCGCAACACCCGACCGCAACACCCGATTGGATGGCTGGCCGTCGCTCAGCCCCGAGGTTCGAGTCACGCGATGTGGAGGCGCTCCTGGACGCGGTGGAGCAGAGGAGGGAGGCCCTGTATCCCGGGCACGGCCGCAGAGTTGCCCCACGCCACAGCCGGCGTCTGTGGAGGGAAGTGGCAGAGGCCGTCACCGCTGTGGCCCTGACATCACGGACAGGCACCCAGTGCCACAAGAAGGTGAACAACCTCATCAGAGCAGGCAGGGTGAGCCTCCCCATATCCCCCCTCCCCCATATCCCCCTCCCCATATCCCCATATCCCCCCTCCCCATATCCCCCCTCCCCCATGTCCCCCCCTCCCCCATATCCCCCCCATATCCCCCCCTCCCATATCCCCCCTCCCCCATATCCCCCATATCCCCCCTCCCCCATATCCCCCCTCCCCCATATCCCCCCTCCCCCATATCCCCCCTCCTGCATATCCCCCATATCCCCCCTCCCCCATATCCCCCCTCCCCCATATCCCCCATATCCCCCCTCCCCCATATCCCCCCTCCCGCATATCCCCCATATCCCCCCTCCCCATATCACCCCTCCCCATATCCCCCATATCCCCCCTCCCCCATATCCCCCCTCCCCCATATCCCCCCTCCCCCATATCCCTCATATCCCCCCTCCCCCACATCCCCCCCTCCCCCATATCCCCCATATCCCCCCCTCCCCCATATCCCCCATATCCCCAAGTGAATCCAGCCCTAACCTTAACCTCTGCAATGCACGCGCAACCTATGGCGTGCATTCATATACCTGCCTAACACTGTTGCCTTTTACCCCTGCCCCCCCCCCCCCACAGGAGAAGCGCACACACAACAATGGGGAGCATGTGAGGACTGGAGGAGGGCCCGCTGATGAGAGGCCACTGACCGTACACGAGGAAAGAGCCCTGGAACTGGCTGCCGGACCTGAGGACCGGGAGGTTGCTGATGCAGAGGTCGGGGGCATACTGGCGAGTGAGCCACCGACAGCCCGTCCCCTTATCCCCCCTCCCCTATATCCCCCTCCCCTGTATCACCTGATCACTGCCTGATGTCTAACCATGCATGCTTCATTGTGTATCGCAGGACCAAACGTCCAGGCACCCATCCCCGCAGATGCAGACCGCCCGCAGGATGCCCCTCGGAGACTACAGGAGACGGAGAGACCCGCACCCTCCAGCATGCGACGCCCGCAGGATGCCCCTCGGAGACCACGGGAGACGGAGAGACCCGCACCCTCCAGCATGCGACGCCCGCAGGATGCCCCTCGGAGACTACAGGAGACGGAGAGACCCGCACCCTCCAGCATGCGACGCCCGCAGGATGCCCTTCGGAGACCACGGGAGATGGAGAGACCCGCACCCTCCAGCATGCGACGCCCGCAGGATGCCCCTCGGAGACCACGGGAGACGGAGAGACCCGCACCCTCCAGCATGCGACGCCCGCAGGATGCCCCTCGGAGACCACGGGAGGCGGAGAGACCCGGACCCTCCAGCATGCGACGCCCGCAGGATGCCCCTCGCACACCACGGGAGACGGAGAGACCTGGAGCAACAGGGAGACGACACCCCCATCACGTGAGGGAGCGACCACCCAGCGATGAGGGGGGCAGCCACGAGGCCCCCGTCACATCCGAGCCAGGACACCACTACCCAGGACACCACTACCCAGGACACCACTACACAGGACACCACTACCTAGGACACCACTACCCAGGGCACCCCTACCCGGGACAGCACTACCCAGGACACCACTACCCAGGACACCACTACCCAGCACACCACTACCCAGGACACCCCTACCCAGGACACCCCTACTCGGGACAGCACTACCCGGGACAGCACTACCCAGGAAGACGAAATACCGGACAGTGACTCAGAGTGGATGGGTGGAGACGAACCCCCACCCCAAAGTGCCATGGACTCAGAGTGGGACGAAGAGCACGACACAACGCCACTGCTGTCACCAACACCCTCCACCATCGCAGAAACACTCACCACGGTTGGGCACTTTAGTGATGAGGCGTCTGGTACATTCACTGGTGCGCACAACACAGCCGTCCCGGTACAGCAGGTGGAGGTAGGAGCAGCAGAGGGACCGGGCGGTCGGAGGGCAGCCCAGCCCAAGCGAACATCTGCCGCCCAGATGGATCCCGGGTTCCTGCAGTTACCACACCCACACATAGATCCGATGCAACCACCGACCCGGAGACGAGCGAAGAGGGTGACGGGCGGCTTGGGGCGGCTGCGGTCGCAGGTGGAGGAGTCCACCCGCGTCCAGGAGCTGGGAGTGGTGCCGGTCATGCATGCCACCCAGGCTGACACCGCACGGGTGGCGTCCGCGGTGGAGGCAATGGGTGCGACGGTGTCAGACATGGGGAACGGTTTGCGAGGCCTGGGGCCTTCCGTGCAGGCGGCGTCTGTGGCCCAGGAAATGGCTGCCCTCTCACAGGAGGCCATGAGCCAGTGCCAGCTCCAGATGGCAGAGGCGCTCAACGCCATAGCCCAGTCTCTGCAGGCTATGGCCCAGTCTCAGCAGGCCATGGCCCAGTCTCTGCAGGCCATCGCTGAGGGCATCGGCGCCAGTGGCCATGTGCGAGCCGGCGTCGCACTGTCACGGACAGGGTTTGCCAACCCCCTGGGCTCCATGGCTGCAAACCTGCAGACCACTGTCGATACTAGCACGGGCCTCCAGGACTGGCAGCGCCAGATGTCGGGGGGGCGTCGGATGGCCAGTCCGTTCGCATCCCCCACCCATGTAGAGGCCTGGGGGCCATCGGGCACCCCGAGGGAGGAGGAGGTGGTGTGGTCCATCCCGGCTCCCTCTGTAGGGGAGGTCCCGGTACACCGCGACACCTCGGACTCCCCCCCCTTCCGTCCCAGGTGCATCGGGTGGGCAACGGGCAGGACAGGCTGGCAGCTCGCCATCCCAGTCGCCCGGGCCGCAGCCTGGCCCATCTAGGCCAGGACGCCCCAGGAAACGGCCGCCAAAGGGATCCAGTGTCAGAGGGCAGGAATCACAGGAGTCCACCTCCAGTTCTGCTGTACCGTCTGGGGAACCACGTAGACGTAGTCAAAGGGCCCGTAAGGCCAAACAATTAGACACTGAGTAAGTTGGCACGGGTGCAGGGCACAGATGAGTTTTCGGGGCAAGGGCACGTGCATGAACTCGTTTGGTTATTAAAGTCAATGTTACACCTACCGAAGCTGCCTTTGTGCTCTGTCCAAAGTGTGCGGGGGTGTCATGTACGTTGAGCGCAAGTGTGTGTGTGAGGGGTGGTCTTACCTCAGCCCCAGGTGAGTCTGCCCCCTTCCCCCTGGGCCGCCATCAACATCCCCCGGGCAGAGGACGGGACCGTGCGCTGCAGTGTCACAGCCGCATGCAGGGATGGTCCGGGTGGATGGTGGTCCTGTGGCCATGGGTCAGACATAGTCCAACGATGTAGAGCCAGGAGCTCATCGCAGGGCGGGTTGTCATCATCCTCCATGGCCTGCGATAGACACGCGTCCACCCGCAACTGTGTGAGCCCGGCCCGTTGTGCCGCAGGTGGATCGGCAATGGGGGGGGGGGGTGGTGTGCATGCGGGTGGGGTGGGTGGGGTTGGGGAGGGGGGGTGAGGGTGCTGGGTGGGTGGATGGGTGGGGGGTGTGGGTGGTCGGCTGTTGCCATGGTGTGCGGTCTGTGGCCATACTACCCGATTCCCACGCCCATCTAGTCAGTGAAGCGCGCGTCTATCATTCTGTCCCGTGCCCGCTGGGCCAGCCGGTAACGGTGGACAGCCACCCGCCTGTGTCTACCCCGTCTGCCCTGACCATTGCCCCCATCCCCCTCATCTGAGGAGGACTGTGCCTCTTCCTGCTGCTCCTCCGCTCCGCCCTCCTCTGCCTGCGGCACATCGCCCCTCTGCTGGGCTATGTTGTGCACGACGCAGCACACCACAATGATGCGGCCGACCCTATCTGACCGATACTGGAGGGCGCCCCCAGAGAGGTCCAGGCACCTGAAATGCATCTTCAGCACGCCAAAGCACCTCTCTATCACTCCCCTTGTCGCTACATGGGCATCATTGTAGCGGTTCTCCGCCTCATTGCGTGGCCTCCGTATAGGCGTCATCAGCCACGATCGCAATGGGTAGCCCCTGTCGCCCAGCAACCAGCCCCTCAGCCGGGGATGGCGTCCCTCGTACATGCCGGGGATGGATGACCGCGACAACACGAATGAGTCGTGTACACTGCCTGGGTGACGGGCTCAGACGTGCAGGATCATCATGCGGTGGTCGCAGACCACCTGTACGTTCATCGAATAGGTCCCCTTACTATTAGTGAACACGGCCCTGTTATCTGCAGGTGGCCGCACGGCGACGTGCATCCCATCGAACGCGCCCTGGACCATGGGGAACCCGGCAACGGCAGAGAAGCCCACGGCCCGGGCATCTTGGCTGGCCCAGTCCACGGGGAAGCGGATGTAGCGGTGCGCCATGGCATATAGGGCATCTGTCACTGCCCGGATGCACCGGTGCACCGATGTCTGCGATATGCCGGACAGGTCCCCACTCGGTGCCTGGAATGACCCCGTTTGCATAAAGGTTCAGGGCTACCGTAACCTTGATGGACACGGGGAGAGGCTGTCCCCCGCCAGTGCCACGCGGTGACAGGTGTGCCAGCAGGTGGCAGATGTGTGCCACGGTTTCCCGGCTCACCCGGAGTCTCCTCCTGCATTCCCGGTCCGTGAGGACCTGGTATGACTGCCGGGGCCGGTACACACGGGGCGCCCTCGGGTGCCTCCGTTGCAGTGGGGCCGCGACGTCCTCCTACCCCTCCTCGTCCTGTCGGTCAGGTGTCCCCCCAGCCTGGGCGGCTGCCGCCTGCCCCTCTGCGGCAGCCTGCGCCGCCTCTCTGGCACGCTCCTCCTCCTCCTCATCCAGGGCAACATAGACATGAGCGGCTGCCACATCGCTGGATGATCTGAAAACATGACGGCCTGGTGGGGGGGAGGGGAACGACGACATGTCATCATTGCCCATATCCCCGCCTCCCCCCAGCCAGGTGGCATGGACCGCATGGGTCCAACTGTTGGAGGCTGGCACCTGGCCAGGTGGACCAACTCACTTGCCCTCCCACCCCCTCCTCGGCACGGACCCCCTCCCCAGCACGGACCCCCCCCCAACCCCCAACCTCCACCCCGGCACGGCACGGACCCCCCCCAACCTCCACCCCAGCACGGTCCCCCCCCCAACCTCCACCCCAGCACGGACCCCCCCCCCAACCCCCAACCTCCACCCCGGCATGGCACGGACCCCCCCCAACCTCCACCCCAGCACGGACCCCCCCCCAACTTCCACCCCAGCACGGACCCACCCCCAACCCCCAACCTCCACCCCGGCACGGCACGGACCCCCCCCCAACCTCCACCCCAGCACGGACCCCCCCCAACCTCCACCCCAGCACGGACCCCCACCCCAACCTCCACCCCGGCACGGACCCCCCCCAACCTCCACCCCAGCACGGACCCCCCCCAACCTCCACCCCAGCACGGACCCCCCCCCAACCTCCACCCCGGCACGGACCCCCCCCAAACTCCACCCTAGCACGGACCCCCCCCCCAACCTCCACCCCAGCACGGACCCACCCCCCCAACCCCCACCCTCCACCCCGGCACGGACCCCCCCCCCCCCCCAACCTCCACCCCAGCACGGACCCACCCCCCCAACCCCCAACCTCCACCCCGGCACGGCACGGACCCCCCCCAACCTCCACCCCAGCACGGAACCCCCCCAACCTCCACCCCAGCACGGCCCCCCCCCAACCTCCACCCCGGCACGGGCCCCCCCCAAACTCCACCCCAGCACGGACCCCCCCCCCAACCTCCACCCCGGCACGGATGCCCCCAACCTCCACCCCAGCACGGACCGCCCCCAACCTCCACCCCAGCACGGACCCCCACCCAACCTCCACCCCAGCACGGACCCCCCCCCCAACCCCCAACCTCCACCCCGGCACGGCACGGACCCCCCCCAACCTCCACCCCGGCACGGACACCCCCCAAACCTCTACCCCGGCACGGACCACCCCCAACCTCACCCCAGCACGGACCCCCCAAACCTCCACCCCGGCACGGACCCCCCCCCAACCTCCACCCCGGCACGGACCCCCCCCCCAACCTCCACCCCGGCACGGCACGGGCCCCCCCAACCTCCACCCCAACACGGACCCCCCCAAACCTCCACCCCAGCAGGGAGCCCCCCCAACCTCCACCCCAGCACGGAGCCCCACCAACCTCACCCCAGCACGGAACCCCCCCAACCTCCACCCCAGCACGGACCCCCCCCCAACCTCCACCCCGGCACGGACACCGCCCAACCTCCACCCCAGCACGGACCCCCCCCAACCTCCACTCCTGCACAGACCCCCCCCCAACCTCCACCCCAGCATGGACCCCCCCTCCAACCTCCACCCCGGCACGGCACGGACCCCCCCCAACCTCCACTCCAGCACGGAGCCGCCCCACAACCTCCACCCTAGCACGGACCCCCCCCAACCCCCAACCTCCACCCCGGCACAGCACGGACCCCCCCCAACCTCCACCCCAGCACGGACCCCCCCCCAACCTCCACCCCAGCACGGACACCCACCCAACCTCCATCCCGGCATGGACCCCCCCAACCTCCACCCCAGCACGGACCCCCCCCAACCTCCACTCCGGCACGGACACCCCCCAAACCTCTACCCCAGCACGGACCACCCCCAACCTCACCCCAGCACGGACCCCCCCCCAACCTCCACCCCGGCACGGAACCCCCCCAACCTCCACCACAGCACGAACCCCCCCCCAACCTCCACCCCGGCATGGACCCCCCCCAACCTCCACCCCAGCACAGACCCCCCCCCCAACCCCCACCCCGGCACGGCACGGACCCCCCCAACCTCCACCCGAGCACGGACCCCCCCAAACCTCCACCCCAGCACGGAGCCCCCCCAACCTCCACCCCAGCACGGAGCCCCACCAACCTCACCCCAGCACGGAACCCCCCCCCCCAAGCTCCACCCCGGCACGGACCCCCCCCAACCTCCACCCCGGCACGGACCCCCCCCAACCTCCACCCCAGCATGGACCCCCCCCAACCTCCACCCCAGCACAGACCCCCCCCCAACCTCCACCCCAGCATGGACCCCCCCCAACCTCCACCCCGGCACGGACCCCCCCCAACCTCCACCCCAGCACGGACCCCCCCCACAACCTCCACCCTAGCACGGACCCCCCCCCAACCCCCAACCTCCACCCCGGCACGGCACGGACCCCCCACAACCTCCACCCCAGCACGGACCCCCCCCCCAACCTCCACCCCAGCACGGACACCCACCCAACCTCCATCCCGGCACGGACCCCCCCCAACCTCCACCCCAGCACGGACACCCCCCCAACCTCCACCCCGGCACGGACCCCCCCCAACCTCCACCCCAGGACGGACACCCCCCAACCTCCGCCCCAGCACGGACCCCCCCCAACCTCCACCCAAGCACGGACCCCCCCCCAACCTCCACCCCGGCATGGCACGGACCCCCCCAACCCCCACCCCAGCACGGACACCCCCCCAACCTCCACCCCGGCACGGACCCCCCCCCCTCGAACCCCCAACCTCCACCCCGGCACGGCACGGACTCCCCCCCAACCTCCACCCCAGCACGGACCCCCCCCCAACCTCCACCCCAGCACGGACCCCCCCCAACCTCCACCCCGGCACGGACCCCCCCCAACCTCCACCCCAGCACGGATCCCCCCCAACCTCCACCCCGGCACGGACACCCCCCAACCTCCACCCCAGCACGGACCCCCCCCCAACCTCCACCCCAGCACGGACCCCCCCCAACCCCCAACCTCCACCCCGGCACGGCACAGACCCCCCCAACCTCCACCCCGGCACGGCACGGACCCCCCCCAACCTCCACCCCAGCACGGACCCCCCCCAACCTCCACCCCGGCACGGCACGGACCCCCCCCCAACCTCCACCCCAGCACGGACCCCCCCCAACCTCCACCCCAGCACAGACCCCCCCCAAACCCCAACCTCCACCCCGGCACGGACCCCCTCCCGGCACTCCCCCGGAGCCCAGCCTACTCTAACCAACCCGCCCCCCCTCCCCCCGCCGCACACACACACACACAACCCGAGACACACCTCTCCTCACGCAATCAGACTGCGGCCACGCCATTGCCTGCCCAGAGCCAACCCCCCAGGCCGTCACTCACCTCCACGCTGGTCGGCGTGAGCCTGGAGCACCGGGTCACGCCGATGAAAAGGAGGTTTGATTCACGTCGACGTGAACGGTCATCACGTCGACGGGACTTCGGCCCATCCGGAAGGGAGAATATCGGCAGGCCGAAAATCGGCTGCCTTGCGCAGACCCGTGACATTCTCCGCGGCAGCGACGCCATTAACGCCCCGCCGACTTTTCTCCCTTCGGAGACTTCGGAGGGGGCGGGGGCGGGATTCACGGCGGCCAACGGCCATTCTCCGACCCTCTGGGGGGGCGGAGAATGACGCCCCAGGAATTTCACCTTTGAAAAATCAGCTTGTTTGAAATGTTTGACTGGATTCTCTCAGCGCTGACTCTGGCCCTCGGTCTCACAATCAGTAAGTAAACACCCAGGGTTGACTTTGTTTGGTGTGGTTATGTTTTGGAATTCGATTTGCTGGTTATTGGTGGGCGACGTGTATTTTGGGTCAGATATTTCTGTTTTGGAAGGTGATAGTTTGGGATTCCTCGTGGTTCGATGGGAAAGTCGGAGATAAGACTGAGTCCCCAGCCCAGTTATCGGTGTGTGTCAGACTGCTGGACTTGGAGGCCAATCAGCTGCTCTTCGAGCTCGAGAAGCCACCCAAACGTTTTCCTGCAGCCTCCCAGAGAATAATCATTTCCACACCAGGGCTGACATCACCTGTCAGCTCAAGCTGATATTAAACTAAAAGGCAGATCCAATAAAAAATGTGAAAAGGAAAGGGATACAGAGAGAGTGAGAGAGAATAGTGAGGAAAGGAATGCAGGAGAAGACTGTGAAGAATGATCGATGAGAAGGAAATGGCAGGTTTGTTCACTGAGAATGTTGCAGTCCTTCAGGAAAACAAATTGGATTTGATACGGGTAAAGGCAGTGACAGTGGAGTAAGTGTTGGGATTTAAGATCGATAAATCTCAAGGACCTGATGGTTTCCATGTCAAGTTATCAAAAGAACAGGTGAGAAAATTGCAAACGTGTTCATCAGAAGTTTCCAAAACTCGGGAGATCCAGGGGTAGTATTTGCACTGGAGAGTAACAAATGTCACTCCCGGTGGCACAGTGGTTAGCACTGCTGCCTCACAGTGCCAGGGACACGGGTTTGATTCCGACCTCGGGTGACTGTATAGAGTTTGCATGTTCTCCCCGTGTCTGCGTGGGTTTCCTCCGGGTGCTCCGGTTTCCTCCCACAGTCCAAAGATGTGCAGGTTAGGTGGATTGGCCATGATCACTGCACGGGCTTGCGGGGGAGTGGGCCAAAGGAAACTATTGGAAGTTGTTCAAACTCTCCTCATTTCCTCTGTTCAGAAGGTTCTTCTGGGGGCTGGTTTAGCACACTGGGCTAAATCGCTGGCTTTTAAAGCAGACCCAGGCAGGCCAGCAGCACGGTTCAATTCCCGTACCAGCCTCCCCGAACAGGCGCTGGAATGTGGCGACTAGGGGCTTTCACAGTAACTTCATTTGAAGCCTGCTTGTGACAATAAGCGATTTTCATTTAATTTCTTATTTCACAATCCGTATTCCCCGGATCTGCTCCAAAGCTCAGCTTCTCAGCGATTGCCGGGGAATGTAACTGTGAAGCAATTCTTTAGCAAGAGGAAGTTGTGAAACTGAAGCAAGGAGGACATTGTGAATTCCGGCATAACCACAATATACAACCTGGCCAGCACTCAATTTCCTCTACCGAGCTCAGATAGCAGTTGGTCGGGTCGATATCAGAGGGTGTTGGGTGTGGGGCTGGGAGTGCCAGAGAGCAGAGTTGACCATTTCACACTACGATATGTGTTAGTTACTAACCCTGCGCTCCCCACCTCTCCCAGGGGTTAACAGCCAGTTAATGGA
Source organism: Scyliorhinus torazame (assembly GCF_047496885.1). NCBI lineage: Eukaryota > Metazoa > Chordata > Chondrichthyes > Carcharhiniformes > Scyliorhinidae > Scyliorhinus > Scyliorhinus torazame. The sequence goes on from NC_092707.1 coordinate 412,348,932, forward strand.
CATGCTGGGAACTGCCCAAACCACTGGAACCCACTGCCTGAGAGGGTGGCAGAGACAGAAATCCAAACCACATTTACTTGGATACACTTTTGAGACGCTGCAACTTGAAGGCTCCAACTGAGGGCGCGATTGGTGTAGTCTCAATGCGCCGAATGGCTTCCTTCTGCGCGGTTTAAGAAGGGAGGGAGGCAGAAGATGGGAAACTATAGGCCCGTTAACCTGACTTCAGTCATTGGTAAGATTTTAGAGTCTGTTATTAAAGATGAGATCGCAAAGCACTTGGAAGTGCATGGTAAAATAGGACTGAGTCAGCACAGCTTTGTCAAAGGGAGGTCGTGTCTGACAAATCTGTTAGAGTTCTTTGAGGAGGTAACAGGAAAGTTAGACAAAGGAGAACCAGTGGACGTGATTTAGTGAAGTGACAAATGAAATACAATGTGGAAAAGTATGATGTTATGCACTTTGGAAGGAGGAATGGAGGCTTAGACTATTTTCTAAATGGGGAAATGCAATCAGGTGCACAAAGGGACTTGGGAGTCCTTGTTCACGATTCTCTTCAGGTTAACGTGCAGGTTCAGTCGGCAGTTAAGAAGGCAGGGATGTGTTGCTGCAATTATACAGGGCCTTGGCGAGGCCACACCTCATAGAATTCATAGAATTTACAGTGCAGAAGGAGGCCATTCGGCCCATCGAGTCTGCACCGTCTCTTGGAAAGATCACCTTACCCAAGGTCAACATCTCCACCCCATCCCCATAACCCAGTAACCCCACCCAACACTAAGGGCAATTTTGGACACTCAGGGCAATTTAGCATGGCCAATCCACCTAACCTGCACATCTTTGGACTGTGGGAGGAAACAGGAGCACCCGGAGGAAACCCACGCATACACGGGGAGGATGTGCAGACTCCGCACAGACAGTGACCCAAGCCGGAATCGAACCTGGGACCCTGGAGCTGCGAAGCAATTGTGCTATCCACAATGCTACCGTGGAGGGTTGTGTGCAGTTTTGATCTCCTTTTCTGAGGAAGGATGTTCTTGCTCTCGAGGGAGAGCAGCGAAGGTTTACCAGACTGATTCCAGGGATGTTGGGGCTGTCATATGAGGAGAGATTGACTAGGTTGGGATTGTTCTCGCTGGAGGTCAGAAGAATGAGGGGGGATCTCACAGAGACTTATAAAATTTTAACGGGTCTAGACAGGGTAGATGAAGTGGCAAATGAAATACAATGTGGAAAAGTATGAGGTTTTGCACTTTGGGAGGAGGAATCTAGGCTTAGACTATTTTCTAAATGGGGAAATGGTTCAGAAAGCAGAATCACAAAGGGACTTGGGAGTCCTTGTTCACGATTCTCTTAAGGTTAATGTGCAGGTTCAGTCGGCAATTAAGAAGGCAAATGCAATGTTAGCATTCACGTCAAGAGGGCTAGAATACAAGACCAGGGATGTACTTCTGAGGCTGTATAAGGCTCTGGTCAGGCCCCATTTGGAGTATTGTGAGCAGTTTTGGGCCCCATATCTAAGGAAGGATGTGCTGGCCTTGGAAAGGGTCCAGAGGAGGTTCACAAGAATGAAAATGAAATGACAAAATGAAATGAAATGAAAATCGCTTATTGTCACAAGTAGGCTTCAAATGAAGTTACTGTGAAAAGCCCCTCATCGCCAAATTCCGGCGCCTGTTCCGGGAGGCTGGTACGGGAATTGAACCGTGCTGCTGGCCTGCCTTGGTCTGCTTTTAATGCCAGCGATTCAGCCCGGTGCTAAACAGTCTCAATAGAATGATCCCTGGAATGAAGAACTTGTCGTATGAGGAATGTTTGAGGACTCTGGGTCTGTACTCGTTGGAGTTTTGAAGGATGAATGGGGATCTTATTGAAACGTGCAGGGTACTGCGAGGCCTGGATAGAGTGGACTTGGAGAGGATGTTTCCACTTGTAGGGGAAACTAGAACCAGAGGACACCATCTCAGATTAAAGAGACGATCCTTTAAAACAGAGATGAGGAGGAATATTTTCAGCCAGAGGGTGGTGAATCTGTGGAACTCTTTGCCGCAGAAGGCTGTGGAGGCCAATTCACTGAGTGTCTTTAAGACAGAGATAGATAGGTTCTTGATTAATGAGGGGATCAGGGGTTATGGGGAGAAGGCAGGAGAATGGTCATGAGAAAATATCAGGCATGATTGAATGGCGGAGCAGACTCGATGGGCCGAGTGGCCTAATTCTGCTCCGATGTCTTATGGTCTTATGTCGGGACGATGTTCCCAATGATGGGTGTGTCCAGAACCAGGGGCGTCATTCTCCAACCCCCAGCCTGGTCGGAGAATGGCCGCAGGCCGCCGTGAATCCCGCCCCCGCCCCCTCCGAAGTCTCCGGTACCGGAGATTGGGCGGGGGCGGGAATCGGGCCGCGCCGGTTGGCGGGACCCCCCGCTGGATTCTCCGGCACGGATGGGCCGAAGTCCCGCCCAGAAATTGCCTGTCCCACCGGCGTAAATCAAACCTGGTATTTACCGGCGGGAGCAGGCGGCGTGGGCGGGCTCCGGGGTCCTGGGGGGGGCGCGGGGCGATCTGACCCCGGGGGTGCCCCCACGGTGGCCTGGCCCGCGATCGGGGCCCACCGATCTGCGGGCGGGCCTGTGCCATGGGGGCACTCGTTCCCTTCCGCCTCCGCCACGGCCTCCACCATGGCGGAGGCGGAAGAGACTCTCCCCACTGCGCATGCGCGGGAAACTGACAGCGGCCGCTGATGCTCCCGTGCATGCGCCGGGAAACTGACAGCGGCCGCTGACGCTCCCACGCATGCGCCGCATTTCCGCGCCAGCTGGCGGGGCAGCAAACGCCATTTCCGCCAGCTGGCGGGTTGGAAATCCCTCCGGTGTTGGCCTAGCCCCTCAATGTTGGGGCTAGGCCGCCAAAGATGCGGAGCATTCCGCACTTTTGGCCGGCGCGACGCCCGTCTGATTGGCGCCGTTTTTGGCGCCAGTCGGCGGACATCGCGCCGTTGGGGGAGAATTTCGCCCCAGGCGTCACAGTCTGAGAATTCAGGGTAAACCATTTCGGACAGATGGAGAGAGATATTTCTTCACACAAAGAGTGGTGAGCCTGTGGAATTCATTATCACAGGAAGTAGTTGATGCTAAAACTTTGAATATATTCAAGAGGCGGCTGGATACAGCACTTGGGGAGAATGGAATCAAAGGCTATGGGGAGAAAGCAGGATTAGGCTATTGAGTTGGATGATCAGCCATGATCGTGATAAATGGCGGAGCCGGCTCGAAGGGCCAAAAGGTCTCCTCCTGCTCCTATCTTCTATGTATCTATGTATGTAATATCAGGACATTTGGAAAGTCAAAATGCTACCCATCAGAGTCAGCTTGGTTTTATGAAGGGAAAATCATGTTTGACTAATTTGCTAGAGTTCTTCGAAGATGTAACAAGCAAAGTGGATAATGGGACTCCTGTAGATGTAGTATACCTGGACCTCCAGAAGGTGTTTGATAATGTGCCGCACAGAAGGTTGATTCACAAGGTTATACCACATGGGATTAGGGGTAATTTATTAGCTGGGATTGAAGACTGGCTGACGGACAGGAGCCAGAGAGTCGGGATAAATGGGTCTTTTTCTGGGTGACAAGATGTAACTGGTGGGATGCCACAGGGTTCAGTCCTTGGGGCCCAGCTATTTATAATCTATATTAATGACTTGGATACAGGGATAGAAGGTTCTGTAGCCAAATTCGCAAATGATACAAAAATAGGTGGAACAGTAAGTTGCAATGAGGAAAGAAGGACCTTACAAATGGATACAGATAGGTGAGGAGAGTGGGCCAACATGTGGCAGATGCAGTTTAACGTGGATATGTGTGAGGTCATGCATTTTGGTCAGAAAAATGGGAAGGCAACTTATTATCTAAATGGGGAGAGACTTCGGGGAGCTCCGATGCAGAGGGATCTGGGGGTCCTCGTGCAGGAGTCACAGAAAACAAGCATGCAGATGCAGCAGATATTGGAAATGTGAATGGAATGTTGGCATTTATAGCGAAGGGAATTGAGTATAAAGGTAAGGAAGTGTTGTTACAACTGTACAAGGCATTGGTAAGACCGCACCTGGAGTATTGTGCAACGTTTCAGTCCCATTATTTGACGAAAGATGAAGTGACATTGGAGGCAGTTCAGAGGAGGTTAACATAGAACATACAATGCGGAAGGAGGCCATTTGGCCCATCGAGCCTGCACCGACCCACTTAAGCCCGCTCTTCCACCCTATCCCCGTAACCCAACTACCCCATCTAACATTTTTGGTCACTAAGGGCAATTCATCATGGCCAATCCACCTAACCTGCACGTCTTTGGACTGTGGGAATAAACCGGAGCACCCGGAGGAAACCCACGCAGACACGGGGAGAACGTGCAGACTCCGCACAGACAGTGAGCCAACGGGGAATCGAACCTGAGACCCTGGCGCTGTGAAGCCACAGTGCTATCCACTTGTGCTACCTTGCCGCCCATTAGGAGGTTAATTCCAGAGATGATGGATTTATCGTATGAAGAGAGATTGAAGAGTTCAGGCCAATACTCTCTGGAGTTTAGAAGAATGAGGGGAGATCAAGTTGAGATATGTATGATGATAAAAGGTTTGGATAAAGTAGACGTGGAGCGGGTGCTTCCTCTTGTGGGACATTCTAGAATGAGAGGTCATAGTCTTCGGATAAGAGGGAGCAGATTTAAAACAGAGTTGAGGAGAAACTATTTCTCCCACAGGATTGTGAATCTGTGGAATTCCCTACCCCAGAGTGCAGTGGATGCTGGAAGAGTGAGTAAATTTAAGGAGGAGTTAGGGGGATTTTTAATTGGTAATGGGTTGAAGGGTTATGGAGAATGGGCAGGATGGGGGTGTTATGGCCAGGGTGAGATTGAATGGGGGAGCAGACGCTATGGGCCAAATGGACTAATTCTGCTCCGGTATCTTATCAACTTATGAATGTATGAACTTTAGCCATAAAACCAACTATTCCAGCAGAACAAAGGGAAGAACCTCTCTCTGAAAAGTGACCTCCTGTTACTTCTGTTTACTCTTCATGCTGTAACTCTCTCTGAACACAATCGAGACAGTTTTGGAATTGAAATCAACCCCTACACATACAAACACCTTTGTCCAGCATGAATCTAACTATAGGTTTTACTCTTCCAGGCACAGAAACATTACACAAACCCACTTAAAAATATAGTTTATAATGTTGCCAATACAAATATTAATTCCTTAAAACTACCTTTATTTTCCTGACTTTCCCTATTGCACTAGGAAATACCCCCGTGAGGATATTGGGGCCCTGCTGGGGTGCAATGCATCCAGCTGGTACAGAACCCATCGTCCCAGAATCAGTCCCAATGTCTCAGCAATTCAAATCCCTCCCTCCGAAACCATCTCTCCAACCACTCATTCATCCGGCCTATTCTACTCCGGATCTGACCAGCATGTGGCACTGGGAGCAATCCTGAGATTGCTACCTTTCAGCTGCTGTTTTTTATTTCCTATCTCCCTCAGAGTTCTCTGACCTAAACGTGCTCCCCCCCCCCCACTACTCATTCCCCAACTTTGAATATCCGGTTCGGAGAATTACTGTCACAGCTCACACCTGGGGGATGAATTGAATTCAGTGTGAAGAAATGAAAAGTGCCGGATGTGAAAATGGAGGGTGTAGTGATTCTGTAGGTGCATGCACACAAGGGGTAATGCACCACATGATCACGAGAGGGCTGGACCAACAAGGGTATAAAAAAGCAGCCACACGGGGTCTCGCTCTCTCTCGTGGGCGCGCTGTGAACAGGGTAACATCAGAATCACATAGATAGTTAGTGGAGTTACGTTTAGTTATTATTGTTAAATCTTGTTAACCAATTCCTAGTTTCCATGTTAAGGTAAAGAACTCATGCATGAATAGTTATAGTTACTCAATAAATCTTTGTTGTTACTGGACGAGTTTGAGTCTTCTTCAACAAGATTCCGAGGCCCTTACCATCAACCAAGGATTCAGTGACACGTGTTATCGACCACGCAGGTAACACAACATGGTACCGAGGAGTGTTGGCCTCAACAACAAAAACAGAAACTAGCTAGATTAGGTTCGACAACCAAGAAAAAAAAAAAATGTGGATAGATATTCGACCACGGAAGGCATCGCAGCAGTCGGACCTCTCGGGCAAGAAAAACACCGGTAAGATGGACTCACTTCCAGCTCCAGAACCCCTCAGAACCTCGGGTAATCTCCAGTATAATTGGAAAATTTTCCTTCAACACTTTAATCTATTTCTGGAAATTAAGGACATAACCGCTGTGCCAGATTCTAAAAAAATAGCCTCCCTCTTATTGGCGGTGGGGGCACAAGCCCTGGAGATATATAATTCATTCAATTTCTTGGAAGGTGAAGACAAAACTAAATTTAAAGTAATTATCGTAAAATTTGAACAGCACTGTAAAAATCAGTCTGGTGAGACGCCGGAAAGACTTAAATTTCGTAATAGGTGCCAGAGATTGGGAGAGTCAATCACTGATTTTATTGCAGACCTCCAGATACTAGCACAAGGCTGTAGTTATGCTGGTTTCAGAGATGCTATGCTGATAGGTCAATTAATTTATGGACTATCTGATCAAAATTTAACAAAAAAACTTTCACAACAACAGTATCTAACTCTAGAAATCGCGATTAAACCGTGCACAGTGCATGAACAAGAAAAAAAATCAGTACCTTCAATTTATCCAAAGAAACCACGGCACCAAAACTGACCACGAGGCAGGGCTAAAACAGAAGCAGGCGGGAGTTCTGAGCGGCAGCCATCTTGAGAAAGGAGCCGCACATGTGCAGTTGCGAAAAGAGCGCACAGTACAGGAAACTCAGATTGCGCATGCGCAATCGAGTCCTACGCATGACGTCACGAGCGCCATGACGTCAGAGGACCACGCCCACTTAAAGGGAAATGCACGAAAATGAACAAAAATAAATTTAAAGCTGTAAACCCCAGTTTTTTTACCTCAAAAGACAGAACAATGCCCGAACTTACACCAGCAGCTGAAAATAACTTTCACAACACCCTGGAACAAGCAGTTTGCAACACGCAAAGAGAAGAGCACAATGACAAATCCATAGCAAAAGATTTGTTCATTGACGATGATTACTCTGGAGGTGAGTTCCTCATTGGACAAGTAGAGCACCATGACACATCCTTGACAAGAAGCGATGATTTGCTCGCTGACGAACGCCACTCACCCATGGATCAGTTCTCCGGATCTGATGGCTATTGCAGCAGCAACATGGGTGCCAAGTCCCATATGGGTCTCATGGTGGGAGAATCCAGTACCATGACGACACGGCAGCTCGTCGACAAAATGGATGACAACCACATGTCACATATCCTAGCAGAAGGCGACGCCACGCAGAGAGCACAGATTGACTGCACTGAGGGAGCGATACCGGCCTCCATAGCGAGTTCGTTGACAGGCTCCAGAATGCCCGCAAGCAACGACTCCAGAGCGACAGCCGTGAATCGGCAAGGAGGCACTGAATGTCTACCCACTGTATGTGAAAATAGTGACAAAGCGATCACACTCGACATACCGAGTGTGCAGGATCGCAGCGAGACTGACAGATCTCAGCTCGTCTGTACAGAAGCACAGAGTAAGACTACTCTTGGGCCCAGTGAAACCACGTCAATTGAAATCTTGAAGGTTTTAACTCCTGAAGAGGAGCATAAAGAGATGATTCAAATGTACCGGAAATGTCTCCATCAGAGAAGCACCGAGGCAGCAAAGAGGAACAATCAAATCCACCACAAATGACTGATGTCACCAACATCAATACGACATCAGATCATTCTCACAATTCTCAAAAAGAAACACTCAATGTAACTGACACCAATAACTGTGACAATTATTCAAATTATCCACACGGAACACACATTGAGCGCAACAAGAGTACAAACATGCCATGGCATGGCAACAAATCTCACAAAGTCGCATTTGCTCCACAACAAACCAGCAAACCAGCTTTCCAGAAAGATGCAACACAGAATCGCTACCACAAGCAAAAAAAAAAGAAAGTATAAATCAGACAACAAAGTGATTCGACCATTCCGATGTCTCGTGATGTCCTCACGTACACACATAAACACTGATGGACAGGCGAAGGGAGCAACCCACCTGATAAAACTCATCCAGTCTGGACTCACAAAGTTTCTCGTTAGGATTGGACTTGTTAAACGTTGATTGACTTTGTACTACCAGTGTAGTAGGTAAGTTGCTAGAAGGTATTCTGAGAGACAGGATCTACAAGCATTTAGAGAGGCAAGGACTGATTCGGGGCAGTCAGCATGGCTTTGTGCATGGAAAATCATGTCTCACAAATTTGATAGAGTTTTTTGAGGGGGTGACCAAGAAGGTCGATGAGGGCAGTGCAGTAGACGTTGTCTACATGGACTTTAGCAAAGCCTTTGACAAGGTACCGCATGGTAGGTTGTTGCAGAAGGTTAAAGCTCACGGGATCCAGGGTGAGGTTGCCAATTGGATTCAAAATTGGCTGGACGACAGAAGGCAGAGGGTGGTTGTAGAGGGTTCTTTTTCAAACTGGATGCCTGTGACCAGTGGTGTGCCTCAGGGATCGGTGCTGGGTCCACTGTTATTTGTGATTTATATTAATGATTTGGATGAAAATTTAGGAGGCATGGTTAGTAATTTTGCAGATGACACCAAGATTGGTGGCACAGTGGATAGTGAAGAAGGTTATCTAGGATTGCAACGGGATCTTGATCAATTAGGCCAGTGGGCCGACGAATGGCAGATGGAGTTTAATTTAGATAAATGTGAGGTGATGCATTTTGGCAGATCGAATCAGGCCAGGACCTACTCAGTTAATGGTATGGCATTGGGGAGAGTTATAGAACAAAGAGATCTAGGAGTACAGGTTCATAGCTCCTTGAAGGTGGAGTCGCAGGTGGACAGGGTGGTGAAGAAGGCATTTGGCATGCTTGGTTTCATTGGTCAGAACATTGAATACAGGAGTTGGGACGTCTTGTTGAAGTTGTACAAGACATTGGTACGGCCACACTTGGAATACTGTGTGTAGTTCTGGTCACCCTATTATAGAAAGGATATTATTAAACTAGAAAGAGTGCAGAAAAGATTTACTAGGATGTTACCGGGACTTGATGGTTTGAGTTATAAGGAGAGGCTGGATAGACTGGGACCTTTTTCCCTGGAGCGTAGGAGGCTTAGGGGTGATCTTATAGAGGTCTATAAAATAATGAGGGGCATAGATAAGGTAGACAGTCAACATCTTTTCCCAAAGGTAGGGGAGTCTAAAACTAGAGGGCATAGGTTTAAGGTGAGAGGGGAGAGATTCAGAAGGGCCCAGATGGGCAATTTCTTCACTCAGAGGGTAGTGAGTGTCTGGAATGTGCTGCCAGAGGTAGTAGTAGAGGCGGGTACAATTGTGTCTTTTAAAAAGCATTTAGATAGTTACATGGGTAAGATGGGTATAGAGGGTTATGGGCCAAGTGCGGGCAACTGGGACTAGCTTAATGGTAAAAACTGGGCAGCATGGACTGGTTGGGCCGAAGGGCCTGTTTCCATGCTGTAAACTTCTATGATTCTATTCTTCTATGATTAATACCATCCCATTCTGTACATAGCATTACTTGTTTTATTTGTTCCCAGTTGACTTAATTCATTCTGATTGTTCCAATTTTCGTTACACCATACAGAAAATCTGTAACACATTAAAAAGGGGGAGATGTAGTGATTTCTGTAGGTGCATGCACACAAGGGGTTAATGGGTAGATAGCAGCACCACATGATCACTAGAGGGCTGGACCAAGAGGGGTATAAAAAAGCAGCCACACAGGGTCTCGCTCTCTCTCGTGGGTGCACTGGAAACAGGGAAACATCAGAATCACAGAGATAGTTAGTGGAGTTACGTTTAGTTATTGTTGTTAAATCTTGTTAACCAATTCCTAGTTTCCATGTTAAGGTAAAGAACTCATGCATGAATAGTTATAGTTACTCAATAAATCTTTGTTGTTACTGGACGAGTTTGAGTCTTCAACAAGATTCAAAGGACCTCACCATCAACCCAGGATTGAGTAACACGTGTTATCGACCACGCAGGTAACACAACAGAGGGAATTCAATCTCCAGGGAGAAGACAGTGTTTGTTGAGAAAGAATTTAAACAAATCCCAGAAGAATATTTTCAGATATAATCTGGACCAAAGCAGACAGGGTCAAGATGGTAAGGGGCGAGTCCAGGACTGATTCCTATAAAGGTGATGTTAAGAAATTGGAATGCATTACCAGGTGAAGCCAGAATACTGTTTAAAATGTAAACATCACTGGATACTGGGTTAATGGCAGCACTGAGTTCATACAAACCCTGTGTGCATTGGTCCTGACTATATCTGAAACTACTGTTCTGGGATTTCTTTAACTTCCTCCCTGACAAGTACTGACCTTGCCCTGGAAACTGCATTCTCTTTATTGCAGTGTGTGTTTTGTGGGGTTAACTTCATCCTGAGGGACTGTTGGTCAGTACAGTGCAATGTGAAAGAGTCGGTAAGTTCTGATGCAGGGTTGTCAGTTTGAAACGTTTTGCCAGCGTATGAATTCGGAGCAGCAGGAGGTGCCTGGGAGCCTCGAGCCTGTTCCAGCATTCAACACGGTCATGGTGATCTGATTGTCACTGTCTCGCTGTCTACAGAGTCCCCTGGGCCACTCGAGCCTGTTCCACCATTCAACACGGTCATGGTGATCTGATTGTCACTGTCTCGCTGTCTACAGAGGCCCCTGGGCCCCTCGAGGCTGCTGGGTCTCCTGGGCATTCATTCCCAGCATTTTCTGAAATCCTGATTGTCAAAATCTGCAGCACTTTGCTTGGGGTTAATTTGAACAAGTCAGTGCAGATAATACACAATATCCACACATCAATACACAGGAGACTTTATAACCTGCTCTCAGCTTCGATTTCGTATTTTCGTATCTGTTCTGATCTTCAGTTATTTTCTGTTCACAGGTCATGTGACAGGGACGGTTCTTATCCAATCCCCTTACGTTGTGAAAGTGCCTGAGGGTGAAACAGTGACGTTTCTGTGTGACTTACAGAGCGAGCATGTAGATTACACTGTGGATAAATACATTTTACATTGGTACCGCTCACAAAGTAAGGAATGGATATTGAGTCATGATGCAAATGGCGAAGTTTCCCGGGTGACAGGTCTGTCTGATCGGTTTCAGCCTTCCAGAGATGTTCCCGGTAACAGCTACATTCTGACAGTCAGAGATGTGAAGCTCGGTGACTCCGCTGTCTATATCTGTGGGATTTGGGGGAAACTCTTTGGGAATGGAACCCGGCTGAATGTAACCAGTGAGTAATGTCTATCTTATATTGCTTTTATTCCAAATTGACCATATATTAGAGGAATATGATGGAACATTGCCAGCCTCGGAGGCTGTGACCCAGAGGGAGGAACGATCTGGGAAGAAGCCTGAAGTCTGTGAAGTAAAAATGTACAATTTAAACACACACACAGACGTAAAGCGACAGCGTGAGTGTAAAGGTGTGACATCAAAGTTTCACCCCTAAAATCTCTCAGCGCTCCAGGGGGTGTTGTCCGGGATTTTCCCGTTCAGATTCCCGGTGGGGATTCGGGGTGGATTTTGACAGAACTGAAAGTGTGAATTTCTGTCCTCTCTCTCTCTCTGCCTTTCCCCAGCTGATTGGAATTAAACTTTACAGTGCGGGCAGTGTGGGCACTCTGCTGGTCTATGGGCAGGGAAGCTGCTGATGTGGCACCGATAGGTGGGCTACAGAACCTCTGGTCAAACAGGGAAGCTCGTCCACAATGTCCTCCCTGGATGGTTACATCCTGGCCAGCCTCTCTGCCGCTGCCATTGCAAACCCTCTTGTTGACCAGCGTGAGCTCGTCCCTTGTCACATCCCCGCCTCCTGCTCCTGAGGTTACGGGAATATTGGGTGTCTGAGATCCAGCGGTGTTCCAGTGGCCGAACTGTGTGAAGAGGGCAGGCAGTGAGGAGAGAAAATGTGTGTCCATGGATTTCACCCACACAACTGATGGACATTGAGCTCCTCAACACAGGGAAAGAATCCAGAGTTAGAACAGCAAGGAGCATTGGCATTCCGGGTCTGGAAGAAGGTGGAGAGCTAGGGTGGGATATGACTAGATGGAGATTTGAAGATGAAAACATGCTATCTATTAGGTGAATTGCGAGACAAATGCGTTGGTTATGACATACGGAATGCTTGCCTTCATTGGACGGGACATCGAGTATAAAAATTGGCAAGTCATGCTGCAGTTGTATAGAACCTTGGTAAGGCCGCACTTGGAATATTGCGCACAATGCGGGTCGCCACACTACCAGAAGGATATGGAGGCTTTGGCGAGGGTGCAGCAGAGGTTTACCAGGATGTTGCCTGGTCTGAAGAGTGTTAACTATGCGGAGTGGCGTCATGGATAGAATGGATGGGCAGGCACTCTTTTCCAGGGCAGGGGGGGTTCAGTCACCAGGGGGCATAGGTTAAAGGTCCATGGGGCAAAGTTTAGAGGAGATGTACGAGGCAGTTTTTTTACACAGAGGGCGGTGAGTGCCTGGAACGCGTTGCCAGGGGAGGTTGTGGAAGCAAATACATTAACGGCGTTAAAAAGGCATCTGGCAAGATACATGGATAGGATGGGTATAGAGGGACACGGCACAAGGAAGTGCTGAGGGTTTTGGCCAAGGGTGGAATCATAACCAGTACAGGCTTGGAGCGCTGAAGGGCCTGTTCCTGTGCAGTTCTTTGTTCTTGTTCTTTGACCCCTATGATGAATGAGCAGGCACTGAGCTCGATGCGGTGAGCTGGGAGTTAATCTGCTGTGATGAATGTAGAAATTATTATATTCATATCTGTGGCAATAATGTTATAAAGAAAAAACCCTAGTTCAAAATACATGCAGACAGCGTGTCTACTAAAGCTGTAATGAAGGAGTAGTAAACGGTGATTGAATCCAAACATTTTCTTGATTACAGATGAAGGGCTAATGGAATCATGCTTTGATTGCTGGGGATTCCCTGGAGTGTAGATACTTTATCGATGAGTGGTGTATCATCTGAGCTGAGGAGGTCATGGAACTCAGTGGGATACAGATCATTTAATTGATGGGAGAAGCCAGGTCTGTCTGTAGTTTTCAGCAGTTTTGGCAAATGCTGCTGGTTTAAACAGAAGTGTGCTGAATCTTCTCTTGAAAGGATTTCTCTCCAAAAGTCTTCATATCGTGTCTTTGGGGCAGCATGGTAGCATTGTGGATAGCACAATTGCTTCACAGCTCCAGGGTCCCAGGTTCGATTCCGGCTTGGGTCACTGTCTGTGCGGAGTCTGCACATCCTCCCCGTGTGTGCGTGGGTTTCCTCCGGTGCTCTGGTTTCCTCCCACAGTCCAAAGATGTGCAGGTTAGGTGGATTGGCCATGATAAATTGCCCTTAGTGTCCAAAATTGCCCTGAGTGTTGGGTGGGGTTACTGGGTTATGGGGATAGGGTGGAGGTGTTGACCTTGGGTCGGGTGCTCTTTCCAAGAGCCGGTGCAGACTCGATGGGCTGAATGGCCTCCTTCTGCACTGTAAATTCTATGATTCTATGATATAGCTGAGCAAATAATCTGCTTGTTAATTTTATTTATAAGAGGCATTTGAACAGTATTAGGTTGCTTAATTCTAGTCAATAACAGACATAGATACGAAGTTAATGTTTTGCCATTTATTTCAGAACTGTTTAAGTGTTAATTGTAAATCTATTTCTTTGGTGTTGATGTGGTTCATTCTGTGTTTAAATTAATGTTTGTTGAAACATAAAAGGTGCCTATTGGTCAGGCTCATCACTCCTGAGGTGAAGTATAGTTTCCTCACAGCTTTACAAATCAAAAAGAAATGTTTTGGGTTCTTTTCCAACATCCTAACAAATGTTGGGGTCGGGTCCGGGATCCTAACAAATGTTGGGGTTTGCTCCGGGATCCTAACAAATGTTGGGGTCTGCTCCGGGATCCTAACAAATGTTGGGGTCTGCTCCGGGATCCTAACAAATGTTGGGGTCGGGTCCGGGATCCTAACAAATGTTGGGGTCTGTTCCGGGATCCTAACAAATGTTGGGGTCTGCTCCGGGATCCTAGCAAATGTTGGGGTTTGCTCCGGGATCCTAACAAATGTTGGGGTTTGCTCCGGGATCCTAACAAATGTTGGGGTTTGCTCCAGGATCCTAACAAATGTTGGGGTCTGCTCCAGGATCCTAACAAATGTTGGGGTTTGCTTCAGGATCCTAACAAATGTTGGGGTTTGCTCCGGGATCCTAACAAATGTTGGGGTCTGCTCCAGGATCCTAACAAATGTTGGGGTTTGCTTCAGGATCCTAACAAATGTTGGGGTTTGCTCTGGGATCCTAACAAATGTTGGGGTCTGGTCCGGGATCCTGACGCTGGATGGATTTGAACAGGTGGATTTGAGATGGTTTATGGGTTGAGATTAGATGAAGAGTCAGCAGTCGGGGGGCAGATATGTCTGGATGGTTTCTATGAAGAGAGGATTGATGACAATGGTTTTGAATATTTGAGGAAAGCCCCCAGTGTGTGACCCGAGATTAAACAATGACAAAGTGTCAGGGGAGGTAAGAAATAGAAATTAATGGGGGAGGGGGGCAATTAGGAAATATGGAGAGAGGGATTGGGAGGGAGAATGGGAAGATTCTGCAGTGATAGGGATCAGGGAGGAGGAATAGGGAAGTTGGGAAGGGTGGGGGGAGTGGCCGAGACACCTGAACATGTGACCTTAAACAAATAAATCTTTCGCTTTTTCAGATCAGTGTGTTTGATAATTTCTTCACTTTGTCCCCAAGGTAACATCAGCGGATACATTTTTCATTGAAACATTTGCAGATATTCACAACCTTCAGACTGGTGTTTAACTTGTTGATATTTTTCACTCAAAGGTGCGAATGCTCCAGTCCTTATCCAGTCTCCGAGTCTGGAACGTGTCACAGAGGGTCAGACTGCACGGTTACACTGCACCATGCGGAACGCCGCAGTGACACACACCGATGTTCACTGGAACCGGGAGCTGCCAGGGAAAGATATGGAGAGGGTTTTAACACATGATATAAAGAACAACACACGACGGAGTCCAGGTTTCACTGAGCGTTTCCATCCTTCCCGAGACACGTCCAATAAAACCTTCATCCTGACAATCAGCAACATGCAGCCCAATGACACTGCCGTCTATTACTGCTCCGTGTGGGGAGATATCAGTGGGAATGGATCACAGCTGAATGTAACCAGTAAGTGCATTCACAATGACATCACTACATAGAGGGGAATCCTGTAACCAAACATTCCCAGTGAAGAGGAGAATGGGCTGGGGAATTGCAATAGTGATGTTATAACCCAATATTCCATGGGAATGTGACTCCTCCCTGGGAGCACAGCATTGTCAAATATGTCTCCTGTCCACATATCAGCTCTGAATAGAGATGGTAACCCCAAAACGTTATTTCTGTTATTCAGGTCGGCTTTGAGAATTCCCAAAAAGTTACAAATTGGACATTGCAAAACATTAATACATGAGTGACCATCGTTGATGCAGGTACCATAACCTCCCCGAATACATCACCAGTTCACCCCCAACAACATCAGGTCTGTGTACGTTATTAAACAGCCTTCTTAACTTGTCCTACAGGTTTGAAGGAATGTACCCGTACCGACCGAGCTCTCTCAGCCCCTGCACCCTGTTTAAAATTGTACCAACTCATTCACATTGCCACTCCTCATCTTTACCAAACTGAGTCACTTTCCACTTCTTTGTGATAAATTTCATCTGTCCCGACTCTACCTATTTCACCGTTCTGTCAATATTCCCCGGAACCTGACACTGTTCATCTCACTCTTCCCGACATTCCTGAACTTGGAGGGAGCTGTTCACTGGGAAATTCTGCCTCCTCTACTCGAGCCCATTTTAAATATTTAAAAATCTTGCTCATGTCCCCTCTTGCTGAAAATTAACCAGTGCGACAAAATCTGATTGTGTCATCACACCGAGCCTCCCCCATTGTCTGCCTGTCTCTCTGAGGACATGGTGCTGGGCACAGCCCTCTGCACACACTGCTGCCATCACTTTTGTCAGGGTGCATGCGGGAGCTGGACATTACTCTCAGATTCGGGTTGCCTTGTCCCAGCCTTGCCTTGTTATTTTAGGACAATTACATTGAGCAGAAAAGGAATGAAACAATTGTTTCTAAATCACCTATCACAACTTCAGGGTGTCCAAACACGATTCGCAGACAATTAAATATAATTACACAGGAAAATAGGAATGTAGTTTTACCCCCCCCCCCCCCGAGCTAGTGTGCGGTCAATTCCAGCCCCACTGGACCCGGAGTCGCAACATAATTGAAATTAACCAATAATTCTTCGAAAAACTCCCAAAATCTTTGACTGCCCAATAATTACAGTCACCAGGGGTGGGATTCTCCGACCCCCCGCCGGGTCAGAGAATCGACGGGGAGCGGCGTGAATCCCGCCCCCGTCAGCCACCGAATTCTCCGGCACCGAGTATTCAGCAGGGGGGGGAATCGCGCCGCGCCGTTTGGCGGGCCCCCCCCCCGGCGATTCTCCGGCCCGCAATGGGCAGAAGTCCCGCTGCTGCTATGCCAGTCTCGCCGGCGTGAATTGAACCAGGTCCCTTACCGGCGGGACCTGGCGGCGCGAGCGGGCTCCGGGGTCCTGGGGGGGGGGGGCGCGGGGCGATCTGGCCCCAGGGGGTGCCCCAACGGTGGCCTGGCCCACAATCGGTGCCCACCGATCCGCAGGCGGGCCTGTGACGTGGGGGCACTCTTTCCCCTCCGCGTCGGCAGTGTAGGTCTCCGTGATGTCCGATGCGTAGGTGACCTCCCCCCTGCGCATGCGCGGGGATGACGTCAGCAGCCGCTGACACTCCCACGCATGCGTGGAGTCCCTTCGGCCCCGGCTGGTGTGGCGCCAAAGGCCTTCCACGCCAGCCGGCGGGACGGCAACCACTCCGGCGCGGAGTGAGGGCTTGGCCCCTAAAGGTGCGGAGAAATCCACACCTTTGGGGCGGCCCAACGCCTGAGCGGTTCACGCCACTCCATCCCGCCGGGACCCCCCGCCCCGCCGGGTAGGGGAGAATCCCGCCCCAGGTTTGTAAATTTCAACACATGAATTTTTATTAATGACAATAACTATAATTAAATATGCAGCAAGTACAACAGGCTAACAAATATATAATTCCTCATCCCCCCACTTTAATTCACCCCACCCTCTGCACACACATACACAAGACAAACAAACACAGAGGGAAAAGAGGGTGTATAAATAATGGTGACAGTTAAAGGATAAGAGTCCTTGTTGCAGATGGTTGTCTTCTAGCCCAACTTCCTTCAGTCCAGGCTTTCAGTTCGAGGTTTCTGCTTTCAGTCTCTAAGGGTTTGCACTGCAGATTCATCCAGGTTCTCTGTAGATTCAGAAATACAGCAGCTGTGCAGCATTTCTGGGGAAAAAGAGAGAGAGAGAGAGACTTACACAGTTTCTTCTCTGAGTGTTCACAGCCTGACTGTCCTTTCCTTGGTTCTCTGGGAACCATCCCTCTCGGATAGGATCCAATCACCACCTGTCGTCGGGCAGAATACAGCCTTTTGCCAATTCATTGGCCACCAAGCTACCAATCGAGCTGAATCCCTCCGACCTCCCTTGGGTGCCAAAACATCTGCTATTCAAAGGTTAACACAATGCACTAGATTGCAAGCACTTCATCTGCGCGACTTAAAGGTACATGTCCATTAAACATCCATGGATCGAAAATGATAGTGGCAAAATAAATGAAATGAAAAATAAGGGAATCAACAGGAGTGGCCCTTACAATATGAACAGTAGTAGGCCATTCAGCCCCTCGAGCCTATCCCGCCATTCAATGAGATCATGGCTGATCCGTGCTAACTCCATATACCTCCCTTTGGCCCATATCCCTTAATAACTTTGCTGAACAGAAATCTATCCCGGATTTAAATTTCACAACTGAGCTAGCTTCAGCTGCTGTGTGTGGGAGAGAGTTCCAAATCTCGACCACACTTTGAGTGAAGAAATGCTTCCTGACATCTCTCCTGAACGGTCTGGCCCGAATGTCTAGACCATGCTCCCTAATTTTAGAATCTCCAAACGGTGGGAATAGTTTATCTGTCTTTCCCTGCTTTCTCCTGCTATCGGAATCACTGCTGTAGGGAACACACAAATCCCACACAAACGGCAATGATAGAAATGGGCATATCATCTGGTATAGGGATCTTCAAATAATGGTGTGGGGTATTTCATCTCGAGCTGCAAGGATGGACTTGGCTGAACCCCTCAGTTCAGTGATGGCTCCTCCTAAAGAGCAGTTTCAATACTGTACAGATTGTCTCGATATCTGTGGAACTCTCTGCACTGGAACCAAATCCATGACCTCCTAACTCGGAGGTGTGATCACTTCCACTAAGTCACACCTGACACACTTCATCATGTCCATTGCAATCTGTTTGGAAACTCATATATTAAACAACAAGTCATCATATAACTTTATTCAATGAATCGTTAAACTTTAAATGATGGAAAATCTATTTCTTTGCATTGAACTCCATCTGTTTGCTATGCACAGGTCGATTGGCTGACCCAGTCTTTATTCAGTATCCAAACATCAGCAAGGTGCCAGAGGGTGATACTGTGGAGTTACAATGTGCCATGTACAATGCCAGTGTGAATGACACTGATGTCCACTGGTATCACCAGAGACCCGGGTACGACAGGCAGTGGACGATGAGCTGGTTTGTAAATGGCACCATCAGGATGTTCCCGGATATCCAGGACCGTTTTCAGCATTCCCAGGATTTCAGCAGGAACAGTTACATTCTGACCATTGTGAATGTGACCCTCAATGATACAGCTGTCCATAGCTGCAGTGTGTGGAGCTACATCCATGGAGCAGGGAGTCAGCTCAATGTCACAGGTAAGTCAATACTGACTCACACTGACAGAGTGACAGTAACAATAACCAGATTGGGAACCTGTTTTACCTCCCACAGCAGAGTAGACATAAGAACATAAGAACATAAGAACTAGGAGCAGGAGTCGGCCATCTGGCCCCTCGAGCCTACTCCGCCATTCAATGAGATCATGGATGAACTTCTCTGGACTCAGCTCCACTTTCCGGCCCGAACACCATTACCCTTAATCCCTTTATTCTTCAAAAAACGATCTATCTTTATCTTAAAAACATTTAATGAAGGAGCCTCAACTGCTTCACTGGGCAAGGAATTCCATAGATTCACAACCCTTTGGGTGAAGAAGTTCCTCCTAAACTCAGTCCTAAATCTACTTCCCCTTATTTTGAGGCTATGCCCCCTAGTTCTGCTTTCACCTGCCATTGGAAACAACCTGCCCGCATCTATCCTATCTATTCCCTTCATAATTTTACATGTTTCTGTCAGATCCTCCGCATCCTTCTAAATTCCAACGAGTACAGTCGCAGTCTATTCAACCTCTCTTCATAATCCAACCCCTTCAGCTCTGGGATTAAACTAGTGAATCTCCTCTGCACACCCTCCAGCGCCAGTACGTCCTTTCTCAGGTAAGGAGACTGTCATGTGAGAGTACATATAAGAAATGTGTGTTTAAGAAATGTACCTTTAAGAAATGGGTGTTTATCAATGATGTCAGAGTGCGGGTGGAGCTGGGCTGTCTCTCAGCTTTTTACTTTCATTTTAGGCTGTTTGCGGCAAGGTGTGTTTTAGTTTCATTTTCAGTGTTGGAGCTGAAGCCAGACAAAGCAGGTGTACTGTTGATCTCTCTGCCATGAAAAAACTATCTCTTGATCATTTGGTGCATTTTCAGTAGTGAATGTAAACCTGATGTGCTTCTGTTAAAAGTTGTTTCTTTTGGTGGCACAGTGGTTAGTATTGCTGCCTCATGGCGCCGAGGTCTCAGGTTCGATCCTGGCTCTGGGTCACTGTCCGTGTGGAGTTTGCACATTCTCCCTGTGTTTGCGTGGGTTTCGTTCCCACAGCCCAAACAATGTGCAGGGTAGGTGAACTGGTCACACTAAATTGCACCTTAATTGGAAAAAATAAATTGGGTACTTTAAATTTATAAACAAAAATGATAGGCCCTGT
The DNA here is from genome assembly GCF_047496885.1 of Scyliorhinus torazame. Taxonomy (NCBI): domain Eukaryota; kingdom Metazoa; phylum Chordata; class Chondrichthyes; order Carcharhiniformes; family Scyliorhinidae; genus Scyliorhinus; species Scyliorhinus torazame. The sequence goes on from NC_092707.1 coordinate 412,369,164, forward strand.
CTACACAACGATAGACCCTGTCTACACAACGATAGGCTCTGTCTACACAATGATAGGCCCTGTCTACTCAATGATAGGCCCTGTCTAAACAATGATAGGTCGTGTCTACACAATGATAGGCCCTGTCAAGACAATGATAGGGTCTGTCCACTCAATTATAGGCCCTGTCTACTCAATGATAGGCCCTGTCTACTCAATGATAGGCCCTGACTACTCAATGATAGGCCCTGTCTACTCAATGATAGGCCCTGTCTACACAATGATAGGTCGTGTCTACTCAATGATAGGCCCTGTCTACACAATGATAGGCCCTGTCTACTCAATGATAGGCCCTGTCTACACAATGATAGGCCCTGTCTACTCAATGATAGGCCCTGTCTACACAATGATAGGCTCTGTCTACACAATGATAGCCCCTGTCTACACATTGATAGACCCTGTCTACACAATGATAGGCACTGTCTACAAAATGATAGGCCCTGTCTACTCAACGATAGGCCCTGTCTACAAAATGATTGGCCCTGTCTACACAATGATAGGCCCTGTCTACATAATGATAGACCCATTCTACACAATGATAGGCACTGTCTACTCAATGATAGGCCTTGTTTACTCAATGATAGACCCTGTCTACACAATGATAGACCCTGTCTAGACAATGATAGGCCCTGTCTACACAATGATAGGCCCTGTCTACACATTGATAGACCCTGTCTACACAATGATAGGCACTGTCTACAAAATGATACACCCTGTCTACTCAATGATAGACCCTGTCTAAACAATGATAGGCCCTGTCAACTCAATGATAGACCCTGTCTAAACAATGATAGGCCCTGTCTACTCAATGATAGGCCCTGTCTACACAATGATCGACCCTGTCTACTCAATGATAGGCCCTGTCTACTCAATGATACACCCTGTCTACTCAATGATAGACCCTGTGTAAACAATGATAGGCCCTGTCTACTCAATGATAGACCCTGTCTACTCAATGATAGGCCCTGTCAACTCAATGATAGTCCCTGTCTAAACAATGATAGGCCCTGTCTACTCAATGATAGGCCCTGTCTACACAGTGATCGACCCTGTCTACTCAATGATAGGCCCTGTCTACCCAATGATACACCCTGTCTACTCAATGATAGGTCCTGTCTTCTCAATGATAGGCCCTGTCTGCACAATCTTATGCCCTGTCTACTCAATGATAAGTCCTGTCTACACAATGATAGACCCTGTCTACTCAATGATAGGCTCAGTCTACACAATGATAGGCCCTGTCTACACAATGATAGACCCTGTCTACACAATGATAGTCCCTGTCTACTCAATGATAGGTCCTGTATACTCAATGATAGGCCCTGTCTACACAATTTTATGCCCTGTCTACACAATGATAGGCCCTCTCTACACAATGATAGGCCCTGTCTACTCAATGATAGGCTCTGTCTACACAATGATAAGCCCTGTCTACTCAAATATAGGCCATGTCTACACAATGATAGGCCCTGTCTACTCAACGATAGGCCCTGTTGGGCAGCATGGTGCACAGTGGTTAGCATTGCTGCCTCATGGCGCCGAGGTCCCAGGTTCGATCCCAGCTCTGGGTCACTGTCAATGTGGAGTTTGCACGTTCTATCCTAGTTTGCGTGGATTTCGCCCCCACAGCCCAAAAGATGTGCAGGATAGGTGGATTGGCCGTGCTAAATAGCCACTTAATTGGAAAAAATAAATTTGGTACTTTAAAATTATAAACAAAAATGATAGGCCATGTCTACTCAATGATACGCCCTGTCTACTCAATGATAGGCTCTGCCTACTCAATGATAGGCCCTGTCTACAAATTGATAGGCCCTGTCAACTCAATGATAGACCCTGTCTACACAATGATAGGCCCTGTCTACTTAATGATAGGCCCTTTCCCCTCAATAATAGGCCCTGTCTACACAATGATCGACCCTGTCTACTCAATGATAGGCCCTGTCTACTCAATGATACACCCTGTCTACTCAATGATAGGCCCTGTCTACTCAATGATAGACGCTGCCTAGACAATGATAGACACTCTCTAAACAATGATAGACCCTGTCTACACAACGGTAGGCCCTGTCTACACAATGATAGGCCCTGTCTACTCCATGATAGGCCATGTCTACACAATGAAAGGCCCTGTCTACTGAATGATAGAGCCTGTCTGCATAATGGTAGGCCCTGTCTACTCAATGATAGGCCCTGTCTACACAACGATAGGCCCTGTCTACTCAATGATAGTCCCTGCCTACTCAATGATCGACCCTGTCTACTCAATGATCGGCCCTGTCTACTCAATGATACACCCTGTCTACTCAATGATACACCCTGTCTACTCAATGATACACCCTGTCTACACAATGATAGGCCCTGTCTACTCAATGATAGACCGTGTCTACTCAATGATAGGCCCTGTCAACTCAATGATAGACCCTGTCTAAACAATGATAGGCCATGTCTACTCAATGATAGACACTGTCGAAACAATGATTGGCCCTGTCTACTCAATGATAGACCCTGTCTACAAAATGATACACCCTGTCTACTCAATGATAGACCCTGTCTAAACAATGATAGGCCCTGTCAACTCAATGATAGACCCTGTCTAAACAATGATAGGCCCTGTCTACTCAATGATAGGCCCTGTCTACACAATGATCGACCCTGTCTACTCAATGATAGGCCCTGTCTACTCAATGATACACCCTGTCTACTCAATGATAGACCCTGTGTAAACAATGATAGGCCCTGTCTACTCAATGATAGACCCTGTCTACTCAATGATAGGCCCTGTCTACTCAATGATAGGCCCTGTCTACACAATGATCGACCCTGTCTACTCAATGATAGGCCCTGTCTACCCAATGATACACCCTGTCTACTCAATGATAGACCCTGTCTAAACAATGCTAGGCCCTGTCCACACAATGATAGACCCTGTCTACTCAATGATAGGCCCTGTCAACTCAATGATAGACCCTGTCTAAACAATGATAGGCTCTATCTACTCAACGTTAGGCCCTGTCTACAAAATGATAGGCCCTGTCTACTCAATGATAGGCGTTGTCTACACAATGATAGGCCCTGTCTACTCAATGATAGGTCCTGTCTTCTCAATGATAGGCCCTGTCTACACAATCTTATGCCCTGTCTACTCAATGATAAGTCCTGTCTGCACAATGATAGACCCTGTCTACTCAATGATAGGCTCTGTCTACACAATGATAGGCCCTGTCTACACAATGATAGGCCCTGTCTACACAATGATAGACCCTGTCTACACAATGATAGGCCCTGTCTACTCAATGATAGGTCCTGTCTACTCAATGATAGGCCCTGTCTACACAATCTTATGCCCTGTCTACACAATGATAGGCCCTCTCTACACAATGATAGGCCCTGTCTACTCAATGATAGGCTCTGTCTACACAATGATAGGCCCTGTCTACTCAAATATAGGCCATGTCTACACAATGATAGGCCCTGTCTACTCAATGATAGGCCCTTTCTACTCAATGATAGGCCCTGTCTACTCAATGATAGGCCCTGTCTACACAATGATAGAACCTGTCTACACAATGATAGGCCCTGTCTACTCAATGATAGGTCCTGTCTACTGAATGATAGGCCCTGTCTACTCAATGATAGGCCCTGTCTACTCAATGATAAACCCTGTCTACTCAATAATAGGCCCTTTCTACACAATGATGGGCCCTGACTACTCAATGATAGGCCCTGTCTGCTCAATGAGAGGCCCTGACTACTCTATAATAGGCCCTTTCTACACAATGATGGTCCCTGACTACTCAATGATAGGCCCTGACCACTCATTAATAGGTCCTTTTCCCCCAATAATAGGCCCTGTTTACGCAATGATGGGCCCTGTCAAATCAATTATAGACCCTGTCAACTCAATGATAGGCCCTGTCTACTCAATGATAGACACTGTTTAAACAATGATAAACCCTGTCTACTCAATGATAGTGTCCGGCTACTCAATGATATGCCCTGTCTACTCAATGATAGGCCCTGTCTACACAATGATTGACCCTGTCTCCTCAATGATAGGCCCTGTCTACACAATGATAGGCCCTCTCTACACAATGATAGGCCCTGTCTACACAATGATAGGCCCTTTCTACTCAATGATAGGCCCTTTCTACACAATGATAGGCCCTGTCTACTCAATAATAGGCTCTTTCTACACAATGATGGGCCCTGACTACTCAATGATAGGCCCTGTCTGCTCAATGATAGGCCCTGACTACTCAATAATAGGCCCTTTCTGCACAATGATGGTCCCTGACTACACAATGATGGGCCCTGTCAAATCAATGATAGACCCTGTCAACTGAATGATCGGCCCTGTCTACTCAATGAAAGACACTGTTTAAACAATTAAACAATGATAAACCCTGTCTACTCAATGATAGTGTCCGGCTACTCAATGATGGGCCCTGTCTACTCAATGATAGGCCCTGTCTACACAATCTTATGCCCTGTCTTCTCAATGATAGGTCCTGTCTACTCAGTAATAGGCTCTGTCTACAAAATGGTAGGACCTGTCTACAAAATGATAGACCCTGTCTACACAATGATAGGCCTTGTCAACTCAATGATAGGCCCACTATACCCAATGATAGGCTCTCCCTACACACTGATAGGCCCTGTCTACACAATGATAGGCCCTGTCTACACAATGATAGGACTTGTCTACTCAATGAGAGGCCCTGTCTACTCAATGATAGGCCATGTCTACACAATGATAGGCCCTGTCTACTCAATGATAGAACCTGTCTACATAATGATAGGCCCTGTCTACTCAATGATAGGCCCTGTCTACACAATGATAGGCCCTGTCTACTCAATGATAGACACTCTCTAAACAATGACTGGCCCTGTCTACTCAATGATAGGGTCTGCCTACTCAATTATAGGCCCTGTCTACACAACGATAGGCCCTGTTGGGCAGCATGGTTCACAGTGGTTAGCATTGCTGCCTCATGGCGCCGAGGTCCCAGGTTCGACCCCAGCTCTGGGTCACTGTCTATGTGGAGTTTGCACATTCTCTCCGTGTTTGCGTGGATTTCGCCCCAACAGCCCAAAAGATGTGTAGGATAGGTGGATTGTCCGTGCTAAATTGCCCCTTAATTGGAAAAAATAAATTGGGTACTTTAAAATTATAAACAAAAATGATAGGCCATGTCTACACAAAGATAGGTCCTGTCTACTCAATGATAGACACTGTCGACTCCATGATAGGCCATGTCTACACAATTATAGGCCCTTTCTACCCAGTAATAGGCTCTGTTTACTCAATGATAGGCCCTGTCTGCTCAATGAGAGGCCCTGACTACTCTATAATAGGCCCTTTCTACACAATGATGGTCCCTGACTACTCAATGATAGGCCCTGACCACTCATTAATAGGTCCTTTTCCCCCAATAATAGGCCCTGTTTACGCAATGATGGGCCCTGTCAAATCAATGATAGACCCTGTCAACTCAATGATAAACCCTGTCTACTCAATGATAGTGTCCGGCTACTCAATGATATGCCCTGTCTACTCAATGATAGGCCCTGTCTACACAATGATTGACCCTGTCTCCTCAATGATAGGCCCTGTCTACACAATGATAGGCCCTCTCTACACAATGATAGGCCCTGTCTACACAATGATAGGCCCTTTCTACTCAATGATAGGCCCTTTCTACACAATGATAGGCCCTGTCTACTCAATAATAGGCTCTTTCTACACAATGATGGGCCCTGACTACTCAATGATAGGCCCTGTCTGCTCAATGATAGGCCCTGACTACTCAATAATAGGCCCTTTCTGCACAATGATGGTCCCTGACTACACAATGATGGGCCCTGTCAAATCAATGATAGACCCTGTCAACTGAATGATAGGCCCTGTCTACTCAATGAAAGACACTGTTTAAACAATTAAACAATGATAAACCCTGTCTACTCAATGATACTGTCCGGCTACTCAATGATGGGCCCTGTCTACTCAATGATAGGCCCTGTCTACACAATGATAGACCCTGTCTCCTCAATGATAGGCCCTGTCTACACAATCTTATGCCCTGTCTTCTCAATGATAGGTCCTGTCTACTCAGTAATAGGCTCTGTCTACAAAATGGTAGGACCTGTCTACAAAATGATAGGCCCTGTCTACACAATGATAGGCCTTGTCAACTCAATGATAGGCCCACTATACCCAATGATAGGCTCTCCCTACACACTGATAGGCCCTGTCTACACAATGATAGGCCCTGTCTACACAATGATAGGACTTGTCTACTCAATGAGAGGCCCTGTCTACTCAATGATAGGCCATGTCTACACAATGATAGGCCCTGTCTACTCAATGATAGAACCTGTCTACATAATGATAGGCCCTGTCTACTCAATGATAGGCCCTGTTTACACAATGATAGGCCCTGTCTACTCAATGAAAGACACTCTCTAAACAATGACTGGCCCTGTCTACTCAATGATAGGGTCTGCCTACTCAATTATAGGCCCTGTCTACACAACGATAGGCCCTGTTGGGCAGCATGGTTCACAGTGGTTAGCATTGCTGCCTCATGGCGCCGAGGTCCCAGGTTCGACCCCAGCTCTGGGTCACTGTCTATGTGGAGTTTGCACATTCTCTCCGTGTTTGCGTGGATTTCGCCCCCATAGCCCAAAAGATGTGCAGGATAGGTGGATTGGCCGCGCTAAATTGCCCCTTAATTGGAAAAAATAAATTGGGTACTTTAAAATTATAAACAAAAATGATAGGCCATGTCTACACAACGATAGGTCATGTCTACTCAATGATAGACACTGTCGACTCCATGATAGGCCATGTCTACACAATTATAGGCCCTTTCTACCCAGTAATAGGCTCTGTTTACTCAATGATAGGCCCTGTCTACTCAACGATAGGCCCTGTCTACTCAATGATAGGCCCTTTCTAATCATTAATAGGCCCGTTCTACACAAAGATACGTCCTGTCTACTCAATGATAGGCCCTGTCTACACAATGATAGGCCCTGTCTACTCAATGATAGGCCTTTCCCCCAATAATAAGACTTGTCTACTCAATGATAGGCCCTGTCTACTCAATGGTAGACCCAGTCTACACAATGATAGGCTCTGTCTACTCAATGATAGGCCCTGTCTACTCAATGATAGGCCCTTTCTACACAATGATGGGCCCTGTCTACTCAATGATAGGCCCTGTCTACTCAATAATTCACCCTGTCTGCTCAATGATAGGCCCTGTCTGCTCAATGATAGGCCCTATTTACTCAATGATAGGCCCTGTCTACACAATGATAGGCCCTGTCTACTCAATGATAGACACTGTCTAAACAATGATATACCCTGTCTACACAATGATAGGCCCTGTCTACTCAATGATAGGTCCTGTCAACTCAATGATAGGCCCTGTCTACACAATCTTATGCCCTGTCTACACAATGATAGGCCCTCTCTACACAATGATAGAACGTGTCTACGCAATGATAGGCCCTGTCTACTCAATGATAGGCCCTGGCTACTCAATGATAGGCCCTGTCTACTCAATGATAGGCCCGGTCTACTCAATGATAGGTCCTGTCTACTCAATGATAGGCCCTGTCTACACAATCTTATGCCCAGTCTACTCAATGATAGGCCATGTCTACACAATGATAGGCCCTGTCTACTCAATGATAGGTCCTGTCTACTCAATGATAGGCCGTGTCTACACAATCGTGTGCTTTGTCTACTCAATGATAGGCCCTGTCTACACAATGATAAGCCCTGTCTACTCAATTATAGGCCCTGTCTACTCGACACTAGGCCCTGTCTACCCAATGATAGACCCTGTCTCCTCAATGATAGGCTCTGTCTACTCAATGATAGGTCCTGTCTAATCAATGATAGACCCTGTCTAAACAATGATAGGCCCTGTCTACACAATGATAGGCCCTGTCTACTCAATGATAGGCCCTGTCTACTCAGTGATACACCCTGTCTACTCAATGATAGACCCTGTGTAAACAATGATAGGCCCTGTCTACTCAATGATAGACCCTGTCTACTCAATGATAGGCCCTGTCAACTCAATCATAGACCCTGTCTAAACAATGATAGGCCCTGTCTACTCAATGATAGGCCCTGTCTACACAATGATCGACCCTGTCTACTCGATGATAGGCCCTGTCTACCCAATGATACACCCTGTCTACTCAATGATAGGTCCTGTCTACTCAATGATAGGCCCTGTCAACTCAATGACAGACCCTGTCTAAACAATGATAGGCTCTGTCTACCCAATGAAAGACCCTGGATCCGCAATGAAAAGCCCTGTCCACATAATCTTATGCCCTGTCTACTCAAAGATAAGCTCTGTCTACATAATAATAGGCCCTGTCTCCTCAATGATAGTCCCTGTCTACACAATGGTAGGCCCTGTCTACACAATGGTAGGCCCTGTCTACTCAATGATAGGCCCTGTCTACACAATGATAGGCCCTGTCTACTCAATGATAGGTCCTGTCTACACAATGATCGGCCCTGTCTACTCAATGATAGACGCTGCCGAGACAATGATAGACACTCTCTAAACAATGATCGGCCCTGTCTACACAACGATAGGCCCTGTCTACTCAATGATAGGCCCTGTCTATAAAATGATAGGCCCTTTCTAATCATTAATAGGCCCTTTCTACACAATGATAGGCCCTGTCTACTCAACGATAGGCCCTGTCTACTCAACGATAGACCCTGTCTACTCAATGATAGGCACTGTCTTCTCAATGATAGGCCCTTTCTCCCCAATAATAGGCCCTTCTACAGAATGATAGGCCCAGCCTTCACAATAATAAGCCTTGTCTACACAATGATAGGCCATGTCTACTCAATGATAGGCCCTCTATACCCAAAGATAGGCTCTCCCTACACACTGACAGGCCCTGTCTACACAATGATAGGCCCTGTCTACTCCATGATAGGCCATGTCTACACAATGATAGGCCAGGTCTACACAATGATAGGCCCTGTCTACTCAATGATAGAACCTGTCGACAGAATGGTATGCCCTGTCTACTCAATGATAGACGCTGCCTACACAATGATAGACACTCTCCAAACAATGACAGGCCCTGTCTACTCAATGATAGGGTCTGCCTACTCAATTATAGGCCCTGTCTACTCAACGATAAGCCCTGTTGGGCAGCATGGTGCACAGTGGTTAGCATTGCTGCCTCATGGCGCCGAGGTCCCAGGTTCGATCCCAGCTCTGGGTCACTGTCTATGTGGAGTTTGCACATTCTCTCCGTGTTTGCGTGGATTTCGCCCCAACAGCCCAAAAGATGTGCAGGATAGGTGGATTGGCCGCGCTAAATAGCCACTTAATTGGAAAAAATAAATTTGGTACTTTAAAATTATAAACAAAAATGATAGGCCATGTCTACTCAATGATACGCCCTGTCTACTCAATGATAGGCTCTGCCTACTCAATGATAGACCCTGTCTACACAATGATAGGCCCTGTCTACTTACTGATAGGCCCTTTCCCCTCAATAATAGGCCCTGTCAACACAATGATAGACCCTGTCTACACAATGATAGGCACTGTCTACAAAATGATAGGCCCTGTCTACACAACGATAGGCCCTGTCTACACAACGATAAGCCCTGTCTACACAATGATCGGCCCTGTCTACACTTAAAAATGCCCTGTCTACACAATGATCGGCCCTGTCTACACAATGATCGGCCCTGTCTACACAATGGTCGGCCCTGTCTACTCAATGATAGGCCCTGTCTACACAATGATAGGCCCTGTCTACAAAATGATATGCCCTGTCTACACAATGATAGGCACTGTCTACAAAATGATAGGCCCTGTCTACACAACGATAGGCCCTGTTTTACAAAATGATAGGCCCTGTCTACACAACGATAGGCCCTGTCTACAAAACGATAGACCCTGTCTACACAATGATAGGCACTGTCTACTCAATGATAGGCCTTGTCTACACAATGATAGGCTCTGTCTACACAATGATCGGCCCTGTCTACACAATGATAGGCCCTGTCTACACAACGATAGGCCCTGTCTACTCAATGATAGTCCCTGTCTACTCAATGATCGACCCTGTCTACTCAATGATAGGCCCTGTCTACTCAATGATACACCCTGTCTACTCAATGATAGACCGTGTCTAAACAATGATAGACCCTCTCTACTCAATGATAGACCCTGTCTACAAAATGATAGGCCCTGTCTACTCAATGATAGGCCTTGTCTACAAAATGATAGGCCTTCTCTACTCAATGATAGGCCCTGTCTACACAATGATCGACCCTGTCTACTCAATGATAGGCCCTGTCTACTCAATGATAGGCCCTGTCTACTCAATGATAGACCCTTTCTAAACAATGATAGGCCCTGTCAACTCAATGATAGACCCTGTCTAAACAATGATAGGCCCTGTCTACTCAATGATAGACCCTGTCTGCAAAACGATAGGCCCTGTCTACTCAATGATAGGCCTTGTCTACACAATGATAGGCCCTGTCTACTCAAAGATAGACCCTGTCTACTCAATGATAGGCCCTGTCAACTCAATGATAGACCCTGTCTAAACAATGATAGGCCCTCTCTACTCAATGATAGACCCTGTCTGCAAAATGATAGGCCCTGCCTACTCAATGATAGGCCTTGTCTCACAATGATAGGCCCTGTCTACTCAATGATAAGCCCTGTCTACTCAATGATAGGCCCTGTCTACTCAATGATCGACCCTGTCTACTCAATTATAGGCCCTGTCTACTCAATGATCGACCCTGTCTACTCAATGATAGGCCCTGTCTACTCAATGATACACCCTGTCTACTCAATGATAGACCCTGTCTAAACAATGATAGGCCCTGTCTACTCAATGATAGACCCTGTCTACTCAATGATAGGCCCTGTCAACTCAATGATAGACCCTGTCTAAACAATGATAGGCCCTGTCTACTCAATGATAGGCCCTGTCTACTCAATGATAGGCCCTGTCTACACAATGATCGACCCTGTCTACTCAATGATAGGCCCTGTCTACTCAATGATACACCCTGTCTACTCAATGATTGACCCTGTCTAAACAATGATAGGCCCTATCTACTCAATGATAGACCCTGTCTATTCAATGATAGGCCCTGTCAACTCAATGATAGACCCTGTCTAAACAATGACAGGCCCTGTCTACTCAATGATAGGCCCTGTCTACTCAATGATACACCCTGTCTACTCAATGATAGACCCTGTCTAAACAATGATAGGCCCTGTCTACTCAATGATAGACCCTGTCTACTCAATGATAGGCCCTGTCAACTCAATGATAGACCCTCTCTAAACAATGATAGGCCCTGTCTACTCAATGATAGGCCCTGTCTACTCAATGATAGGCCCTGTCTACACAATGATCGACCCTGTCTACTCAATGATAGGCCCTGTCTACTCAATGATACACCCTGTCTACTCAATGATAGACCCTGTCTAAACAATGATAGGCCCTATCTACTCAATGATAGACCCTGTCTACTCAATGATAGGCCCTGTCAACTCAATGACAGACCCTGTCTAAACAATGACAGGCCCTGTCTACTCAACGATAGGCCCTGTCTACTCAATGATTGGCCCTGTCAACTCAATGATAGACACTGTCTAAACAATGATAGGCCCTGACTACTCAATGATAGGCCCTATCTACTCAGTGATAGGCCCTGTCAACTCAATGATAGAACCTGTCTAAAAAATGATAAGCTCTGTCTAACCAATGAAAGACCCTGGCTCCGCAATGATAGGCCCTGTCTACAGAATCTTATGCCCTGTCTACTCAACGATAAGCTCTGTCTACATAATAATAGGCCCTTACTCCTCAATGATAGGCCCTGTCTACACAATGATAGGCCCTGTCTACTCAAGGATAGGCCCTGTCTACTCAATGATAGGCCCTGTCTACACAATGGTAGGCCCTGTCTAATCAATGACAGGCTCTGTCTACACAATGATAGGCCCTGTCTACTCAATGATAGGTCCTGTCTACACAATGATCGGCCCTGCCTCCTCAATGATAGACGCTGCCTAGACAATGATAGACAATCTCTAAACAATGATAGACCCTGTCGACACAACGATAGGCCCTGTCTACACAATGATAGGCCCTGTCTACTCCATGATAGGCCATGTCTACACAATGGTTGGCCCTCCCTACTCAATGATAGGCCCTGTCTACTGAATGATAGAGCCTGTCTACAGAATGGTAGGCCCTGTCTACTCAATGATAGGCCCTGTCTACACAACGATAGGCCCTGTCTACTCAATGATAGTCCCTGTCTACTCAATGATCGACCCTGTCTACTCAATGATAGGCCCTGTCTACTCAATGATACACCCTGTCTACTCAATGATAGACCCTGTCATAAAAAAAAATAGGCCCTGTCGACTCAATGATAGACCCTGTCTACAAAATGATAGGCCCTGTCTACTCAATGATAGGCTTTGTCTACACAATGATAGCCCTGTCTACTCAATGATAGGCCCTGTCAACTCAATGATAGACCCTGTCTAAACAATGATAGGCCCTGTCTACTCAATGATAGACCCTGTCTAAACAATGATAGGCCCTGTCCACTCAATGATAGACCCTGTCTACTCAATGATAGGCCCTGTCTACACAATGATAGGCCCTGTCTACAAAATGATATGCCCTGTCTACACAATGATAGGCACTGTCTACAAAATGATAGGCCCTGTCTACACAACGATAGGCCCTGTCTACAAAATGATAGGCCCTGTCTACACAATGATAGGCCCTGTCTACAAAATGATAGACCCTGTCTACACAATGATAGGCACTCTCTACTCAATGATAGGCCTTGTCTACACAATGATAGGCTCTGTCTACACAATGATCGGCCCTGTCTACACAATGATAGGCCCTGTCTACACAACGATAGGCCCTGTCTACTCAATGATAGTCCCTGTCTACTCAATGATCGACCCTGTTTACTCAATGATAGGCCCTGTCTACTCAATGATGCACCCTGTCTACTCAATGATAGACCCTGTCTAAACAATGATCGACCCTCTCTACTCAATGATAGACCCTGTCTACAAAATGATAGGCCCTGTCTACTCAATGATAGGCCTTGTCTACAAAATGATAGGCCCTCTCTTCTCAATGATAGGCCCTGTCTACACAATGATCGACCCTGTCTACTCAATGAAAGGCCCTGTCTACTCAATGGTACACCCTGTCTACTCAATGATAGACCCTTTCTAAACAATGATAGGCCCTGTCAACTCAATGATAGACCCAGTCTAAACAATGATAGGCCCTGTCTACTCAATGATAGACCCTGTCTGCAAAACGATAGGCCCTGTCTACTCAATGATAGGCCTTGTCTACACAATGATAGGCCCTGTCTACTCAATGATAGACCCTGTCTACTCAATGATAGGCCCTGTCAACTCAATGATAGACCCTGTCTACTCAATGATAAGCCCTGTCTACTCAATGATAGGCCTTGTCTCACAATGATAGGCCCTGTCTACTCAATGATAAGCCCTGTCTACTCAATGATAGGCCCTATCTACTCAATGATCGACCCTGTCTACTCAATGATAGGCCCTGTCTACTCAATGATCGACCCTGTCTACTCAATGATAGGCCCTGTCTACTCAATGATACACCCTGTCTACTCAATGATAGACCCTGTCTAAACAATGATAGGCCCTGTCTACTCAATGATAGACCCTGTCTACTCAATGATAGACCCTGTCTACTCAATGATAGACCCTGTCTAAACAATGATAGGCCCTGTCTACTCAATGATAGGCCCTGTCTACACAATAATCGACCCTGTCTACTCAATGATAGGCCCTGTCTACTCAATGATACACCCTGTCTACTCAATGATAGACCCTGTCTAAACAATGATAGGCCCTATCTACTCAATGATAGACCCTGTCTACTCAATGATAGGCCCTGTCTACTCAATGATAGGCTCTGTCTACACAATGATCGGCCCTGTCTACACAATGATAGGCCCTGTCTACACAACGATAGGCCCTGTCTACTCAATGATAGTCCCTGTCTACTCAATGATCGACCCTGTTTACTCAATGATAGGCCCTGTCTACTCAATGATGCACCCTGTCTACTCAATGATAGACCCTGTCTAAACAATGATCGACCCTCTCTACTCAATGATAGACCCTGTCTACAAAATGATAGGCCCTGTCTACTCAATGATAGGCCTTGTCTACAAAATGATAGGCCCTCTCTTCTCAATGATAGGCCCTGTCTACACAATGATCGACCCTGTCTACTCAATGAAAGGCCCTGTCTACTCAATGGTACACCCTGTCTACTCAATGATAGACCCTTTCTAAACAATGATAGGCCCTGTCAACTCAATGAGAGACCCAGTCTAAACAATGATAGGCCCTGTCTACTCAATGATAGACCCTGTCTGCAAAACGATAGGCCCTGTCTACTCAATGATAGGCCTTGTCTACACAATGATAGGGCCTGTCTACTCAATGATAGACCCTGTCTACTCAATGATAGGCCCTGTCAACTCAATGATAGACCCTGTCTACTCAATGATAAGCCCTGTCTACTCAATGATAGGCCTTGTCTCACAATGATAGGCCCTGTCTACTCAATGATAAGCCCTGTCTACTCAATGATAGGCCCTATCTACTCAATGATCGACCCTGTCTACTCAATGATAGGCCCTGTCTACTCAATGATCGACCCTGTCTACTCAATGATAGGCCCTGTCTACTCAATGATACACCCTGTCTACTCAATGATAGACCCTGTCTAAACAATGATAGGCCCTGTCTACTCAATGATAGACCCTGTCTACTCAATGATAGACCCTGTCTACTCAATGATAGACCCTGTCTAAACAATGATAGGCCCTGTCTACTCAATGATAGGCCCTGTCTACACAATAATCGACCCTGTCTACTCAATGATAGGCCCTGTCTACTCAATGATACACCCTGTCTACTCAATGATAGACCCTGTCTAAACAATGATAGGCCCTATCTACTCAATGATAGACCCTGTCTACTCAATGATAGGCCCTGTCTACTCAATGATAGGCCCTGTCAACTCAATGATAGACCCTGTCTAAACAATGACAGGCCCTGTCTACTCAATGATAGGCCCTGTCTACCCAATGATTGGCCCTGTCAACTCAATGATAGACCCTGTCTAAACAATGATAGGCCCTGTCTACTCAATGTTAGGCCCTGTCTACTCAGTGATAGGCCCTGTCAACTCAATGATAGAACCTGTCTAAAAAATGATAGGCTCTGTCTAACCAATGAAAGACCCTGGCTCCGCAATGATAGGCCCTGTCTACAGAATCTTATGCCCTGTCTACTCAACGATACGCTCTGTCTACATAATAATAGGCCCTGTCTCCTCAATGATAGGCCCTGTCTACACAATAATAGGCCCTGTCTACTCAAGGATAGGCCCTGTCTACTCAATGATAGGCCCTGTCTACACAATGGTAGGCCCTGTCTACTCAATGATAGGCTCTGTCTACACAATGATAGGCCCTGTCTACTCAATGATAGGTCCTGTCTACTCAATGATCGGCCCTGCCTCCTCAATGATAGACGCTGCCTAGACAATGATAGACGCTCTCTAAACAATAATAGACCTGTCGACACAACGATAGGCCATGTCTACACAATGGTTGGCCCTGCCTACTCAATGATAGGCCCTGTCTACTGAATGATAGAGCCTGTCTACATAATGGTAGGCCCTGTCTACTCAATGATAGGCCCTGCCTACACAACGATAGGCCCTGTCTACTCAATGATAGTCCCTGTCTACTCAATGATCGACCCTGTCTACTCAATGATAGGCCCTGTCTACTCAATGATACACCCTGTCTACTCAATGATAGACCCTGTCTAAACAATGATAGGCCCTGTCTACTCAATGATAGACCCTGTCTACAAAATGATAGGCCCTGTCTACTCAATGATAGGCCCTGTCAACTCAATGATAGACCCTGTCTAAACAATGATAGGCCCTGTCTACTCAATGATAGACCCTGTCTAAACAATGATAGGCCCTGTCAACTCAATGATACACCCTGTCTACTCAATGATAGACCCTGTCTACTCAATGATAGGCTTTGTCTACACAATGATAGGCCCTGTCTACTCAATGATAGACCCTGTCTACTCAATGATAGGCCCTGTCAACTCAATGATAGACCCTGTCTAAACAATGATAGGCCCTGTCTACTCAATGATAGGCCCTGTCTACTCAATGATCGGCCCTGTCTACTCAATGATAGACGCTGCCTAGACAATGATAGACACTCTCTAAACAATGATAGACCCTGTCTACTCAACGATAGGCCCTGTCTACTCCATGATAGGCCATGTCAACACAATGATTGGCCCTGCCTACTCAAGGATAGCCCTGTCTACTGAATGATAGAGCCTGTCTACATAATGGTAGGCCCTGTCTGCTCAATGATAGGCCCTGTCTACACAACAATAGGCCCTGTCTACTCAATGATAGTCCCTGTCTACTCAATGATCGACCCTGTCTACTCAATGATAGGCCCTGTCTACTCAATGATACACCCTGTCTACTCAATGATAGACCCTGTCTAAACAATGATAGGCCCTGTCTACTAAATGATAGACCCTGTCTACAAAATGATAGGCCCTGTCTACTCAATGATAGGCGTTGTCTACACAATGATAGGCCCTGTCTACACAACGATAGGCCCTGCCTACTCAATGATAGGCCCTGTCTATAAAATGTTAGGCCCTTTCTAATCATTAATAGGCCCTTTCTACACAATGATAGGCTCTGTCTACTCAACGATAGGCCCTGTCTACTCAATAATAGGCCCTGTCTACACAATGATAGGCCCAGCCTTCACAATAATAAGCCTTATCTACACAATGATAGGCCCTGTCTACTCAATGACAGTCCCTGTCTACTCAATGATAGGGTCTGCCTACTCAATTATAGGCCCTGTCTACTCAACGATAGGCCCTGTTGGGCAGCATGGTGCACAGTGGTTAGCATTACTGCCTCATGACGCCGAGGTCCCAGGTTCGATACCATCTCTGGGTCACTGTCTATGTTAAGTTTGCACATTCTCTCCGTGTTTGCGTGGATTTCGCCCCCACAGCCCAAATGATGTGCAGGATAGGTGGATTGGCCGCGCTAAATAGCCACTTAATTGAAAATTATAGGTACTGTCTACACAATGATAGACCCTGTCTACAAAATGATAGGCCCTGTCTACTCAATGATAGGCTTTTTCTACACAGTGATAGGCCCTGTCAACTCAACGATAGACCCTGTCTAATCAATGATAGGCCCTGTCAACTCAATGATAGATCCTGTCTAAACAATGATAGGCCCTGTCTACTCAATGATAGACCCTGTCTAAACAATGATAGGCCCTGTCTACTCAATGATAGACCCTGTCTACAAAATGATACACCCTGTCTACTCAATGATAGACCCTGTCTAAACAATGATAGGCCCTGTCAACTCAATGATTGACCCTGTCTAAACAATGATAGGCCCTGTCTACTCAATGATAGGCCCTGTCTACACAATGATCGACCCTGTCTACTCAATGATAGGCCCTGTCTACTCACTGATCGGCCCTGTCTACTCAATGATAGACGCTGCTTAGACAATGATAGACACTCTCTAAACAATCATAGACCCTGTCTACACAACGATAGGCCCTGTCTACACAATGATTGGCCCTGCCTACTCAATGAAAGGCCCTGTCTACTGAATCATAGAGCCTGTCTACATAATGGTAGGCCCTGTCTACTCAATGATAGGCCCTGTCTACACAACGATAGGCCCTGTCTACTCAATGATAGTCCCTGTCTACTCAATGATAGACGCTGCCTAGACAATGATAGACACTCTCTAAACAATCATAGACCCTGTCTACACAACGATAGGCCCTGTCTACACAATGATAGGCCCTGTCTACTCACTGATACACCCTTTCTACTCAATGATAGACCCTGTCTAAACAATGATAGGCCCTGTCTACTCAATGATAGACCCTGTCTACAAAATGATAGGCCCTGTCTACTCAATGATAGGCTTTGTCTACACAATGATAGGCCCTGTCTACTCAATGATAGACCCTGTCTACTCAATTATAGGCCCCGTCAACTCAATGATAGAACCTGTCTAAACAATGATAGGCCCTGTCTACTCAATGGTAGACCCTGTCTAAACAATGATAGGCCCTGTCTACTCAATGATAGGCCCTGTCTGCTCAATGATAGGCCCTGTCAACTCAATGATAGACCCTGTCTAAACAATGGTAGGCCCTGTCTACTCAATGATAGGCCCTGTCTACTCAATGATAGGCCCTGTCTACACAATGATCGACCCTGTCTACTCAATGATAGGCCCTGTCTACTCAATGATACACCCTGTCTACTCAATGATTGACCCTGTCTAAACAATGATAGGCCCTATCTACTCAATGATAGACCCTGTCTATTCAATGATAGGCCCTGTCAACTCAATGATAGACCCTGTCTAAACAATGACAGGCCCTGTCTACTCAATGATAGGCCCTGTCTACTCAATGATACACCCTGTCTACTCAATGATAGACCCTGTCTAAACAATGATAGGCCCTGTCTACTCAATGATAGACACTGTCTACTCAATGATAGGCCCTGTCAACTCAATGATAGACCCTCTCTAAACAATGATAGGCCCTGTCTACTCAATGATAGGCCCTGTCTACTCAATGATTGGCCCTGTCAACTCAATGATAGACACTGTCTAAACAATGATAGGCCCTGACTACTCAATGATAGGCCCTATCTACTCAGTGATAGGCCCTGTCAACTCAATGATAGAACCTGTCTAAAAAATGATAAGCTCTGTCTAACCAATGAAAGACCCTGGCTCCGCAATGATCGGCCCTGTCTTCAGAATCTTATGCCCTGTCTACTCAACGATAAGTTCTGTCTACATAATAATAGGCCCTTACTCCTCAATGATAGGCCCTGTCTACACAATGATAGGCC
Organism: Scyliorhinus torazame; assembly: GCF_047496885.1. Lineage (NCBI taxonomy): Eukaryota > Metazoa > Chordata > Chondrichthyes > Carcharhiniformes > Scyliorhinidae > Scyliorhinus > Scyliorhinus torazame. The sequence continues at coordinate 412,388,315 of NC_092707.1, forward strand.
CTGTCTACTCAAGGATAGGCCCTGTCTACTCAATGATAGGCCCTGTCTACACAATGGTAGGCCCTGTCTAATCAATGACAGGCTCTGTCTACACAATGATAGGCCCTGTCTACTCAATGATAGGTCCTGTCTACACAATGATCGGCCCTGCCTCCTCAATGATAGACGCTGCCTAGACAATGATAGACAATCTCTAAACAATGATAGACCCTGTCGACACAACGATAGGCCCTGTCTACACAATGATAGGCCCTGTCTACTCCATGATAGGCCATGTCTACACAATGGTTGGCCCTGCCTACTCAATGATAGGCCCTGTCTACTGAATGATAGAGCCTGTCTACAGAATGGTAGGCCCTGTCTACTCAATGATAGGCCCTGTCTACACAACGATAGGCCCTGTCTACTCAATGATAGTCCCTGTCTACTCAATGATCGACCCTGTCTACTCAATGATAGGCCCTGTCTACTCAATGATACACCCTGTCTACTCAATGATCGACCCTGTCTACTCAATGATAGGCCCTGTCTACTCAATGATACACCCTGTCTACTCAATGATAGACCCTGTCTAAACAATGATAGGCCCTGTCGACTCAATGATAGACCCTGTCTACAAAATGATAGGCCCTGTCTACTCAATGATAGCTTTGTCTACACAATGATAGCCCTGTCTACTCAATGATAGGCCCTGTCAACTCAATGATAGACCCTGTCTAAACAATGATAGGCCCTGTCTACTCAATGATAGACCCTGTCTAAACAATGATAGGCCCTGTCCACTCAATGATAGACCCTGTCTACTCAATGATAGGCCCTGTCTACACAATGATAGGCCCTGTCTACAAAATGATATGCCCTGTCTACACAATGATAGACACTGTCTACAAAATGATAGGCCCTGTCTACACAACGATAGGCCCTGTCTACAAAATGATAGGCCCTGTCTACACAACGATAGGCCCTGTCTACAAAATGATAGACCCTGTCTACACAATGATAGGCACTCTCTACTCAATGATAGGCCTTGTCTACACAATGATAGGCTCTGTCTACACAATGATCGGCCCTGTCTACACAATGATAGGCCCTGTCTACACAACGATAGGCCCTGTCTACTCAATGATAGACCCTGTCTACTCAATGATCGACCCTGTTTACTCAATGATAGGCCCTGTCTACTCAATGATGCACCCTGTCTACTCAATGATAGACCCTGTCTAAACAATGATCGACCCTCTCTACTCAATGATAGACCCTGTCTACAAAATGATAGGCCCTGTCTACTCAATGATAGGCCTTGTCTACAAAATGATAGGCCCTCTCTTCTCAATGATAGGCCCTGTCTACACAATGATCGACCCTGTCTACTCAATGAAAGGCCCTGTCTACTCAATGATACACCCTGTCTACTCAATGATAGACCCTTTCTAAACAATGATAGGCCCTGTCAACTCAATGATAGACCCAGTCTAAACAATGATAGGCCCTGTCTACTCAATGATAGACCCTGTCTGCAAAACGATAGGCCCTGTCTACTCAATGATAGGCCTTGTCTACACAATGATAGGCCCTGTCTACTCAATGATAGACCCTGTCTACTCAATGATAGGCCCTGTCAACTCAATGATAGACCCTGTCTACTCAATGATAAGCCCTGTCTACTCAATGATAGGCCTTGTCTCACAATGATAGGCCCTGTCTACTCAATGATAAGCCCTGTCTACTCAATGATAGGCCCTATCTACTCAATGATCGACCCTGTCTACTCAATGATAGGCCCTGTCTACTCAATGATCGACCCTGTCTACTCAATGATAGGCCCTGTCTACTCAATGATACACCCTGTCTACTCAATGATAGGCCCTGTCTAAACAATGATAGGCCCTGTCTACTCAATGATAGACCCTGTCTACTCAATGATAGACCCTGTCTACTCAATGATAGACCCTGTCTAAACAATGATAGGCCCTGTCTACTCAATGATAGGCCCTGTCTACACAATAATCGACCCTGTCTACTCAATGATAGGCCCTGTCTACTCAATGATACACCCTGTCTACTCAATGATAGACCCTGTCTAAACAATGATAGGCCCTATCTACTCAATGATAGGCCCTGTCTACTCAATGATAGGCCCTGTCTACTCAATGATAGGCCCTGTCAACTCAATGATAGACCCTGTCTAAACAATGACAGGCCCTGTCTACTCAATGATAGGCCCTGTCTACTCAATGATTGGCCCTGTCAACTCAATGATAGACCCTGTCTAAACAATGATAGGCCCTGTCTACTCAATGTTAGGCCCTGTCTACTCAGTGATAGGCCCTGTCAACTCAATGATAGAACCTGTCTAAAAAATGATAGGCTCTGTCTAACCAATGAAAGACCCTGGCTCCGCAATGATAGGCCCTGTCTACAGAATCTTATGCCCTGTCTACTCAACGATAAGCTCTGTCTACATAATAATAGGCCCTGTCTCCTCAATGATAGGCCCTGTCTACACAATGATAGGCCCTGTCTACTCAAGGATAGGCCCTGTCTACTCAATGATAGGCCCTGTCTACACAATGGTAGGCCCTGTCAACTCAATGATAGGCTCTGTCTACACAATGATAGGCCCTGTCTACTCAATGATAGGTCCTGTCTACTCAATGATCGGCCCTGCCTCCTCAATGATAGACGCTGCCTAGACAATGATAGACGCTCTCTAAACAATAATAGACCCTGTCGACACAACGATAGGCCCTGTCTACACAATGATAGGCCCTGTCTACTCCATGATAGGCCATGTCTACACAATGGTTGGCCCTGCCTACTCAATGATAGGCCCTGTGTACTGAATGATAGAGCTTGTCTACATAATGGTAGGCCCTGTCTACTCAATGATAGGCCCTGCCTACACAACGATAGGCCCTGTCTACTCAATGATAGTCCCTGTCTACTCAATGATCGACCCTGTCTACTCAATGATAGGCCCTGTCTACTCAATGATACACCCTGTCTACTCAATGATAGACCCTGTCTAAACAATGATAGGCCCTGTCTACTCAATGATAGACCCTGTCTACAAAATGATAGGCCCTGTCTACTCAATGATAGGCCCTGTCAACTCAATGATAGACCCTGTCTAAACAATGATAGGCCCTGTCTACTCAATGATAGACCCTGTCTAAACAATGATAGGCCCTGTCAACTCAATGATACACCCTGTCTACTCAATGATAGACCCTGTCTACTCAATGATAGGCTTTGTCTACACAATGATAGGCCCTGTCTACTCAATGATAGACCCTGTCTACTCAATGATAGGCCCTGTCAACTCAATGATAGACCCTGTCTAAACAATGATAGGCCATGTCTACTCAATGATAGGCCCTGTCTACTCAATGATCGGCCCTGTCTACTCAATGATAGACGCTGCCTAGACAATGATAGACACTCTCTAAACAATGATAGACCCTGTCTACTCAACGATAGGCCCTGTCTACTCCATGATAGGCCATGTCAACACAATGATTGGCCCTGCCTACTCAAGGATAGCCCTGTCTACTGAATGATAGAGCCTGTCTACATAATGGTAGGCCCTGTCTGCTCAATGATAGGCCCTGTCTACACAACAATAGGCCCTGTCTACTCAATGATAGTCCCTGTCTACTCAATGATCGACCCTGTCTACTCAATGATAGGCCCTGTCTACTCAATGATACACCCTGTCTACTCAATGATAGACCCTGTCTAAACAATGATAGGCCCTGTCTACTAAATGATAGACCCTGTCTACAAAATGATAGGCCCTGTCTACTCAATGATAGGCGTTGTCTACACAATGATAGGCCCTGTCTACACAACGATAGGCCCTGCCTACTCAATGATAGGCCCTGTCTATAAAATGTTAGGCCCTTTCTAATCATTAATAGGCCCTTTCTACACAATGATAGGCTCTGTCTACTCAACGATAGGCCCTGTCTACTCAATAATAAGCCCTGTCTACACAATGATAGGCCCAGCCTTCACAATAATAAGCCTTATCTACACAATGATAGGCCCTGTCTACTCAATGACAGTCCCTGTCTACTCAATGATAGGGTCTGCCTACTCAATTATAGGCCCTGTCTACTCAACGATAGGCCCTGTTGGGCAGCATGGTGCACAGTGGTTAGCATTACTGCCTCATGACGCCGAGGTCCCAGGTTCGATACCAGCTCTGGGTCACTGTCTATGTTAAGTTTGCACATTCTCTCCGTGTTTGCGTGGATTTCGCCCCCACAGCCCAAATGATGTGCAGGATAGGTGGATTGGCCGCGCTAAATAGCCACTTAATTGAAAATTATAGGCCCTGTCTACACAATGATAGACCCTGTCTACAAAATGATAGGCCCTGTCTACTCAATGATAGGCTTTGTCTACACAGTGATAGGCCCTGTCGACTCAACGATAGACCCTGTCTAAACAATGATAGGCCCTGTCTACTCAATGATAGACCCTGTCTAAACAATGATAGGCCCTGTCTACTCAATGATAGACCCTGTCTACAAAATGATACACCCTGTCTACTCAATGATAGACCCTGTCTAAACAATGATAGGCCCTGTCAACTCAATGATTGACCCTGTCTAAACAATGATAGGCCCTGTCTACTCAATGATAGGCCCTGTCTACACAATGATCGACCCTGTCTACTCAATGATAGGCCCTGTCTACTCACTGATCGGCCCTGTCTACTCAATGATAGACGCTGCTTAGACAATGATAGACACTCTCTAAACAATCATAGACCCTGTCTACACAACGATAGGCCCTGTCTACACAATGATTGGCCCTGCCTACTCAATGAAAGGCCCTGTCTACTGAATCATAGAGCCTGTCTACATAATGGTAGGCCCTGTCTACTCAATGATAGGCCCTGTCTACACAACGATAGGCCCTGTCTACTCAATGATAGTCCCTGTCTACTCAATGATAGACGCTGCCTAGACAATGATAGACACTCTCTAAACAATCATAGACCCTGTCTACACAACGATAGGCCCTGTCTACACAATGATAGGCCCTGTCTACTCACTGATACACCCTTTCTACTCAATGATAGACCCTGTCTAAACAATGATAGGCCCTGTCTACTCAATGATAGACCCTGTCTACAAAATGATAGGCCCTGTCTACTCAATGATAGGCTTTGTCTACACAATGATAGGCCCTGTCTACTCAATGATAGACCCTGTCTACTCAATTATAGGCCCCGTCAACTCAATGATAGAACCTGTCTAAACAATGATAGGCCCTGTCTACTCAATGGTAGACCCTGTCTAAACAATGATAGGCCCTGTCTACTCAATGATAGGCCCTGTCTATCAATGGTAGGCCCTGTCAACTCAATGGTAGACCCTGTCTAAACAATGATTGGCCCTGTCTACTCAATGATAGGTCCTGTCTATAGATGATAGGCTCTGTCTACCCAATGAAAGACCCTGGCTCCGCAATGATAGGCCGTGTCTACATAATCCTATGCCCTGTCTACTCAACGATAAGCTCTGTCTACATAATAATAGGCCCAGTCTCCTCAATGATAGGCCCTGTCTACACAATGATAGGCCCTGTCTACTCAATGATAGGCCCAGTCTACTCAATGATAGGCCCTGTCTACACAATGGTAGGCCCTGTCTACTCAATGATAGGCCCTGTCTAAACAATGATAGGCCCTGTCTACACAATGATAGGCACTGTCTACTCAATGATAGGTCCTGTCCACACAATGATCGGCCCTGTCTACTCAATGATAGACGCTGCCTAGACAATGATAGACACTCTCTAAACAATGATCGGCCCTGTCTACACAACGATAGGCCCTGTCTACTCAATGATAGGCCCTGTCTATAAAATGATAGGCCCTTTCTAATCATTAATAGGCCCTTTCTACACAATGATAGGCCCTGTCTACACAATGATAGGCCCTGTCTACTCAATGATAGGTCCTGTCTACACAATGATCGGCCCTGTCTACTCAATGATAGACGCTGCCTAGACAATGATGGACACTCTCTAAACAATGATCGGCCCTGTCTACACAACGAAATGCCCTGTCTACTCAATGATAGGCCCTGTCTATAAAATGATAGGCCCTTTCTAATCATTAATAGGCCCTTTCTACACAATGATAGGCCCTGTCTACTCAACGATAGGCCCTGTCTACTCAATGATAGACCCTGTCTACTCAATGATGGGCCCTGTCTTCTCAATGATACGCCATTTCCCCCCAATAATAGGCCCTGTCTACACAATGATCGGCCCTGTCTACTCAATGATAGACGCTGCCTAGACAATGATAGACACTCTCTAAACAATGATAGACCCTGTCTACTCAACGATAGGCCCTGTCTACACAATGATAGGCCCTGTCTACTCCATGATAGGCCATGTCAACACAATGATTGGCCCTGCCTACTCAAGGATAGGCCCTGTCTACTGAATGATAGAGCCTGTCTACATAATGGTAGGCCCTGTCTACTCAAGGATAGGCCCTGTCTACACAACAATAGGCCCTGTCTACTCAATGATAGTCCCTGTCTACTCAATGATCGACCCTGTCTACTCAATGATAGGCCCTGTCTACTCAATGATACACCCTGTCTACTCAATGATAGACCCTGTCTAAACAATGATAGGCCCTGTCTACTCAATGATAGACCCTGTCTACAAAATGATAGGCCCTGTCTACTCAATGATAGGCCCTGCCTACTCAATGATAGGCCCTGTCTATAAAATGATAGGCCCTTTCTAATCATTAATAGGCCCTTTCTACACAATGATAGGCCCTGTCTACTCAACGATAGGCCCTGTCTACTCAATAATAGGCCCTGTCTACACAATGATAGGCCCAGCCTTCACAATAATAAGCCTTATCTGCACAATGATAGGCCATGTCTACTCAATGATAGGCCCTCTATACCGAATGATAGGCTCTCCCTACACACTGACTGGCCCTGTCTACACAATGATAGGCCCTGTCTACTCAATGATGGGCCCTGTCTACTCAATGATAGAACCTGTCTACATAATGGTAGGCCCTGTCTACTCAATGATAGACGCTGCCTACACAATGATAGACACTCTCCAAACAATGACAGGCCCTGTCTACTCAATGATAGGGTCTGCCTACTCAATTATAGGCCCTGTCTACTCAACGATAGGCCCTGTTGGGCAGCATGGTGCACAGTGGTTAGCATTGCTGCCTCATGGCGCCGAGGTCCCAGGTTCGATCCCAGCTCTGGGTCACTGTCTGTGTGGAGTTTGCACATTCTCTCCGTGTTTGCGTGGATTTCGCCCCCACAGCCCAAATGATGTGCAGGATAGGTGGATTGGCCGCGCTAAATAGCCACTTAATTGGAAAAAATAAATTTGGTACTTTAAAATTATAAACAAAAATGATAGGCCATGTCTAATCAATGATACGCCCTGTCTACTCAATGATAGGCTCTGCCTACTCAATGATAGGCCCTGTCTACAAAATGATAGGCCCTGTCAACTCAATGATAGACCCTGTCTACACAATGATAGGCCCTGTCTACTTAATGGTAGGCCCTTTCCCCTCAATAATAGGCCCTGTCTACACAATGATCGACCCTGTCTACACAATGATAGGCACTGTCTACAAAATGATAGGCCCTGTCTACACAACGATAGGCCCTGTCTACACAACGATAGGCCCTGTCTACACAATGATCGGCCCTGTCTACACAATGATAGGCCCTGTCTACACAATGATCGGCCCTATCTACACAATAGTCGGCCCTGTCTACTCAATGATAGGCCTTGTCTACACAATGATAGGCTCTGTCTACAAAATGATAGACGCTGTCTACACAATGATAGGCACTGTCTACTCAATGATAGGCCTAGTCTACACAATGATAGGCTCTGCCTACACAATGATCGGCCCTGTCTACACAATGATAGGCCCTGTCTACACAACGATAGGCCCTGTGTACTCAATGATAGACCATGTCTACAAAATGATAGGCCCTGTCTACTCAATGATAGGCCTTGTCTACACAATGATAGGCCCTCTCTACTCAATGATAGGCCCTGTCTACACAATGATCGACCCTGTCTACTCAATGATAGGCCCTGTCTACTCAATGTTACACCCTGTCTACTCAATGATAGACCCTGTCTAAACAATGATAGGCACTGTCAACTCAATGATAGACCCTGTCTAAACAATGATAGGCCCTGTCTACTCAATGATAGACCCTGTCTGCAAAACGATAGGCACTGTCTACTCAATGATAGGCCTTGTCTACACAATGATATGCCCTGTCTACTCAATGATAGACCCTGTCTACTCAATGATAGGCCCTGTCAACTCAATGATAGACCCTGTCTAAACAATGATAGGCCCTGTCTACTCAATGATAGACCCTGTCTGCAAAATGATAGGCCCTGTCTACTCAATGATAGGCCTTGTCTACACAATGATAGGCCCTGTATACTCAATGATAAGCCCTGTCTACTCAATGATAGGCCCTGTCTACCCAATGATCGACCCTGTCTACTCAATGATAGGCCCTGTCTACTCAATGATCGACCCTGTCTACTCAATGATAGGCCCTGTCTACTCAATGATAGGCCCTGTCTATTCAATGATAGACCCTGTCTAAACAATGATAGGCCCTGTCTACTCTATGATAGACCCTGTCTACTCAATGATAGGCCCTGTCAACTCAATGATAGACCCTGTCTAAACAATGATAGGCCCTGTCTACTCAATGATAGGCCCTGTCTACACAATGATCGACCCTGTCTACTCAATGATAGGCCCTGTCTACTCAATGATACACCCTGTCTACTCAATGATAGACCCTGTCTAAACAATGATAGGCCCTGTCTACTCAATGATAGACCCTGTCTACTCAATGATAGGCCCTGTCAACTCAATGATAGACCCTGTCTACAAAATGATAGGCCCAGTCTACTCAATGATAAGCCCTGTCTACTCAATGATTGGCCCTGTCAACTCAATGATAGACCCTGTCTCAACAATGATAGGCCCTGTCTACTCAATGATAGGCCCTGTCTACTCAATGATAGGCCCTGTCAACTCAATGATAGAACCTGTCTAAACAATGATAGGCTCTGTCTAACCAATGAAAGGCCCTGGCTCCGCAATGATAGGCCCTGTCTACAGAATCTTATGCCCTGTCTACTCAACGATAAGCTCTGTCTACATAATAATAGGCCCTGTCTCCTCAATGATAGGCCCTGTCTACACAATAATAGGCCCTGTCTACTCAATGATAGGCCCTGTCTACTCAATGATAGGCCCTGTCTACACAATGGTAGGCCCTGTCTATTCAATGATAGGCCCTGTCTACACAATGATAGGCCCTGTCTACTCAATGATAGGTCCTGTCTACACAATGATCGGCCCTGTCTACTCAATGATAGACGCTGCCTAGACAATGATAGACACTCTCTGAACAATGATAGGCCCTGTCTACACAACGATAGGCCCTGTCTACACAATAATAGGCCCTGTCTACTCCATGATAGGCCATGTCTACACAATGATTGGCCCTGCCTACTCAATGATAGGCCCTGTCTACAGAATGATAGAGCCTGTCTACATAATGGTAGGCCCTGTCTACTCAATGATAGGTCCTGTCTACACAATGATCGGCCCTGTCTACTCAATGATAGACGCTGCCTAGACAATGATGGACACTCTCTAAACAATGATCGGCCCTGTCTACACAACAAAATGCCCTGTCTACTCAATGATAGGCCCTGTCTATAAAATGATAGGCCCTTTCTAATCATTAATAGGCCCTTTCTACACAATGATAGGCCCTGTCTACTCAACGATAGGCCCTGTCTACTCAATGATAGACCCAGTCTACTCAATGATGGGCCCTGTCTTCTCAATGATACGCCCTTTCCCCCCAATAATAGGCCCTGTCGACACAATGATCGGCCCTGTCTACTCAATGATAGACGCTGCCTAGACAATGATAGACACTCTGTAAACAATGATAGACCCTGTCTACTCAACGATAGGCCCTGTCTACACAATGATAGGCCCTGTCTACTCCATGATAGGCCATGTCAACACAATGATTGGCCCTGCCTACTCAAGGATAGGCCCTGTCTACTGAATGATAGAGCCTGTCTACATAATGGTAGGCCCTGTCTACTCAAGGATAGGCCCTGTCTACACAACAATAGGCCCTGTCTACTCAATGATAGTCCCTGTCTACTCAATGATCGACCCTGTCTACTCAATGATAGGCCCTGTCTACTCAATGATACACCCTGTCTACTCAATGATAGACCCTGTCTAAACAATGATAGGCCCTGTCTACTCAATGATAGACCCTGTCTACAAAATGATAAGCCCTGTCTACTCAATGATAGGCCCTGCCTACTCAATGATAGGCCCTGTCTATAAAATGATAGGCCCTTTCTAATCATTAATAGGCCCTTTCTACACAATGATAGGCCCTGTCTACTCAACGATAGGCCCTGTCTACTCAATAATAGGCCCTGTCTACACAATGATAGGCCCAGCCTTCACAATAATAAGCCTTATCTGCACAATGATAGGCCATGTCTACTCAATGATAGGCCCTCTATACCGAATGATAGGCTCTCCCTACACACTGACAGGCCCTGTCTACACAATGATAGGCCCTGTCTACTCCATGATAGGCCATGTCTACACAATGATAGGCCCTGTCTACTCAATGATGGGCCCTGTCTACTCAATGATAGAACCTGTCTACATAATGGTAGGCCCTGTCTACTCAATGATAGACGCTGCCTACACAATGATAGACACTCTCCAAACAATGACAGGCCCTGTCTACTCAATGATAGTGTCTGCCTACTCAATTATAGGCCCTGTCTACTCAACGATAGGCCCTGTTGGGCAGCATGGTGCACAGTGGTTAGCATTGCTGCCTCATGGCGCCGAGGTCCCAGGTTCGATCCCAGCTCTGGGTCACTGTCTGTGTGGAGTTTGCACATTCTCTCCGTGTTTGCGTGGATTTCGCCCCCACAGCCCAAATGATGTGCAGGATAGGTGGATTGGCCGCGCTAAATAGCCACTTAATTGGAAAAAATAAATTTGGTACTTTAAAATTATAAACAAAAATGATAGGCCATGTCTAATCAATGATACGCCCTGTATACTCAATGATAGGCTCTGCCTACTCAATGATAGGCCCTGTCTACAAAATGATAGGCCCAGTCAACTCAATGATAGACCCTGTCTACACAATGATAGGCCCTGTCTACTTAATGATAGGCCCTTTTCCCTCAATAATAGGCCCTGTCTACACAATGATCGACCCTGTCTACACAATGATAGGCACTGTCTACAAAATGATAGGCCCTGTCGACACAACGATAGGCCCTGTCTACACAACGATAGGCCCTGTATACACAATGATCGGCCCTGTCTACACAATGATCGGCCCTGTCTACACAATGATAGGCCCTGTCTACACAATGATCGGCCCTATCTACACAATAGTCGGCCCTGTCTACTCAATGATAGGCCCTGTCTACACAATGATAGGCCCTGTCTACAAAATGATATTCCCTGTCTACAGAATTATAGGCACTGTCTACAAAATGATAGGCCATGTCTACACAACGATAGGCCCTGTCTACAAAATGATAGGCCCTGTCTACACAACGATAGGCCCTGTCTACAAAATGATAGACGCTGTCTACACAATGATAGGCACTGTCTACTCAATGATAGGCCTTGTCTACACAATGATAGGCTCTGTCTACAAAATGATAGACGCTGTCTACACAATGATAGGCACTGTTTCCTCAATGATAGGCCTTGTCTACACAATGATAGGCTCTGCCTACACAATGATCGGCCCTGTCTACACAATGATAGGCCCTGTCTACACAACGATAGGCCCTGTGTACTCAATGATAGACCATGTCTACAAAATGATAGGCACTGTCTACTCAATGATAGGCCTTGTCTACACAATGATAGGCCCTCTCTACTCAATGATAGGCCCTGTCTACACAATGATCGACCCTGTCTACTCAATGATAGGCCCTGTCTACTCAATGATACACCCTGTCTACTCAATGATAGACCCTGTCTAAACAATGATAGGCACTGTCAACTCAATGATAGACCCTGTCTAAACAATGATTGGCCCTGTCTACTCAATGATAGACCCTGTCTGCAAAACGATAGGCACTGTCTACTCAATGATAGGCCTTGTCTACACAATGATAGGCCCTGTCTACTCAATGATAGACCCTGTCTACTCAATGATAGGCCCTGTCAACTCAATGATAGACCCTGTCTAAACAATGATAGGCCCTGTCTACTCAATGATAGGCCCTGTCTACACAATGATCGACCCTGTCTACTCAATGATAGGCCCTGTCTACTCAATGATACACCCTGTCTACTCAATGATAGACCCTGTCTAAACAATGATAGGCCCTGTCTACTCAATGATAGACCCTGTCTACTCAATGATAGGCCCTGTCAACTCAATGATAGACCCTGTCTACAAAATGATAGGCCCAGTCTACTCAATGATAAGCCCTGTCTACTCAATGATTGGCCCTGTCAACTCAATGATAGACCCTGTCTACACAACGATAGGCCCTGTCTACTCAATTATAGAACCTGTCTAAACAATGATAGGCTCTGTCTAACCAATCAAAGACCCTGGCTCCGCAATGATAGGCCCTGTCTACAGAATCTTATGCCCTGTCTACTCAACGATAAGCTCTGTCTACATAATAATAGGCCCTGTCTCCTCAATGATAGGCCCTGTCTACACAATGATAGGCCCTGTCTACTCAATGATAGGCCCTGTCTACTCAATCATAGGCCCTGTCTACACAATGGTAGGCCCTGTCTATTCAATGATAGGCCCTGTCTACACAATGATAGGCCCTGTCTACTCAATGATAGGTCCTGTCTACACAATGATCGGCCCTGTCTACTCAATGATAGACGCTGCCTAGACAATGATAGACACTCTCTGAACAATGATAGGCCCTGTCTACACAACGATAGGCCCTGTCTACACAATAATAGGCCCTGTCTACTCCATGATAGGCCATGTCTACACAATGATTGGCCCTGCCTACTCAATGATAGGCCCTGTCTACAGAATGATAGAGCCTGTCTACATAATGGTAGGCCCTGTCTACTCAATGATAGGCCCTGTCTACACAACGATAGGCCCTGTCTACTCAATGATAGTCCCTGTCTACTCAATGATCGACCCTGTCTACTCATTGATAGGCCCTGCCTACTCAATGATACACCCTGTCTACTCAATGATAGACCCTGTCTAAACAATGATAGGCCCTGTCTACACAATGATAGACCCTGTCTACAAAATGATAGGCCCTGTCTACTCAATGATAGGCTTTGTCTACACAGTGATAGGCCCTGTCTACTCAACGATAGACCCTGTCTACTCAATGATAGGCCCTGTCAACTCAATGATAGACCCTGTCTAATCAATGATAGGCCCTGTCTACTCAATGATAGGCCCTGTCTAAACAATGATAGGCTCTGTCTACCCAATGAAAGACCCTCGCTCCGCAATGATAGGCCGTGTCTACATAATCTTATGCCCTGTCTACTCAACGATAAGCTCTGTCTACATAATAATAGGCCCAGTCTCCTCAATGATAGGCCCTGTCTACACAATGATAGGCCCTGTCTACTCAATGATAGGCCCAGTCTACTCAATGATAGGCCCTGTCTACACAATGGTAGGCCCTGTCTACTCAATGATAGGCCCTGTCTAAACAATGATAGGCCCTGTCTGCTCAATGATAGACCCTGTCAACTCAATGATAGGCCCTGTCAACTCAATGATAGACCCTGTCTAAACAATGATAGGCCCTGTATAAACAATGATAGGCTCTGTCTACCCAATGAAAGACCCTGGCTCCGCAATGATAGGCCGTGTCTACATAATCTTATGCCCTGTCTACTCAACGATAAGCTCTGTCTACATAATAATAGGCCCAGTCTCCTCAATGATAGGCCCTGTCTACACAATGATAGGCCCTGTCTACTCAATGATAGGCCCAGTCTACTCAATGATAGGCCCTGTCTACACAATGGTAGGCCCTGTCTACTCAATGATAGGCCCTGTCTAAACAATGATAGGCCCTGTCTGCTCAATGATAGACCCTGTCAACTCAATGATAGGCCCTGTCAACTCAATGATAGACCCTGTCTAAACAATGATCGGCCCTGTCTACTCAATGATAGGCCCTGTCTACACAATGATCGACCCTGTCTACTCAATGATAGGCCCTGTCTACTCAATGATACACCCTGTCTACTCAATGATAGACCCTGTCTAAACAATGATAGGCCCTGTCTACTCAATGATAGACCCTGTCTACTCAATGATAGGCCCTGTCAACTCAATGATAGACCCTTTCTAAACAATGATAGGCCCAGTCTACTCAATGATAAGCCCTGTCTACTCAATGATTGGCCCTGTCAACTCAATGATAGACCCTGTCTCAACAATGATAGGCCCTGTCTACTCAATGATAGGCCCTGTCTACTCAATGATAGGCCCTGTCAACTCAATGATAGAACCTGTCTAAACAATGATAGGCTCTGTCTAACCAATGAAAGACCCTGGCTCCGCAATGATAGGCCCTGTCTACAGAATCTTATGCCCTGTCTACTCAACGATAAGCTCTGTCTACATAATAATAGGCCCTGTCTCCTCAATGATAGGCCCTGTCTACTCAATGATAGGCCCTGTTTACACAATGGTAGGCCCTGTCTACTCAATGATAGGCCCTGTCTACACAATGATAGGCCCTGTCTACTCAATGATAGGTCCTGTCTACACAATGATCGGCCCTGTCTACTCAATGATAGACGCTGCCTAGACAATGATAGACACTCTCTAAACAATGATAGACCCTGTCTACACAACGATAGGCCCTGTCTACACAATAATAGGCCCTGTCTACTCCATGATAGGCCATGTCTACACAATGATTGGCCCTGCCTACTCAATGATAGGCCCTGTCTACTGAATGATTGAGCCTGTCTACATAATGGTAGGCCCTGTCTACTCAATGATAGGCCCTGTCTACACAACGATAGGCCCTGTCTACTGAATGATTGAGCCTGTCTACATAATGGTAGGCCCTGTCTACTCAATGATAGGCCCTGTCTACACAACGATAGGCCCTGTCTACTCAATGATAGTCCCTGTCTACTCAATGATAGACCCTGTCTAAACAATGATAGGCCCTTTCTACACAATGATAGACCCTGTCTACAAAATGATAGGCCCTGTCTACTCAATGATAGGCTTTGTCTACACAGTGATAGACCCTGTCTACTCAATGCTAGGCCCTGTCAACTCAATGATAGACCCTGTCTAAACAATGATAGGCTCTGTCTACTCAATGATAGACCCTGTCTAAACAGTGATAGGCCCTGGCTACTCAATTATAGGCCCTGTCTACACAATGATCGACACTGTCTACTCAATGATAGGCCCTGTCTACTCACTGATCGGCTCTGTCTACTCAATGATAGGCTTTGTCTACACAATGATAGGCCCTGTCTACTCAATGATAGACCCTGTCTACTCAATGATAGGCCCTGTCAACTCAATGATAGAACCTGTCTAAACAATGATAGGCCCTGTCTACTCAATGATAGACCCTGTCTAAACAATGATAGGTCCTGTGAACTCAATGATAGGCCCTGTCTACACAATCTTATGCCCTGTCTACACAATGATAGGCCGTGTCTACTCAATGATAGGCTCTGTCTACACAATGATAGGCCCTGTCTACTCAATGATAGGCCATGTCTACACAATGATAGGCCCTGTCTACTCAATGATAGGCCCTTTCTACTCAATGATAGGCCCTGTCTACTCAATGATAGGCACTGTCTACACAATGATCGAACCTGTCTACACAATGATAGGCCCTGTCAACTCAATGATAGGTCCTGTCTACTCAATGTTAGGCCCTGTCTACAAAATGATAGACCCTGTCTACTCAATGAAAGGCCCTGTCTACACAATGCAAGGCCATGTCTATACAACGATATGCCCTGTCTACTCAATGATAGGCCCTGTCTACAAAATGATAGGCCCTGTCTACTCAATGAAAGGCCCTGTCTACACAATGATAGGCCCTGTGTATACAACGCTAGACCCTGTCTACTCAATGATAGGCCCTGTCTACTCAATGATACGCCCTGTCTACAAAATGATAGGCCCTCTCTACAAAATGATAGGCACTGTCTACACAATGATAGGCCCTGTCTACTCAATGGTAGGCCCTGTCTACTCAATGATACACCCTGTCTACAAAATGATAGGCCCTCTCTACAAAATGATAGGCCCTGTCTACGCAATGATAGGCCCTGTCTACTCAATGGTAGGCCCTGTCTACTCAATGATAGGCCCTCTCTACAAAATGATAGGCCCTGTCTACACAATGATAGACTCTGTCTACTCAATGATAGGCCCTCTCTACAAAATGATAGGCCATGTCTACTCAATGAAAGGCCCTGCCTACACAATGCTAGGCCCTGTCTACTCAAGATAGGCCCTGTCTACGCAATGAAAGGCCCTGTCTACTCAATGGTAGGCCCTGTCTACTCAATGATAGGCCCTGTCTATACAATGATAGGTCCTGTCAATACAACGATAGGCCCTGTCTACAAAGTGATAGGCCCTCTCTACAAAATGATAGGCACTGTCTACACAATGATAGGCCCTGTCTACTCAATGGTAGGCCCTGTCTACTCAATGGTAGGCCCTGTCTACACAATGATAGGCCCTGTCTACTCAATGATGGGCCCTGTCTACTCAATGATGGGCCCTGTCAACTCAATGATAGGCCCTGTCTACACAATGATAGGCTCTGTCTACTCAATGATAGGCCCTGTCTACTCAATGATAGGCCCTTTCTACTCATTAATAGGCCCTTTCTACAAAATGATAGGCCCTGTCTACTGAATGATAGGCCCAGTCTACTCAATGATAGGCCATGTCTACTCAATGATAGGCCCTGTCTACAAAATGATAGGCCCTGTCTACTCAATGAAAGGACCTGTCTACACTATGATAGGCCCTGTGTATACAACGCGAGGCCCTGTCTACTCAATGGTAGGCCCTGTCTACTTAATGATACGCCCTGTCTACAAAATGATAGGCCCTCTCTACAAAATGATAGGCCCTGTCTACGCAATGAAAGGCCCTGTCTACTCAATGGTAGGCCCTGTCTACTCAATGAAAGGACCTGTCTATACAACGATAGGCCCTGTCTACTCAATGATAGGCCATGTCTACAAAATGATAGGCCCTGTCTACTCAATGAAAGGACCTGTCTACACTATGATAGGCCCTGTGTATACAATGATAGGCCAAGATACATAATAATAGGCCCTGTCTATACAATGATAGGCCCTGTCTACACAATGATAGGTCCTGTCTACTCAATGGTAGGCCCTGTCTACACAATGATAGGGCTGTCTCTACAAGAATATACCCTGTCTACTCAATGATAGGCCCTGGCTACACAATAGTAGACCCTGTCTACTCAATGAAAGGCCCTGTCTACTCAATGATAGGCCCTTTCTGCTCAATAATAGGTCCTGTCTACTCAATGATAGGCCCTGTCTGCACAATGAGAGTCCCTGTCTGCTCAATGATAGGTCCTGACTACTCAATGATAGGCCCTGTCTGCACAATGAGAGTTCCTGTCTGCTCAATGATAGGCCCTGTCTACACAATGATAGGCCCTGTCTGCACAATGAAAGGCCCTGTCTACACAATGATAGGCCCTGTCTGCTCAATGATAGGCCCTGTCTACACAATGAACAGGAACTTATGGTGATTGATTAATTTCCGCTGTGAGGACCTTTTCCAGGCTCTGATCCATGCGTAGCTGTATTTCACACTCCAGCAACATCTTTTGGGCAGCGCTATTGATGTAGTTTACGTTTATTTTAGCAAGTCACATGACAGACCGATCAGTAAATTAGAAAGACCCAAGATAACGTATCATAGAATCATAGAATCCCTCCAACGCAAACAAAGAACAAAGAACAAAGAAATGTACAGCACAGGAACAGGCCCTTCTGCCCTCCAAGCCCGTGACGACCATGCTGCCCGACTAAACTACAATCTTCTACACTTCCTCGGTCCGTATCTCCCTATTCCCATCCTATTCATGTATTTGTCAAGATGCCCCTTAAATGTCACTATCGTCCCTGCTTCCACCACCTCCTCCGGTAGCGAGTAGCAGGCACCCACTACCCTCTGCGTAAAAAACTTGCCTCGTACATCTACTCTAAACCTTGCCCCTCTCACCTTAAACCTATGCCCCCTAGTAATTGACCCCTCTACCCCGGGGAAAAGCCTCTGACTATCCACTCTGTCTATGCCCCTCATAATTTTGTAGACCTCTATCAGGTCGCCCCTCAACCTTCTTCGTTCCATTGAGAACAAACCGAGTTTATTCAATTATATTCTCCTCAATGCCCCGGCCAATGAATGCAAGCATGCCGTATGCCTTCTTGACTATCTTCTCCACCTGTGTTGCCCCTTTCAGTGACCTGTGGACCCATACTCCGAGATCTCTCTGACTTTCAATACTCTTGAGGGTTCTACCATTCACTTTATATTCCCTACATGCATTAGACCTTCCAAAATGCATTACCTCACATTTGTCCGGATTAAACTCCATCTCCCATCTCTCCGCCCAAGTCTCCAAACAATCTAAATCCTGTTGTATCCTCTGACAGTCCTCATCGCTATCCGCAATTCCACTCACCTTTGTGTCGTCTGCAAATTTACTAATCAGACCAGTTATATTTTCCTCCAAATCATTTCTATACTACAAACAGCAAAGGTCCCAGCACTGATCCCTGCGGAACACCACTGGTCACAGCCCTCCAATTAGAAAAGCATCCTTCCATTGCTACTCTCTGCCTTCTATGACCTAGCCAGTTCTGTATCCACCTTGCCAGCTCACCCCTGATCCCGTGTGACTTCACCTTTTGTACTAGTCTACCATGAGGGACCTTGTCAAAGGCCTTACTGAAGTCCATATAGACAACATCCACTGCCCTACCTGCATCAATCATCTGAGTGACCTCCTCGAAAAACTCTATCAAGTTAGTGAGACACGACCTCCCCTTCACAAAACCATGCTGCCTCTCACTAATACGTCCATTTGCTTCCAAATGAGAGTAGATCCTGTCTTGAAGAATTCTCTCCTGTAATTACCCTACCACTGAAGTAAGGCTCACCGGCCTGTAGTTCCCTGGATTATCCTTGCTACCCTTCTTAAACAGAGGAACAACATTGGCTATTCTCCAGTCCTCCGGGACATCACGCAGAAGGAGGCCATTTCGCCCAGCGAGTCTGCACCGACCCTTCAAATGAGCATAGAACATAGAACATAGAACATTTCAGAGCAGTACAGGCCCTTCGGCCCTCGATGTTGCACCGACCTGTGAAACCACTCTAAAACCCATCTACACTAATCCCTTATCATCCATATGTCTATCCAATGACCATTTGAATGTCCTTAGTGTTGTCGAGTCCACTACTGTTGCAGGCAGGGCATTCCACGCCCTCACTACTCTCTGAGTAAAGAACCTACCTCTGACATCTGTCTTATATCTATCTCCCCTCAATTTAAAGGTATGTCCCCTCGTGCTAGACATCACCATCCGAGGAAAAAGACTCTCACTGTCCACCCTATCCAATACTCTGATCATCTTGTATGCCTCAATTACGTCACCTCTTAACCTTCTTCTCTCGAATGAAAACAGCCTCAAGTCCCTCAGCCTTTCCTCATAAGATCTTCCTTCCATAACCAGGCAACATTCTGGTAAATCTCCTCTGCACCCTTTCCAATGCTTCCACATCCTTCCTATAATGCGGCGACCAGAATTACACGCAATACTCCAAATGCGGCCGCACCAGAGTTTTGTACAGCTGCAACATGACTTCATGGCTCCGAAACGCAATCCCTCGATCAATAAAAGCTAATGATATGGAGATGCCGGCGTTGGACTGAGGTGAGCACAGTACGAAGTCTTACAACACCAGGTTAAAGTCCAACAGGTTTGTTTCGATGTCACTAGCTTTCGGAGCGCTGCTCCTTCCTCAGGTGAATGAAGAGGTCTGTTCCAGAAACACCCTTCTGTGTAAGCTAACACACCGTATGCCTTCTTATCAACCCTCTCAACCTGGGTGGCAACTTTCAGGGATCTATGTACATGGACACCGAGATCCCTCTGCTCATCCACACTGCCAAGAATCTTACCATTAGCCCAGTACTCTGTCTTCCTGTTATTCCTTCCAAAATGAATCACCTCACACTTTTCTGCATTAAACTCCACTTGCCACCTCTCAGCCCAGCGCTGCAGCTTATCTATGTCCCTCTGTAACTTGTAACATCCTTCCGCACTGTCCACAACTCCACCGACTTGAGTGCCATCTGCAAATTTACTCACCCATCCTTCTACGCCCTCCTCCAGGTCATTTAAAAAAATGACAAACAGCAATGGCCCCAAGACAGAGCCTTGTGGTACACCACTAGTAACTGGACTCCAGTCTGAACATTTCCCATCAACCACCACACTTTGTCTTCTTCCAGCTAGCCAATTTCTGATCCAAACTGCTAAATCACCCTGAATTCCATGCCTCTGTATTTTCTGCAGTAGCCTACCATGGGGAACCTTATCAAATGCTTTACTGAAATCCGTATTCACCACATCAACTGCTTTACCCTCATCCACCTGTTTGGTCACCTTCTCAAAGAACTCTATAAGGTTTGTGAGGCGTGATCTACCCTTCACAAAACCGTGTTGACTATCTCTAATCAAATTATTCCTTTCCAGATGTTTATACATCCGATCTCTTATAAACCTTTCCAAGATTTTGCCCACAACAGAAGTAAGGCTCACTGGTCTATAGTTACCGGGGTTGTCTCTACTCACCTTCTTGAACAAGTGGACAACATTTGCTATCCTCCAGTCTTCTGGTTCTATTCCTGTAGACAAAGGTGACGTAAAGATCAAAGCCAAAGGCTCAACCAGCTCCTCCCTAGCTTCCCAGAGAATCCTAGGATAAATCCCATCTGGCCCAGGGGACTTATCTATTTTCACACTTTCCAGAATTGCTAACACCTCGTCCTTATGAACCTCAAGCCCTTCTAGTCTAGTAGCCTGAATCTCAGTATTCTCCTTTTTCCTGTGTGAATACTGACGAAAAATATTCATTTAGCACCTCTCCTATCTCCTCGGACTCCACGCACAACCTCCCACTACTGTCCTTGACTGGCCCTACTCCTACCCTAGTCATTCGTTTATTCCTGACATATCGATAGAAAGCTTTAGGGTTATCCTTGATCCTACCTGCCAAAGACTTCTCATGTCCACTCCTGGATCTTCTTAGCTCTCTCTTTAGGTCCTTCCTAGCGAACTTGTAACTCTTGAGCACCCTAACTGAACCTTCATGTCTCATCTTTACATAAGCCTCCTTCTTCCTCTTAACAAGTGTTTCGACTGCTTTAGTAAACCACGGTTCCCTTGCTCGACCACTTCCTCCCTGCCTGACAGGTACATACTTATCAAGGACACGCAGTAGCTGTTCCTTGAACAAGCTCCTCATTTCCATAGTGCCCATCTCCTCTGCAGTTTTCCTCTCCATCCGATGCATCCTAAGTCTTGCCTCATCGCATCATAATTGCCTTTCCCCCAGATATAACCCTTGCCCTGCAGTATATACCTATCCCTTTCCATCATTAAAGTAAATGTAATCGAATTGTGGTCACTATCACCAAAGTGCTCACCTACATCCAAATCTAACATCTGTCCTGGTTCATTACCCAGTACCAAATCCAATATGGCCTCGCTTCTCGTTGGCCTATCTACATCCTGTGTCAGGAAACCTTCCTGCACACATTGGACAAAAACAGTCAATATTTGGAAAGTTAAAGTCCCCCATAACAACTATCCTGCTGCTTTCGCTCCTATCCAGAATCATCTTTGCAATGCTTTCCTCTACATCTCTGGAACTTTTCGGAGGCCTATAGAAAACTCCCAACAGGGTGACCTCTCCTTTCCTGTCTCTAACCTCAGCCCATACTACCTCAGTAGACGGGTCCTCATCAAACGTCCTTTTTGCCACCGTAATACTGTCCTTGACTAACAATGCCACCCCTCCCCCTCTTTTACCAACTTCCCTGAGCCTACAGAAATATCTAAACCCCGGCACCTGCAACAACCATTCCTGTCCCTGCTCTATCCATGTCTCCGAAATGGCCACAACATCGAAGTCCCAGGTACCAACCCATGCCGCAAGTTCACCCACCCTATTCCGGATGCTCCTGGCATTGAAGAAGACACACTTTAAACCACCTTCCTGCCTGCCGGTACACTCCTGCAACTTTGAAACCTTACTCATGATCTCACTACTCTCAACCTCCTGTATACTGGAGCTACAATTAAGGTTCCCAATCCCCTGCTGAACTAGTTTAAACCCTCCCGAAGAGCATTAGCAAATTCCCCCCCCCCCAGGATATTGGTACCCCTCTGGTCCAGGTGTAGACCATCCCATTTGTAGTGGTCGCACCGACCCCAGAATGAGCCCCAATTATCCAGAAATCTGAAACCCTCCCTCCTGCACCATCCCTGTAGCCATGTGTTCAACTCCTCTCTCTCCCTATTCCTCGTCTCACTCGCACGTGGCACGGGTAACAACCCAGAGATCTGGGGCGGGATTCTCCCCTACCCGGTTGGGTGGGGGGTTCCGGCGTAATGGAGTGGCGGGAACCACTCCGGCGTCGGTCCGCCCACTTCCGCACCTTTAGGGGCCAAGCCCACACTTTGAGTGGTTTCCGCTCCGCCGGCTGGCGGGAAAGGCCTTTGGCGCCACGCCAGCCAGCGCCGAGGCGACGCATGCGCGGGAGCGTCAGCGGCTGCTGACGTCATCCCCGCGCATGCGCAGTGGAAGAGGTCTCTTCCGCCACCGCCACAGTGCAGACCATGGCGAAGGCGGAAGAAAAAGAGTGCCCCCACGGCACAGGCCCGCCCGCGGACCGATGGGCCGCGATCACGGGCCAGGCCACCGTGGGGGCACCCCTCGGGGCCAGATCGCCCCGCGCCCCCCCCCCCAGGACCCCGGAGCCTGCCCGCTCCGCCTTGTCCCACCGTTCAAAAGGTGGTTTCATCTACGCCGGCGGGAGAGGACTGACAGCGGCGGTACTTCGGCCCATCGCAGGCCGGAGAATCGCCGGGGGTGGGCCCGCCGACTGGCGGGCCCAATTCCCGCCCCCACCGAATCTCTGGTGGCAGAGAATTTGGGACACGGCGGGGGCGGGATTCATGCCAGCCCCCCGCGATTCTCCGACCCGGTGGGGGGGTCAAAGAATCGCGCCCAATAACTCTGTTTGTCCTAGATCTATGTTTCCACCCCTGTCCAATCCTATTCCCATAACTTAATTGTCCTTCCATATTTGTCCTTGTGGAAGTGGTGGTGAGCTGCCTTCTTGAACCGCTGCCGTCCCTGTAATGTAGGTACATCCACAGAGTAGTTAGAGAGGAAGCTCCAGGATTTTGACCCAGCGACAGTGAAGGAACGGATATATTTCCAATCAGGATGGTGAGTGACTTGGAGGGGAACTTGCAGATGGTGGTGTTCCCAAATGTCTGCTGCCTTTGTCCTTCTAGATGGTAGAGTTATGAAATTACTGCCAAAGGAGGCTTGATGAGTTTCTGCAGTGTATCTTCTATTGCGATCCTGGACCAGACTGTAACAGTGGCTGGGATATGGGACAGAACAAAGAAGTAGAAGAAGAACAAAGAAAAATTACAGCACAGGAACAGGCCCTTCAGCCCTCCAAGCCTGCGCCGATCCGGATCCTCTATCTAAAACGGTTGCCTATTTTCTAAGGATCTGTTTCCCTCTGCTCCCTGCCCATTCATGTATCTGTCTACATACATCTTAAATGACGCTATCGTGCCTGCCTCCAGCACCTTCGCTAGCAATGCGTTTCAGGCACCCACCACCCTCTGTGTAAAGAACGTCCACGTATATCTCCGTGAAACCTTTCCCCTCTCACCTTGATCTCGTGACCCCTAGTAATTGAGTCCCCCACTCTGGGAAAAAGCTTCTTGCTAGCCACCCTGTCTATACCTCATGATGTTTTAGACCTCAATGAGGTCCCCCCTCAACCTCCGTCTTTCTAATGAAAATAATCCTAATCTACTCAACCTCTCTTCATAGCTAGTGCCCTCCATACCAGGCAACATCCTGATGAACCTCCTCTGCACCTTCTCCAAAGCATCCACATCCTTTTGGTAATGTGGCAAGCAGAACTGTACACAGTATTCCAAATGTGGATGAACCAAAGTCTTATACAACTGTAACATGACCTGCCAACTCTTGTCCTCAATACCCCTTCCGATGAAGGAAAGCATGCCGTATGCCTTCTTGACCACTCTATCGACCTGCAGAGCCACCTTCAGGGAACAATGGACCTGAACACTCAGATCTCTCTGTACATCAATTTTCCCCAGGGCTTTTTCATTTACCGTATAGTTCGCTCTTGAATTGGACCTTCCAAAATGCATCACCTCGCATTTGCCTGGATTGAACTCTATCTGCCATTTCTCCGCCCAACTCTCCAATCTATCTATATTCTGTTGTATTCTCTGACAGTCCCCTTCCCTATCTGCTACTCCACCAATCTTAGTGTCATCTGAAAACTTTCTAATCAGACCACCTATACATTCCTCCAGATCATTTATGTATATCACAAACAACAATGGTCCCAGCACGGATCCCTGTGGAACACCACTAGTCATAGTTCTCCATTTTGAGAAACTCCCTTCCACTACTACTCTCTGTCTCCTGTTGCCCAGCCAGTTCTTTATCCATCTAGCTGGTACACCCTGGACCCCATGAGACTTCACTTTCTCCATCAGCCTACCATGGGGAACCTTATCAAATGCCTTACTGAAGGCCATGTATATGACATCTACAGTCCTTCCCTCATCAATCACCTTTGTCACTTCCTCAAAGAATTCTATTAAGTTAGTAAGATTGACCTTACCTGCACAAAACCATGTTGCCTACCACTGATAAGCCCATTTTCTTCCAAATGTGAATAGATCCTATCCCTCAGTATCTTCTCCAGCAGCTTCCCTACCACTGACGTCAGGCTCACCGGGATATCTCCATGATAATCAAGTTACCTGGATTATCCCTGCTACCTTTCTTAAACAAGGGGACAACATTGGCAATTCTCCAGTCCTCCGGTACCTCACCTGTCTTCAAGGATGCTGCCAAGATATCTGTTAAGGCCCCAGCTATTTCCTCTCTCACTTCCCTCAGTAACCTGGGATAGATCCCATCTGGACCTGGAGACTTGTCCACTTTAATGCCTTTTAGAATACCCAACACGTCCTCCCTCCTTATGCCGACTTGACCTAGAGTAATCAAACATCTATCCCTAACCTCAACATCCGTCATGTCACTCTCCTGAAAAATGAAAATCGTTTATTGTCACAAGTAGGTTTCAAATGAAGTTACTGAGAAAAGCCCCTAGTCGCCACATTCCGGCGCTTGTTCGGGGAGGCTGGTACAGGAACTGAACCCGCGCTTTTGGCCTGCCTTGGTCTGCTTTAAAAGCCAGTTCTTGAGACCTGTGCTAAACAAGCCCCAAGTCCTCGGTGAATACCGATGCAAAGTACTCGTTAAGAATCTCACCCATTTTCTCTGACTCCACGCATAACTTTCCTCCTTTGTCCTTGAGTGGGCCAACCCTTTCTCTCATTACCCTCTTGCTCCTTATGTTTTATTTTAATTGTGTAAGAGTGTGAGGAAAGGAGACCTCACTCCAGGAGGGATTTCATGAAGAAATAGGGACACAGTAAACAAACTCATTACTAGCACATCAGACCAGAAAATATCTTTCACATCAGACCAGAAAATAGTTTACAATTACCCCTCAAACAATACTACTCAATACAGTGAATACAGCAACCCTTAACTGCTATCTTTGTTCCCACTCAAACTACAAGAAACACATCTCAGCTCTCAGTCTACCTTCAGTACCTTTAGCTCTCAGGAATACCTGCTCGACAGGGATGCCTGGCTAATCTACTTCGATAAAGAAAGATCTCTTGACACTGCTTTAAAGAAACGATCTGACTCCTGTCAGACGCATGCTGAAACTCTGGCTCTAACTCTTCAGAAGCTGTTTCAGCTGGTTTGTTCACCTTTCCAGCCACACAGCTCTCTGTCTGCAGACAGAGCTTTTAACTGAACTGCAGAGAACAAACTGCTTAACTTCTGGTCACAACTTCAGTTAGAACTCCACTGACCTGCATTCCCTGCAAAATGTCAGATACCCTAGGTCCACCCAGTGATGACATCATCTTACCAAGCTGAAATCTAATTAACTCCACAGGGAATCTCCTTAATCCAAACAAAGCTGCATTAGCCCAAGCTTTTTACAATAATTTCATCATTGGGAGCGCTGGCTCCCAAACCTGTGTTGCCTTTCAAACTAGGATTTATTTTGAAACATGCTTACAGCAGTCACACATTCTATCCCAGGCTTATAACCCTTACCCCACCAAGTACATATAATACAATATATCAGAAATTCCTACATTCATCACACTTGTAGATGGTACACACAGCTGTTACTTGCTTTGATGGTGGGGGGACTGAATGTTTAAGGAGGTGGATGGGGTGCCGATCAAGTGGGCTGTTTTCTCCTGGATGGTGTTGAGCTTCTTTTGTGTTGTTGGAGCTGCGGTCATTCAGGCAAGTGGAGAGCATTTCTCACCTGACTGAATGGTGGACGGGCTTTGGTGAGTCAGGAGGTGAGTTACTTGCCGCAGGTTTCCTCGCCTCTGACCTGCTCTCGTAGCCACACTGTTTCTATATGAATGCAGTTCAGTTTCTGATTAAGGGTAACCCCCAGGATGGTGATACTGAAGGATTCAGCGATGGTAATGTCCTTGACTGTCAAGGGATGATGGTTAGATTCTCTTTGGTTGGAGATGACCATTACCTGGCACTTGAGTATCATGAATGTTGCTTTCCACTTGTGAAGCGAGCCTGAATGTTGTGCAGGTCTTGATGCACAGGGACTCAAACTGCTCCAGTATCTGAGGAATTGTGAATGGTGTTGAACATTGTGCATTCATTGGTGAACATCCGCACTTCTGACCTTACGATGGAAGGAAGGTCATTGATGAAGTAGCTGGAGATGGTTGGGCCGAGGCCACTGCCCTGAGGAATTCCTACAGTGATGTCCTGGGACTGAGATGATTGACCTCCAACTACCAAAACCATCTTCCTTTGTGCCGGGTTTGAGCCCAACCAATGGAGATGGAGAGTAACAGTTTTTACACCAAAGAACAAAGAACAAAGAAAAGTACAGGACAGGAACAGGCCCTTCGGCCCTCCAAGGCTGTGCCACCAAGCTGCCCATCCAAACTAAAATCTTCTACACTTCCTGGGTCCGTATCCCTTTGTTCCCATCCTATACATGTATTTGTCAAGATGCCCCTTAAAAGTCACTATCGTATCTGCTTCCACTACCTCCCCCAACAGCGAGTTCCAGGCTCCCACCACCCTCTGTGTAAAAAACCTGCCTCATACATCTCCTTTACTCCTTGCCCCTCGCACCTTAAACCTATGCCCCCTAGTTATTGACTCATCCACCCTGGGAAAAAGCTTCTGCCTATTCACTCTGTCTATGCCCCTCATAATCTTGTAGTCTTCTATCAGGTCGCCCCACAACCTCCGCCGTTCCAGTGGGAACAAACCGAGTTTAATCAACCCCTCCTCGTAACTAATGCCTTCCATACCCGGCAACATCCTGGTAAATCTTTTCTGTGCCCTCTCCAAAGCCCCCACATCCTTCTGGAGGTGTGGTGATCAGAATTGAAAACCATATTCCAAGTTCAGCCTACCTAAGGTTCTGTAAAGCTGCAACACAGCTTGCCAATTTTTAAACTCAATGCCCTGGCCAATGAAGGCAAGCATGCCGTATGCCTTCTTGACTACCTTCTCCACCTGCGTTGCCACTTTCAGTGACCTATCTACCTGAACACCCAGATCTCTCAGCCTGTCAAAACTCTTAAGCATTATGACATTTACTGTATATTTCCCATCTGTATTCGTTCTTCCAAACTGCATTACCTCACATTTGTCTGGATTAAACTCCATCTGCCATCTCTCCGCCCAAGTCTCCAAATGATCTATTTCCTGCTGTATCCTCTGACAATCCTCACCGCTGTCTGCAATTCCATCAAACTTTGTGTCGTCTGCAAACTTAGTAATCAGACCAGTTACATTTTCCTCCAAATCATTTATATATATTACAAATATATGTATGCCCTTTGTTTTTTTCATATATGGAATGATCTGTCCTCCTGTTGTTCAGTGTTTTTATTTCTCTGCTTATCAATGGTAATTTTTTTCAAACACATTTTCTATCTGAGAATGATGACCTAACTTGAAGTATTTTTATATATATTTCATCTCAATCAACAGTACCATAAGACCATAAGACATAGGAGCGGAAGTAAGGCCATTCGGCCCATCGAGTCCACTCCACCATTCAATCATGGCTGATTTCAACTCCATTTACCCTCTCTCTCTCTCCATAGCCCTTAATTCCTCGAGAAATCAAGAATTTATCAACTTCTGTCTTAAAGACACTCAACGTCGTGGCCTCCACCGCCCTCTGTGGCAATGAATTCCACAGACCCACTACTCTCTGGCTGAAGAAATTTCTCCTCATCTCTGTTCTAAAGTGACTCCCTTTTATTCTAAGGCTGTGCCCCCGGGTCCTAGTCTCCCCTGCTAATGGAAACAACTTCCCTACATCCACCCTATCTAAGCCATTCATTATCTTGTAAGTTTCTATTAGATCTCCCCTCAACCTCCTAAACTCCAATGAATATAATCCCAGGATCCTCAGACGTTCATCGTATGTTAGGCCTACCATTCCTGGGATCATCCGTGTGAATCTCCGCTGGACCCGCTCCAGTGCCAGTATGTCCTTCCTGAGGTGTGGGGCCCAAAATTGCTCACAGTATTCTAAATGGGGCCTAACTAATGCTTTATAAAGCTTCAGAAGTACATCCCTGCTTTTATATTCCAAGCCTCTTGAGATTAATGACAACATTGCATTTGCTTTCTTAATTACGGACTCAACCTGCAAGTTTACCTTCAGAGAATCCTGGACTAGGACTCCCAAGTCCCTTTGCACTTCAGCATTATGAATTTTGTCACCGTTTAGAAAATAGTCCATGCCTCTATTCTTTTTTCCAAAGTGCAAGACCTCGCACTTGCCCACGTTGAATTTCATCAGCCATTTCTTGGACCACTCTCCTAAACTGTCTAAATCTTTCTGCAGCCTCCCCACCTCCTCCATACTACCTGCCCCTCCACCTATCTTTGTATCATCGGCAAACTTAGCCAGAATGCCCAAAGTCCCGTCATCTAGATCGTTAATATATAAAGAGAACAGCTGTGGCCCCAACACTGAACCCTGCGGGACACCACTCGTCACCGGTTGCCATTCCGAAAAAGAACCTTTTATCCCAACTCTCTGCCTTCTGCCTGACAGCCAGTCGTCAATCCATGTTAGTACCCTGCCTCGAATACCATGGGCCCTTATTTTACTCAGCAGTCTCCCGTGAGGCACCTTATCAAAGGCCGTTTGGAAGTCATGACAGATTTCTAATGTGAGGGAAGATAATAGAAATATTCCCACACTGCTGAACTCTGAATGGAAAGGTCAGGGTGCAGAGCATTAGAAAATGATCCCATGCTTCAATCTAAGATATTATGTCAATGCTGCTGATGTATTATTGGAATCCTTTACTGATATAATCTATGCTGTACGATCTTTCCACGGAAACATTCAGGACAATTTGAAGTTTGCAGATTGGTTCACATACATCCGGGCTGGTTTAGCACAGTGGGCTAAACAGCTGGCTTCTAATGCAGAACAATGCCAGCAGCGCGGGTTCAATTCCCGTACCGGCCTCCCCGAACAGGTTCCAGAATGTGGCGACTAGGGGCTTTTCACAGTAACTTAATTGAAGCCTATTTGTGACAATAAGCGATTATTATTATTATTGTACTGTCAACATCTTTTTCTAGATGCGAATGCTCCAGTCCTTATCCAGTCTCCGAGTCTGGAACGTGTCACAGAGGGTCAGACTGCACGGTTACAGTGCACCATGCGGAACGCCGCAGTGACACACACCGATGTTCACTGGAACCGGGAGCTGCCAGGGAAAGATATGGAGAGGGTTTTAACACATGATATAAAGAACAACACACAATGGAGTCCAGGTTTCACTGAGCGCTTCCATCCTTCCCGAGACACGTCCAATAAAACCTTCATCCTGACAATCAGCAACGTGCAGCCCAGTGACACTGCCGTCTATTACTGCTCCGTGTGGGGAGATATCAGTGGGAATGGATCACAGCTGAGTGTAACCAGTAAGTACAGTTTTCATGATTCTAATTGATCCCCATTGGTGTGAGTGGTGGACAGGCTGGGATTCGGGAAGCAGGTTTGTGTGTTTATATTTTGTATTGATGACTTAAAACATCTCAAACAAATTGAACCATCTACTTTTCACCAGCTTTTCAGGGCTTCAGACTGACGCTGAAACCAATATTTGTCAATGTTGCCCCCTCCTCATTGGACAGACAATTCTGACAGGGAGACAGATTTCCCGACTTCCTCCATTCATTCCCGCCACACCCCGTCACTTCGCATTTGAATTCCCTCTCGCACTCTGCCCTCTTCCCTCAGCCTCACACACTGTTTCAATGTAAACGTGAGGAAAAGCATCTCATCGTGTGCTTCAGAATGTTCCAGCGTTCCAAACTCATGCTGAGCTCAGTGATTTCAGATCAACTTCACTGCTCCCATTTCCTCCGACAGTCAGTGCTGGGAATGGGTCTGTTGTCCATTCACCTCCCCTGTCCCCCAGACTGTCCCAAACATTCCCAATTGTTCTCTGCCCCACCCCCACCAAGCACCCTCCCCCCTCCCCTCCACTCCCCATCCTCCCTCTGCACTTGTTTAAAACCTGTCATTGAACCTTCTGTAAAACCTGTGATATTTTAGGGACCACTCTACCCTCTCACCAACTGTACCCCCGCATCTAACCCCTGCCCACCCTGCCCACCGCCTCTCAGTCTGCCCACAACAAAATCCTCCAATGGAGAACTGTACCCCCGCATGTAACCCCTGCCCACCCTGCCCACCGCCTCTCAGTCTGACCACAACAAAACCCTCCAATGGAGGATTGGCTGTGACTGTGTGGTAAACCACTGTTCTGATATTAGAGGTTGTACGGTAGAACCTGCACTACAGGTTCACCTGGGCCCCTGCATGCTAGCTCCGCCCAGGAGCCGGGTTATAAATATGCGTGGCCTCCAGCTCGCAGCCATTTCACCAGCTGCTGTGGGAGGCCTCACATCTGATACTAATAAAGCCTCAGTTTGGATTCAACTTCGTCTCCAGTCAAATTGATCGTGGCTGAGACTGTGAAGGTGGATGATAGGTTTGCAACAGTGTCTTGTTCTCAATTGACAGAGCCCCCCGATCACTGACAATGAAGAATATTTCACTGACACAGTGTGGGGACCGTTGTACAACAGGCCCCTGACTCTGAACAGCCCCTCCCCCCCCACTGGCCCTGACAGAGAGGTTAATAAACCCTCGACTCTGTCAGCCCTGCTACCCACACAGTTAAACCTTCACCGTTCGTAAACCACCTTTCTTAACGTGCACTTGATTTACCTTTATTCTGCGAAAGACAGGTTCTGCAAAATGAAGCTCATTAATCTCTAAATATATTCCAGCAGTACCATACAATATCCGTGTGGATTTGTTTTTTTGTGTGTGTTCAAACCTCGGCCAATTTCTGTTTCCTGGTATCACGTTAATGATTGTGGTTCAATCAGATCATCAGACTTTTCAGGAACAGCTGTTGTGGTCAACAAGCTTCCCATTGGGAGAGAGTCACTCAGACTGGAAACGTTCGCTCCCTTCTCTCTCCACAGATGCTGCCAGACCTGCTGAGATTGTCCAGTATTTCCTGTTTTTGTCTCAGATTCCAGCATCCGCAGTAATTTGCTTTCATTTTCACTTTCCCATTGGATCCATTCACTTCCCGAGTAACCACTTGTCTCTGCTTAAATCCATCTCCTGTTCCACAGAATCTATTCCATGGGCGGAATTCTCCGGAATTTCCCGACGCTGAAATCGAGAATGGCGATTGGGCGGAGAATGACCCCCGTCGGCAGAATCGGGGCAGGCGCCGGTTTGACTCCGGCTCGCTATGCTCCTCCCCCTCTGAATCGGCTTCATCGGGACGCATGCCGCGCGCAGTCAGAACGCCGTTGCCATGTCATCAGCCGGCCCACCCGCGATGCTCCGCCTCCGATGGGCCGAGTTCCTGACGGAGCGGGCCGCGTGTGGTCCCAGCGATCAGGAAGCTGGCGTGCTGGCTGCGGACAGCCTCTCACCATTGTCCTTGTCAAGCCCATTCAGAATAAGATTCACTGAGATCACCTTTCATTCTTCCAACTTCCAACAAGTAGCGTCCCAACAACCAGATTAACCTTTGCTGCAAAGACAATCCCTCCAACCCGTGTCAACCTTCCCTGAACCGCCTCCAATGGAATAATATCTCATCTTAAATAAGGGACCAAAACTATTCACAGCTCTCCAGATGTGGTC
Source organism: Scyliorhinus torazame (assembly GCF_047496885.1). Taxonomy (NCBI): domain Eukaryota; kingdom Metazoa; phylum Chordata; class Chondrichthyes; order Carcharhiniformes; family Scyliorhinidae; genus Scyliorhinus; species Scyliorhinus torazame. The sequence goes on from NC_092707.1 coordinate 412,421,144, forward strand.
TCACCAGCACCTTGTACAGTTGCAGCAAGACCTCCCGACTCTTATACTGCACCCCAGTGAAATCAGGGCCAACATTCCATTACCCTTCCTGATTACCTGCTGCCCCTTTGTGAGGTATCTTGTCAAGTACATTCTGGAATTTCGAATATAAAACATCCACTGATTCCATTCTCTCCACTCTGATTGAGACTTCCTCAAAAAGCTCTAAGGAATGAGTCAGAGCCGATTCCCTTTCCTGAAGCCATGCTGGCTCTGCTCCATTAGATTATGATTTTACAAATGTGCTGCTATTACTTCCTTAATAATTGATTCCAACATTTCTCCAACAATCAACGTCAGGCTAATTGGCCGATAGTTCCTGATTTGTGCTTTCCTCCCTTTTTGAATCGAGGTGTCACATTGGCAGATTCCCAATCCTCTGATACTTCCCCAGAATGTAAACATTTTTGGAAAGTTACAACCAATGTCTCCACTATCTCTGTGGCTACTTCTTTTCGGATCCTAGGATGAAAGCCATTCGGGTGAGGGGATTTATCTGTCTTTAGCCCCATGAGTTTGTCTAATACTATTGTATCACCGAAAGGTCAAACATTCCTGTAAATAAAGTTCCCAGTGTTGATCTCCTTGTGACCATGTCTCCGGAATGACTATGAGATCATATCCATTTACCTCGATTTGCTCCGTCAGTTTGTCTACCTTATTCCCAATGCTTCGCTCATTAAGATACAAAGCCTTTAGACTTGCCTCTTTGACATTTTTGATCACCCTAACTTTTCTTTGTTCTGTGGCCCTATTTCCCCTGGCCCTTGATTACCCTGACTCCTGTTTTCCATTTTACTGTTCTTTATTTTGTTACACCCTCGTTTCTCTTTCCCTTATCACCCTCCTTAGGTTCTCATGCCCCTGTGGCCCTGTATGATTCTGACCACTGATTTCTCTGCCTATCACTTTTCTTATTCCTCTTTCTGTCTGTTGTTCTCGTTCTTGATTCCTCCTCCTCTGACTCCTTGCATAGGTTCCAATCCCGCTGCCATTTTAGTTTAAACCCTCCCCAACATCTGTCCCGAGGAAATCAGTCCCGGTCCTGCCCAGGTGTAACCCGTCCCACCTCCCCCAGAACCGGTCCCAATGCCCCAGGAATCTGAAACCCTCCCTCTCACCCCAACCCTTCCGCTCCGTATTTATCCGATACATCCTGCTATTTCTACTCTGACCAGCAGGTGGCGCTGGGAGTCGTTCTGAGATCACTACATTTGAGGTCCGAGTTCTCATCTTCCTTCCTAACTCCCTGGATTCTGCTCTCAGGACTTCATCCCCTTTTTTTACCGATGTCTGTGGTACCGATGTGACCACGACCACCGGCTGTTCACCCTCCCCCTCCAGAATGTCCTGTACCCGCTCCGAGACTTTGACCCAAGCACCAGGGAGGCAACATACCATCCTGCAGTCTCGTTTGCGGCCACAGAAACACCTGTCTATTCCCCTGACAAGTGAATCCCCGATAACTATTGCACTGGCACACTTGTTACTCCTCCCCTCTGCAGCAGAACTAACCGCGGTGCCACGAGTTTGGCTGCTGCTGCTTTCCCCTGAGAGGCCATTCCCCTCAACAGTATCCAAAACGGTATATCTGTTTTGCAGGGGCATGGCCACAGGAGATTCCTGCACTGCCTGCCTCACTCTCTTACTCTGCCAGGTGGTCGCCCATTCCCTTCCTACCTGCGGGCTCTGAGCCTGCGGTGTGACCACCTCTCTATACGTGCTATCTACGATGCTCTTCGACTCGCGGATGCTACACAGTGTCCCCAGCCGCCGCTCCAGCTCAGAAACCCGGGCTTCCAGGAGCTCCAGCTGGAGACACGTCCCGCACACGTGCTGACCTCGGGCACTGGAACTGTTCCCAGCTTCCCACATGGAGCAAGAGGAGCAAAGCACGGCTTTGAGCTCTCGTGCCTTTAAATTAAATATTTGGAAGATGCTTAATATCAGATAATATCAATTATTCTGGAGCCCTTCTTTGCTGGTCCTCGTTACTATGGAATGGAGCCCTTACAAACTATAGACCACAAAATAGTACTGGACAAGCTATAGGTGATAAAAGTAGTCAATACTTACCCGGCCCTCCCCTCTACTTACCAATCAGCTCTCTCCCTTGTAGCCTTTACTGCTGCAGTGGGGCAAGTCCACTCTCTGAAGAGTGAAAAAGTTTGAAAGCAAAAGGGGACGTCTTGGCCCTGTGCACCGAGTTTCCACTCTGCACTGAATTCCCCAGAACCCCATTCACTCGGGCTGTGTCTGACTCAGGAGGGGTTCTCTACAGCTCAAGCAGAAAGCTCACTGATATGGCTGGCCCAGTTCAGATTGTGGTCAATGGTAATCCCCAGAATGGTGATAGTGGGGGGAGTGAGTGATGGTGATGCCAGGGATGGGCTGGTTACAAATATCCAGGAAAAGCCCAGTGGCTCCCGCAGCCGACCCGACTACAATTCCTGACATTGTTCCCAGCAGTGACGGGAAAAGACCCTTAAATGGGGATTGGTTGATCCCCGGGTGGACTGCTCCCCCCTCTCTGTCGCTCTCAATCGTGCAGCTAACCTCGTTTATGAAGGACAGGAAGTCAATTCTTCTTCTTCATTTTACTCATGTTAAACTTCACAAAAATTCTTGATATTTTGCAGAACTTCCTGAAAACCAGTTGCCGCCTCTCACGGGTATTATAACCGGCACCCTGGCATTCGCCCTCTTGCTCGGCATATTGAGCATCACAATACTGTGTGTGAAAAAATGGGCATGTTTTCAAAGCAGGTTAAAGCCAGAAAGGTAAATGGAATTGAATTTCCTGTCTGTTGTGATGATCATGTCACATTGAGGTTATGTGGAGGGATGCAATCAGCCAATGGGTCAGGGTGAGGAAGCTTTGATTGAAATGATTCTCCCTTCCTGCACAGGTACAGAGAGAAGCATAAAGAGTGGGCTGGAGTTTACGGAGGGGGGGAGGGAGGGGGCGGGGTGCTCCCCCCCCCACAGCCCTTTTGTAAGAGTTGGTGGAAGGGACGCACTGAGAAATCAGATGGACGCAGACAGACAGTTTCCACTGGCAGGGACACCAAAGACACGCGGCCCTGATCACAACGTAAACCCCAGCCTGAGATTGGGGAGACAGCTATCACAGCAGAACACCGCGACACGAGTGCTGATGAAGACATTGCAAAAGGGAATTGATAATTCAGGGAAGATAGAAAATGCACGAGGAAGAAAAATAGGACAATGTGGGAGGAAAATTAGTTGTCAGGAAAGGTTTATCTTCACCGGGTAGAAATGGTTCAATGGTGCCGGTCGCGCTATCATTCCTGTGTTCCTAACATGTCGCTCTTCGTCATCATGCTGTGACCTTATTGTGATTTATTAATTCTGCCAGTTTCCCCATCACAGAGTTGGTCAAAGTTCAGGCATTACTTTTGGCAGCCACGGGCCCATCTTGGACCCTCCGCACTTTCTCCTGGCCTGCCAGGGGTTCCCAAATCCTCGGTGCGGGGGTCAGTGACCAGCAAACCACGCAGCTGAATGTCCACATTGCTACATTTCCAGCCAGTTCACCAAGCCGACACTCATGACGGTGAAGCCAGCCGAGGATGGTGGCTCCTGAGAGACACACACCAGCCTTGGAGTCCTGTTCCCTCAGCTCATTGTAACTGTCAGCAACAGAGACGGCACAAGATGCAGCAATTAATTTACAATCCTGGCCCCCATCCCGAAAATAAACTCTGAACATCACTGACTCTTGCACTAACTCAGCTGCCATAGATTGCTGCTCTCTTATCTGTGAATATCAAACTCTGCTTCATCTTTCAGGAAACTTGGTCACAATTGGTTGAATCCCTCATATTAGTCTCCAGTGAAAAGTATTGTTTCTGGCATGCTGTACAAACAATGCAGACCGTACATGGGGAAGGAAGGAGAGACTGCAGAATATAATGTTACAGTTATAGCAAGGTGTAGAGAAAAGATCAACTTAATACAAGGCAGGTCCATTCAAAAGTCTGATGGCAGTCGGGAAGAAGCTGTTCTTGAGTCGGTTGGTACGTGACCTCAAACTTTGGTATCTGTTTCCTGACGGAAGAAGGTGGAAGAGAGCATGTCCGGGGTGCATGGGGTCCTTAATTACGCTGGCTGCCTTTCCGAGGCAGCGGGAATTATAGACAGGGTCAATGGATGGGAGGCTGGTTTGCGTGATGGACTGGGCTACATTCACAACCTTTTGTAGTTTCCTGCGGTCTTGGGCAGAGCAGGCTCCATACCAAGCTGTGATACAACCAGAAAGAATGCTTTCTATGGTGCATCTGTAGAAGTTGTTGTGGGTCGTAGTTAACATGCCAAATTTCCTTAGTCTTCTGAGAAAGTAGAGTCGTTGGTGGGCTTTCTTAACGAGAGTGTCGGCATGGGGGGATCAGGACAGGCTTTGGTGATCTGTACACCTTAAAACTTGAAGCTCTCGACCCTTTCTACTTCGTTCCCATTGATGTAGACAGGGGCATGTTCTCCAAGACGCTTCCTGAAGTCGATGACAATCTCCTTCATTTTGTTGACATTGAGGGAGAGATTATTGTCGTCGCACCAGTTCACCAGATTCTCTATCTCATTCTTATACTCTGTCTCGTCATTGTTTGAAATCCGACCCACAACAGTGGTGCCATCAGCAAATTACAACACAGATGGAGGCCATTCTGCCCGTTGTGACTATGCTAGCACTCTGCAGAGGAATTCAGTTCGTCGAATTCTACTTACTTATTCACTGAGGTCGGAAATTTAATTTCCTCAAGTGCTCATTCAATTTCCTTTTGAAATCAATCATCGTCTCTGCTTCCACCACCCTCGTGGGCAGCAAGTTCCAGCTCATTGACCCCCATCTCCCCCACTCACCCCCCCCAACCCCAGCTCCCCCCCACCCCGGCCATATCGCCCTCCCCCCACCATCCGTACGTCTCGAGAGCTGATATCAAACCAACCGACCAATGATAACGTGTAGAGTTTTATTGTGACGAGTAAGAGATATTCTTTGCAGTTACAAACACACGAACAAGGAACAGGAGTCGATGTTCTTTCCTCAATGCAGACCCGGTGTTAATTGTTTTATTGAGATGGTCACCTGATATTTCTGCTGTAATAAATCACTGACTTTTTTCTGTACAGTTTGCCGAGAACCCCTGAAGGTGAACTGAACACAGTATACGCAAGTGTCTGTGGTAAGAAACCATTGAAGTATGTCACAAACTCACCATTCTAAATCATATTTATTGTTCAGGATTGTTTCTAAACATCAGTTGGATGAATGTTGTCCTCACCATTGTTATCCCAGTAAAATGGGGACTTTCCTGTTTCAATCACTTAACACCGACATCACGGTATTGGACAGTGAGCTGCAGAGTAATACTCCCTCTCTCCTGCAGAGTAATACTCCCTCACTCCTGCAGAGTAATACTCACTCTCTCCTGCAGAGTAATGCTCCCTCACTCCTGCAGAGTAATACTCCCTCTCTCCTGCAGCGTAATATTCCCTCTCTCCTGCAGAGTAATGCTCCCTCTCTCCTGCAGAGTAATACTCCCTCTCTCCTGCAGAGTAATGCTCCCTCTCTCCTGCAGAGCAATGCTCCCACTCTCCTGCAGAGTAATTCTCCCTCTCTCCTGCAGAGTAATGCTCCCTCACTCCTGCAGAGTAATACTCCCTCTCTCCTGCAGAGTAATGCTCCCTCACTCCTGCAGAGTAATACTCCCTCTCTCCTGCAGCGTAATATTCCCTCTCTCCTGCAGAGTAATGCTCCCTCTCTCCTGCAGAGTAATACTCCCTCTCTCCTGCAGAGTAATGCTCCCTCTATCCTGCAGAGTAATATTCCCTCTCTCCTGCAGAGTAATACTCCCTCTCTCCTGCAGAGTAATGTTCCCTCTCTCCTGCAGAGTAATGCTCCCCCTCGCCTGCAGAGTAATGCTCCCTCTCTTCTGCAGAGTAATGCTCCCTCTCTCCTGCAGAGTAATGCTCCCTCTCTCCTGCAGAGTAATGCTCCCTCTCTCCTGCAGAGTAATGCTCCCTCTCTCCTGCAGAGTAATGCTCCCTCACTCCTGCAGAGTAATGCTCCCTCTCTCCTGCAGAGTAATGCTCCCTCTCTCCTGCAGAGTAATACTCCCTCTCTCCTGCAGAGTAATACTCCCACTCTCCTGCAGAGTAATGCTTCCTCTCTCCTGCAGAGTAATGCTCCCTCACTCCTGCAGAGTAATACTCCCTCTCTCCTGCAGCGTAATATTCCCTCTCTCCTGCAGAGTAATGCTCCCTCTCTCCTGCAGAGTAATACTCCCTCTCTCCTGCAGAGTAATGCTCCCTCTCTCCTGCAGAGCAATGCTCCCACTCTCCTGCAGAGTAATGCTCCCTCTCTCCTGCAGAGTAATGCTCCCTCACTCCTGCAGAGTAATACTCCCTCTCTCCTGCAGCGTAATATTCCCTCTCTCCTGCAGAGTAATGCTCCCTCTCTCCTGCAGAGTAATACTCCCTCTCTCCTGCAGAGTAATGCTCCCTCTATCCTGCAGAGTAATATTCCCTCTCTCCTGCAGAGTAATACTCCCTCTCTCCTGCAGAGTAATGTTCCCTCTCTCCTGCAGAGTAATGCTCCCCCTCTCCTGCAGAGTAATACTCCCTCTCTCCTGCAGAGTAATGCTCCCTCTCTCCTGCAGAGTAATGCTCCCTCTCTCCTGCAGAGTAATGCTCCCTCTCTCCTGCAGAGTAATACTCCCTCACTCCTGCAGAGTAATGCACCCTCTCTCCTGCAGAGTAATGCTCCCTCTCTCCTGCAGAGTAATGCTCCCTCTCTCCTGAAGAGTAATGCTCCCTCTCTCCTGCAGAGTAATGCTCCCACTCTCCTGCAGAGTGATGCTCCCTCTCTCCTGCAGAGTAATACTCCCTCTCTCCTGCAGAGTAATACTCCCTCTCTCCTGCAGAGTAATACTCACTCTCTCCTGCAGAGTAATGCTCCCTCTTTCCTGCAGAGTAATTCTCGCTCTCTCCTGCAGAGTAATGCTCGCACTCTCCTGCAGAGTGATGCTCCCTCTCTCCTGCAGAGTAATACTCCCTCTCTCCTGCAGAGTAATGCTCCCTCTCTCCTGCAGAGTAATACTCCCTCTCTCCTGCAGAGTAATACTCCCACTCTCCTGCAGAGTAATGCTCCCTCTCTCCTGCAGAGTAATGCTCCCTCACTCCTGCAGAGTAATACTCCCTCTCTCCTGCAGCGTAATATTCCCTCTCTCCTGCAGAGTAATGCTCCCTCTCTCCTGCAGAGTAATACTCCCTCTCTCCTGCAGAGTAATGCTCCCTCTCTCCTGCAGAGCAATGCTCCCACTCTCCTGCAGAGTAATGCTCTCTCTCTCTCCTGCAGAGTAATGCTCCCTCAATCCTGCAGAGTAATACTCCCTCTCTCCTGCAGCGTAATATTCCCTCTCTCCTGCAGAGTAATGCTCCCTCTCTCTTGCAGAGTAATACTCCCTCTCTCCTGCAGAGTAATGCTCCCTCTCTCCTGCAGAGTAATATTCCCTCTCTCCTGCAGAGTAATACTCCCTCTCTCCTGCAGAGTAATGTTCCCTCTCTCCTGCAGAGTAATGCTCCCCCTCGCCTGCAGAGTAATACTCCCTCTCTCCTGCAGAGTAATGCTCCCTCTCTTCTGCAGAGTAATGCTCCCTCTCTCCTGCAGAGTAATGCTCCCTCTCTCCTGCAGAGTAATGCTCCCTCTCTCCTGCAGAGTAATGCTCCCTCTCTCCTGCAGAGTAATGCTCCCTCACTCCTGCAGAGTAATGCTCCCTCTCTCCTGCAGAGTAATGCTCCCTCTCTCCTGCAGAGTAATACTCCCTCTCTCCTGCAGAGTAATACTCCCACTCTCCTGCAGAGTAATGCTTCCTCTCTCCTGCAGAGTAATGCTCCCTCACTCCTGCAGAGTAATACTCCCTCTCTCCTGCAGCGTAATATTCCCTCTCTCCTGCAGAGTAATGCTCCCTCTCTCCTGCAGAGTAATACTCCCTCTCTCCTGCAGAGTAATGCTCCCTCTCTCCTGCAGAGCAATGCTCCCACTCTCCTGCAGAGTAATTCTCCCTCTCTCCTGCAGAGTAATGCTCCCTCACTCCTGCAGAGTAATACTCCCTCTCTCCTGCAGAGTAATGCTCCCTCACTCCTGCAGAGTAATACTCCCTCTCTCCTGCAGCGTAATATTCCCTCTCTCCTGCAGAGTAATGCTCCCTCTCTCCTGCAGAGTAATACTCCCTCTCTCCTGCAGAGTAATGCTCCCTCTATCCTGCAGAGTAATATTCCCTCTCTCCTGCAGAGTAATACTCCCTCTCTCCTGCAGAGTAATGTTCCCTCTCTCCTGCAGAGTAATGCTCCCCCTCGCCTGCAGAGTAATGCTCCCTCTCTTCTGCAGAGTAATGCTCCCTCTCTCCTGCAGAGTAATGCTCCCTCTCTCCTGCAGAGTAATGCTCCCTCTCTCCTGCAGAGTAATGCTCCCTCTCTCCTGCAGAGTAATGCTCCCTCACTCCTGCAGAGTAATGCTCCCTCTCTCCTGCAGAGTAATGCTCCCTCTCTCCTGCAGAGTAATACTCCCTCTCTCCTGCAGAGTAATACTCCCACTCTCCTGCAGAGTAATGCTTCCTCTCTCCTGCAGAGTAATGCTCCCTCACTCCTGCAGAGTAATACTCCCTCTCTCCTGCAGCGTAATATTCCCTCTCTCCTGCAGAGTAATGCTCCCTCTCTCCTGCAGAGTAATACTCCCTCTCTCCTGCAGAGTAATGCTCCCTCTCTCCTGCAGAGCAATGCTCCCACTCTCCTGCAGAGTAATGCTCCCTCTCTCCTGCAGAGTAATGCTCCCTCACTCCTGCAGAGTAATACTCCCTCTCTCCTGCAGCGTAATATTCCCTCTCTCCTGCAGAGTAATGCTCCCTCTCTCCTGCAGAGTAATACTCCCTCTCTCCTGCAGAGTAATGCTCCCTCTATCCTGCAGAGTAATATTCCCTCTCTCCTGCAGAGTAATACTCCCTCTCTCCTGCAGAGTAATGTTCCCTCTCTCCTGCAGAGTAATGCTCCCCCTCTCCTGCAGAGTAATACTCCCTCTCTCCTGCAGAGTAATGCTCCCTCTCTCCTGCAGAGTAATGCTCCCTCTCTCCTGCAGAGTAATGCTCCCTCTCTCCTGCAGAGTAATGCTCCCCCTCTCCTGCAGAGTAATGCTCCCCCTCTCCTGCAGAGTAATGCTCCCTCTCTCCTGCAGAGTAATGCTCCCTCTCTCCTGCAGAGTAATGCTCCCCCTCTCCTGCAGAGTAATGCTCCCTCTCTCCTGCAGGGACGTTGAGCCACAGAGTAATGCTCCAACTCACAGCGCCGCACTCCCTCAGTACTGACCCTCTGACAATGCAGCACTCCCTCAGCACTGACCCTCTGACAGCGCAGCACTCCCTCAGTACTGACCCTCTGATAGTGCAGCACTCCCTCAGTACTGACCCTCTGACAATGCAGCACTCCCTCAGTACTGACCCTCTGACAATGCAGCACTCCCTCAGTACTGACCCTCTGACAGCGCAGCACTCCCTCAGTACTGACCCTCTGACAGTGCAGCGCTCCCTCAGTCCTGACCCTCTGACAGCGCAGCACTCCCTCAGTACTGACCCTCTGACAATGCAGCGCTCCCTCAGTACTGACCCTCTGGCTATGCAGCACTCCCTCAGCACTGACCCTCTGACAGCGCAGCACTCCCTCAGTACTGACCCTTTTGACAGTGCGGCACTCCCTCAGTACTGACCCTCTGACAATGCAGCACTCCCTCAGTACTGACCCTCTGACAGTGCGGCACTCCCTCAGTACTGACCCTCTGACAATGCAGCACTCCCTCAGTACTGACCCTCTGACTATGCAGCACTCCCTCAGTATTGACCCTCTGACAGTGCAGCGCTCCCTCAGTTCTGAACCTCTGACAGGGCAGCGCTCCCTCTGTACTGGCCCTCTGACAGTGCAGCACTCCCTCAGTACTGACCCTCAGACAGTGCACACTCCCTCAGGGCTGACCCTCTGACAGTGCGGCACTCCATAACTAAGAAGGTAGGGAGGCAAAAGCGGGAAATTATTGGCCGGTTTGCCTGACTTCGGTCATTGGTAAGCTTTTAGAGTCCATTATTAAAGATGAGATCATGGAGTACTTGGATGCACATGATAGAATAGGGCTGAGTGAGGATGGCTTCGTCAAGGGGAGGTCATGTCTGACAAATCTGTTAGAGTTCTTGTGGTAGTCACCACTGATGTATATATTAGTTGATGTGTGGTAAGGCCCTGCACTACAGGTACGAGGATAGTCCCTGCCTGCTGGCTCCACCCAGTAGGCGGAGTATAAATATGTGTGCTCCCTGTACAGTAGCCATTTTGCCAGCTGCTGTAGGAGGCCACACATCTCCACGCTTCCCACACACTCCACTTTCTCTCTGATTATCAATCACATCAGCAGCGAGAATCACCTCAAAATTCTTGTTTTATTCCAGGTAAAATGCCGAATAACAAAGAGGAAGCTTCAACCTCTGCTGAGGTAAGGACTTTTCCACAGATCTCATGCTGCTGATTGGAGATCTTTCCTTCTCTTTAACTCCACACACCAGAGTTTGATCAGTTCCATATCTGCCGTCCCCATTCTGAAGGAGCTGACTCTGACTGGGGAACAGATCCCAAATATCAGCACAGCTTCCTGCAGCCACATCCCACCACTCTTCCCCCTGGAACTAAAAACAAAACATGACAGACGCTGCAAATCTGAAATAAGAACGTTAAATGCTGCAGAAACTCAGCAGGTCTGGCAGCATCTGTGGACAGAGAAACGGAATTCACGTTTCAAATTCACAATGATTCTGAAGAAATCGAACGTTAATTCCGTCTCTCTCCACAGCTGCTGCCAGACCTGCTGAGGTTTTCCAGCATTTCCTGTTCTTGTTCCAGTTTAAGGTGTGTCGGGCGGAGAGAATCATTAAGATGGGATTTAATGGAAATGAAACAGAGCCCCGTGTCGGGCTCATTCAGCCGTGGATTTCTCTGCTCTGCCAGTTATTAAACCCTGGGACGTGACCCCGCTATTAAACGGGACCCTGGGACGTGACCCCGCTATTAAACGGGACCCTGGGGCGTGACCCCGCTATTAAACGGGACCCTGGGACGTGACCCCACTATTAAACGGGACCCTGGGACGTGACCCCCGGGCCTGACACCCAGCATGGGTAAGATGCCACCTGGGCACCTTGGCACTGCAGGTCTGGCTCCCTGGCAGCACCCCTGCCAGCCTCGCCATGCCTCTGGGGCACTGCCAGAGTGACACCCAGGTGTCACTGCCAGAGTGACTCCCAGGTGTCACTAACAGAGTGACTCCCAGGTGGCACTGCCAGAGTGACTCCCAGGTATTACTGCCAGTGTGACCCCCAGGTGTCATTGCCAGAGTGACTCCCAGGTGTCAGTGCCAGAGTGACTCCCTGGTGTCACTGCCAGAGTGACTCCCAGGTGTCACTGACAGAGTGACCCCCAGGTGGCATTGCCAGAGTGACTCCCAGGTGTTACTGCCAGTGTGACCCCCAGGTGTCATTGCCAGAGTGACTCCCAGGTGTTAGTGCCAGAGTGACTCCCAGGTGCCACTGCCAGAGTGACTCCTAGGTGGCACTGCCAGAGTGACTCCCAGGTGTCACTGCCAGAGTGACTCCCAGGTGTCATTGCCAGAGTGACTCCCAGGTGTCATTGCCAGAGTGACTCCCAGGTGGCACTGCCAGAATGACTCCCAGGTGTTACTGCCAGAGTGACTCCTAGGTGGCACTGCCAGAGTGACTCCCAGGTGTCATTGCCAGAGTGACTCCCAGGTGTTACTGCCAGAGTGACTCCCAGGTGTCACTGCCAGAGTGACTCCCAGGTGGCATTGCCGGAGTGACTCCCAGGTGTCACTGCCAGAGTGACTGCCAGGTGTCACTGCCAGAGTGACTCCCAGGTGGCATTGCCGGAGTGACTCCCAGGTGTCACTGCCAGAGTGACTGCCAGGTGTTACTGCCAGAGTGACTCCCAGGTGTCACTGCCAGAGTGACTCCCAGGTGGCATTGCCGGAGTGACTCCCAGGTGTCACTGCCAGAGTGACTGCCAGGTGTTACTGCCAGAGTGACTCCCAGGTGTCCCTGTCAGAGTGACTCCCAGGTGGCACTGCCAGAGTGACTCCCAGGTGTCACTGCCAGAGTGACTCCCAGGTGTTACTGCCAGAGTGACTCCCAGGTGTCACTGCCAGAGTGACTCCCAGGTGTCACTGCCGGAGTGACTCCCATGTGTCCCTGTCAGAGTGACTCCCAGGTGGCATTGCCAGAGTGACTCCCAGGTGTCACTGCCAGAGTGACTCCGAGGTGTTACTGCCAGTGAGACCCCCAGGTGTCATTGCCAGAGTGACTCCCAGGTGTCAGTGCCAGAGTGACTCCCAGGTGTCACTGCCAGAGTGACCCCCAGGTGGCATTGCCAGAGCGACTCCAAGGTGTCACTGCCAGAGTGACTCCCAGGTGTCACTGCCAGAGTGACTCCCAGGTGGCACTGCCAGAGTGACTCCCAGGTGTCATTGCCAGAGTGACTCCCAGGTGTCACTGCCAGAGTGACTCCCAGGTGGCACTGCCAGAGTGACCCCCAGGTGGCATTGCCAGAGCGACTCCAAGGTGTCACTGCCAGAGTGACTCCCAGGTGTCACTGCCAGAGTGACTCCCAGGTGTCACTGCCAGAGTGACTCCCAGGTGTCACTGCCAGAGTGACTCCCAGGTGGCACTGCCAGAGTGACTCCCAGGTGGCACTGCCAGAGTGACTCCCAGCTGGCATTGCCAGAGTGACTCCCAGGTGTCACTGCCAGAGTGACTCCCAGGTGTCACTGCCAGAGTGACTCCCAGGTGGCACTGCCAGAGTGACTCCCAGGTGGCACTGCCAGAGTGACTCCCAGGTGGCACTGCCAGAGTGACTCCCAGGTGGCACTGCCAGAGTGACTCCCAGGTGGCACTGCCAGAGTGACTCCCAGCTGGCATTGCCAGAGTGACTCCCAGGTGTCACTGCCAGAGTGACTCCCAGGTGTCACTGCCAGAGTGACTCCCAGGTGGCACTGCCAGAGTGACTCCCAGGTGGCATTGCCAGAGTGACTCCCAGGTGGCATTGCCAGAGTGACTCCCAGGTGGCACTGCCAGAGTGACTCCCAGGTGGCATTGCCAGAGTCACTCCCAGGTGTCACTGCCAGAGTGACTCCCAGGTGTCACTGCCAGTGTGACTCCCAGGTGTCATTGCCAGAATGACTCCCAGGTGTCATTGCCAGAGTGACTCCCAGGTGTCACTGCCAGAATGACTCCCAGGTGTCACTGCCAGAGTGACTCCCAGGTGGCATTGCCAGAGTGACTCCCAGGTGTCATTGCCAGAATGACTCCCAGGTGTCATTGCCAGAGTCACTCCCAGGTGTCATTGCCAGTGTGGCTCCCAGGTGTCACTGCCAGAGTGACTCCCAGGTGTCACTGCCAGAGTGACTCCCAGGTGTCATTGCCAGAATGACTCCCAGGTGTCATTGCCAGAGTGACTCCCAGGTGTCATTGCCAGAGTGACTCTCAGGTGGCACTGCCAGAGTGACTCCCAGGTGGCACTGCCAGTGTGGCTCCCAGGTGGCACTGCCAGAGTGACTCCCAGGTGGCACTGCCAGAGTGACTCCCAGGTGGCACCGCCAGAGTGACTCCCAGGTGTCACTGCCAGAGTGACTCCCAGGTGTCACTGCCAGAGTGACTCCCAGGTGTCATTGCCAGAGTGACTCCCAGGTGTCACTGCCAGAGTGACTCCCAGGTGGCATTGGCAGAGTGACTCACAGGTGGCATTGCCAGAGTGACTCCCATGTGTCATTGCCAGAGTGACTCCCAGGTGTCCCTGCCAGAGTGGCTCCCAGGTGTCACTGCCAGAGTGACCCCCAGGTAGCACTGCCAGAGTGACTCCCAGGTGTCACTGCCAGAGTGACTCCCAGGTGGCACTGCCAGAGTGACTCCCAGGTGTCACTGCCAGAGTGACTCCCAGGTGTTACTGCCAGAGTGACTCCCAGGTGTCACTGCCAGAGTGACTCCCAGGTGTCACTGCCGGAGTGACTCCCAGGTGTCACTGCCAGAATGACTCCCATGTGTCCCTGTCAGAGTGCCTCCCAGGTGGCATTGCCAGAGTGACTCCCAGGTGTCACTGCCAGAGTGACTCCGAGGTGTTACTGCCAGTGAGACCCCCAGGTGTCATTGCCAGAGTGACCCCCAGGTGTCACTGCCAGAGTGACTCCCAGGTGTCAGTGCCAGAGTGACTCCCTGGTGTCACTGCCAGAGTGACTCCCAGGTGTCACTGCCAGAGTGACCCCCAGGTGGCATTGCCAGAGCGACTCCAAGGTGTCACTGCCAGAGTGACTCCCAGGTGTCACTGCCAGAGTGACTCCCAGGTGGCACTGCCAGAGTGACTCCCAGGTGTCATTGCCAGAGTGACTCCCAGGTGTCACTGCCAGAGTGACTCCCAGGTGGCACTGCCAGAGTGACCCCCAGGTGGCTTTGCCAGAGCGACTCCAAGGTGTCACTGCCAGAGTGACTCCCAGGTGTCACTGCCAGAGTGACTCCCAGGTGTCACTGCCAGAGTGACTCCCAGGTGTCACTGCCAGAGTGACTCCCAGGTGGCACTGCCAGAGTGACTCCCAGGTGGCACTGCCAGAGTGACTCCCAGCTGGCATTGCCAGAGTGACTCCCAGGTGTCACTGCCAGAGTGACTCCCAGGTGTCACTGCCAGAGTGACTCCCAGGTGGCACTGCCAGAGTGACTCCCAGGTGGCACTGCCAGAGTGACTCCCAGGTGGCACTGCCAGAGTGACTCCCAGGTGGCACTGCCAGAGTGACTCCCAGGTGGCACTGCCAGAGTGACTCCCAGGTGGCACTGCCAGAGTGACTCCCAGCTGGCATTGCCAGAGTGACTCCCAGGTGTCACTGCCAGAGTGACTCCCAGGTGTCACTGCCAGAGTGACTCCCAGGTGGCACTGCCAGAGTGACTCCCAGGTGGCACTGCCAGAGTGACTCCCAGGTGGCATTGCCAGAGTGACTCCCAGGTGGCATTGCCAGAGTGACTCCCAGGTGGCACTGCCAGAGTGACTCCCAGGTGGCATTGCCAGAGTCACTCCCAGGTGTCACTGCCAGAGTGACTCCCAGGTGTCACTGCCAGTGTGACTCCCAGGTGTCATTGCCAGAATGACTCCCAGGTGTCATTGCCAGAGTGACTCCCAGGTGTCACTGCCAGAATGACTCCCAGGTGTCACTGCCAGAGTGACTCCCAGGTGGCATTGCCAGAGTGACTCCCAGGTGTCATTGCCAGAATGACTCCCAGGTGTCATTGCCAGAGTCACTCCCAGGTGTCATTGCCAGTTTGGCTCCCAGGTGTCACTGCCAGAGTGACTCCCAGGTGTCACTGCCAGAGTGACTCCCAGGTGTCATTGCCAGAATGACTCCCAGGTGTCATTGCCAGAGTGACTCCCAGGTGTCATTGCCAGAGTGACTCTCAGGTGGCACTGCCAGAGTGACTCCCAGGTGGCACTGCCAGTGTGGCTCCCAGGTGGCACTGCCAGAGTGACTCCCAGGTGGCACTGCCAGAGTGACTCCCAGGTGGCACCGCCAGAGTGACTCCCAGGTGTCACTGCCAGAGTGACTCCCAGGTGTCACTGCCAGAGTGACTCCCAGGTGTCATTGCCAGAGTGACTCCCAGGTGTCACTGCCAGAGTGACTCCCAGGTGGCATTGGCAGAGTGACTCACAGGTGGCATTGCCAGAGTGACTCCCAGGTGTCATTGCCAGAGTGACTCCCAGGTGTCACTGCCAGAGTGGCTCCCAGGTGTCACTGCCAGAGTGACCCCCAGGTAGCACTGCCAGAGTGACTCCCAGGTGTCACTGCCAGAGTGACTCCCAGGTGGCACTGCCAGAGTGACTCCCAGGTGTCACTGCCAGAGTGGCTCCCAGGTGTCACTGCCAGCGTGACTCCCAGGTGACACTGCCAGCGTGACTCCCAGGTGTCATTGCCAGAGTGGCTCCCAGGTGTCACTGCCAGCGTGACTCCCAGGTGACACTGCCAGAGTGACTCCCAGGTGTCACTGCCAGAGTGGCTCCCAGGTGTCACTGCCAGAGTGACTCCCAGGTGTCACTGCCAGAGTGGCTCCCAGGTGTCACTGCCAGAGTGACTCCCAGGTGTCATTGCCAAAGTGGCAACCGGGTGGAATTGCCAAGGTGACAGGCTGGCAGTGCCTTGGTGCTGGGTACAATTGGGGGTGCCAGGGTAACACCCTGCCCAGAGACCAGCCACCGAGGGTCCCCGGATCGCCTGGGAGACCCCCCCCCTTCTCCAATTGCCGATACGCCTGGTCCACGTTTGTGGAAACCAGTGCTAAACGGCCCCGCTCCGGGTCTCCGAGGCGATGTTGTTCGATGCCGGGCACTGGGTAGATCCAGCGGGGACAGATTCCAGTGAGACTAACTGCTCACTTGGATATCCAAATCTGAATCCCGACCTCAATGCGGGGGATCCCGGTCGCAATGCCCCGTGAGACCTCGTGAGGCGTGACGAGGCCGGTAAATCTCACAAGAGGCTCCTCACCAGATTTGTCAGGTCCCGGGTCGGGCACGGCGAGGCCAATAGGTCGCACCCTAAATTTGGCAGGTGGGGGAGGGGGTGTAACATCGGAACTGCAGCAGGCCGCACAGTCCTTTCAATTGTCCCAATCGGAGACCGTGTCGATATGTGTCTCCACTCTGTGTACACAAGGTGGTTCTGGAACATTCTCTTGCTGAACAAAAGCTAATTGTGAGGATGGAAAATGCGGAGCTCAATCCCTCTCCAGTTCCCCATTAACCGGGTGGCCCTCTGTCCCTCCCGCACTTCACTCACTCGGATGTATGAAGTCCCAGATCAGTTAGAGTCACAGACGCCCAAATCACAGAGAAGGCCCTTCGGCCCATCACACCCACACCGGTCAGAAACAACCACCCAACTGAACACTGAGCTTGGGGGGGGGGGGGGGGGGTTGTTCTGTGTTTAGTTTGGGGGTGGGTTTGTTCTGTGTATAGTTTGGGGGGGGGGTTTGTTCTGTGTATAGTTTGGGGGGGGGGTTTGTTCTGTGTATAGTTTGGGGGGTTTGTTCTGTGTTTAGTTTGGGGGTGGGTTTGTTCTGTGTTAAGTTTGGGGTGTTTGTTCTGTGTTTAGCTTGGGGGTGGGTTTGATCTGTGTTTAGTTTGGGGAGCGGGTTTGTTCTGTGTTTAGTTTGGGGGTAGGTTTGTTCTGTGTTTAGTTTGGGGGGGCGGGTTTGTTCTGTGTTTAGTTTGGGGGTGGGTTTGTTCTGTGTTTAGTTTGGGGGTAGGTTTGTTCTGTGTTTAGTTTGGGGGTGAGTTTGTTCTGCGCTTACCTTGGGGGTGGGTTTGATCTGTGTTTAGTTTGGAGGGTGTTTGTTCTGTGTTCACTTTGGAGGGTGTTTGTTCTGTGTTTAGTTTGGGGGTGGGTTTGTTCTGTGTTCACTTTGGGGGTGAGTTTGTTCTGCGCTTAGCTTGGGGGTGGGTTTGTTCTGTGTTTAGTTTGGAGGGTGTTTGTTCTGTGTTCACTTTGGAGGGTGTTTGTTCTGTGTTTAGTTTGGAGGGTGTTTGTTCTGTGTTCACTTTGGAGGGTGTTTGTTCTGTGTTTAGTTTGGGGGTGGGTTTGTTCTGTATTTAGTTTGGGGGGCTGGTCTGTTCTGTGTTTAGTTTCGGGTGTTCTGTGTTTAGTTTGGGGGTGGGTTTGTTCTGTGTTTAGTTTGGGGGTGGGTTTGTTCTGTGTTTAGTTTGGGGGTGGGTTTGTTCTGTGTTTAGTTTGGGGGTGGGTTTGTTCTGTGTTTAGTTTGGGGGTGGGTTTGTTCTGTGTTTAGTTTGGGGGTGGGTTTATTCTGTGTTTAGTTTGGGGGTGGGTTTGTCCTGTGTTGAGTTTGGGGCGAGTTTGTCCTGTGTTTAGTTTGGGGGTGGGTTTGTCCTGTGTTTAGTTTGGGGGTGGGTTTGTACTGTGTTTAGTTTGGGGGTGGGTTTGTTCTGTGTTTAGTTTGGGGGGTTTGTTCTGTGTTTAGTTTGGGGTGGGTTTGTTCTGTGTTTAGTTTGCAGGTGGGTTTGTTCTGTGTTTAGTTTGGGGTGGGTTTGTTCTGTGTTTAGTTTGCAGGTGGGTTTGTTCTGTGTTAAGTTTGACGGTCGGGTTGTTCTGTGTTTAGCTTGGGGGTGGGTTTGTTCTGTGTTTAGTTTGGGGGGTTTGTTCTGTGTTTAGTTTGGGGTGGGTTTGTTCTGTGTTTAGTTTGCAGGTGGGTTTGTTCTGTGTTAAGTTTGACGGTCGGGTTGTTCTGTGTTTAGCTTGGGGGTGGGTTTGTTCTGTGTTAAGTTTGGGGAGCGGGTTTGTTCTGTGTTTAGTTTGGAGGGGGTTTGTTCTGTTTTTAATTTGGAGGGTGTTTGTTCTGTGTTTAGTTTGGGGGTAGGTTTGTTCTGTGTTTAGTTTGGGGGGGCGGGTTTGTTCTGTGTTTAGTTTGGGGGTGGGTTTGTTCTGTGTTTAGTTTGGGGGTAGGTTTGTTCTGTGTTTAGTTTGGGGGTGAGTTTGTTCTGTGTATAGTTTGGGGGGTTTGTTCTGTGTTTAATTTGGGGGTGGGTTTGTTCTGTGTATAGTTTGGGGGGTTTGTTCTGTGTTTAGTTTGGGGTGGGTTTGTTCTGTGTTTAGTTTGCAGGTGGGTTTGTTCTGTGTTAAGTTTGAGGGTCGGGTTGTTCTGTGTTTAGCTTGGGGGTGGGTTTGTTCTGTGTTAAGTTTGGGGTGTTTGTTCTGTGTTTAGTTTGGGGGTGGGTTTGTTCTGTGTTTAGTTTGGGGGTGGGTTTGTCCTGTGTTTAGTTTGGGGGTGGGTTTGTTCTGTGTTTAGTTTGGGGGTGGGTTTGTTCTGTGTTTAGTTTGGGGCTGGGTTTGTTCTGTGTTTAGTTTGAGGGTGGGTTGGTTCTGTGTTTAGCTTGGGGGGTTTGTTCTGTGTTTAGTTTGGGGGTGGGTTTTTTCTGTGTTTAGTTTGGGTGGGGGTTTGTTCTGTCTTTAGTTTGGGGGTGTGTTTGTTCTGTCTTTAGTTTGGGATTGGGTTTGTTCTGTGCTTAGCTTGGGGGTGGGTTTGTTCTGTGTTAAGTTTTAGGTGTTTGTTCTGTGTTCTCTTTGGAGGGTGTTTGTTCTGTGTTTAGTTTGGGGGGCTGGTCTGTTCTGTGTTTAGTTTCGGGTGTTTGTTCTGTGTTTAGTTTGAGGGGTGTTTGTTCTGTGTTTTGTTTTGGGGTGGGTTTGTTCTGTGTTTAGCTTGGGGGTGGGTTTGTTCTGTGTTTAGTTTGAGGGTGTTCTGTGTTTAGTTTGGGGGTGGGTTTGTTCTGTGTTTAGTTTGGGGGTGGGTTTGTTCTGTGTTTAGTTTGGGGGTGGGTTTGTTCTGTGTTTAGTTTGGGGGTGGGTTTGTTCTGTGTTTAGTTTGGGGGTGGGTTTGTTCTGTGTTTAGTTTGGGGGTGGGTTTATTCTGTGTTTAGTTTGGGGGTGGGTTTGTCCTGTGTTGAGTTTGGGGCGAGTTTGTCCTGTGTTTAGTTTGGGGGTGGGTTTGTCCTGTGTTTAGTTTGGGGGTGGGTTTGTACTGTGTTTAGTTTGGGGGTGGGTTTTTCCTGTGTTTAGTTTGGGGTGGGTTTGACCTGTGTTTAGTTTGGGGTGGGTTTGACCTGTGTTTAGTTTGGGGGTGGGTTTGCCCTGTGTTTAGTTTGGGGGTGGGTTTGTTCTGTGTTTAGTTTGGGGCTGGGTTTGTTCTGTGTTTAGTTTGAGGGTGGGTTGGTTCTGTGTTTAGCTTGGGGGGTTTGTTCTGTGTTTAGTTTGGGGGTGGGTTTTTTCTGTGTTTAGTTTGGGTGGGGGTTTGTTCTGTCTTTAGTTTGGGGGTGGGTTTGTTCTGTCTTTAGTTTGGGATTGGGTTTGTTCTGTGCTTAGCTTGGGGGTGGGTTTGTTCTGTGTTAAGTTTTAGGTGTTTGTTCTGTGTTCTCTTTGGAGGGTGTTTGTTCTGTGTTTAGTTTGGGGGGCTGGTCTGTTCTGTGTTTAGTTTCGGGTGATTGTTCTGTGTTTAGTTTGAGGGGTGTTTGTTCTGTGTTTTGTTTTGGGGTGGGTTTGTTCTGTGTTTAGCTTGGGGGTGGGTTTGTTCTGTGTTTAGTTTGAGGGTGGGTTTGTTCTGTGTTTCGTTTGGGGGTGGGTTTGTTCTGTGTTTAGTTTGGGGGGGGGTGTTCTGTGTTTAGTTTGAGGGTGGGTTTGTTCTGTGTTTCGTTTGGGGGTGGGTTTGTTCTGTGTTTAGTTGGGGGTTGATTTGTTCTGTGTTTTGTTTGGGGGTGTTTGTTCTGTGTTTAGTTTGGGGGGGTGTTTGTTCTGTGTTTAGTTTGGGGGTGGGTTTGTTCTTGTTTAGTTTTGGGGTGGGTTTGTTCTTGTTTAGTTTGGGGGTGGGTTTGTTCTTGTTTAGTTTGGGGGTGGGTTTTTTCAGTGTTTAGTTTGGGGGGTGTTTGTTCTGTGTTTAGTTTGGGGGTGGGTTTGTTCTTGTTTAGTTTGGGGGTGGGTTTCTTCTGTGTTTACAAAGAACAAAGAAATGTACAGCACAGGAACAGGCCCTTCGGCCCTCCAATCCCGTGCCGACCATGCTGCCCGACTAAACTACAATCTTCTACACTTCCTGGGTCCGTATCCCTCTATTCCCATCCTATTCATGTATTTGTCAAGATGCCCCTTAAATGTCACTATCGTCCCTGCTTCCACCCCCTCCTCCGGTAGCGAGTTCCAGGCACCCACTACCCTCTGCGTAAAGAACTTGCCTCATACATCTACTCTACACCTTGCCCCTCTCACCGTAAACCTATGCCCCCCAGTAATTGACCCCTCTAACCCGGGGAAAAGCCTCTGACTATCCACTCTGTCCATGCCCCTCATAATTTTGTAGACCTCTATCAGGTCGCCCCTCAACCTCCTTCGTTCCAGTGAGAACTAACCGAGTTTTTTCAACCGCTTCTCATAGCTAATGCCCTCCATACCAGGCAACATTCTGGTAAATCTCTTCTGCACCCTCTCTAAAGCCTCCGCATCCTTCTGGTAGTGTGGCGACCAGAATTGAACACTATACTCCAAGTGTGGCCTAACTAAGGTTCTGTACAGCTGCAACATGACTTGCCAATTCTGATACTCAATGCCCCGGCCAATGAAGGCAAGCATGCCGTATGCCTTCTTGACTACCTTCTCCACCTGTGTTGCCCCCTTCAGTGACCTGTGGACCTGTACTCCTAGATCTCTTTGACTTTCAATACTCTTGAGGGTTCTACCATTCACTGTATATTCTCTACCTGCATTAGACCTTCCAAAATGCATTACCTCACATTTTTCCGGATTAAACTCCATCAGCCATCTCTCGGCCCAAGTCTCCAAACAATCTAAATCCTGCTGTATCCTCTGACAGTCCTCATCGCTATCCGCAATTCCACCAACCTTTGTGTCGTCTGCAAACTTACTAATCAGACCAGTTACATTTTCCTCTAAATCATTTATATATACTACAAAGAGCAAAGGTCCCAGCACTGATCCCTGTGGAACACCACTAGTCACAACCCTCCAATTAGAAAAGCATCCTTCCATTGCTACTCTCTGCCTTCTATGACCTAGCCAGTTCTGTATCCACCTTGCCAGCTCACCCCTGATCCCTTGTGACTTCACCTTTTGTACTAGTCTACCACGCGGGACCTTGTCAAAGGCCTTACTAAAGTCCATTTCGACAACATCCACTGCCCTACCTGCATCAATCATCTTAGTGACCTCCTCGAAAAACTCTATCAAGTTAGTGAGACACGACCTCCCCTTCACAAATCCATGCTGCCTCTCACTAATACGTCCATTTGCTTCCAAATGGGGGTAGATCCTGTCTTGAAGAATTCTCTCCAGTAATTTCCCTACCACTGAAGTAAGGGTCACCGGCCTGTAGTTCCCTGAATTATCCTTGCCACCCTTCTTAAACAGAGGAACAACATTGGCTATTCTCCAGTCCTCCGGGACAGCACCTGAAGACAGTGAGGATCCAAAGATTTCTGTCAAGTCCTCAGCAATTTCCTCTCCAGCCTCCTTCAGTATTCTGGGGCAGATCCCATCAGGCCCTGGGGACTTATCTACCTTAATATTTTTTAAGACACCCAACACCTCGTCTCTTTGGATCTCAATGTGACCCAGGCTATCTACACACTCTTCTCCAGACTCAACATCCACCAATTTCTTCTCTTTGGTGAATACTGATGCAAAGTATTCATTTAGTACCTCGTCCATTTCCTCTGGCTCCACACATAGATTCCCTTGCCTGTCCTTCAGTGGGCCAACCCTTTCCCTGGTTACTCTCTTGCTTTTTATGTACGTGTAAAACGCCTTGGGATTTTCCTTAACCCTATTTGCTAATGACTTTTCGTGACCCCTTCTAGCCCTCCTGACTCCTTGCTTAAGTTCCTTCCTACTTTCCTTATATTCCACACAGGTTTCGTCTGTTCCCAGCCTTTTAGCCCTGACAAATGCCTCCTTTTTCTTTTTGACGAGGCCTACAATATCTCTCATTATCCAAGGTTCCCGAAAATTGCCGTATTTATCTTTCTTCCTCACAGGAACATGCCGGTCCTGAATTCCTTTCAACTGACACTTGAAAGCCTCCCACATGTCAGATGTTGATTTGCCCTCAAACATCCACCCCCAATCTATGTTCTTCAGTTCCCCCCTAATATTGTTATAATTAGCCTTCCCCCAATTTAGCACATTCATCCTCAGACCACTCTTATCCTTGTCCACCAGCACTTTAAAACTTACTGAATTGTGGTCACTGTTCCCGAAATGCTCCCCTACTGAAACATCTACCACCTGGACGGGCTCATTCCCCAATACCAGGTCCAGTACCGCCCCTTCCCTAGTTGGACTGTCTACGTGTTGTTTTAAGAAGTCCTCCTTAAGATGCTCTTTACAAACTCCGCCCCGTCTAAGCCCCTGGCACTGAGTGAGTCCTAGTCAATATTGGGGAAGTTGAAGTCTCCCATCGCCACAACCCTGTTGTTTTTACTCTTTTCCAAAATCTGTCTACCTCTCTGCTCCTCTATCTCCCGCTGGCTGTTGGGAGGCCTGTAGTAAACCCCCAACATTGTGACTGCACCCTTCTTATTCCTGATCTCTACCCATATAGCCTCACTGCCCTCTGAGGTGTCCTCCCGCAGTACAGCTGTGATATTCTCCCTGACCAGTAGCGCAACTCCGCCACCCCTTTTACATCCCCCTCTATCCTGCCTAAAACATCTAAATCCTGGAAAGTTTAGCTGCCAATCCTGCCCTTCCCTCAACCAGGTCTCTGTAATGGCAACAACATCATAGTTCCAAGTACTAATCCAAGCTCTAGGTTCATCTGCCTTACCCATAATACTTCTTTCATTAAAACATATGCACTTCAGGCCACCAGACCCGCTGTGTTCTGCAACTTCTCCCGGTCTGCTCTGCCTCAGAGCCCCACTGTCCCTATTCCCTAGTTCTCCCTCAATGCTCTCACCTTCTGACCTATTGCTCCCATGCCCACCCCCCTGCCATATTAGTTTAAACCCTCCCGTGTGACACGAGCAAACCTCACGGCCAGGATATTTATGCCTCTCCAGTTTAGATGCAACCCGTCCTTCTTATATAGGTCACACCTGCCCCGGAAGAGCTCCCAGTGGTCCAGATAATGGAAACCCTCCCTCCTACAACAGCTGTTTAGCCACGTGTTTAGCTGCTCTATCTTCCTATTTCTAGCCTCAATGGCATGTGGCACAGGGAGTAATCCCGAGATTACAACCCTAGAGGTCCTGTCTTTTAACTTTCTGCCTAGCTCCCTGAACTCCTGCTGCAGGACCTCATGCCCCTTCCTTCCTATGTCGTTAGTACCAATATGTACAACGACCTCTGCCTGTTTGCCCTCCCCCTTCAGGATGCCCTCTACCCGTTCGGAGACATCCTGGACCCTGGCACCAGGGAGGCAACATACCATCCTGGAGTCTCTTTCACGTCCACAGAAGCACCTATCTGTGCCCCTGACTATAGAGTCCCCTATTACTATTACTCTTCTGCGCTTTGACCCTCCCTTCTGAACATCAGAGCCAGCCGTGGTGCCATGCTCTGGCTGCTGCTGTTGTTTTCCCCTAATAGGCTATCCCCCCGACAGTATCCAAAGGGGTATACCTGTTCGAGAGGGGGACAACCATAGGGGATTCCTGCACTGACTGCCTGCCCTTTCTGGTGGTCACCCATTTCTCTGCCTGCACCTTGGGTGTGACCACATTTTTATAACTATGACGCTTTCCTCCACCTGCATGCTCCTAAGTTCATCCAATTGCTGCTCCAACCAAACCATGCGGTCTGTGAGGAGCTCCAGTTGGGTGCACTTTATGCAGATGAAGCCATCCGGGACGCTGGAAGCCTCCCGGACCTGCCACATCTCACAGTCAGAGAACTGCACACCTCTAACTGGTGTTGCGTCAATTAATTAAAATTTAAATTTAAATTTTTTTTTAATATATATATATATTTTTTAAAGTTACTGTTAACGATCTGTTTCCTAGCACTAGATTTCTAATATGAATGCGAAAGCTAAATATAGTACTCTCCGATCTCTGGCTTAGATACCCCTCTAAATTATAATTAAGTAATTATGTTTAATTAGTTACCAATGCTTAATTTTTAAAATGTTGTGTAGATTCCCAACCAGCCACTCAGATCACAGCTTTTCTGTGATGTCACTTCAGTTTCCCCCCGACACACACAATTTGAAAAAGGTATAAAAGTAAAAATGAGTAAAAATCACTTACTTACCTTCTTACCTTCTGAGTGTCTCAGATGTTCTCAGGTTCTATCCCTGACAGAGACTGCTCCTCCTCCTCCTCCGAACGATTAGTTTGGGGTGGGTTTGTTCTGTGTTTAGTTTGGGGGTGTGTTTGTTCTGTGTTTAGTTTGGGGGGGGGTGTTTGTTCTGTGTTTAGTTTGGGGTGGGTTTGTTATATGTTTAGTTTGGGGGGGTGTTTGTTCTGTGTTTAGTTTGGGGGGATGTTTGTTCTGTGTTTAGTTTGGGGGTGGGTTTGTTCTGTGCTTAGATTGGGGGTGGGTTTGTTCTGTGTTTAACTTGGGGGGGGGGGTTGTTCTGTGTTTAATTTGTGCGTGGGTTTGTTCTGTGTTTAGTTTGCGGAGGGTTTGTTCTGTGTTTAGATTGGGGGTGGGTTTGTTCTGTGTTTAGTTTGGGGGTGGGTTTGTTCTGTGTTTAGTTTGGGGGTGGGTTTGTTCTGTGTTTAGTTTGGGGGTGGGTTTGTTCTGTGTTTAGTTTGGGGGTGGGTTTGTTCTGTGTTTAGTTTGGGGGGGTTTGTTCTGTGTTTAGATTGGGGGTGGGTTGGTTCTGTGTTTAGTTTGGGGGTGGGTATGTTCAGTGTTTAGTTTGGGGGTGGGTATGTTCAGTGTTTAGTTTGGGGGTGGGTTTGTTCTGTGTTTAGTTTGGGGGTGGGTTTGTTCTGTGTTTAGTTTAGGGATGGGTTTGTTCTGTGTTTAGTTTGGGGTGGGTTTGTTCTGTGTTTAGATTGGGGGTGGGTTTGTTCTGTGTTTAGTTTGGGGGGATGTTTGTTCTGTGTTTAGTTTGGGGGGGTTTGTTCTGTGTTTAGTTTGGGGGTGGGTTTGTTCTGTGTTTAGATTGGGGGGGTGTTTGTTCTGTGTATAGTTTGGGGGTGGGTTTGTTCTGTGTTTAGTTTGGGGGAGGGTTTGTTCTGTGTTTAGTTTGGGGGTGGGTTTGTTCTGTGTTTAGTTTGGGGTGGGTTTGTTCTGTGTTTAGTTTGGGGGTGGGTTTGTTCTGTGTTTAGCTTGGGGGTGGGTTTGTTCTGTGTTTAGTTTTATGTGGGTTTGTTCCATGTTTAGTTTGGGGGGTGTTTGTTCTGTGTTTAGTTTGGGGGTGTATGTTCTGTGTTTAGTTTTGGGGGGGGTTGTTCTGTGTTTAGTTTTTTTGGGGGGGGTTGTTCTGTGTTTAGTTTGGGGGTGGGTTTGTTCTGTGTTTAGTTTGGGGGTGGGTTTGTTCTGTGTTTAGTTTGGGGGTGGGTTAGTTCTGTGTTTAGTTTGGGGGGTTTGTTCTGTGTTTAGTTTGGGGGGTTTGTTCTGTGTTTAGTTTGGGGGTGGGTTTGTTCTGTGTTTAGTTTGGGTGTGGGTTTGTTCTGTGTTTAGTTTGGGGGAGGGTTTGTTCTGTGTTTAGTTTGGAGTGGGTTTGTTATGTGTTTAGTTTGGGGGTGGGTTTGTTCTGTGTTTAGGTTGGGGGAGTGTTTGTTCTGTGTTTAGTTTGAGGGTGGGTTTGTTCTGTGTTTAGTTTGGGGGGGGTGTTTGTTCTCTGTTTAGTTTGGGGGTGGGTTTGTTCATTGTTTAGTTTGGGGTGGGTTTGTTCTGTGTTTAGTTTGGGGGTGTGTTTGTTCAGTGTTTAGTTTGGGGGTGTGTTTGTTCTGTGTTTAATTTGGGGGAGGGTTTGTTCTGTGTTCAGATTGGGGGTGGGTTTGTTCAGTGTTTATATTTGGGGTGGGTTTGTTCTGTGTTTAGTCTGAGGGTGGGTTTGTTCTGTGTTTAGTTTGGGTGGGTTTGTTCTGTGTTTAGTTTGGGGGTGGGTTTGGTCTGTGTTTAGTTTGGTGTTGGGTTTGTTCTGTGTTTAGTTTTATGTGGGTTTGTTCCATGTTTAGTTTGGGGGGTGTTTGTTCTGTGTTTAGTTTGGGGGTGTATGTTCTGTGTTTAGTTTTGGGGGGGGGTTGTTCTGTGTTTAGTTTGGGTTGGGTTTGTTCTGTGTTTAGTTTGTGGGTGGGTTTGTTCAGTGTTTAGTTTGGGGGTGGGTTAGTTCTGTGTTTAGTTTGGGGGGTTTGTTCTGTGTTTAGTTTGGGGGTGGGTTTGTTCTGTGTTTAGTTTGGGTGTGGGTTTGTTCTGTGTTTAGTTTGGGGGAGGGTTTGTTCTGTGTTTAGTTTGGAGTGGGTTTGTTATGTGTTTAGTTTGGGGGTGGGTTTGTTCTGTGTTTAGTTTGGGGGAGTGTTTGTTCTGTGTTTAGTTCGAGGGTGGGTTTGTTCTGTGTTTAGTTTGGGGGGGGTGTTTGTTCTGTGCTTAGTTTGGGGGGATGTTTGTTCTGTGGTTAGTTTTGGGGGGTTTGTTCTGTGTTTAGTTTGGGGGTGGGTTTGTTCTGTGTTTAGATTGGGGGGGGTGGTGTTTGTTCTGTGTATAGTTTGGGGGTGGGTTTGTTCTGTGTTTAGTTTGGGGGAGGGTTTGTTCTGTGTTTAGTTTAGGGGTGGGTTTGTTCTGTGTTTAGTTTAGGGGTGGGTTTGTTCTGTGTTTAGTTTGGGTGTGGGTTTGTTCTGTGTTTAGTTTGGGGTGGGTTTGTTCTGTGTTTAGTTTGGGGGTGGGTTTGTTCTGTGTTTAGTTTGGGGGTGGGTTTGTTCTGTGTTTAGTTTGGGGGTGGGTTTATTCTGTGTTTAGTGTGGGGGTGGGTTTGTTTTGTGTTTAGTTTGGCGGTGGATTAGTTCAGTGTTTATATTGGGCGTGGCTTTGTTCAGTGTTTAGTTTGGGGATGGGTTTGTTCTTTGTTTAGTTTGGGGTGGGTTTGTTCTGTGTTTAGTTTGGGGTTGTGTTTGTTCTGTGTTTAGTTTGGGGGTGGGTTTGTTCAGTGTTTAGTTTGGGGGTGGGTTTGTTCAGTGTTTAGTTTGGGGGTGGGTTTGTTCTGTGTTTAGTTTGGTGGAGGGTTTGTTCTGTGTTTAGTTTGGAGTGGGTTTGTTATGTGTTTCGTTTGGGGGTGGGTTTGTTCTGTGTTAGTTTGGGGGAGTGTTTGTTCTGTGTTTAGTTTGAGGGTGGGTTTGTTCTGTGTTTAGTTTGGGGGGGTGTTTGTTCTGTGTTTAGTTTGGGGGGTTTGTTCTGTGTTTAGTTTGGGGGTGGGTTTTTTCTGTGTTTAGTTTGGGTGGGGGTTTGTTCTGTCTTTAGTTTGGGGGTGTGTTTGTTCTGTCTTTAGTTTGGGATTGGGTTTGTTCTGTGCTTAGCTTGGGGGTGGGTTTGTTCTGTGTTAAGTTTTAGGTGTTTGTTCTGTGTTCTCTTTGGAGGGTGTTTGTTCTGTGTTTTGTTTTGGGGTGGGTTTGTTCTGTGTTTAGCTTGGGGGTGGGTTTGTTCTGTGTTTAGTTTGAGGGTGTTCTGTGTTTAGTTTGGGGGTGGGTTTGTTCTGTGTTTAGTTTGGGGGTGGGTTTGTTCTGTGTTTAGTTTGGGGGTGGGTTTGTTCTGTGTTTAGTTTGGGGGTGGGTTTGTTCTGTGTTTAGTTTGGGGGTGGGTTTGTTCTGTGTTTAGTTTGGGGGTGGGTTTATTCTGTGTTTAGTTTGGGGGTGGGTTTGTCCTGTGTTGAGTTTGGGGCGAGTTTGTCCTGTGTTTAGTTTGGGGGTGGGTTTGTCCTGTGTTTAGTTTGGGGGTGGGTTTGTACTGTGTTTAGTTTGGGGGTGGGTTTTTCCTGTGTTTAGTTTGGGGTGGGTTTGACCTGTGTTTAGTTTGGGGGTGGGTTTGCCCTGTGTTTAGTTTGGGGGTGGGTTTGTCCTGTGTTTAGTTTGGGGGTGGGTTTGTTCTGTGTTTAGTTTGGGGGTGGGTTTGTTCTGTGTTTAGTTTGGGGCTGGGTTTGTTCTGTGTTTAGTTTGAGGGTGGGTTGGTTCTGTGTTTAGCTTGGGGGGTTTGTTCTGTGTTTAGTTTGGGGGTGGGTTTTTTCTGTGTTTAGTTTGGGTGGGGGTTTGTTCTGTCTTTAGTTTGGGGGTGGGTTTGTTCTGTCTTTAGTTTGGGATTGGGTTTGTTCTGTGCTTAGCTTGGGGGTGGGTTTGTTCTGTGTTAAGTTTTAGGTGTTTGTTCTGTGTTCTCTTTGGAGGGTGTTTGTTCTGTGTTTAGTTTGGGGGGCTGGTCTGTTCTGTGTTTAGTTTCGGGTGTTTGTTCTGTGTTTAGTTTGAGGGGTGTTTGTTCTGTGTTTTGTTTTGGGGTGGGTTTGTTCTGTGTTTAGCTTGGGGGTGGGTTTGTTCTGTGTTTAGTTTGAGGGTGGGTTTGTTCTGTGTTTCGTTTGGGGGTGGGTTTGTTCTGTGTTTAGTTTGGGGGGGGGTGTTCTGTGTTTAGTTTGAGGGTGGGTTTGTTCTGTGTTTCGTTTGGGGGTGGGTTTGTTCTGTGTTTAGTTGGGGGTTGATTTGTTCTGTGTTTTGTTTGGGGGTGTCTGTTCTGTGTTTAGCTTGGGGGTGGGTTTGTTCTGTGTTTAGTTTGGAGGGTGTTTGTTCTGTGTTTTGTTTGGGGGGTGTTTGTTCTGTGTTTAGTTTGGGGGGGTGTTTGTTCTGTGTTTAGTTTGGGGGTGGGTTTGTTCTTGTTTAGTTTGGGGGTGGGTTTCTTCTGTGTTTACAAAGAACAAAGAAATGTACGGCACAGGAACAGGCCCTTCGGCCCTCCAATCCCGTGCCGACCATGCTGCCCGACTAAACTACAATCTTCTACACTTCCTGGGTCCGTATCCCTCTATTCCCATCCTATTCATGTATTTGTCAAGATGCCCCTTAAATGTCACTATCGTCCCTGCTTCCACCCCCTCCTCCGGTAGCGAGTTCCAGGCACCCACTACCCTCTGCGTAAAGAACTTGCCTCATACATCTACTCTACACCTTGCCCCTCTCACCGTAAACCTATGCCCCCCAGTAATTGACCCCTCTAACCCGGGGAAAAGCCTCTGACTATCCACTCTGTCCATGCCCCTCATAATTTTGTAGACCTCTATCAGGTCGCCCCTCAACCTCCTTCGTTCCAGTGAGAACTAACCGAGTTTTTTCAACCGCTTCTCATAGCTAATGCCCTCCATACCAGGCAACATTCTGGTAAATCTCTTCTGCACCCTCTCTAAAGCCTCCGCATCCTTCTGGTAGTGTGGCGACCAGAATTGAACACTATACTCCAAGTGTGGCCTAACTAAGGTTCTGTACAGCTGCAACATGACTTGCCAATTCTGATACTCAATGCCCCGGCCAATGAAGGCAAGCATGCCGTATGCCTTCTTGACTACCTTCTCCACCTGTGTTGCCCCCTTCAGTGACCTGTGGACCTGTACTCCTAGATCTCTTTGACTTTCAATACTCTTGAGGGTTCTACCATTCACTGTATATTCTCTACCTGCATTAGACCTTCCAAAATGCATTACCTCACATTTTTCCGGATTAAACTCCATCAGCCATCTCTCGGCCCAAGTCTCCAAACAATCTAAATCCTGCTGTATCCTCTGACAGTCCTCATCGCTATCCGCAATTCCACCAACCTTTGTGTCGTCTGCAAACTTACTAATCAGACCAGTTACATTTTCCTCTAAATCATTTATATATACTACAAAGAGCAAAGGTCCCAGCACTGATCCCTGTGGAACACCACTAGTCACAACCCTCCAATTAGAAAAGCATCCTTCCATTGCTACTCTCTGCCTTCTATGACCTAGCCAGTTCTGTATCCACCTTGCCAGCTCACCCCTGATCCCTTGTGACTTCACCTTTTGTACTAGTCTACCACGCGGGACCTTGTCAAAGGCCTTACTAAAGTCCATTTCGACAACATCCACTGCCCTACCTGCATCAATCATCTTAGTGACCTCCTCGAAAAACTCTATCAAGTTAGTGAGACACGACCTCCCCTTCACAAATCCATGCTGCCTCTCACTAATACGTCCATTTGCTTCCAAATGGGGGTAGATCCTGTCTTGAAGAATTCTCTCCAGTAATTTCCCTACCACTGAAGTAAGGGTCACCGGCCTGTAGTTCCCTGAATTATCCTTGCCACCCTTCTTAAACAGAGGAACAACATTGGCTATTCTCCAGTCCTCCGGGACAGCACCTGAAGACAGTGAGGATCCAAAGATTTCTGTCAAGTCCTCAGCAATTTCCTCTCCAGCCTCCTTCAGTATTCTGGGGCAGATCCCATCAGGCCCTGGGGACTTATCTACCTTAATATTTTTTAAGACACCCAACACCTCGTCTCTTTGGATCTCAATGTGACCCAGGCTATCTACACACTCTTCTCCAGACTCAACATCCACCAATTTCTTCTCTTTGGTGAATACTGATGCAAAGTATTCATTTAGTACCTCGTCCATTTCCTCTGGCTCCACACATAGATTCCCTTGCCTGTCCTTCAGTGGGCCAACCCTTTCCCTGGTTACTCTCTTGCTTTTTATGTACGTGTAAAACGCCTTGGGATTTTCCTTAACCCTATTTGCTAATGACTTTTCGTGACCCCTTCTAGCCCTCCTGACTCCTTGCTTAAGTTCCTTCCTACTTTCCTTATATTCCACACAGGTTTCGTCTGTTCCCAGCCTTTTAGCCCTGACAAATGCCTCCTTTTTCTTTTTGACGAGGCCTACAATATCTCTCATTATCCAAGGTTCCCGAAAATTGCCGTATTTATCTTTCTTCCTCACAGGAACATGCCGGTCCTGAATTCCTTTCAACTGACACTTGAAAGCCTCCCACATGTCAGATGTTGATTTGCCCTCAAACATCCACCCCCAATCTATGTTCTTCAGTTCCCCCCTAATATTGTTATAATTAGCCTTCCCCCAATTTAGCACATTCATCCTCAGACCACTCTTATCCTTGTCCACCAGCACTTTAAAACTTACTGAATTGTGGTCACTGTTCCCGAAATGCTCCCCTACTGAAACATCTACCACCTGGACGGGCTCATTCCCCAATACCAGGTCCAGTACCGCCCCTTCCCTAGTTGGACTGTCTACGTGTTGTTTTAAGAAGTCCTCCTTAAGATGCTCTTTACAAACTCCGCCCCGTCTAAGCCCCTGGCACTGAGTGAGTCCTAGTCAATATTGGGGAAGTTGAAGTCTCCCATCGCCACAACCCTGTTGTTTTTACTCTTTTCCAAAATCTGTCTACCTCTCTGCTCCTCTATCTCCCGCTGGCTGTTGGGAGGCCTGTAGTAAACCCCCAACATTGTGACTGCACCCTTCTTATTCCTGATCTCTACCCATATAGCCTCACTGCCCTCTGAGGTGTCCTCCCGCAGTACAGCTGTGATATTCTCCCTGACCAGTAGCGCAACTCCGCCACCCCTTTTACATCCCCCTCTATCCTGCCTAAAACATCTAAATCCTGGAAAGTTTAGCTGCCAATCCTGCCCTTCCCTCAACCAGGTCTCTGTAATGGCAACAACATCATAGTTCCAAGTACTAATCCAAGCTCTAGGTTCATCTGCCTTACCCATAATACTTCTTTCATTAAAACATATGCACTTCAGGCCACCAGACCCGCTGTGTTCTGCAACTTCTCCCGGTCTGCTCTGCCTCAGAGCCCCACTGTCCCTATTCCCTAGTTCTCCCTCAATGCTCTCACCTTCTGACCTATTGCTCCCATGCCCACCCCCCTGCCATATTAGTTTAAACCCTCCCGTGTGACACGAGCAAACCTCACGGCCAGGATATTTATGCCTCTCCAGTTTAGATGCAACCCGTCCTTCTTATATAGGTCACACCTGCCCCGGAAGAGCTCCCAGTGGTCCAGATAATGGAAACCCTCCCTCCTACAACAGCTGTTTAGCCACGTGTTTAGCTGCTCTATCTTCCTATTTCTAGCCTCAATGGCATGTGGCACAGGGAGTAATCCCGAGATTACAACCCTAGAGGTCCTGTCTTTTAACTTTCTGCCTAGCTCCCTGAACTCCTGCTGCAGGACCTCATGCCCCTTCCTTCCTATGTCGTTAGTACCAATATGTACAACGACCTCTGCCTGTTTGCCCTCCCCCTTCAGGATGCCCTCTACCCGTTCGGAGACATCCTGGACCCTGGCACCAGGGAGGCAACATACCATCCTGGAGTCTCTTTCACGTCCACAGAAGCACCTATCTGTGCCCCTGACTATAGAGTCCCCTATTACTATTACTCTTCTGCGCTTTGACCCTCCCTTCTGAACATCAGAGCCAGCCGTGGTGCCATGCTCTGGCTGCTGCTGTTGTTTTCCCCTAATAGGCTATCCCCCCGACAGTATCCAAAGGGGTATACCTGTTCGAGAGGGGGACAACCATAGGGGATTCCTGCACTGACTGCCTGCCCTTTCTGGTGGTCACCCATTTCTCTGCCTGCACCTTGGGTGTGACCACATTTTTATAACTATGACGCTTTCCTCCACCTGCATGCTCCTAAGTTCATCCAATTGCTGCTCCAACCAAACCATGCGGTCTGTGAGGAGCTCCAGTTGGGTGCACTTTATGCAGATGAAGCCATCCGGGACGCTGGAAGCCTCCCGGACCTGCCACATCTCACAGTCAGAGAACTGCACACCTCTAACTGGTGTTGCGTCAATTAATTAAAATTTAAATTTAAATTTTTTTTTAATATATATATATATTTTTTAAAGTTACTGTTAACGATCTGTTTCCTAGCACTAGATTTCTAATATGAATGCGAAAGCTAAATATAGTACTCTCCGATCTCTGGCTTAGATACCCCTCTAAATTATAATTAAGTAATTATGTTTAATTAGTTACCAATGCTTAATTTTTAAAATGTTGTGTAGATTCCCAACCAGCCACTCAGGTCACAGCTTTTCTGTGATGTCACTTCAGTTTCCCCCCGACACACACAATTTGAAAAAGGTATAAAAGTAAAAATGAGTAAAAATCACTTACTTACCTTCTTACCTTCTGAGTGTCTCAGATGTTCTCAGGTTCTATCCCTGACAGAGACTGCTCCTCCTCCTCCTCCGAACGATTAGTTTGGGGTGGGTTTGTTCTGTGTTTAGTTTGGGGGTGTGTTTGTTCTGTGTTTAGTTTGGGGGGGGGGTGTTTGTTCTGTGTTTAGTTTGGGGTGGGTTTGTTATATGTTTAGTTTGGGGGGGTGTTTGTTCTGTGTTTAGTTTGGGGGGATGTTTGTTCTGTGTTTAGTTTGGGGGTGGGTTTGTTCTGTGCTTAGATTGGGGGTGGGTTTGTTCTGTGTTTAACTTGGGGGGGGGGGTTGTTCTGTGTTTAATTTGTGCGTGGGTTTGTTCTGTGTTTAGTTTGCGGAGGGTTTGTTCTGTGTTTAGATTGGGGGTGGGTTTGTTCTGTGTTTAGTTTGGGGGTGGGTTTGTTCTGTGTTTAGTTTGGGGGGGTTTGTTCTGTGTTTAGTTTGGGGGTGGGTTTGTTCTGTGTTTAGTTTGGGGGTGGGTTTGTTCTGTGTTTAGTTTGGGGGTGGGTTTGTTCTGTGTTTAGTTTGGGGGTGGGTTTGTTCTGTGTTTAGTTTGGGGGTGGGTTTGTTCTGTGTTTAGTTTGGGGGGGTTTGTTCTGTGTTTAGATTGGGGGTGGGTTGGTTCTGTGTTTAGTTTGGGGGTGGGTATGTTCAGTGTTTAGTTTGGGGGTGGGTATGTTCAGTGTTTAGTTTGGGGGTGGGTTTGTTTTGGGTTTAGTTTGGGGGTGGGTTTGTTCTGTGTTTAGTTTAGGGATGGGTTTGTTCTGTGTTTAGTTTGGGGTGGGTTTGTTCTGTGTTTAGATTGGGGGTGGGTTTGTTCTGTGTTTAGTTTGGGGGGATGTTTGTTCTGTGTTTAGTTTGGGGGGGTTTGTTCTGTGTTTAGTTTGGGGGTGGGTTTGTTCTGTGTTTAGATTGGGGGGGTGTTTGTTCTGTGTATAGTTTGGGGGTGGGTTTGTTCTGTGTTTAGTTTGGGGGAGGGTTTGTTCTGTGTTTAGTTTGGGGGTGGGTTTGTTCTGTGTTTAGTTTGGGGTGGGTTTGTTCTGTGTTTAGTTTGGGGGTGGGTTTGTTCTGTGTTTAGCTTGGGGGTGGGTTTGTTCTGTGTTTAGTTTTATGTGGGTTTGTTCCATGTTTAGTTTGGGGGGTGTTTGTTCTGTGTTTAGTTTGGGGGTGTATGTTCTGTGTTTAGTTTTGGGGGGGTTGTTCTGTGTTTAGTTTTTTTGGGGGGGGTTGTTCTGTGTTTAGTTTGGGGGTGGGTTTGTTCTGTGTTTAGTTTGGGGGTGGGTTTGTTCTGTGTTTAGTTTGGGGGTGGGTTAGTTCTGTGTTTAGTTTGGGGGGTTTGTTCTGTGTTTAGTTTGGGGGGTTTGTTCTGTGTTTAGTTTGGGGGTGGGTTTGTTCTGTGTTTAGTTTGGGTGTGGGTTTGTTCTGTGTTTAGTTTGGGGGAGGGTTTGTTCTGTGTTTAGTTTGGAGTGGGTTTGTTATGTGTTTAGTTTGGGGGTGGGTTTGTTCTGTGTTTAGGTTGGGGGAGTGTTTGTTCTGTGTTTAGTTTGAGGGTGGGTTTGTTCTGTGTTTAGTTTGGGGGGGGTGTTTGTTCTGTGTTTAGTTTGGGGGTGGGTTTGTTCATTGTTTAGTTTGGGGTGGGTTTGTTCTGTGTTTAGTTTGGGGGTGTGTTTGTTCAGTGTTTAGTTTGGGGGTGTGTTTGTTCTGTGTTTAATTTGGGGGAGGGTTTGTTCTGTGTTCAGATTGGGGGTGGGTTTGTTCAGTGTTTATATTTGGGGTGGGTTTGTTCTGTGTTTAGTCTGAGGGTGGGTTTGTTCTGTGTTTAGTTTGGGTGGGTTTGTTCTGTGTTTAGTTTGGGGGTGGGTTTGGTCTGTGTTTAGTTTGGTGTTGGGTTTGTTCTGTGTTTAGTTTTATGTGGGTTTGTTCCATGTTTAGTTTGGGGGGTGTTTGTTCTGTGTTTAGTTTGGGGGTGTATGTTCTGTGTTTAGTTTTGGGGGGGGGTTGTTCTGTGTTTAGTTTGGGTTGGGTTTGTTCTGTGTTTAGTTTGTGGGTGGGTTTGTTCAGTGTTTAGTTTGGGGGTGGGTTAGTTCTGTGTTTAGTTTGGGGGGTTTGTTCTGTGTTTAGTTTGGGGGTGGGTTTGTTCTGTGTTTAGTTTGGGTGTGGGTTTGTTCTGTGTTTAGTTTGGGGGAGGGTTTGTTCTGTGTTTAGTTTGGAGTGGGTTTGTTATGTGTTTAGTTTGGGGGTGGGTTTGTTCTGTGTTTAGTTTGGGGGAGTGTTTGTTCTGTGTTTAGTTCGAGGGTGGGTTTGTTCTGTGTTTAGTTTGGGGGGGGTGTTTGTTCTGTGCTTAGTTTGGGGGGATGTTTGTTCTGTGGTTAGTTTTGGGGGGTTTGTTCTGTGTTTAGTTTGGGGGTGGGTTTGTTCTGTGTTTAGATTGGGGGGGGTGGTGTTTGTTCTGTGTATAGTTTGGGGGTGGGTTTGTTCTGTGTTTAGTTTGGGGGAGGGTTTGTTCTGTGTTTAGTTTAGGGGTGGGTTTGTTCTGTGTTTAGTTTGGGTGTGGGTTTGTTCTGTGTTTAGTTTGGGGTGGGTTTGTTCTGTGTATAGTTTGGGGGTGGGTTTGTTCTGTGTTTAGTTTGGGGGTGGGTTTGTTCTGTGTTTAGTTTGGGGGTGGGTTTGTTCTGTGTTTAGTTTGGGGGTGGGTTTATTCTGTGTTTAGTGTGGGGGTGGGTTTGTTTTGTGTTTAGTTTGGCGGTGGATTAGTTCAGTGTTTATATTGGGCGTGGCTTTGTTCAGTGTTTAGTTTGGGGATGGGTTTGTTCTGTGTTTAGTTTGGGGGAGGGTTTGTTCTGTGTTTAGTTTGGAGTGGGTTTGTTATGTGTTTAGTTTGGGGGTGGGTTTGTTCTGTGTTTAGGTTGGGGGAGTGTTTGTTCTGTGTTTAGTTTGAGGGTGGGTTTGTTCTGTGTTTAGTTTGGGGGGGGTGTTTGTTCTGTGTTTAGTTTGGGGGTGGATTTGTTCATTGTTTAGTTTGGGGTGGGTTTGTTCTGTGTTTAGTTTGGGGGTGTGTTTGTTCAGTGTTTAGTTTGGGGGTGTGTTTGTTCTGTGTTTAATTTGGGGGAGGGTTTGTTCTGTGTTCAGATTGGGGGTGGGTTTGTTCAGTGTTTATATTTGGGGTGGGTTTGTTCTGTGTTTAGTCTGAGGGTGGGTTTGTTCTGTGTTTAGTTTGGGTGGGTTTGTTCTGTGTTTAGTTTGGGGGTGGGTTTGGTCTGTGTTTAGTTTGGTGTTGGGTTTGTTCTGTGTTTAGTTTTATGTGGGTTTGTTCCATGTTTAGTTTGGGGGGTGTTTGTTCTGTGTTTAGTTTGGGGGTGTATGTTCTGTGTTTAGTTTTGGGGGGGCGTTGTTCTGTGTTTAGTTTGGGTTGGGTTTGTTCTGTGTTTAGTTTGTGGGTGGGTTTGTTCAGTGTTTAGTTTGGGGGTGGGTTAGTTCTGTGTTTAGTTTGGGGGGTTTGTTCTGTGTTTAGTTTGGGGGTGGGTTTGTTCTGTGTTTAGTTTGGGTGTGGGTTTGTTCTGTGTTTAGTTTGGGGGAGGGTTTGTTCTGTGTTTAGTTTGGAGTGGGTTTGTTATGTGTTTAGTTTGGGGGTGGGTTTGTTCTGTGTTTAGTTTGGGGGAGAGTTTGTTCTGTGCTTAGTTCGAGGGTGGGTTTGTTCTGTGTTTAGTTTGGGGGGGGTGTTTGTTCTGTGCTTAGTTTGGGGGGATGTTTGTTCTGTGGTTAGTTTTGGGGGGTTTGTTCTGTGTTTAGTTTGGGGGTGGGTTTGTTCTGTGTTTAGATTGGGGGGGGTGGTGTTTGTTCTGTGTATAGTTTGGGGGTGGGTTTGTTCTGTGTTTAGTTTGGGGGAGGGTTTGTTCTGTGTTTAGTTTAGGGGTGGGTTTGTTCTGTGTTTAGTTTGGGTGTGGGTTTGTTCTGTGTTTAGTTTGGGGTGGGTTTGTTCTGTGTATAGTTTGGGGGTGGGTTTGTTCTGTGTTTAGTTTGGGGGTGGGTTTGTTCTGTGTTTAGTTTGGGGGTGGGTTTGTTCTGTGTTTAGTTTGGGGGTGGGTTTATTCTGTGTTTAGTGTGGGGGTGGGTTTGTTTTGTGTTTAGTTTGGCGGTGGATTAGTTCAGTGTTTATATTGGGCGTGGCTTTGTTCAGTGTTTAGTTTGGGGATGGGTTTGTTCTTTGTTTAGTTTGGGGTGGGTTTGTTCTGTGTTTAGTTTGGGGTTGTGTTTGTTCTGTGTTTAGTTTGGGGGTGGGTTTGTTCAGTGTTTAGTTTGGGGGTGGGTTTGTTCAGTGTTTAGTTTGGGGGTGGGTTTGTTCTGTGTTTAGTTTGGTGGAGGGTTTGTTCTGTGTTTAGTTTGGAGTGGGTTTGTTATGTGTTTCGTTTGGGGGTGGGTTTGTTCTGTGTTAGTTTGGGGGAGTGTTTGTTCTGTGTTTAGTTTGAGGGTGGGTTTGTTCTGTGTTTAGTTTGGGGGGGTGTTTGTTCTGTGTTTAGTTTGGGGGGATGTTTGTTCTGTGTTTAGTTTGGGGGGGTTTGTTCTGTGTTTAGTTTGGGGGTGGGTTTGTTCTGTGTTTAGATTGGGGGGGGTGTTTTTTCTGTGTATAGTTTGGGGGTGGGT
Organism: Scyliorhinus torazame; assembly: GCF_047496885.1. Taxonomy (NCBI): domain Eukaryota; kingdom Metazoa; phylum Chordata; class Chondrichthyes; order Carcharhiniformes; family Scyliorhinidae; genus Scyliorhinus; species Scyliorhinus torazame. The sequence continues at coordinate 412,459,630 of NC_092707.1, forward strand.
TTGTTCTGTGTTTAGTTTGGGGGAGGGTTTGTTCTGTGTTTAGTTTAGGGGTGGGTTTGTTCTGTGTTTAGTTTGAGTGGGTTTGTTCTGTGTTTAGTTTGGGAGTGGGTTTGTTCTGTGTTTAGTTTGGGGGTGGGTTAGTTCTGTGTTTAGTTTGGGGGTGGGTTTGTTTTGTGTTTAGTTTGGGGGTGGGTTTGTTTTGTGTTTAGTTTGGCGGTGGATTAGTTCAGTGTTTATATTGGGGGTGGCTTTGTTCAGTGTTTCGTTTGGGGATGGGTTTGTTCTTTGTTTAGTTTGGGGTGGGTTTGTTCTGTGTTTAGTTTGGGGGTGTGTTTGTTCTGTCTTTAGATTGGGGTGGGTTTGTTCTGTGTTTTGTTTGGGGGTGGGTTTGTTCTGTGTTTAGTTTGGGCGGGTTTGTTCTGTGTTTAGTTTGGGGGTGGGTTGGTTCTGTGTTTAGTTTGGGGGTGGGTATGTTCAGTGTTTAGTTTGGGTGTGGGTTTGTTCTGTGTTTAGTTTGGGGGTGGGTTTGTTCTGTGTTTAGTTTGGGGGTGGGTTTGTTCTTTGTTTAGTTTTGGGTGGGTTTGTTCTGTGTTTAGTTTGGAGGGGTTTGTTCTGTGTTTAGATTGGAGGGGTTTGTTCTGTGTTTAGTTTGGGGTGGGTTTGTTCTGGGTTTTGTTTGGGGGTGGGTTTGTTCTGGGTTTAGTTTGGGGTGGGTTTGTTCTGCGTTTAGTTTGGGGTGGGTTTGTTCTGCGTTTAGTTTGGGGGTTTTGTTCTGTGTTTAGCTTGGGGGTGGGTTTGTCTGTGTTTAGTTTGGGGGTGGGTTTGTTCTGTGTTCAGTTTGGGGGTGAGTTTGTTCTGTGTTTAGTTTGGGGGTGGGTTTGTTCTGTGTTTAGTTTGGGGGTGGGTTTGTTCTGTGTTTTGTTTGGGGGTGGGATTGTTCAGTGTTTAGTTTGGGGGTGGGTTTGTTCTGTGTTTAGTTTGGGGGTGGGTTTGTTCTGTGTTTAGTTTGGGGGTGGGTTAGTTCTGTGTTTAGTTTGGGGGTGGGTTTGTTCTGTGTTTAGTTCGGGGGTGGGTTGTTTTGTGTTTAGTTTAGGGGTGGGTTTGTTCTGTGTTTAGTTTGGGGGTGGGTTTGTTCTGTGTTTAGATTGGGGGTGGGTTTGTTCTGTGTTTAGTTTGGGGGTGGGTTTGTTCTGTGTTTAGTTTGGGGGTGGGTTAGTTCTGTGTTTAGTTTGGGGGTGGGTTTGTTCTGTGTTTAGTTCGGGGGTGGGTTGTTCTGTGTTTAGTTTAGGGGTGGGTTTGTTCTGTGTTTTGTTTGGGGAGGGTTTGTACTGTGTTTAGATTGGGGGTGGGTTTGTTCTGTGTTTAGTTTGGGGGTGGGTTTGTTCTGTGTTTAGTTTAATGGGGTTTGTTCTTTGTTTAGTTTGGGGGTGGGTTTGTTCTGTGTTTAGATTGGGGGGGTGTTTGCTCTGTGTATAGTTCATGGGTGGGTTTGTTCTGTGTTTAGTTTGGGGGTGGGTTTGTTCTGTGTTTAGTTTGGGGGTGGGTTTGTTCTGTCTTTAGTTCGGGGTGGGTTTGTTCTGTTTTGTTTGGGGGTGGGTTTGTTCTGTGTTTAGTTTGGGCTGGTTTGTTCTGTGTTTAGTTTGGGGGTGGGTTTGTTCTGTGTTTAGTTTGGGGGTGGGTTTGTTCTGTGTTTAGTTTGGGGATGGGTTTGTTCTGTGTTTTATTTGGGTTGGGTTTGTTCTGTGTTTATATTGGGGGTGCGTTAGTTCTGTGTTTAGTTTGGGGGTGGGTTTGTTCTGTGTTTAGTTTGGGGGTGGGTTTGTTCAGTGTTTAGTTTGGGGGTGGGTTTGTTCTGTGTTTAGTTTGGGGGTGGGTTTGTTCTGTCTTTAGATTGGGGTGGGTTTGTTCTGTGTTTTGTTTGGGGGTGGGTTTGTTCTGTGTTTAGTTTGGGGGTGGGTTTGTTCAGTGTTTAGTTTGGGGGTGGGTTTGTTCTGTGTTTAGTTTGGGGGTGGGTTGGTTCTGTGTTTAGTTTGGGGGTGGGTTTGTTCAGTGTTTAGTTTGGGGGTGGGTTTGTTCTGTGTTTAGTTTTGGGTGGGTTTGTTCTGTGTTTAGTTTGGAGGGGTTTGTTCTGTGTTTAGTTTGGGGTGGGTTTGTTCTGGGTTTAGTTTGGGGGTGGGTTTGTTCTGGGTTTAGTTTGGGGTGGGTTTGTTCTGCGTTTAGTTTGGGGTGGGTTTGTTCTGCCTTTAGTTTGGGGGTTTTGTTCTGTGTTTAGTTTGGGGGTGGGTTTGTTCTGTGTTTAGTTTGGGGGTGGGTTTGTTCTGTGTTTAGTTTGGGGGTGGGTTTGTTCAGTGTTTAGTTTGGTGTTGGGTTTGTTCTGTGTTTAGTTTGGGGGTGGGTTTGTTCTGTGTTTAGTTTGGGGGTGGGTTTGTTCTGTGTTTAGTTCGGGGGTGGGTTGTTCTGTGTTTAGTTTAGGGGTGGGTTTGTTCTGTGTTTAGTTTGGGGGGTGGGTTTGTTCTGTGTTTAGATTGGGGGTGGGTTTGTTCTGTGTTTAGTTTGGGGGTGGGTTTGTTCTGTGTTTAGTTTGGGGGTGGGTTAGTTCTGTGTTTAGTTTGGGGGTGGGTTAGTTCTGTGTTTAGTTTGGGGGTGGGTTTGTTCTGTGTTTAGTTTGGGGGTGGGTTTGGTCTGTGTTTAGTTTGGTGTTGGGTTTGTTCTGTGTTTAGTTTTATGTGGGTTTGTTCCATGTTTAGTTTGGGGGGTGTTTGTTCTGTGTTTAGTTTGGGGGTGTATGTTCTGTGTTTAGTTTTTGGGGGGTGGGTTTGTTCTGTGTTTAGTTTGGGGGTGGGTTTGTTCTGTGTTTAGTTCGGGGGTGGGTTTGTTCTGTGTTTAGTTTGGGGGTGGGTTTGTTCTGTGTTTAGTTTGGGGTTGGGTTTGTTCTGTGTTTAGTTTGGGGGTGGGTTTGTTCTGTGTTTAGTTTGTGGGTGGGTTTGTTCTGTGTTTAGTTTGGGGGTGGGTTAGTTCTGTGTTTAGTTTGGGGGGTTTGTTCTGTGTTTAGTTTGGGGGTGGGTTTGTTCTGTGTTTAGTTTGGGGGAGGGTTTGTTCTGTGTTTAGTTTGGGTTGGGTTTGTTATGTGTTTAGTTTGGGGGTGGGTTTGTTCTGTGTTTAGTTTGGGGGAGTGTTTGTTCTGTGTTTAGTTTGAGGGTGGGTTTGTTCTGTGTTTAGTTTGGGGGGGTGTTTGTTCTGTGTTTAGTTTGGGGGGGGGTGTTTGTTCTGTTTTTAGTTTGGGAGGTGGGTTTGTTCTGTGTTTAGTTTGGGGGTGGGTTTGTTCTGTGTTTAGTTTGGGGGTGGGTTTGTTCAGTGTTAATATTTGGGGTGGGTTTGTTCTGTGTTTAGTTTTGGGGTGGGTTTGATCTGCGTTTCGTTTGGGGTGGGTTTGTTCTGTGTTTAGTTTGTGGGTGGGTTTGTTCTGTGATTAATTTGGGGGTGGGTTTGTTCAGTGTTTAGTTTGGGGGTGGGTATTTTCTGTGTTTAGTTTGGGGGTGGGTTTGTTCTGAGTTTAGTTTGGGGGTGGGTTTGTTCTGAGTTTAGTTTGGGGGTGGGTTTGTTCTGTATTTAGTTTGGGGGTGGGTTTGTTCTGTGTTTAGTTTGGGGGTGGGTTTGTTCTGTGTTTAGTTTGGGGGTGGGTTAGTTCTGTGTTTAGTTTGGGGGTGGGTTTGTTCTGTGTTTAGTTTGGGGTGGGTTTGTTCTGTGTTTAGTTTGGGGGTGGGTTTATTCTGTGTTTAGTTTGGGGGTGGGTTTGTTCTGTGTTTAGTTTGGGGTGGGTTTGTTCTGTGTTTAGTTTGGGGTGGGTTTGTTCTGTGTTGAGCTTGGGGGGGTGTTTGTTCTGTGTTTAGTTTGTTCTGTGTTGAGTTTGGGGGTGGGTTTGCTCTGTGTTTAGTTTGGGGGTTAGTTTGTTCTGTGTTTAGGTTGGGGGACAAGTGTCTTTTCTCGTGACATTATATCCTGTGCATCTGATTTTGTTGCAGCCGGAAGAGGCAGAATTATTTTACGCCGATATTCAGTTCTTCCGTCAGAATAACAGCCGCCCAATGTCACCGATCGTCGAGGAGGCGACTGTGTACGCTGCTGTCAAACGGGCCTAGTAACTTGAAATCAATTCTATAACAACTCAAACTGCTTTGCTGCCAGGCAGTGTTTGCCGTCGTTAACACCTCCAACAGCAAGTGACGGTCTGCAAATCTTCACAACAGTGTCTGCATCATTTTACATCAGTTATTATTGAATTCCCCCAATGGGGCCGATTCCTCTTGGACTGTAGACCAAGGACATTGAGGCCAGTGCACAGCACTGGGCCCCCGTCCCCGGGATAGTGAGGCTCGTGCACAGCACTGGGACCCTGTCCCCGGCATAGTGAGGCTAGCACAGCACTGGGACCCTGTCCCCGGGCTAGTTAGGCGAGTGCACAGCACTGGGTCCTCCCAACTTTCTTTGACTTGATTTCCCACGTAAATATCACCGGAGATCCGCTATTATTGCCGGTGAATTAATAAAAGTGAATGTGATAAATCTGTCCTGGAACACAAGAATGTGATCATTGATTAGAAATCCAGGCCATGAGCCTGGGCCCTTAGTGTGTTTAATTACACTGATAGATTCAGTTAGGCTGCTATAGATTTGCTGGGTCCTGCTGACTCAGGTCCTGTACATACCAGAGAAACAATGACCTGAATACTGCCCCTCGGTCAATTCAATGTTTCTAATGGTCAGTGACCAGGTCGAAGAAAAAAATCAATTTGGAGAGAGGATTTAAATCAGGGATTTGTTTGAAGCACTTGGGAGAAAGTTAATAGTTTTTTAAAGTTTAAAACTGAATTGTGTGACAACTGCAACAATTTTTAATATTGACCGTATTTTATATATGTCAGCGTAATGCTATTAAAAGCCTGGGTTAAGGTATATATTATTCTGTTGCAATAATATTTTTAACAAATACTGGTTTAACTTATATGCAGACTCTGTCTCTGCAAATGGTGCAATTAAGATGTTGTAAAAGTGGTATATTCGTTGATTATAACTGTTTAATTATTTACCTATATGGGGCTAGTGGATTTTAGTACATAGAAATAAGTTTCCCTCGGGTTTAGATGATTGAGTGGTGGTGATTAGCTTTGGTGAGATGGTCGTAACACAGTCAGTGGGAGAGAGATGATGTAATTAAGGGGAGGAGCCAGGTCTGCAGCAGGCAATTTAGCTTTGGTTCTCAAAAGACAGAAGGACTTGCAGCTTTCAACTGAAAGCGTCTCTCCTTTGCTGGAAGCAAATCTCTGCATAGAGGACAGCAAGTGTCCCCATTGTTTGCTTACTTTATTTACAAGTGGCTTTTGACCTGTAATGGGCTTTGCTTAATTGGCGATGAAGAAGGTATCAGTTAGAAGTTAAAATGTTTCCCTATTTTATTAAGAATTGATTTGCTGTTAACTGTAATTTATTTTCTGTGATGTTAATGTTGTTTAATAATAAAGTTTATTTTAACTAAATATATCCCTATTTGTCAGTGGAACCACTCCTGGGGTGAAATACTCTTTGCTCACAGTTTTACAACTTTAAACAGAAGCGTTTGGAGTTCTGTGCGGTATCCGAGCAACTGATCTTCATTTGACACTTTGAAATGTATCCAGCTTCGGTATGGATGAGGGACAAAAATGATAGGTTGACGGGGACCCATTCACATTATCTGACCCACAGTGAGTTTTGATGTGGCTTTTGTCTATGGTGAACCAGAAAGGTGAATCGGCTGAAATGGTGTAGTTCTTTTTGTTGACGGTCCATCCTTAAACAAAGGGATGTGTGTGTTTCCCGGACGCCTGTGAATGTCCACATTTAATTAGGTATTTGCTTGATATTCAGGACTGCTTGGCGCAGAATGCCAAAAGTCACATGATTTTCAGTGGCCACATAAATAGCCTGTGTGTGTTCCAAATTTCAAACTTTGGTATGAAAGTTCTGAATACACTGAAGCAAAATAAAGAGCGGTGACAATGTTGGCGGAAACTGTCAGATAAACTAAAGAACATGATAAACCGATGGACAATGTAAAGCACAAAGAGGCCATTCAGTCAATGATGCTGCTGTGAGCTCTGGGAAAGAGCTATCCATGGAGTCCCACTGCTCTAACTCTGAAAGTGAGTTGGCGAGGGCTGAAACGGAAGCGAACTTCTTTTCAATCTTGCATTTATTTACAGAGTAAAGCATTACAAGGACACATCTCCTAACTCAATCCCAGCACAGTTCCAGTTTGTATGTGCCCAAATGAAACCCAATTGATGCTCTCCACTCACCTACAATGAAGGATAATTGATCAATAATTAACACCAGCTCCTGATCTCTTTCCGTAGCTCTGTAATTTCCCCCCCTGGGGAAGTTTTCCAAACACCTTTTTGAAACTCACTATTGAATCTGGCTCCATGCCCCATCCAGGCTGCCTGTTCCAGATCACAACCCAAATTGACAATCATTTTAAATCAGTGTCTCTCTGGTTATTGATCCTCCTGCCATTGGAAACAGTTCCTCCCTCTGCATGGAAAACACATCATGATTCTCAATACCTGCTCTGCCCAAAGGAGAAGAATCCAAACTCATCCAGTCTCTCCGCCCATCACTGACGTCCCTCATCCCGGGCATCTTTCGGGTGAACCATCTGTGCACCCTCTCCAAGAGCCTGGTGGTCGTCCTCAAGTGTGATGCCCAGATTTAGACAATACTCCACCTGAAATGTGCCATTACAGAGACCTGGTTGAGGGAAGGGCAGGATTGGCAGCTAAACGTTCCAGGATTTAGATGTTTCAGGCAGGATAGAGGGGGATGTAAAAGGGGTGGTGGAGTTGCGCTACTGGTTAGGAAGAATATCACAGCTGTCCTGCAGGAGGACACCTCAGAGGGCAGTGAGGCTATATGGGTAGAGATCAGGAATAAAGAAGGGTGCAGTCACAATGTTGGGTGTTTACTACAGGCCTCCCAACAGCCCGCAGGAGATAGAGGAGCAGAGAGGTAGACAGATTTTGGAAAAGATAAAAACAACAGGGTTGTGGTGATGGGAGACTTCAACTTCCCCAATATTGACTGGGACTCACTTAGTGCCATGGGCTTAGACGGGGCGGAGTTTGTAAGGAGCATCCAGGAGGGCTTCTTAAAACAATATGTAGACAGTCCAACTAGGGAAGGGGCGGTACTGTACCTGGTATTGGGGAGTGAGCCCGGCCAGGTGGTAGACGTTTTAGTAGGGGAGCATTTCGGGAACAGTGACCACAATCCAGCAAGTTTTAAAGTGCTGGTGGACAAGGATAAGAGTGGTCCTAGGATGAATGTGCTAAATTGGGGGAAGGCTAATTATAACTGATGTTCCTCTCCCCTGGATCACCATGTGCATTCAGGCTTTGCCTTCCACACACACTCTCAGGTACTCAGCTGTACCAACAGAACACCACTGCTCCACAGGCAATAGTCAGGAGTTACAGACCTTCAGTTGTCTCCTTGGCCCCCGGGCTTCTCACAGACTCATTTGCTTTAAATCTGCTTCTCACTTTAAACCTGGAGCTTTCCTCGGCTCCTCACTCTTAACTTCACTGAACAGGATCTGTTCCAGATTCCTTTTTTAATTCCTGAACTTAATACTCTTCCTTTGGGATTGGCTTCCTGCAGTTCCCTCTCCCAATAGACTGGTGATAATTTGGCATCTCCCTTTTGACATGGATCAATATCCAAGACCGTGTGAGGTATTTGGGACAGATCAAAGGCAGCCAGGTGATTCGGTGCTGGGTGTACCGACACAACAGGGACCGCAGTGATTCAAGTGGGCAGCTCTCCACCCCCTTCTCAGGGACAATTAGTGATGGGCAATAAATGCTGCCCTCGCCAGCAATGCCCACATCCTGTGAGAGAATAAAATAAACACGGAGAGAGAACTGCAGCGATACATTTCTGCAATAAATCACTTCCTCTTGTGGTGAGCTATTAAACAGTCCGTGCTCACCACCTCCAATTCTTCCAACATTTGTGTGTTTCTGCCTCTTCCCCACCATTTAAATTCCTGTTTTTATAAATGTTAGTGCAATTCTGAAAATACTTTTGTGAAGTGAATGCTGTGACCAGATTAGATGTGAGTGTCAAGGAGCAAAGTGCAGAGAGCTCCATGCCCCAGCTTCAGGCCTCGAGTTAGCAGCTCAAAGATTCAAGGCCTTCTGCAGGAGCGCAGTGGGAAAAGCAGATCCCAGCAGTTTACTCTCCCAGGCTGGAATTTTCCAGGCCCTTTGGCTTCAAGGTGGAAAGGCCGGCAAAAGCCTGCCGCTGGGTTCCGCTGGTGGGTCTGATGTCTTCCTGTTGTCGCGCCCCGTTCCCAATGGGAGGAAAGGGAGCTGGTGGAGACTACTCCTTGAGCCCAGTTGAACCACTTCAGTGGCCAATGAAGGGCCACTTCCTGCCTGTGTGCGGAGGGCACACCATCGTCTGGGGAGACGGGCAGATCAGCCCTGGTGCTCTCCCAGCGGGATACGTGAGGTGCTTTCCCTTTTGGGAATTCCAGCATCCTGCGGAGCGTCGTCTGGGGAATCGGCCGCCCCACAACAACGGTGTTGCCTCCTGTTGGTAACCAGCCCCCTTCTCGTTGGCGCTTGCCTTCCCAGCCCACGCGTCCTCAGAGGTCGAAGGCAGGCGACCTTTGATGTGCCCTCATCCTCCAGGCACAGGCCCAAAAAATAGCCACTGCTGAGCTGCCACCCTCTGATTGGTCAGTCGCTCTTTCGAGCAGGCTGCTAACTTTAATAGAATCACCATCCTGGCAACGACCACATTAAGTGGCTGCCCTCCAGTAAAATGTGGCTCCTGTGTCCCACTGCCCACCCGAACAGAATCACCCCCCCAGCCCTGTTTCAACCCCAGTGACAGGATCCATTATTAAAGATGAGATCGCGGAGTATTGGGAAGTGCATGATAAAATAGGACTGAGTCGGCACGGCTTCGTCAAGGGGAGATCGTGTCTGACAAATCTGTTAGAGTGCTTTGAGGATATAACAGGGAAGTTAGACAAAGGAGAACCATTGGACGTGATCTATTTTCATTTCCAGAAGATCTTTGACAAGTTGCCATATAGGATGCTGTTGAGGGCAGCACGGTAGCACAGTGGTTAGCACTGTCGGTTCACAGCGTCAGGGTTCCAGGTTTGATTCCCGGCTTGGGTCACGGGCTGTGCGGAGTCTGCACGCTCTCCCCATGTCTGCATGGGTTTCTTCCGGGTTCTCCGGTTTCCTCCCACTTGCCCCGAAAGACGTGCTGTTCGGTAATTTGGACATTCTCAATTCTCCCTCTGTGTACCCGAACAGGTGTTGAATTGTGGCGATTAGGGCTTTTCACAGTAACGTCATTGCAATGGAAGCCTACTTGTGATAATAACTTATTATTTTTAAAAATAATCTTTAAGAGCCCATGGTGTTCAGGGTAAGATACTGCCAGGGACAGAGGATTGGCTGACTGGCAGAAGGCAGAGAGTGGGGATAAAGGGGTCTTTTTCAGGATGGCAGCCGGTGACTAGTGGTGTGCCTCAGGGGTCGGTGCTGGGACCACAACTTTTCACAATTTACATTAATGATCTGGAAGAAGGAACTGAAGGAACTGTTGCTAAGTTTGCAGTTGATACAAAGATTTGTTTTTATAATTTAAAGTATCCAATTCATTTTTTCCAATTAAGGGGCAATTTAACGTGGCCAATCCACCTACCCTGCACATCGTTGGGTTGTGGGGGTGAAACCCACGCAAACACGGGGAGAAAGTGAAAACTCCACACGGACAGTGACCCAGAGCTGGGATTGAACCTGGGACCTCAGCGCCGTGAGGCAGCAGTGCTAACCACTGCACCACCGTGCTGCCCACAGATGATACAATGATATGCAGAGGGACAGGTAGCATTGTGGAAGCAGGGGCAGATGGATATAATGTGGGAAAGTGTGAGCTTATGCACTTTGATAGGAAGGAGGGAGGTAGAGACTATTTTATCAATGGGAAATCAGAAGCACAAAGGGACTCAGGAGCCAAGTGTAAAATGAGCTAAGTTTAATGGGCAGCTTCAGTCAGCAGTTGAGAAGGCAAATGCAATGTTCACATTCATGTCAAGAGGGCAAGAATACAAGAGCAGAGATGTACTTCTGAGGCTGTATAAGGCTCTTGTCAGACCCCATTTGGAGTATTGCGAGCAGGTTTGGGCCCCATATCTAAGGAAGGATGTGGTGGCCTTGGAAAGGGCCCAGAGGAATGCGGTGTTCTCTGTGATTCTTGTTCTGAGGATGGATGTTGTAATGTTCACAAAGATCACAGAAGCTAAGTTCATTAACAAAGCTAACATTTATTTACACTACTTAATTAAGCTTGACCATTTACTCCTGTAGTAAACAATAGTCTATTAATCTACAATCTGCACTCAACTAACACTAGTCTCTCCACTCTATCTATAACTGTACCGTCCTCCCTATCACTGCTCTCTCTCGATATCCTCCAGCTCTCTCCCAGCCCTCTCCAGAAATCTGAGAGTCAGTGCTTTATATAGTTCTGCATCTAGCTCCACCTAATGGTTAATTGTGATATGGCAATAACCCTTTGTATTATGAACATTTCCATAATGTCACATCCCCCTTTCTTTGAGAAAATAAATGGGTGAAATCCTTCATAACATTAATTTTTACAGACATATTTGAGAATGCTTTCATACAGTTAATGCTTTCAACTCATTTTGCATATCATTATTTCACTTTCAGAGTTGCCGTCGTTAGTGTTTCTCCAAATTAAATCTATTGTGTGGTTTCCTTATTCTTTTCAATCTCCTTAATGCCCTTTCAGTGTCAGAGACGTTTTCTGTTGTTTGTTCCGTTTGTGTAGTCGGTACAGCAGAGTGGTTAGCACTGTTGCTTCACAGTGCCAGGGTCCCACGTTTGATTCCTGGTGTGAGTCACTGTCTGGGGGAGTCTGCATGCTCTCTCCATGTCTGCATGGGGTTCCTCCGGGTGCTCCAGTTTTCTCCCACAAGTCCCGAAAGACTTGCTGTTAGGTGAATTGGACATTCTGAATTCTCCCTCGGTGTACCCGAACAGGCACCGGAATGTGGCGACGAGGGGATTTTCAAAGTAACTTCAATGCAGTGTTAATGTAAGCTTACTGGTGACAATAATAAAGATTATTATACCTGCATGCTTACCTTCAATGACTGGTGTATGAGGACATCCAAGTCTCATTGCACATTCCCCTCTCCTCATTTATGGCCATTCAGATAATAGTCTGCCTTCTTGTTTTTGCTACCGAAGTGGATAACCTCGCATTTCTCCAAATTATACAGCATCTGCCATTCATTTGCCCACTCACTCAACCTGTCCAAATCACACTGACGTATCTCTGCATCCTCCTCACAGCTCACCCTCCCACCCAACTTGGTGTCAGCTGCAAATCTGTAGATCTGACATTTTGTTCCTTCATCTCAATCATTGATATATATTGTGAATAGCTGGGGTCCCAGCACTGATCCCTGCGACACCCCATGAGTCACTACTTGCCGATTTGATAAAGACCCGTTCGTTCCTAGCCTTTGTTTCCCGTCTGCCAACCAGTTTTGTATCCATCTCGATACTCTATCCCTAATCCTATGCACTTAATTTTACACTAATCTCTTATGCGGGACTTCGCCAAAAGCCTTCTGTAAGTCCGAATAAACCACATCCACAGGCTCCCCCTTGTCATCTCTACTACCTACATCCTCGAATAATTCTGGTAGATTTGTCAAGCACGATTTCTCTTTCGTAAATCCATGCTGACTCCGTCCGACCCTGCCACAGTTTTCTAAGTGCTCTGCTATAAAATCTTTGATTATGGATCCTTGAAATTTCCCCACTACTGACATCAGGCTTCCTGGTCTATAATTCCCTGTTTTCTCCCTATCTCCTTTTTTAAATAGGGGAGTTACATGAACTACCCTCCAACCTGCAGGAACTATTGGGGAGTCTATAGAATCCCGGAAGATGACCACCAATGCATCCACTATTTCTAGAGCCGCTTCTTTAAGTTCTCTGGAATGTAGATTCTCAGGCCCTGGGGATTTATCAGCCTTCAATCCCATCAATTTCTCCAACACTATTTCTCTACTCATATTGATGTCCTTCAGTTCCTCCCTGTTACTAAACTCTGCATTCCCCAACATTCCTGGTATCCGATTTGTGTCCTCATTTGTGAAGACAGAACAAAAGTATGTGTTTAGTTGCTCAGCTATTTCTTTGCCCCTGTTGTAAATTCCCCTGTTTCTGACTGTAAGGGACCTACATTTGCCTTCACCAATATTTTTCTCTTCATGCACCTAAAGAAACTGTCACAGTCAGTTTGTATGTTCCCCCATGTACTCTATTTTCCCCTTCGTAATCAATCCCTTGGTCCTTCTTTGCTGGGAGTGTCCAGAATACGGGAAAGGGAGAGGGTGAGGGAGAGGACTGGAAATCCACCAAGAATGGAGGGGTATGAATGAGAGAGAGGAAGAAAGAATATTTAATGGATTCTCCCATTAACCCATCCATGGAAACACAGGAAGTGAAGGAAGAGAAAACAGAAAACATCTAGAATATAAACATCAAATAACAACAGTAAGAAGTTTTACAACACCAGGTTAAAGTCCAACAGGTTTGTTTCGATGTCACTAGCTTTCGGAGCGCTGCTCCTTCCTCAGGTGAATGAAGAGGTTCATTCCAGTGCTCATCCCAGTCCAACGCCGGCATCTCCACATCAAATAACAGGGAAGCGACAGAGATAGTGCCAGTGATAAGGAGCTCACACAGACAGTAAGGTACAGCTCATACCCTATATTGTTTTGTGATGAGCTCATTAACTGTTCTGTTACTAATGTGTGAGTAACACACGTTTCCTGATGTCACACTAACTTCTATTGTTCTAGTTTCTGATCTAGACGGGGGTTTTCAAATAGCGACATTTCCCATTCTGCCATCCAAAGTGTAGGTGGGTATCACATCCCCACCAACACCACACCCATTTCACACTCCATTGAGCACTGATTGGCTGGAGGTGGGACCTCCGCCCCTCACCCGGGAAGAAGTCCCGCCTTAGACAGCTGCTGGCTAATCTGCTGGCTGGGCCCAGATGCCTGCAGCGCCAGAGGCTGATGTGGACAGAAGTGGAATTGCATGCAGTACCTGGGGACGAGGTCCTGGGAAAACAGGTAAAGGGACATTTTCAGAGAATTAAGGTGGGGAGAGTAGGGAAGGTGGAGGGGAGAACAAAGAACAAAGAAAATTACAGCACAGGAACAGGCCCTTCGGCCCTCCCAGCCTGCGCCGATCCAGATCCTTTATCTAAACCTGTCTTCTATTTTCCAAGGATCTACTTCCCTCTGTTCCCCGCCCGTTCATATATCTGTCTAGATGCATCTTAAATGATGCTATCGAGCCCGCCTCTACCACCTCTGCTGGCAAAGCGTTCCAGACACCCACCACCCTCTGCGTAAAAACTTTCCACGCACATCTCCCTTAAACTTTCCCCCTCTCACCTTGAAATCGTGACCCCTTGTAATTGACACCCCCACTCTTGGAAAACGCTTGTTGCTATCCACCCTGTCCATACCTCTCATAATTTTGTAGAGTGGAGAGTGGGGGATTGGGGTGTTGAGTGAGAGGCCATGGGGTGGGGGAGGTACAGGAATATTCAGCAGCAACCGGTCCTTAAGGGGAGGGCACACAAAGTTACAGTTGGCTTCTGATAGAGGCCCCTCCTCACCGCGGGACCCACCCCCCAAACCCCCATTTTCGACCGAGACCCAAACATATTTGGGCTTCTCCCATTGGTGCGAAACCCTCCAATTGAAGCTGGGCGTTAAATGGCCCTTGTGGTCAATAATTGGCTACTTAAGGGCCTGACTTGGGGAAAGGGTGAGCGGCCTCCCCGGTCCCAGTGTAAAATGGCCGAGAGGTCAGGGTGCGCGGGAACCCAACGGGAAGTCCATTTGTGCTGTTTCACATTCACCCCTCGCCTAAAAATGCCCCAGTGTGAAAGCCAGGCCCTTATTTGCATGGTCGCATCCTGCTGATTGGCTGGTTGGAGATGGAGAAACACTTCAAACAAAAGTGAGAGAAACAATCGGAAATTACCGGCAAAAACCTCCAGAAACATCTCACACTGCAGACCAGCCAAGAATAAACAATTAAAAATAAACCCAGCCAATCACACAAAACAGTTTCTCCACCATTTTATTTATCAGTATATAATATTTCCTGTGTATACAATCAACATTTTAATATCAAACTCTCAAAAAATATTTCTCCAATAATGTGGATAAATTTATCCCAAGTATTTTTCCTTAATTTCTTTCTTTCCTAATCCTAGTGAATCTGTGACACTGGGCCCACTGCAGGCTGTGTACTGACAGTATTCCCAATGTTCCGATAGGTGACACATTCCAATGAATGGATGATGAAGGAATGGCTGATATAAACAATCTGGATGGTGTGTGACTGGGAGCTAACTTGGAATTGAAGATGTTGCCACAATGATGCTGCTGCTGTGTTTCTTGGTGGTAGAGAAACCAGGGGAGGGCAGTGTGTCCCAAATAACCTTCAGCGAGCTGCTGCGGTGCATCGTGTAGACCAGCCACCAGAGTGCGCTGCTGGTGGAAATGGGAAACACCACCAACCCCCAGTGAACTGCTCTGTCCCCACCGGTGCCCAGATTCTCAAATGTTGCTGCAGGCTGACCCACCCAGGCAAGGAGCAAGTGTTCAAGTGCACATCTAACCTGCCTTTTAGATTGTGAGGAAGCTGTGAGGGGTTAGAAGGTGAACCAGTTGTCCCAGATGAATGGCTGTTAACCAGGTCTAATTGTAGACCAGCATCAGCTTCATCATGAGCAGGGGTGGAGGGCGAGTGTGAAATGATCAGCAAATACCCTCCTTATTGACACAGATCCAGGAGATTATTGAAGCAGCGGAAGATGGCTGAGCCTAGGAGACAACTCTGATGTCCTGGAGTTGTGGTAATTGGCCCTTTGACCACATTTGAATTCCGTTCTGCAAACGCTCCTTGGCGCTATCATCAGCTGATTTCAAATTGGTCACCAACCCAGTCCGGCTCCGAAATCTCCAGTGATCTCTGGCCACTCGCCACAGCACCGTGTCCCATTCAAACCCCTTCCCAGGGATCCAGGAGGAGGCAGAGCACAGGTTTCTCTCCATCACCGGGGCCTCTAGAATTGAGCCCAGACTAATCCATACCTCAACAATCTCTCCACAATCCACACTGACACCCAGGAGAAAGGATTAGTCACTGACCAATATTTCACAATTATTAGTCCTTAATACTGCAAAGCAAAACCAACCGTTACAAATACTTCGCTCAATGAAAGGACATGATCAATGCAATGTGCTTTTATGACAGAAATGGTTTTGGCAATATTCACAAAGCAAATGTCTTATTAGGCAAATTACAGACTTCATTCCATGAACAATGCTCTCAACACAGTGTCGCATTTGGGAAATTTCAGTCTCTGCAGTAATATCAGGGTCAGAGTGTCCAGTAATATCAGGGTCTGAGTGTCCAGTAACATCAGGGTCTGGGAGGGTCTGAGTGTCCAGTAACATCAGGGTCTGAGTGTCCAGTAATATCAGGGTCTGAGTGTCCAGTAATATCAGGGTGTGAGTGTCCAGTCATATCAGGGTCTGGGTGCCCAGTAATATCAGGGTCTGAGTGTCCAGTAATATCAGGGTCTGAGTGTCCAGTAATATCAGGGTCTGAGTGTCCAGTAATATCAGGGTCTGAGTGTCCAGTAATATCAGGGTGTGAGTGTCCAGTAATATCAGGGTCTGAGTGTCCAGTAATATCAGGGTCTGAGTGTCCAGTAATATCAGGGTCTGGGTGTCCAGTAATATCAGGGTCTGAGTGTCCAGTAATATCAGGGTCTGAGTGTCCAGTAATATCAGGGTCTGAGTGTCCAGTAATATCAGGGTCTGGGTGTCCAGTAATATCAGGGTCTGAGTGTCCAGTAATATCAGGGTGTGAGTGCCCAGTAATATCAGGGTGTGAGTGCCCAGTAATATCAGGGTCTGAGTGTCCAGTAATATCAGGGCCTGAGTGTCCAGTAATATCAGGGTCTGAGTGTCCAGTAATATCAGGGTCTGGGTGTCCAGTAATATCAGGGTCTGAGTGTCCAGTAATATCAGGGACTGAGTGTCCAGTAATATCAGGGTCTGAGTGTCCAGAAATATCAGGGTCTGAGTGCCCAGAAATATCAGGGTCTGAGTGTCCAGTAATATCAGGGTCTGAGTGTCCAGTAATATCAGGGTCTGGGAGGGTCTGAGTGTCCAGTAATATCAGGGTGTGAGTGTCCAGTAATATCAGGGTCTGGGAGGGTCTGAGTGTCCAGTAATATCAGGGTGTGAGTGTCCAGTAATATCAGGGTATGGGAGGGTCTGAGTGTCCAGTAATATCAGGGTGTGAGTGTCCAGTAATATCAGGGTCTGGGAGAGTCTGAGTGTCCAGTAATATCAGGTCTGAGTGTCCAGTAATATCAGGGTGTGAGTGTCCAGTAATATCAGGGTGTGAGTGTCCAGTAATATCAGGGTGTGAGTGTCCAGTAATATCAGGGTCTGAGTGTCCAGTAATATCAGGGTGTGAGTGTCCAGTAATATCAGGGTCTGAGTGTCCAGTAATATCAGGGTCTGAGTGCCCAGTAATATCAGGGGTGTGAGTGCCCAGTAATACCAGGGTGTGAGTGTCCAGTAATACCAGGGTGTGAGTGTCCAGTAATATCAGGGTGTGAGTGTCCAGTAATATCAGGGTCTGAGTGTCCAGTAATATCAGTGTCTGAGTGCCCAGTAATATCAGTGTCTGAGTGTCCAGTAATATCATGGTCTGAGTGTCCAGTAATATCAGGGTCTCGGAGGGTCTGAGTGTCCAGTAATATCAGGATGTGAGTGTCCAGTAATATCAGGGTCTGAGTGTCCAGTAATATCAGTGCCTGAGTGCCCAGTAATATCAGTGTCTGAGTGTCCAGTAATATCATGGTCTGAGTGTCCAGTAATATCAGGGTCTGAGTGTCCAGTAATATCAGGGTCTGGGAGGGTCTGAGTGTCCAGTAATATCAGGATGTGAGTGTCCAGTAATATCAGGGTCTGAGTGTCCAGTAATATCAGGGTCTGAGTGTCCAGTAATATCAGGGTCTGGGATTTACGATCTCGCTCTGATATTGTTGAGCGATTGAAGCCGTTGAAATGTACAGGAAAGGCAGAGATGATTGTGATTGGGTGAGGTTTTGGTGACTGCTGCTTGTCCCACTGGTTAATTGTTGCTGGTTTTGAGGTTTAAGAATGTTGAACAACAGCATACTCCACTGTGCTTTCAGTCAGTGATACTGCCGGCTGCCTGGTGCCTGGGCAATGGAATCGAAGCTCAGCATATTTGCATTCCCCTTCACCTGACTGTAATCCAATAGAAATATTGATCAGTATTTATTTCCACACAGAATGAAAGAATGTCTGTCAACAGATCAAATGGTATTATTATTAATAACTGAATGATTTCTTCTTCTTTGCCTTTCTCACTGGAAGATGCTGACAGGCCGCTGGGATGTGCTTTTTATTGACTCTTGTCGCTCTGCTACAGCTGTGAATTTGTACACAGTGTGGTAAACCACAGTGTGGTAAACCACTGTGTTCTGATATTAGAGGTTGTACGGTCGAACCTGCACTACAGGTTCACTTGCGGCCCCTGCATGCTAGCCACGCCCAGGAGGTGGGTTATAAATATGCGTGGCCTCCAGCTCGCAGCCATTTCACCAGCTGCTGTGGGAGGCCTCACATCTGATACTAATAAAGCCTCAGTTTGGATTCAAGTTTGTCTCCAGTCAAATTGATCGTGCTTCAATTTATTAGTATAAGATTCAGAAGATGGACCTCCGGATTAAACCAGATCGCCTGCAGCTGGATCCACACTCAAGCGATGCCAGAAATGACTTCCAGCACTGGCGAGCTTGTTTTGAAGCGTATATCAACGCGGCGCCGACCCTTGTTCCAGAGGCTCAGAAGATCCAAATCTTGTACTCCAGACTCAGCTCCAAAGTCTTCCCGCTGATCCAGGATGCGCCCAATTATGCTGATGCCATGACTCGACTCAAAGAAAATTATGAACAGAAGACGAACACGCTCTTCGCCAGACACGCGCTGGCAACACCTACCTGGTGAGTCAATCGAGGACTTCTGTAGGGCCCTGATCCACTAGTTCGGGACTGTGTCTGCCAGGACATTACAGCTAAGGAACACTCAGATCTCCTTATGCAGGACGCTTTTGTGACTGGGATTGGGTCTGATGTTATCAGGCAGCCACGGCTCGCCTCCATGGCAATCGACCAGTCCCGACCACATAATCTGACCAACGCATCCACCAGCGTGAACATCAACGGCCTGTGACCTCCTGCCTACTGGACTCCGGGAGCACCGAAAGCATTGTACACCCAAATACAGTCAGGCGCAGCTCCCTTAAGGTACACCCTACCAATCAAAAATCTCCCTGGCCTCCGGATCCCATCACATAGCGATCTGGGGGTACTGCATGGTCACGCTCACAGTCCAAGGCGTAGAGTTCCACGGCTTTCGCCCCTACATCCTCCTTAACCTCTGCGCTGCACTTATCCTCGGCCTGGACTTCCAGTGCAACCTCCAGAGCCTGACCCTTAAATTCGGCGGACCCTTACCACCCCTCACTGTGTGCGGCCTCGCGACCCTAAAGGTCGATCTTCTTTCCCTCTTTGCCAATCTAACTCCAGATTGCAAACCCGTCGCCACCAGGAGCAGACGGTACAGCACCCAGGATAAGGCCTTCATCAGGTCCAAGGTCCAGCGGTTGCTTCGGGAAGGCGTCATCGAGGCCAGCAACAGCCCCTGGAGAGCCCAAGTGGTTGTGGTTAAGTTTGGGGAGAAAATCCGAATGGTCATGGACTACAGACAGACCATCAACAGGGACACGCAGCTCAACGCGTACCCCCTCCCACGCATATCTGACATGGTTAACCAGATTGCACAGTACCAGGTCTTCTCAACGGCGGACCTGAAATCCGCTTACCACCAGCTCCCCATCCGTAAATCGGACCGGCCATACACCGCCTTCGAGGCAGACGGCTGTCTATATCACTTCCTTAGGGTCCCCTTCGGCGTCACCAACGGGGTTTCAGTCTTCCAAAGGGAGATGGACCGAATGGTCGACCGGTACGTTTTGCGGGCCACGTTTCCGTACCTAGACAATGTGACCATCTGTGGCCATGACCAGCAGGACCACGACGCCAACCTCGCTAAATTTCTCCGCACCGCCACTCTCCTCAACCTCACGTATAACGAGGAGAAGTGTGTGTTCCGCACAAACCGCTTAGCCATCATCGGCTACGTGGTCCAGAACGGAGTTCTGGGGCCCGATCCCGACCGCATGCACCCCCTCATGGAGCTCCCCCTCCCCCACTGCCCCAAGGCCCTCAAACGTTGCCTGGGGTTCTTCTCATATTACGCTCAGTGGGTCCCAAACTATGCGGACAAGGCCCGCCCACTCATACAGTCCACTCATTTCCCCCTGACGGCTGAGGCCCAACAGGCTTTCGCCCGGATCAGAGCTGATATTACCAAAGCTGGAATGCACGCTGTAGCCGAAACACTTCCTTTCCAAGTAGAAAGCAAGGCAGCGGACGTCGCCCTTGCCGCCACCCTCAACCAGGCAGGCAGGCCCGTGGCATTCTTTTCCCGTACCCTCCATGCCTCTGAAATTCGGCACTCATCTGTCGAAAAAGAGGCCCAGGCTATCATTGAGGCTGTGCGACATTGGAGCATTACCTGGCCGGCAGGCGATTCACTCTCCCCACTGACCAACAGTCGGTAGCCTTCATGTTCAACATCACACAGCGGGGCAAGATCAAAACTGATAAAATCTTGCGGTGGAGAATCGCGCTCTCCACCTATAATTACAAGATGAAGTATCGCCCCGGCAAACTCAACGAGCCCCCAGATGCCCTATCCCGAGGTACATGTGCCAGCGCACAAGTAGACCGACTCCGGACCCTGCACGACAGCCTTTGTCACCCAGGGGTCACTCGGTTGTACCATTTCATTAAGGCATGAAATCTGCCCTACTCCGTCGAGGAAGTAAGGACAATCACCAAGGACTGCCAGGTCTGTGCGGAGTGCAAGCCGCACTTCTACTGGCCGGACCGCGCGCACCTGGTGAAGGCCTCCCGCCCCTTTGAACGTCTCAGCCTGGATTTCAAAGGCTCCCTCCCCTCCTCCGATCGACACACACATTTCCTCAGTGTGATCGATGAATACTCCCTGTTTCCCTTCGCCATCCCATGCCCCGACTTGACGTCTGCCACCGTCATTAAAGCCCTTAATTCTATCTTCACTCTGTTCGGCTTCCCCACCTACATCCACAGTGACAGGGGATCCTCATTCATGAACATAGAACATAGAACATAGAAAATACAGCACAGAACAGGCCCTTCGGCCCACGATGTTGTGCCGAACCTTTGTCCTAGATTAATCATAGATTATCATTGAATTTACAGTGCAGAAGGAGGCCACTCGGCCCCTTGAGTCTGCACCAGCTCTTTGAAAGAGCACCCTACCCAAACTCAACACCTCCACCCAACACCAAGGGCAATTTGGACATTAAGGGCAATTTATCATTGGCCAATTCACCTAACCCGCACATCTTTGGACTGTGGGAGGAAACCGGAGCACCCGGAGGAAACCCACGCAGACACGGGGAGGACGTGCAGACTCCGCACAGACAATGACCCAAGCCGGAATCGAACCTGGGACCATGGATCTGTGAAGCAATTGTGCTATCCACAATGCTAACGTGCTGCCCTTAAGAACAAATAAATCTACACTATATAATTTTACCGTAATCCATGTACCTATCCAACAGCTGCTTGAAGGTCCCTAATGTTTCCGACTCAACTACTTCCACAGGCAGTGCATTCCATGCCCCACTACTCTCTGGGTAAAGAACCTACCTCTGATATCCCTCCTATATCTTCCACCTTTCACCTTAAATTTATGTCCCCTTGTAATGGTGTGTTCCACCTGGGGAAAAAGTCTCTGACTGTCTACTCTATCTATTCCCCTGATCATCTTATAAACCTCTATCAAGTCGCCCCTCATCCTTCTCCGCTCTAATGAGAAAAGGCCTAGCACCCTCAACCTTTCCTCATAAGACCTACTCTCCATTCCAGGCAACATCCTGGTAAATCTTCTTTGCACCTTTTCCAGAGCTTCCACATCCTTCCTAAAATGAGGCGACCAGAACTGTACACAGTCCTCCAAATGTGGCCTTACCAAAGTTTTGTACAGCTGCATCATCACCTCACGGCTCTTAAATTCAATCCCTCTGTTAATGAACGCGAGCACACCATAGGCCTTCTTCACAGCTCTATCCACTTGAGTGGCAACTTTCAAAGATGTATGAACATAGACTCCAAGGTCTCTCTGCTCCTCCACAATGCCAAGAACTCTACCGTTAACCCTGTATTCCGCATTCATATTTGTCCTTCCAAAATGGACAACCTCACACTTTTCAGGGTTAAACTCCATCTGCCACTTCTCAGCCCAGCTCTGCATCCTATCTATGTCTCTTTGCAGCCGACAACAGCCCTCCTTACTATCCACAACTCCACCAATCTTCGTATCGTCTGCAAATTTACTGACCCACCCTTCAACTCCCTCATCCAAGTCATTAATGAAAATCACAAACAGCAGAGGACCCAGAACTGATCCCTGCGGTACACCACTGGTAACGGGGATCCAGGCTGAATATTTGCCATCCACCACCACTCTCTGACTTCTATCGGTTAGTCAGTTCGTTATCCAACTGGCCAAATTTCCCGCTATCCCATGCCTCCTTACTTTGTGCAGAAGCCTACCATGGGGAACTTTATCAAATGCCTTACTAAAATCCATGTACACTACATCCACTGCTTTACCTTCATCCACATGCTTGGTCACCTCCTCAAAGAATTCAATAAGATTTGTAAGGCAAGACCTACCCCTCACAAATCCGTGCTGACTATCCCGAATCAAGCAGTGTCTTTCCAGATGCTCAGAAATCCTATCCTTCAGTACCCTTTCCATTACTTTGCCTACCACTGAAGTAAGACTAACTGGCCTGTAATTCCCAGGGTTATCCCTAGTTTCTTTTTTGAACAGGGGCACGACATTCGCCACTCTCCAATCCCCTGGTACCACCCCTGTTGACAGTGAGGACGAAAAGATAATTGCCAACGGCTCTGCAATTTCATCTCTTGCGTCCCATAGAATCCTTGGATATATCCCGTCAGGCCCGGGGGACTTGTCTATCCTCAAGTTTTTCAAAATGCCCAACACATCTTCCTTCCTAACAAGTATTTCCTCGAGCTTACCAATCTGTTTCACACTGTCCTCTCCAACAATATCGCCCCTCTCATTTGTAAATACAGAAGAAAAGTACTCATTCAAGACCTCTCCTATCTCTTCAGACTCAATACACAATCTCCCGCTACTATCCTTGATCGGACCTACCCTCGCTCTAGTCATTCTCATATTTCTCACATATGTGTAAAAGGCCTTAGGGTTTTCCTTGATCCTACCCGCCTAAGATTGTTCATGCCCTCTCTTAGCTCTCCTAATCCCTTTCTTCAGTTCCCTCCTGGCTATCTTGTATCCCTCCAATGCCCTGTCTGAACCTTGTTTCTTCAGCCTTACATAAGTCACCTTTTTTCTCTTAACAAGACATTCAACCTCTCTTGTCAACCATGGCTCCCTCACTCGACCATCTCATCCCTGCCTGACAGGGACATACATATCAAGGACACGTAGCACCTGTTCCTTGAACAAGTTCCACATTTCACTTGTGTCCTTCCCTGCCAGCCTATGTTCCCAACTTATGCACTTCAATTCTTGTCTGACAACATCGTATTTACCCTTCCCCCAATTGTAAACCTTGTCCTGTTGCACGTACCTATCCCTCTCCATTACTAAAGTGAAAGTCACAGAATTGTGGTCACTATCTCCAAAATGCTCCCCCACTAACAAATCTATCACTTGCCCTGGCTCATTGCCCAGTACTAAATCCAATATTGCCCCTCCTCTGGTCGGACAATCTACATACTGTGTTAGAAAAGCTTCCTGGACACACTGCACAAACACCACCCCATCCAAACTATTTGATCTAAAGAGTTTCCACTCAATATTTGGGAAGTTAAAGTCGCCCATGACTACTACCCTATGACTTCTGCACCTTTCCAAAATCTGTTTCCCAATCTGTTCCTCCACATCTCTGCTACTATTGGGGGGCCTATAGAAAACTCCTAACAAGGTGACTGCTCCTTTCCTATTTCTGACTTCAACCCATACTACCTCAATAGGGTGATACTCCTCGAACTGCCTTTCTGCAGCTGTTATACTATCTCTAATTAATAATGCCACCCCCCCACATCTTTTACCACCCTCCCTAATCTTATTGAAACATCTATAACCAGGGACCTCCAACAACCATTTCTGCCCCTCTTCTATCCAAGTTTCCGTGATGGCCACCACATCGTAGTCCCAAGTACCGATCCATGCCTTAAGTTCACCCACCTTATTCCTGGTGCTTCTTGCGTTGAAGTATACACACTTCAACCCATCTCCGTGCCTGCAAATACTCTCCTTTGTCAGTGTTCCCTTCCCCACTGCCTCATTACATGCTTTGGCGTCCTGAATATCGGCTACCTTAGTTGCTGGACTACAAATCCGGTTCCCATTCCACTGCCAAATTAGTTTAAACCCTCCCGAAGAGTACTAGCAAACCTCCCTCCCAGGATATTGGTGCCCCTCTGGTTCAGATGCAACCCGTCCTGCTTGTACAGGTCCCACCTTCCCCAGAATGCGCTCCAATTATCCAAATACCTGAAGCCCTCCCTCCTACACCATTCCTGCAGCCACGTGTTCAACTGCACTCTCTCCCTATTCCTAGCCTCGCTATCACGTGGCACCGGCAACAAACCAGAGATGACAACTCTGTCTGTCCTGGCTTTCAACTTCCAGCCTAACTCCCTAAACTTGTTTATTACCTCCACACCCCTTTTCCTACCTATGTCGTTGGTACCAATGTGCACCACGACTTCTGGCTGCTCACCCTCCCCCTTAAGGATCCTGAAGACACGATCCAAGACATCCCTGGCCCTGGCACCCGGGAGGCAACATACCTTCCGGGAGTCTCGCTCGCGACCACAGAATCTCCTATCTATTCCCCTAACCATTGAGTCTCCTACAACTATTGCTTTTCTATTCTCCCCCCTTCCCTTCTGAGCCCCAGAGCCAGACTCAGTGCCAGAGACCTGGCCGCTAGGGCCTTCCCCCGGTAGGTCATCCCCCCCAACAGCATCCAAAACGGTATACTTGTTTTGAAGGGGAACGGCCACGAGTGATCCCTGCACTGTCTGCCTGTTTGTTTTTTTCCCCCTGACTGTAACCCAGCTATTCTTGTCCTGTACCTTGGGTGTGGTTACCTCCCTGTAACTCTTCTCAATCACCCCCTCTGCCTCCCGGATGATCCGAAGTTCATCCAGCTTCAGCTCCAGTTCCCTAACACGGTCTTTGAGGAGCTGAAGTTGGGTGCACTTCCCACAGGTATAGTCAGTGGGGACACCGGTGGTATCCCTCACCACCCACATCCTACAGGAGGAGCATGTAACTGGCCTAGCCTCCATCCCCTCTTACCTTACAGAATATAGTAGC
This sequence comes from Scyliorhinus torazame, assembly GCF_047496885.1. NCBI lineage: Eukaryota > Metazoa > Chordata > Chondrichthyes > Carcharhiniformes > Scyliorhinidae > Scyliorhinus > Scyliorhinus torazame. The sequence continues at coordinate 412,484,438 of NC_092707.1, forward strand.
CCTGTGGACTAACTAGATCTCCGCCCTCCGACTCTGCTCCCAGTCAGCTACACTTCCTGTAAACTCCTGGCTCTCTTCTCACTGTTTGCGGAAATGTCGGAAACAAAATGAAAGGAGCACCTTACTCCCTCCTCACCTAACTCCCTCGGTCACCAAACTCTCACTATCGCACTCAAAAAGCACCAAATTCAGCACTCCCTCGGTCACCAAACTCTCACTATCGCACTCAAAAAGCACCAAATTCAGCACTCCCTCGGTCACCAAACTCTTACTATCGCACTCAAAAAGCACCAAATTCAGCACTCAGTGCAAACCTGAATTCTATATGGGAACCGGATTTGTAGTCCAGCAACTAAGGTAGCCGATATTCAGGACGCCAAAGCATGTAATGAGTGATGAGCTACTTCAGTTCCTGCTCAGCAGGGGTATCACCTCCAGCAGAACGACGAGCTACAACCCCCGGGGAAACGGACAGGTAGAAAGTGAGAATGGGACGGTATGGAGGGCCGTCCAGCTGGCCCTGCAGTCCAGAAATCTCCCAGCCTCCCGCTGGCAAGAGGTCCTCCCTGATGCACTACATTCCATTCGCTCATTACTCTGCACCGCTACTAACAGTACACCCCATGAACGTCTTTTTGCCTTCCCCAGGAAGTCCACATCTGGGGTATCGCTCCCAACTTGGCTCACAGCTCCGGGAACCGTGCTTCTCCGTAAACATGTGCGGCTCCACAAGGCAGATCCGTTGATGGAAAGGGTGCACCTGCTCCACACAAACCCACAGTACGCCTATGTGGCGTTCCCCGACGGCCGTCTCCCTCAGGGACCTGGCACCAGCAGGTTCCACCCCCACACCACCCCCGTCACCCCCGGTGCCACCTTCCCCTCCCCCGCCGTCCCCATCACCCCCCCCCTTGGACCGCCCGTCCTCTCCCTGCCCACCCCGTTGATGAAGAGGATTTTGGCACGCTCCCGGAGTCAACTTCGACCATGACAGCGCTAACATCGCCGTCACCACTTCGTCGATCTTAAAGAACCATCAAGGCACTGGACCGGCTGAACCTCTGACCGGCCCGTCGGATGACCAGAGACATTTTATTACTGCTCTGTAAATATTAATATTTCTAATTGTATATAGTTATCCACCACCCCCGCCAGACTCAATTTTAACAGGGGGTGAATGTGATAAACCGCTGTGTTCTGATATTAGAGGTTGTACGGTAGAACCTGCACTACAGATTCACCTGTGGCCCCTGCATTCTGGCTCCGCCCAGGAGGCAGGTTATAAATATGCGTGGCCTCCAGCTCGCAGCCATTTCGCCAGCTGCTGTGGGAGGCCACATATCTGATACTAATAAAGCCTCAGCTTGGATTCAACTTCGTCTCCAGTCAAATTGATCGTGCCTCACATAGCAAGAACCCCACCGACTTTAGTGTCATCTGCAAATTTACTCACCCATCCTTCAACGCCCTCCTCCAGGTCATTTATAAAAATGACAAACAGCAGTGGCCCCAAAACAGATCCTTGTGGTACACCACTAGTAACTGGACTCCAGTCTGAACATTTCCCATCAACCACCACCCTTTGTCTTCTTCCAGCTAGCCAACTTCTGATCCAAACTGCTAAATCACCCTGAATCCCATGCCTCCGTATTTTCTGCAGTAGCCTACCATGGGGAACCTTATCAAACGCTTTACTGAAATCCATATACACCACATCAACTGCTTTACCCTCATCCACCTGTTTGGTCACCTTCTCAAAGAACTCTATAAGGTTTGTGAGGCACGACCTACCCTTCACAAAACCGTGTTGACTATCTCTAATCAAATTATTCCTTTCCAGATGATTATACATCCTATTTCTGAGAAACCTTTCCAAGATCTTTCCCACAACAGAAGTAAGGCTCACTGGTCTATAGTTACCGGGGTTATCTCTACTCCCCTTCTTGAACAAGGGGACAACATTTGCTATCCTCCAGTCTTCTGGCACTATTCCTGTAGTCAAAGATGACTTAAAGATCAAGGCCAAAGGCTCAGCAATCTCCTCCCTAGCTTCCCAGAGAATCCTAGGATAAATCCCATCGGCCCAGGTGACATCTATTTTCACACTGCAACAAGACCTCATGGCTCCTAAACTCCTTAACACTTCCTCCTTATGAACCTCAAGCCCTTCTAGACTAGCAGACTGAATCTCAGTATTCTCCTCGACAACATTGTCTTTTTCCTGTGTGAATACTGACGAAAAATATTCATTTAGCACCTCTCCTATCTGCTTGGACTCCAAGCACAACTTACCACTACTGTCAGTGATTGGCCCTACTCTTACCCTAGTCATTCTTTTATTCCTGACATATCTATAGAAAGCTTGAGGGTTATCCTTGATCCTACCTGCCAAAGACTTCTCATGTCCCCTCCTGGCTCTTCTTAGCTCTCTCTTTAGGTCCTTCCTCGCTAACTTGTAACTCTTGAGCGCCCTAACTGAACCTTCATGTCTCATCTTTACATAAGTCTCCTTCTTCCTCTTGACAAGTGTTTCGACTGCTTTAGTAAACCACGGTTCCCTCACTCAACCACTTCCTCCCTGCCTGACAGGTACATACTTATCAAGGACACGCAGTAGCTGTTCCTTGAACAAACTCCACATTTCCATTGTGTACATCCCCTGCAGTTTTCCTCTCCATCCGATGTATCCTAAGTCTTGCCTCATAGCATCATAATTGCCTTTCCCCCAGATATAACTCTTGCCCTGCGGTATATACCTATCCCTTTCCATCACTAAAGTAAACGTAATCGAATTGTGGTCACTATCACCAAAGTGCTCACCTACCTCCAAATCTAACACCTGTCCTGGTTCATTACCCAGTACCAAATCCAATATGGCCTCGCCTCTCGTTGGCCTATCTACATACTGTGTCAGGAAACCCTCCTGCACACATTGGACCAAAACGGACCAATCTAATGTACTCAAACTATAGCGTTTCCAGTCAATATTTGGAAAGTTAAAGTCCCCCATAACAACTACCCTGTTGCTTTCGCTCCTATCCAGAATCATCTTTGCAATCCTTTCCTCTACATCTCTGGAACTTTTCGGAGGCCTATAGAAAACCCCTAACAGGGTGACCTCTCCTTTCCTGTTTCTAACCTCAGCCCATACTACCTCAGTAGACGGGTCCTCATCAAACGTCCTTTCTGCCACCGTAATACTGTCCTTGACTAACAATGCCACCCCTCCCCCTCTTTCACCACCTTCCCTGAGCTTACCGAAATATCTAAATCCGAGCACCTGCAACAACCATTCCTGACCCTGCTCTATCCATGTCTCCAAAATGGCCACAACATCGAAGTCCCAGGTACCAACCCATGCCGCAAGTTCACCCACCTTATTCCGGATGCTCCTGGCATTGAAGTAGACACACTTTAAACCACCTTCCTGCCTGCCGGTATACTCCTGCAACTTTGAAACCCTACTCATGACCTCACTACTCTCAACCTCCTGTCTACTGGAGCTACAATTCAGGTTCCCAAGCCTCTGCTGAACTAGTTTAAACCCTCCCGAAGAGCATTAGCAAATTTCCCCCCCCAGGATATTGGTACCCCTCTGGTCCACGTGCAGACCATCCCGTTTGTAGAGGTCCCGCTGACCCCAGAATGAGCCCCAATTATCCAGAAATCTGAAACCCTCCCTGTAGCCAGTTCTTCAACTCATCTCTCTCCCTATTCCTCGTCTCGCTATCACGTGGCACGGGTAACAACCCAACTCAAGAAGGCAGCTCACCCCCACCTCGTCAATGATAGAATTCCGCTGCCAGCGAACAGCGCGCGGCCGAGGAACATGTGTCTGGGGGGCCCGAGAATCCAGCCCCCAGTGTTGGAATGTCAGTTATTGTTTTTAATGGCATGGTCTGTCTTAATGACTGCCAAAGAACCCCCCTGGAATTGACAATTAACTCCGACATGTCTCATTCATTCAGCTTTTCATTATTGTTGGAGATTTGGGAAAAAATATTCTCAGAAGTTTATTTTTCTCTTTTTCTCTCAGTCTCTTTGTCCCTCCTCTCTCGCTTTCTTTTCTCCTTCACTTTATTTGGAATCCTGCACCTGATTTGTTGTGGAATTAAATATTCTTCACAGGCTCTTCTAGATTCCGACCCTCAAGTGTCAGAATCAACGGGAAAAACGGTGTGAATCCTCATGGAATCTTGTGCCTCTCAGAAATAAAAGTGATTGGTGTAGTTACCGGCGTCACTCTGGTGAGGTGGAGACTCTGAGACTGCCTCACGCCCGGCCAGCCTTGGTGTAAATGATGCTGGCGGGACGTCACGCTGAGTCAAGATTCCGTGAGGGAGGGGTAAGGTCTGGAGAGAGTGCTGGGTAATGGTGTGCTGATGTATTAGTGAGGTTCCTGATCTCGCACCGTGTGATTCTCACTCCTCCCCAGGCGGGGTGGGGGGGGGGGGGGGGGGGGGGGGGAGATTCCAAACACCAATCACGCCGGAGAGAATCACATTTTTCACTTCACTCCAGAGTTTGGGTCAACGGTGACTTTCTCACGGACAGACAGGGGCTCAAAATCACCCCTCAAAAAATCACCCCTCAAAAGATGACAGCTCAAGTTTCAGGTTGGAAACCCACAGAAACTGTCCCCAACTTTAACCTGGTCACATAGAAGGTGCTAGCAACTTTTCAAAAAATGTCTGAAAATATAAATAAGCCATGATGATGCAAGTCAGTGTTCGAGAGAGAGAGAGAGAGAGAGAGAGAGGATGAAAGAGAAATAAAGAGCTTGCGACAGAATGAAGGAGAGAGGGCGGTGGCACGCGTGAGGGAGAGAGCAGTGATGCAAGAGTGGGTGGGTGTGTGAGAGGGTGTGTGTGAGAGGGTGTGTGTGAGGGTTTGTGTGTGTGAGGGTGTGTGAGGGTGTGTGAGGGTGTGTGAGGGTGTGTGAGGGTGTGTGAGGGTGTGTGAGGGTGTGTGTGGGTGTGTGTGAGAGGGTGTGTGTGAGACGGTGTGTGTGTGTGACGGCATGTGTGTGAGATAGAGCGTGTGTGTGTGTGAGAGATGGTGTGTGTGTGTGTGAGATAGAGTGTGTGTGTGTGAGATAGAGGGTGTGTGTGTGGGATAGAGGGTGTGTGTGTGGGATAGAGGGTGTGTGTGTGGGATAGAGGGTGTGTGTGTGGGATAGAGGGTGTGTGTGTGGGATAGAGGGTGTGTGTGTGGGATAGAGGGTGTGTGTGTGGGAGAGAGGGTGTGTGTGTGGGATAGAGGGTGTGTGTGTGTGAGATAGAGGGTGTGTGTGTGAGGGATAGAGGGTGTGTGTGTGGGATAGAGGGTGTGTGTGTGGGATAGAGGGTGTGTGTGTGTGGGATAGAGGGTGTGTGTGTGGGATAGAGGGTGTGTGTGTGTGGGATAGAGGGTGTGTGTGTGTGGGATAGAGGGTGTGTGTGTGAGATAGAGGGCGTCATTCTCCGCCGGCGGGAGTCTCCGTTTTGCCGGCGCCCGGGGGTTTCCCGACGGCGTGGGGCTGCCCCACAATGGGAAACCCCATTGACCGGCCGGTGTTACGGAGACTCCCGCCGGTCGGTCGGGGCAGAAATGTGGCGGGGAGGGTGGGAGAATTTCTCCCAGAGTGTGTGTGTGTGTAGGGATTGGATTGGATTTGTTTATTGTCACGTGTACCGAGGAACAGTGAAAAGTATTTTTCTGCGAGCAGCACAAACAGATCATTTAGTACAAGAAACAAAAATACATAATAGGGCAACACAAGGTCCACAATGTAAATACATAGACACCGGCACCGAGTGCAGCAGACAGGAGTATTAATCAGATCAGTACATAAGAGGGTCGTTAGGAGTCTGATAACAGTGGAGAAGAAGCTGTTTGTGTTCTCAGACATTTGTATCTTCTGCCCGATGCATGTGTGTGTGTGTGTGTGTGTGTGTGTGTGTGTGTGTGTGTGTGTGTGTGTGAGAGAGAGAGTGTGTATGGATTTGGATTTTGTTTATTGTCACGTGTACTGAGGCAGGGTGAAAAGTATTTTTCTGCGAGCAGCTCAGCAGATCATTAAGTACATGAAAATAAAAGAAAGTACGTATTGGGCAACACAAGGTGCACAATGTAACTACATAAACACCGGCATTGGGTGAAGCATCCAGGGATGTAGTGTTAATCAGGTCAGTGTGTGCGTGCGTATGCACGTGTGCGTGTGTTTGGAGTGGGAAGTTGTGAAACTTCCTCCCCAGGTTTAAACTAACCTTCTGAGTTATTGTTAACTCCAGATTTCTGCAGTTTATTAGTGTGCGGCTGTGTGAGGGTGCATGAGGGTGTATGAGAGGGTTGTGCATGAGGGTGTGTGCGATGTAGTGGGAAGTTACGAAACTGCCTTCCCAGATTTGAACTAACCTTCTGAGTTACTGTTAACTCCAGTTTTCTGCAGTTTATCAGTAAATTGGTTCACAGAACCCAATGGATTTGAAAAATATGCCACCAGCAACTTTAAAAATAATTGAAACCACGTTGTGCAGACAGACAGGTGGAGCGGGGAAATCAGAGCAGGTTGTCTATCGCTCTCCTGTCTGTAACAGAAGGATTGATTTGTAAACTTACAGTAACATTCAAACTCCTCCTCTTTAATTGATGTGGTGCCTATTTTGGGAAATGGCAGCAAATCTAAAATGCAGCAAAGAACAGCAGCTAAGCCCCATTTCCATTTCCTTACCAAAGGAGCAGAAGGAGCTTATTCAACCTCTTGATTGCTGCTTCGTGTTTTATCTGAAAGAAAACACAAAGATGTTTCTTCAGAATAAATCCATGTAAAGGTCGAGCTCAGGAAACTTGGAATGACAACAAATGCAAATTCCGGAGTGACTTGGGCAGTTTTCCCGGGAGACATGAGGCCTCCTCTCCTTTATAAAGTTCATCAGATAAATCAGCAACTCACAGAACAGGAGGAGGCCATTCGGCCCATTGAACCTGTGCTGATTCTTTAAAGGGCCATTGTGCCCAATCCCACAATCCTGCTTTTCATCCGGAATCCTGTAAATTCCTGAGACATACACAGAAACATGGAAAATAGAAGCAGCAGGAGTCCATTCGGCCCTTCGAGCCTGCTCCCCCATTCATTATGATCATGGCTGATCATCAAGTTCAATACCGTGATCCCACCTTCCCCCCATCTCCCTTGATCCCTTTAGCCCCAAGAGCGAAATCTAATTCCTTCTTTAAATTACACAATGTTTTGACCTCAACTATGTTAGCCGTTTAGCTGCTGTTGTATAAAGAGTCAAAAGTTCTGCTCCTTTTCCACAAACACCTTTAATTTACTTCAACAGACTCTGCACAAAACTCTAACATCACATCACCTGACACAAAGGCCACCTGAAGCCTCTTTACATATCAGTGTCAATTATTGGATACTTAACATAAATGAGACAACTAATTGGAATATCTCTTAACCCATTACTTAACAAACTACTTTCTGTGGTAGCGAATTCCACAGATTCACCACTCTCTGGGTGAAGAAATTTCTCCTCACCTCAGTCCTAAAAGGTTTACCCCTTATCCTCAAACCCTGACCCCTAGTTCTGGACTCCCCCACCATCGGGAACATTCTTTCTGAATCTACCCTGTCTAATCCTGTTAGAATTTTGTAAGTTTCTATGAGATTCCCTCTCACTCTTCTGAACTCCAAGGAATATAATCCTAACCCACTTAGTCTCTCCTCATAGGACAGTCCCACCATCCAGGATTCAGCCTGGTAAACCTTCGCTGCTCTCCCTCCACAGCAAGTACCTGCCCAACTCTCTTTTAAGATGATTTCTGGAATCAGCTTCCTCCACATTTTCCGGGCGAGCGTTTCAGATCCCGACAAATCTCTGAGTGAAAAACATTTCTCTCCATCTCCCCTCTCGATCTTTACCCAATGATTTTAAGTCTCTGATCTCTAGTTGTTAACCCACTCGCCAGAGCAAATAGTTTTTCTCTCTCGATTCAATCAAAAACTCTCATATCAAACTAATCGGTCAACTCTTAACCATCTCTATTCCCAGGAATTGCTCTGAGAACTGACAATGTGATCACTCTGCAAGGATATTCCAGACGCTGGTGAAATATAGGAGGCCGTTCCGTGGACTTTCTATGTCTGAAAGTTTATCTTTTTGGGGTCACTCGCTGTAACATTGCCACCCTGAGGGTATGTCTCACACTCTGGAGCTACAGGGCTGGGGACAGCCTCCAACCATCTTCATTCTGTCCGATGTAGCTTTACCGCATTTAATAGTAAACTTTGCAAATCAGACAAATAAATTGGTCAAATTATTAGCATGTTAATTACATCCCAAAACTAACAGCATCAAAGGGTTATCTGGGATCGAGCGTAATTCCCGGTGAACGTTGCAACAATGGTTGAATTAGTTTACTCACCGTCCACTGTTGCATACACAGGGTTCTGGTCTTCATCAGGGATCCTAAAGAAATGCCACACATTAATTAGCTTCATTGCAGCGTTACTGCAGGACAACAGGTCACATTCTTGGCGGAGACGGAGTTTAGATTTTCCAACATGGGCCTTTGATTCCAGTTTTTAAGGACGATGACACGGATGAGCCAGATATCCGGAATCATTTACTAAATAAGCAGAATTGGCTCCACAATGAGGAAAAGGATGTGACCAAAATCAGAAGGCATGCTGGGAAGCTTGATCAAGCTCATGCATCTTATTCTAATTTCAGACTTTGGAAGTGAAAGAGTTGTTTGAGAAACTTCTCATTTTGCAATGATTTCACACCCGGGACAAGAAGCAGCCGTAACATCAGAGAAATGAACGATTCACCTTTGGTCTCCCGGAGGGAGCGAAGACCCTTGTTTCCAATTTCCACGCCTGGATAAGTTTAGAAACACCTTGGGTGGGATTCTCCGAGCCTCCACGCCTAAATCGCGATTGGCGCGGGGGCAAAGAATGCCCGCGATCGAGTCTGACGCCGAGACATGATTCTCCACCGACCGGAGAATCGGCACCCGTAGCGCGCGCAGTCGATGCGGCGCCAGCCGGGGGCCGTTGAAAGAGGCCCCACGGCGATTCTCTGCGGTCGACCGGCTGAGTTCCGCCGACGTGGTTCCCGTACGGTTTCACCCGGCGGGAGCTCGGTGTCGCGGCTGCAGTAGCCGTCCTGGTGGGGGGTAGGGGGGGTGGGGAGATCAGACTCCGGGGGGGCCTTTCTTCTTCAGCGCCGGGCCACTGAAGGGCTCCGCCATGTTGCGCAGGGGCCGGCGTGAATACGGCAGCCGCGCGCGTGCGCGGATCCGCGGCCTGCCGCCGTATGCATGCGCGGATCCGCAGTCGGAAGTGCTGGGGCCCGTATCGGAAGCCGGAGCTGCGTTAAGCACTCCAGCGCCGTGCTGGGCCCCTGTGGGGCGCAGAATTGCTGGGCCAAGAGGCCCATTGACGCCAGCGTGAAACACTCTGGTGTTTACTCCGGCGGCAACACTTTGCCGCGATTTTGGGGAATCCCTGCCCTTGTGTCTTAATATCAATAAACCGATCATTTAGAAAATATTTCAGCCCTGATTGATTTATTTTGCCTCCCATATCCCAAAGAGTGAGAGAGAAAGGCCAGAGCGAGGAGCAGTGGACACAGGGAGTTTGGGATGGGGACAAGGTGACAGCACCTGTTTCAGTCTCTTCCCTTTCTCCTGGGAGTTCAGGATTGGTGACTTTCATCTTTTATCACAGAATCACACAGATTCTGCAGAAGAGGCCCTTCGGCCCATCGAGTCTGCACCGACACATGACAAACACCTGATCCGCCGACCTAATCCCATTGACCAGCACTTGGCCATAACCTTGAATGTTATGACGGCTAAGTGCCCATCCAGGTACGTTTTAAAGGATGTGAGGCAACCCGCCTCTCCCACCCTCCCAGGCAGTGCGATCCAGACCCTCACCACCCTCCCAGGCAGTGCATTCCAGACCCTCACCACCCTCCCAGGCAGAGCGTTCCAGACCCTCACCACCCTCCCAGGCAGCGCGTTCCAGACCCTCACCACCCTCCCAGGCAGCGCGTTCCAGACCCTCACCACCCTCCCAGGCAGTGCGTTCCAGACCCTCACCACCCTCCCAGGCAGTGCGTTCCAGACCCTCACAACCCTCCCAGGCAGTGCGTTCCAGACCCTCACAACCCTCCCAGGCAGTGCGTTCCAGTCCCTCACCACCCTCCCAGGCAGTGCGTTCCAGACCGTCACCACCCTCCCAGGCAGTGCATTCCAGACCCTCACCACCCTCCCAGGCAGTGCGTTCCAGACCCTCACAACCCTCCCAGGCAGTGCGTTCCAGACCCTCACAACCCTCACAGGCAGTGCATTCCAGACCCTCACCACCCTCCCAGGCAGTGCGTTCCAGACCCTCACCACCCTCCCAGGCCGTGCGTTCCAGACCCTCACCACCCTCCCAGGCCGTGCGTTCCAGACCCTCACCACCCTCCCAGGCCGTGCGTTCCAGACCCTCACCACCCTCCCAGGCAGTGCGTTCCAGACCCTCACCACCCTCCCAGGCCGTGCGTTCCAGACCCTCACCACCCTCTGGGTAAAAAGGTTTTTCGTCTAATCCCCTCGAAACCGCCTGCCCCTCACCTGGAACTTGTGTCCCCTTGTAACCGACATTTCATCTCACGGGAACAGCTGCTCCCTATCCACCCTGTCCATGCCCCTCATAATCTTGTCCACCTCGATCAGGTCGCCCCTCAGTCTTCTCTGCTCCAGAGTAAACAACCCAAATCCATTCAACCTCTCTTCATAACTTCAACATTCCATCCCAGGCAACATCCTGGTGAATCTCCTCTGCACCCCCTCCAGTGCAATCACATCCTTCCTATAATGTGACGACCAGAACTGCACACAGTGCTCCAGCTGTGGCCTCACCAAAGTTCTATAAAACTCCAACATGACCTCCCTGCTTTTGTAATCGATGCCCCGATTGATAAAGGCAAGTGTCCCATCTGCCTTTTTCACCCCCCTATTAACCTCCCAACTCAATAAACACAAAGCATGTCACACTTTGAGAAAGGGCTGGAAACAGTGCGGATGTCTCCTGGGAAATCTGATCCATCTCATTTCTATCAAAGCAATGCAAACTGTGCAGATGTCCATGGTCACACCACCCAAACCAGATTGGTCAGGATTCCCCTGGGCTCCCAGTGAATCCACAATGAATACTGGGATTTTCCGCTATCTGGGCCATGCACTCACTGCTGTCTCGTTACAACCTGGAAATTTCAAAACCCATTTTGCACAATATTCCCTGGAACATTTTAATGTTTTGAATGTTAGTTACGAAACACCGAGACTGTCTGTCGTTCACTGACAGTGAAAGTTATCTCAGTTTGTGAAGACATGCTAGAGAGCTCTCCACTCCAAGCTGATTAAGCTGTCAGGCGTTAGTGAGGAAACAGGAGAGATTCACTGGGATTGGGTCTGGTGTCAGCAAAACAAATACAAAGAAAGACGGGAGACATTTTTTATCATTAGCAGAACCCAGATTGCAGAGCAATATGATCAAAGGTCTTCAAAATTCTTTAAACTTGGGATAGAAGAGATGGAAGCAGACTTTTACAGGGAGGGTGAAGATTGAGGAGCTCTGGATACAAGCTTATGGAAGAGACTTAGAATAGGGCAGATAAATATCTTGACACAGAGTCGGGAGGATGTGGGATTCACCCAGACTAGTGGGTGAGGCAGAAATAATGTCATCATTTGAGATTAGATTGGAGAGGGAGGTGATGAAAAAGAACGCTGAAGAGATATTGGAATATGGTGTGAATATGATTAGAACTATTTCCTTGTGGGGAGGGTAAAGGCCGACATGGGCTGTTTGGACAGAGCACATGAACACTTGTTTGTTCTAACCACCATGAGGGACTGTGCAGCCAGCGAGACACGGGCACTGAACCAGCACGCAGGGCGAGACGGGCAATTATCCAGTACTAATGTCCGAAGGGCGAGGTTTAGTGCTTCAACTGTTAAAACCATCCTGGCTCTCAGCAGCAGCAGGTAGGTGCCTGTTGGTCAATACTGGGGTGGTTGAGATGCCAGGACAGTTGGAGATGACTGGCACCAGTCAAGCACTGGCACATGTGTTGGTCTCAACAGTAGCAGCTCACACACTTGAACGATAGGCTGCAAGGGGAATGTGGCTCCTCACTAAACGCAGCAAGTTATAAAATAATCACCCCGTGCAGTAACAGTATCAGACACAAGATGAATCATATTTACCCTTGTGTGGAGTTCTTTGCAGAGTGCAACCTCTTTTTTACAAGATAACGTGTGAGCAGAGCGAAGCAGAACAAGACAACAAAGGCCAGGATTATACCCGTGCTTAAAACAATCGCATCTGCTGTCCCGGGATTCTGGTCGGATGATTGTTCTGTAAAGTATCAGAATGTTACACACACGGCAGCTTCAGTATATTCAGCTTCAGATATTAGTTCAGCCTCAATCAGAATATTACAGCCAGTTCTGGGAATCGCACATTCGGAAGGATGTGAAGGTATCGGAGAGAGAGCAGCAAAGATTCAAAACAATGGATCCAGGGATGAGGGACTTCAGTTCCGGGGATATATTGGAGAAGTTGGACCATTCTCCTTGGAGAGAAGAAGGATCAGGGGAGATTTGATAGAGATGTTCAAAATCACAGGAGTTCTGACCAGAGCAGACTGGGAGAAACTGTTCCCCTTTGTGAAAAGATTGAGACAGAGGGCAAAAAAATAATTTGCAAAAAAGGCAAATGCGAAATGAAGAAAAAACTTCTTCACACAGCGAGTGGTTAGGATCCGGAATGTACTGTCTGTGAGTGTGGTGGAGACAGATTCACACAGCGAGTGGTTAGGATCCGGAATGTTCTGTCTGAGAGTGTGGAGGAGACAGATTCACATAGCGAGTGGTTAGGATCCGGAATGTTCTGTCTGAGAGTGTGGTGGAGACAGATTGACACAGCGAGTGGTTAGGATCCGGAATGTTCTGCCTGAGAGTGTGGTGGAGGCAGATTCACGCAGTGAGTGGTTAGGATCCGGAATGTTCTGTCTGAGAGTGTGGTGGAGACAGATTGACACAGCGAGTGGTTAGGATCTGGAATGTACTGTCTGAGAGTGTGATGTAGACAGTTTCGCACAGCGAGTGGTGAGGGACAGACAGAGTCAGGTATAGAGAAGGTGCCAAGGAGTGTTGACCAAGTTGGAGGGAAGTCCCAGGGGGCAGCCTGTTAACCACCCATGGTGGGGACTTCACACCTGTTCAACCACCAAAACCACCTCCTTCTCAACTAAACCCTCAGATTCTGTCTCAGTTAGAGACTGGGGGACAATGCATGTTGGCCATGTTACAGAAACACGTAAAACTGTTGTGGCCCACGGAATGCCAAGGAGAGTGTGGGCGGAGAAGTCTCCGGCCGTGTTGGAGGACGAATCGGTGCCGGCCAACCCAGATTTTTCCAAACTGCAGAGCTGAGCAGAATCCTCTTGAATCTCTCCCCCAGAAGAGGGGGATTCTCTCTCAAATCTCAGTTTGAACCCCCTTCAGGTACACAGAGCAGTTAGTGAGTACTCAAAACCTGAATACAGAGCTGGGGAGGGGGATCTTTCCGGTTCCTCTTCCATTAAAAGTACCAGGCCTCTCAAAGGCCTCAGGAAAATGCTGCTCTAATATTCTGTGTAACTGAGACAAGTTGTTGGTGAGTCTGCTGAAGCTGACCACATATCAGAAACTCAGCAGGTTTGAAGTTCTCTGTCCATGGGTAAGGCTCAGCTCAACACAAGTTGAAGCCTGTCTCCAGAGGGGATCCCACAGCCTGAGAATCCGGCCTGAATGGTCCAGCTTGAGGGTCCAAGCCAACCGATGGTTCAATACCTTGCACACTGATTAACTACTTACTTACCTTGCAGGTCAGCTGTTTAGTTCGGGAGAGAGAGCCGGGATCTTAGAAACAGCGCGGGAATTTGAAAAAGCGCGGGAGCTGCGAGGCAGAGGGGACCGTTTAAAAGGTCGCTGCCTGGGTGAGTTAAGTACTGATTAACTACTTACTTACCTTGCAGGTCAGCTGTTTAGTTCGGGAGAGAGAGCCGGGACCTTAGAAACAGCGCGGGAATTTGAAAAAGCGCGGGAGCTGCGAGGCAGAGGGGACCGTTTAAAAGGTCGCTGCCTGGGTGAGGTAAGTACTGATTAACTACTTACTTACCTTGCAGGCCCAGTCGATTTCAGCAGGAGCGGAGCAGGCTAGTCCATTTCAGCCCCCCGAAAAAAATAAAAATAAAAAATAAAAATTTAAAGGAGAGACTTACCTCCCAGAAATCACTTCCGCACTGCCCCCCCAGTGCGGAAGTGATTTCTGGGAGGTAAGTCTCTCCTTTAAATTTTTATTTTTTATTTTTATTTTTTTAAATTTTAGTGTTTAAGGTGGGAACAGGAAGTCGACCCGCAGACTTCTGGGAAGACCCTCACCAATAAATTCTGGCGGAGAGGAAACCCGAGACACTACACGTGTAGTGTCTCCCACCCGCCCTCCTCCTCTAACATAATAATAAAACCCATTGGTGTGAGGTTAAGTACCATATTTTATTATTGTTATTAATATTTTTTTTGTTTTTAAAATTTAATTTAGTTGTTAGCCAGATCTTGGTAGAAAGTTAGAGGAATGGCAGGGAAGGGAGTGCAATGTTCCTCCTGCAGGATGTTTGAGGTGAGGGATGCCGTTAGTGTCCCTGCTGATTTTACCTGCAGGAAGTGCTGCCATCTCCAGCTCCTCCAAGACCGAGTTAGGGAACTGGAGCTGGAGTTGGAAGAACTTCGGATCATTCGGGAGGCAGAGGGGGTCATAGATAGCAGCTTCAGGGAATTAGTTACACCAAAGATTGGAGATAGATGGGTAACTGTAAGAAGGACTGGGAAAAAGCAGTCAGTGCAGGGATCCCCTGCGGTCGTTCCCCTGAGAAACAAGTATACCGCTTTGGATACTTGTGGGGGGGGGGACTTACCAGGGGTAAGCCATGGGGTACGGGCCTCTGGCACGGAGTCTGTCCCTGTTGCTCAGAAGGGAAGGGGGGAGAGGAGCAGAGCATTAGTAATTGGGGACTCGATAGTCAGGGGCACAGATAGGAGATTTTGTGGGAGCGTGAGAGACTCACGTTTGGTATGTTGCCTCCCAGGTGCAAGGGTACGTGATGTCTCGGATCGTGTTTTCCGGGTCCTTAAGGGGGAGGGGGAGCAGCCCCAAGTCGTGGTCCACATTGGCACTAACGACATAGGTAGGAAAGGGGATAAGGATGTCAGGCAGGCTTTCAGGGAGCTAGGATGGAAGCTCAGAACTAGAACAAACAGAGTTGTTATCTCTGGGTTGTTGCCCGTGCCACGTGATAGTGAGATGAGGAATAGGGAGAGAGAGCAATTAAACACGTGGCTACAGGGATGGTGCAGGCGGGAGGGATTCAGATTTCTGGATAACTGGGGCTCTTTCTGGGGAAGGTGGGACCTCTACAGACAGGATGGTCTACATCTGAACCTGAGGGGCACAAATATCCTGGGGGGGAGATTTGTTAGTGCTCTTTGGGGGGGTTTAAACTAATGCAGCAGGGGCATGGTAACCTGGATTGTAGTTTTAGGGTAAGGGAGAATGAGAGTATAGAGGTCAGGAGCACAGATTTGACGTCGCAGAAGGGGGCCAGTGTTCAGGTAGGTGGTTGGAAGTGTGTCTACTTCAATGCCAGGAGTATACGAAATAAGGTAGGGGAACTGGCAGCATGGGTTGGTACCTGGGACTTCGATGTTGTGGCCATTTCGGAGACATGGATAGAGCAGGGACAGGAATGGATGTTGCAGGTTCCGGGGTTTAGGTGTTTTAGTAAGCTCAGAGAAGGAGGCAAAAGAGGGGGAGGTGTGGCGCTGCTAGTCAAGAGCAGTATTACGGTGGCGGAGAGGATGCTAGATGGGGACTCATCTTCCGAGGTAGTATGGGCTGAGGTTAGAAACATGAAAGGAGAGGTCACACTGTTGGGAGTCTTCTATAGGCCTCCAAATAGTTCTAGGGATGTAGAGGAAAGGATGGCGAGGATGATCCTGGATAAGAGCGAAAGTAACAGGGTAGTTATTATGGGAGACTTTAACTTTCCAAATATTGACTGGAAAAGATATAGTTCGAGTACATTAGATGGGTCGTTTTTTGTACAGTGTGTGCAGGAGGGTTACCTGACACAGTTTGTTGACAGGCCAACAAGAGGCGAGGCCACATTGGATTTGGTTTTGGGTAATGAACCAGGCCAGGTGTTGGATTTGGAGGTAGGTGAGCACTTTGGGGACAGTGACCACAATTCGGTGACGTTTACGTGAAGGATGGAAAGGGATAAGTATACACCGCAGGGCAAGAGTTATAGCTGGGGGAAGGGAAATTATGATGCCATTAGACGTGACTTGGGGGGGATAAGGTGGAGAAGAAGGCTGCAAGTGTTGGACACACTGGATAAGTGGAGCTTGTTCAAGGATCAGCTACTGCGTGTTCTTGATAAGTATGTACCGGTCAGGCAGGGAGGAAGGTGCCGAGCGAGGGAACCGTGGTTTACCAAAGAAGTGGAATCTCTTGTTAAGAGGAAGAAGGAGGCCTATGTGAAGATGAGGTGTGAAGTTTCAGTTGGGGCGATGGATAGTTACAAGGTAGCGAGGAAGGATCTAAAGAGAGAGCTAAGACGAGCAAGGAGGGGACATGAGAAGTATTTGGCAGGAAGGATCAAGGAAAACCCAAAAGCTTTCTATAGGTATGTCAGGAATAAGCGAATGACTAGGGAAAGAGTAGGACCAGTCAAGGACAGGGATGGGAAGTTGTGTGTAGAGTCTGAAGAGATAGGCGAGATACTAAATGAATATCTTTCGTCAGTATTCACTCAGGAAAAAAACAATGTTGTGGAGGAGAATGCTGAGCTCCAGGTAAATAGATTAGATGGCATTGAGGTACGTAGGGAAGAGGTGTTGGCAATTCTGGACAGGCTGAAAATAGATAAGTCCCCGGGACCTGATGGGATTTATCCTAGGATTCTCTGGGAGGCCAGGGAAGAGATTGCTGGACCATTGGCTTTGATTGTTATGTCATCATTGGCTACAGGAATAGTGCCAGAGGACTGGAGGATAGCAAATGTGGTCCCTTTGTTCAAAAAGGGGAGCAGAGACAACCCCGGCAACTATAGACCGGTGAGCCTCACGTCTGTAGTGGGTAAAGTCTTGGAGGGGATTATAAGAGACAAGATTTATAATCATCTAGATAGGAATAATATGATCAGGGATAGTCAGCATGGCTTTGTGAAGGGTAGGTCATGCCTCACAAACCTTATCGAGTTCTTTGAGAAGGTGACTGAACAGGTAGACGAGGGTAGACCAGTTGATGTGGTGTATATGGATTTCAGCAAAGCGTTTGATAAGGTTCCCTACAGTAGGCTATTGCAGAAAATACGGAGGCTGGGGATTGAGGGTGATTTAGAGATGTGGATCAGAAATTGGCGAGCTGAAAGAAGACAGAGGGTGGTTGTTGATGGGAAATGTTCAGAATGGAGTTCAGTCACAAGTGGAGTACCACAAGGATCTGTTCTGGGGCCGTTGCTGTTTGTCATTTTTACCAATGACCTAGAGGAAGGCGCAGAAGGGTGGGTGAGTAAATTTGCAGACGATACTAAAGTCGGTGGTGTTGTCGATAGTGTGGAAGGATGTAGCAGGTTACAGAGGGATATAGATAAGCTGCAGAGCTGGGCTGAGAGGTGGCAAATGGAGTTTAATGTAGAGAAGTGTGAGGTGATTCACTTTGGAAGGAATAACAGGAATGTGGAATATTTGGCTAATGATAAAGTACTTGAAAGTGTGGATGAGCAGAGGGATCTAGGTGTCCATGTACATAGATCCCTGAAAGTTGCCACCCAGGTTGATAGGGTGGTGAAGAAGGCCTATGGAGTGTTGGCCTTTATTGGTAGAGGGATTGAGTTCCGGAGTCAGGAGGTCATGTTGCAGCTGTACAGAACTCTGGTACGGCCGCATTTGGAGTATTGCGTGCAGTTCTGGCCACCGCATTATAGGAAGGACGTGGAGGCTTTGGAGCGGGTGCAGAGGAAATTTACCAGGATGTTGCCTGGTATGGATGGAAAATCTTATGAGGAAAGGCTGATGGACTTGAGGTTGTTTTCGTTGGAGAGAAGAAGGTTAAGAGGAGACTTAATAGAGGCATACAAAATGATCAGGGGGTTGGATAGGGTGGACAGTGAGAGCCTTCTCCTGCGGATGGAAATGGCTGGCACGAGGGGACATAGCTTTAAACTGAGGGGTAATAGATATAGGACAGAGGTCAGAGGTAGGTTCTTTACGCAAAGAGTAGTGAGGCCGTGGAATGCCCTACCTGCTACAGTAGTGAACTCGCCAACATTGAGGGCATTTAAAAGTTTATTGGATAAACATATGGATGACAATGGTATAGTGTAGGTTAGATGGCTTTTGTTTCGGTGCAACATCGTGGGCCGAAGGGCCTGTATTGCGCTGTATTGTTCTATGTTCTATGTTCTATGTTCTATCACTGCCTACAAAGGCCTCAACCTCAGCAGCAAAGATCCTCAAATATCTCACACCCAGTTTAATCCCCATCATTTTGATTCTTTCCCTTCCCCCTGTGTGTCTGTCTTGTGTGCATGTGGGTGGAGGGTGGGACAGTGTTTGGGGAATAGTTAGACAAGTAGATCAGTGTTACATTATTTCCATGATATGTTCATCTTTTACCCTTTTTATAAAGAAACAGTTCTAATGTTTTACTTTCAAATCTGGTGCCTGTAACTCATTGGAGAAGTCAAGGGTCAAAGATCTAAGGAAAATACACAAATTACTGATTAATTCACTTATGTTGCGACTCTGGGATCTGTGTGGCTGGAACTGACCGTGCGCTGGCCCAGGGTGTCATAACAAAATGTATCGCCGTCCCTTCACTGTCGCTGGGTCACAATCCTGGAACTCCCTCCCTAACAGCAGTACCTACACCACATGGAGTGCAGCGGTTCAAGAAGGCAGCTCACCACCACCTTCTCCAGGGCAGTTAGGGATGGCATCTTGCCAATAAAGTTTGAATATAAAACAAAACAGCTCGAGGCACCACATTGGCAAAAACCCGAGCAAACAAAGGAGTCAAAGAATTAAGGTTCTGGAAGATAACTTCAAGAAGATTCTATCTGAGTAAAACCACATGAGAATCATGGAAACTGTACTTACTGGTTACACACAGCTGTGATCCATTCCCACTGATGTCTCCCCACACGGAGCAGTAATAGACGGCAGTGTCACTGGGCTGCACGTTGCTGATTGTCAGGATGAAGGTTTCATTGGACGTGTCTCGGGAAGGATGGAAACGCTCAGTGAAACCTGGACTCCGTTGTGTGCTGTTCTTTATATCATGTATTAAAACCCTCTCCGTATCTTTCCCTGGCAGCTCCCGGTTCCAGTGAACATCGGTGTGTGTCACTGCGGCGTTCCGCATGGTGCACTGTAACCGTGCAGTCTGACCCTCTGGGACACGTTCCAGACTCGGAGACTGGATAAGGACTGGAGCATTCGCACCTTTAAGAAAAAAATATCAACAAGTTAAACACCAGTCTGAAGGTTCCAAAGTGTTTAAAGGGAATGTTCGGTGTTAAAAAGCGAGAACCAGGGGCGTCATTCTCATCAGCGGGTCGGAGAACGGCCGTTGGCCGCCGTGAATCCCGCCCCCGCCGGTTGCCGAAGTCTCCGAAGGAAGAAAAGTCGGCGGGGCGTTAATGTCGCCGCTGCCACGGAGAATGTCATGGGTCTGCGCAAGGCAGCCGATTTTCGGCCTGCCGATATTCTCCCTTCCGGATGGGCCGAAGTCCCGTCGACGTGATGACCGTTCACGTCGACATAAATTAAACCTCCTTTTCATCGGCGTGACCCTGTGCTCCAGGCTCACGCCGACCAGCGTGGAGGTGAGTGACGGCCTGGGGGGTTGGCTCTGGGCAGGCAATGGCGTGGCCGCAGTCTGAATGCGTGAGGAGAGGTGTGTCTCGGCTTGTGTGTGTGTGTGTGCGGCGGGGGGGGGGGGGGGGGGGGGGGTGGTGGTTAGAGTAGGCTGGGCTCCGGGGGAGTGCCGGGAGGGGGTCCGTGCCGGGGAGGGGGATGGGGGGGGGGGTCCGTGCTGGGGAGGGGGATGGGGGGGGGTCCGTGCTGGGGAGGGGGATGGGGGGGTCCGTGCCGGGGTGGAGGTTGGGGGGGGGTCCGTGCCTGGGAGGGGGATGGGGGGGTCCGTGCCGGGGTGGAGGTTGGGGGGGGGGGTCCGTGCCGGGGAGGGGGATGGGGGGGTCCGTGCCGGGGTGGAGGTTGGGGGGGGGGTCCGTGCTGGGGAGGGGGATGGGGGGGTCCGTGCCGGGGTGGAGGTTGGGGGGGGTCCGTGCCGGGGAGGGGGATGGGGGGGTCCGTGCCAGGGTGGAGGTTGGGGGGGGGTCCGTGCCGGGGAGGGGGATGGGGGGTCCGTGCCGGGGTGGAGTTTGCCGGGGTGGAGTTTGGGGGGGGGGGGTCCGTGCCGGGCTGGAGGTTGGGGGGGGTCCGTGCCGGGGAGGGGGATGGGGGGGGTCCGTGCCAGGGTGGAGGTTGGGTGGGGGGGGGGTCCGTGCCGGGAGGGGGGGATGGGGGGGATCCGTGCTGGGGAGGGGGATGGGGGGTTCCGTGCTAGGGCGGGGGATGGGGGGGGTCCGTGCTGGGGAGGGGGTTGGGGGGGGGGGTTCCGTGCTGGGGAGGGGGATGTTGCGGGGGTCCGTGCTGGGGAGGGGGTTGGGGGTGTCCGTGCCGGGGTGGCGGTTGGGGGGGGGGGTCCGTGCCGGGGAGGGGGATGGGGGGGTCCGTGCCGGGGTGGAGGTTGGACGGGGGGTGTCCGTGCCGGGGAGGGGGATGGGGGGGCAAGTGAGTTGGTCCACCTTGCCAGGTGCCAGCCTCCAACAGTTGGACCCATGCGGTCCATGCCACATGGCTGGGGGGAGGAGGGGATTTGGGCAATGATGACATGTCGTCGTTCCCCTCCCCCCCACCAGGCCGTCATGTTTTCAGATCATCCAGCGATGTTGGGCGCCGTGGCGGCTGCCGCTCATGTCTATGTTGCCCTGGATGAGGAGGAGGAGGAGGAGGAGCGTGCCAGAGAGGCGGCGCAGGCTGCTGCAGAGGGGCAGGCGGCAGCCGCCCAGGCTGCAGGGACACCTGACCGACAGGACGAGGAGGGGGAGGAGGACGTCGCGGCCCCACGGCAACGGAGGCACCCAAGGGCGCCCTGTGTGTACCGGCCCAGGCAGTCATACCAGGACCTCACGGACCGGGAATGCAGGAGGAGACTCCGGATGAGCCGGGAAACCGTGGCACACATCTGCCACCTGCTGGCACACCTGTCACCGCGTGGCACTGGTGGGTGGCACCCTCTCCCCGTGTCCGTCAAGGTTACGGTGGCCCTGAACTTTTATGCAATGGGGTCACTCCAGGCACCGAGTGGGGACCTGTCCGGCATATCGCAGACATCGGTGCATCGGTGCATCCGGGCAGTGACAGATGCCCTATATGCCATGGCGCACCGCTACATTCGCTTCCCCGTGGACTGGGCCAGCCAAGATGCCCGGGCCGTGGGCTTCTCTGCCGTGGCCGGGTTCCCCATGGTCCAGGGTGCGATCGATGGGATGCACATCGCCGTGCGGCCACCTGCAGATAACAGGGCCGTGTTCACTAATAGGAAGGGGACCTATTCGATGAACGTACAGGTGGTCTGCGACCACCGCATGATGATCCTGCACGTCTGCGCCAGTCACCCAGGCAGTGTACACGACTCATTCGTGTTGTCGCGGTCATCCATCCCCGGCATGTACGAGGGACGCCATCCCCGGCTGAGGGGCTGGTTGCTGGGCGACAGGGGCTACCCATTGCGATCGTGGCTGATGCGCCTAATCGGAGGCCACGCAATGAGGTGGAGAACCGCTTCAATGATGCCCATGTAGCGACAAGTGGAGTGATAGAGAGGTGCTTTGGCGTGCTGAAGATGCGTTTCAGGTGCCTGGACCTCTCTGGGGGCGCCCTCCAGTATCGGTCAGATAGGGTCGGCCGCATCATTGTGGTGTGCTGCGTCCTGCACAACATAGCCCAACAGAGGGGTGATGTGCCGCAGGCAGAGGAGGGCGGAGTGGAGGAGCAGCAGGAAGAGGCACAGTCCTCCCCAGATGAGGGGGATGGGGGCAATGGTCAGGGCAGACGGGGTAGACACAGGCGGGTGGCTGTCCACCGTTACCGGCTGGCCCAGCGGGCACGGGACAGACTGACAGAGGCCCGCTTCACTGACTAGATGGGCGTGGGAATCGGGTAGTATGGCCACAGACCGCACACCATGGCAACAGCCGACCACACACACCCCCCACCCATCCACCCACCCAGCACCCTCACCCCCCTCCCCAACCCCACCCACCCCACCCGCATGCACACCACCCCCCCGCCATTGCCGATCCACCTGCGGCACAACGGGCCGGGCTCACACAGTTGCCGGTGGACGCGTGTCTATCGCAGGCCATGGAGGATGATGACAACCCGCCTCCGATGAGCTCCTGGCTCTACATCGTTGGACTATGTCTGACTCATGGCCACAGTACCACCATCCACCCGGACCATCCCTGCATGCGGCTGTGACACTGCAGAGCACGGTCCCGTCCTCTGCCCGGGGGGATGTTGATGGCGGCCCAGGGGGAAGGGGGCAGACTCACCTGGGGCTGAGGTAAGACCACCCCTCACACACACACTTGCGCTCAACGTACATGACACCCCCGCACACTTTGGACAGAGCACAAAGGCAGCTTCGGTAGGTGTAACATTGACTTTAATAACCAAAGGAGTTCATGCACGTGCCCTAGCCCCGAAAACTCATCTGTGCCCTGCACCCGTGCCAACTTATTCAGTGTCTAATTGTTTGGCCTTACGGGCCCTTTGACTACGTCTACGTGGTTCCCCAGACGGTACAGCAGAACTGGAGGTGGACTCCTGTGATTCCTGCCCTCTGACACGGAATCCCTTTGGCGGCCGTTTCCTGGGGCGTCCTGGCCTAGGTGGGCCAGGCTGCGGCCCGGGCGACTGGGATGGCGAGCTGCCAACCTGTCCTGCCCGTTGCCCACCCGATGCACCTGGGACGGAAGGGGGGGAGTCCGAGGTGTCGCGGTGTACCGGGACCTCCCCTACAGAGGGAGCCGGGATGGACCACACCACCTCCTCCTCCCTCGGGGTGCCCGATGGCCCCCAGGCCACTACATGGGTGGGGGATGCGAACGGACTGGCCATCCGACGCCCCCCCGACGTCTGGCGCTGCCAGTCCTGGAGGCCCGTGCTGGTATCGACAGGGGTCTGCAGGTTTGCAGCCATGGAGCCCAGGGGGTTGGCAAACCCTGTCTGTGACAGTGCGACGCCGGCTCGCACATGGCCACTGGCGCCGATGCCCTCAGCGATGGCCTGCAGAGACTGGGCCATGGCCTGCAGAGACTGGGCCATGGCCTGCAGAGACTGGGCCATGGCCTGCAGAGACTGGGCCATGGCCTGCAGAGACTGGGCCATGGCCTGCTGAGACTGGGCCATGGCCTGCTGAGACTGGGCCATGGCCTGCTGAGACTGGGCCATGGCCTGCTGAGACTGGGCCATGGCCTGCTGAGACTGGGCCATGGCCTGCTGAGACTGGGCCATGGCCTGCTGAGACTGGGCCATGGCCTGCTGAGACTGGGCCATGGCCTGCTGAGACTGGGCCATGGCCTGCTGAGACTGGGCCATGGCCTGCTGAGACTGGGCCATGGCCTGCTGAGACTGGACCATGGCCTGCTGAGACTGGGCCATGGCCTGCTGAGACTGGGCCATGGCCTCCTGTGAGAGGGCAGCCATTTCCTGGGCCACAGACGCCGCCTGCACGGAAAGCCCCAGGCCTCGCAAACCGTTCCCCATTTCTGACACTGTCGCACCCATTGCCTCCACCGCGGACGCCACCCGTGCGGTGTCGGCCTGGGTGGCACGCATGACCGGCACGACTCCCAGCTCCTGGACGCGGGTGGACTCCTCCACCTGCGACCGCAGCCGCCGCAAGCCGCCCGTCATCCTCTTCGCTCGTCTCCGGGTCGGTGGTTGCATCGGACCTATGTGTGAGTGTGGTAACTCCAGGAACCCTCCGACCGCCCGGCCCCTCTGCTGCTCCAACCTCCACCTGCTGTACCGGGACGGCTGTGTTGTGCTCACCAGTGAGTGTACCAGACGCCTCATCACTAAAGTGCCCAACCGTGGTGAGTGTTTCTGCGATGGTGGAGGGTGTTGGTGACAGCAGTGGCGTTGTGTCGTGCTCTTCGTCCCACTCTGAGTCCATGGCACTTTGGGGTGGGGGTTCGTCTCCACCCATCCACTCTGAGTCACTGTCCGGTATTTCGTCTTCCCGGGTAGGGGTGTCCCGGGTAGGGGTGTCCCGGGTAGGGGTGTCCCGGGTAGGGGTGTCCCGGGTAGGGGTGTCCCGGGTAGGGGTGTCCCGGGTAGTGGTGTCTTGGCTCGGATGTGACGGGGGCCTGTGGCTGCCCCCCTCGTCGCTGGGTGGTCGCTCCCGTACGTGACGGGGGTGTCGTCTCCCTGTTGCTCCAGGTCTCTCCGTCTCCCGTGGTGTGCGAGGGGCATCCTGCGGGCGTCGCATGCTGGAGGGTGCGGGTCTCTCCGTCTCCCGTGGTCTCCGAGGGGCATCCTGCTGTCTGCATCTGCGGGGATGGGTGCCTGGACGTTTGGTCCTGCGATACACAATGAAGCATGCATGGTTAGACATCAGGCAGTGATCAGGTGATACGGGGGAGGGGGATATAGGGGACGGGGATATGGGGACGGGCTGTCGGTGGCTCACTTGCTAGTACGCCCCCGACCTCTGCATCAGCAACCTCCCAGTCCTCAGGTCCGCCAGCCAGTTCCAGGGCACTTTCCTGGTGTTCGGTCAGTGGCCTCTCATCAGCGGGGCCTCCTCCAGTCCTCACATGCTCCCTATTGTTGCGTGCGCACTTCTCCTGTGGGGGGGGGGGGGGGGTGGCAGGCGTAAAAGGCAACACTGTTAGGCAGGTATATGAATGCACGCCATCGGTTGCACGTGCATTGCAGAGGTTAAGGTTAGGGCTGGATTCACTTGGGGATATGGGGGAGGGGGGATATGGGGGATTGGGGGATATGGGGGAGGGGGGGGATATGGGGGAGGGGGGGATATGGGGAAGTGGGATATATGGGGGATTGGGGGATATATGGGGGATATGGGGAAGTGGGATATATGGGGGATTGGGGGATATATGGGGGATATGGGGGGGGGATATGGGGGAGGGGGGATATGGGGAAGGGGGATATGGGGTATATGGGGGAGGGGGGATATGGGGGATATGGGGGAGGGGGGATATGGGAGAGGGGGGATATGGGGGAGGGGGATATGGGGGATATGGGGGAGGGGGGATATGGGGGAGGGGGGATATGGGTATATGGGGGAGGGGGGATATGGGGGATATGGGGGAGGGGGGTATATGGGGATATGGGGGAGGGGGGATATGGGGAGGGGGATATGGGTATATGGGGGAGGGGGATATGGGGGATATGGGGGAGGGGGGATATGGGGGAGGGGGATATGGGGGAGGGGGGATATGGGGGAGGGGGGATATGGGGGAGGGGGGATATGGGGGAGGGGGGATATGGGGGATATGGGGGATATGGGGGATATGGGGGATATGGGGGAGGGGGGATATGGGGGAGGGGGGATATGGGGGAGGGGGGATATGGGGGAGGGGGGATATGGGGGAGGGGGGATATGGGATATGGGGGATATGGGGGAGGGGGGATATGGGGGAGGGGGGTATATGGGGGATATGGGGGAGGGGGGATATGGGAGAGGGGGGATATGGGGAGGGGGGATATGGGGAGGGGGGATATGGGGGAGGGGGGATATGGGATATGGGGGATATGGGATATGGGGGATATGGGGGAGGGGGGATATGGGGGAGGGGGATATGGGGGAGGGGGGATATGGGTATATGGGGGAGGGGGGGATATGGGTATATGGGGGAGGGGGGATATGGGTATATGGGGAGGGGGGGATATGGGTATATGGGGGAGGGGGGATATGGGGATATGGGAGAGGGGGGATATGGGGGAGGGGGGATATGGGGATATGGGAGAGGGGGGATATGGGGGAGGGGGGATATGGGGGAGGGGGATATGGGGGAGGGGGGATATGGGGGAGGGGGGATATGGGGGAGGGGGGAAATGGGGAGGGGGGATATATGGGGGAGGGGGGATATGGGGGAGGGGGGATATGGGGGAGGGGGGATATGGGGGAGGGGGGATATGGGGGAGGGGGGATATGGGGATATGGGGGAGGGGGGATATGGGGATATGGGGGAGGGGGGATATGGGGGAGGGGGATATGGGGGAGGGGGGATATGGGGGAGGGGGGATATGGGGGAGGGGGGATATGGGGTGGGGGGATATGGGGGAGGGGGGATATGGGGTAGGGGGGATATGGGGGAGGGGGGATATGGGGAGGGGGATATGGGGGAGGGGGGATATGGGGAGGGGGGATATGGGGAGGGGGGATATGGGGGAGGGGGGATATGGGGGAGGGGGGATATGGGGGAGGGGGGATATGGGGGAGGGGGGATATGGGGGAGGGGGGATATGGGGGAGGGGGGATATGGGGGAGGGGGGATATGGGGGAGGCTCACCCTGCCTGCTCTGACGAGGTTGTTCACCTTCTTGTGGCACTGGGTGCCTGTCCGTGGTGTCAGGGCCACAGCGGTGACAGCCTCTGCCACTTCCCTCCACAGACGCTGGCTGTGGCGTGGGGCAACTCTGCGGCCGTGCCCGGGATACAGGGCGTCCCTCCTCTCCTACACCGCGTCCAGGAGCGCCTCCACATCGCGTGACTCGAACCTCGGGGCTGAGCGACGGCCAGCCATCCAGTCGGGTGGTGCGGTCGGGTGTTCCGGTCGGGTGGGGGGGAGCAGCGCGGCCTTATGAGCTGTCACGCCGTGCAGCGCGTATGACGCTGCACAGCATGAACCACTGCGCAAGCGCGGATCCCGTTACGTCGCTGCTAGCCCATATCGACCCATTTTTCCCACGTGACGCAAGTCGGATTTGCGCTGTTTTTTGCGCCGAGCGGCGGACTTTCCGCCGATAACGGAGAATTTTTCCCCAGAGTCTAAGACTGAAACGATGGGCTGATTCATTCAAATAAAGCAAAATATATTTGTGTGAGTAAATTAAAAATCAGTTGCTTGGTTGTTGAGGATTGAATCTTGTTTAAAAGAGACACATTGTTGAAGTTTTTCATTTTGTACTCATCGAGAAAAACACAGGAATGTTAAATTTCAAAGAATCACAATTTATTCTACAGGGGAAATGGTGCCAATGGGCGGCACTGTAGCGCAGTGGTTGGCAAGTGTAAATGAGTCACATCTCAGCTCATGTTTAAAAGTATCTGAGTGAAATGTCAATTAGTTGAAACATACTGTTACAACACCCTGGGCCAGTGTGCGGTCAATTCCAGCCCCACTTGACCCAGAGTCACAACATGGTTGATGTTAACTTTTATTTTACAATACCCGAGGTCTTCAGCTGCCCAATAATTACAGTCACCAGGTTTGTAAATTTAAACATAATTTACTTCTTATTAAAAATAACTAATTAAACAAGCAACAAATACAACTGGTTAACTATTATGGAATATCTATGTAATATCTAGCACCCCCACCCTTGTGTTCCTCACTTCTGCTCAAATTAAAGGTCATGGACCAAAAAAGATAGAGACAAATTAATAGAAATAGGAACTGAGGGAACAACAGGAATGCCGCTGGGAATGTGAAGAGGAATAGCAACGTCAGTGAGCAGAGTGATGTGTGTTTGGATGGACGGCAGCTCCTGATTACACCTCCCAGTCTCAGGCTCTCCCCACACCCTGTCCCCACTCATGGAGCCACACATCTCCCAATCCCTCCTCTCACATTCCAGCTCCTCTGCTTCTCTGCTCTGTGCTCCGGTGCTGCAGAAATGCTGCCGGAAAATCCCTAATCCCCTCCCCATCCTGCTCACTGCTTCCCTCGGAATGATCACTTTCCCTGACAGTGAATCCTCACAATCATTCTGCTGCTGTGTACAGTCAGCCTCCCCCCCACCCTCACGCCACCCCCCACCCCCACCTCACCCCCCAGCCGAGTGTATCCCGTTCTCCAATCACGGCCCCACGGCTGCCTCAGCTGTACGGGGCGGGGGGGGGGGGGCGAGGGGGCATCGCTGGGATGCCCCAGATCCAGGGGGGAATAGATCGCACAAATGTTCACTTGCACACACCGGGGTACCACGGTGTTCCCTTCATCAACAAAAAGGGATTCCACTCTCTGAACCTCCAACTTGTGAGCGACCACCACATGGAGATCGTGCTCGTGTGTGCACACTTCCCCGGGAGTGTGCACGACAGCTGCATCCTGGGGCAGTCAAACATCCCCGACATCTTCGAGGGACACCCCAGGGTGAAGGGGTACCTGCTGAGGACCTTTGCTGTTTGGTGGACAGTGTTAATAAGTTTGCAGATGACATCAAGGTTGGTGGAATTGTGGATAGCGATGAGGACTGTCAGAGGATACGGCAGGAAATAGATCGTTTGGAGACTTGCGCAGAGAGATGGCAGGTTGACTATAATCCGGCTAAATGTGAGGTTATGCTTTTTGGAAGGTCTAAAATCTTTGGGAAATATACAGTAAATGCCAGAACCCTTGAGAATATTGACAGGCAGAGGGATCTGGGTGTACAGGTACACAGGTCAGTGGAAGTGGCAAAACAGGTGGAGAATGTTGTCCAGAAGACATACGGAATGCTTACCTTCATTGGTCCGGCAATTGAGCATAAAAATTGGCACGTCATGCTCTAGTTGTATAGAACCTTAGTTAGGCTACTTGGAATACAATGTTTAATTCTGGTCGCCACACTACCAAAAGGATGTGGAGGGTTTGGATAGGGTTTAGCAGAGGTTTACCAGCATGTTGCCTGGTATGGAGGGCATTAACTATGAGGAGAGGTTGGAGAAACATGGTTTGTTCTCACTAGAGCGGCGGAGGTTGAGGGGCATCCTGATAAAAGTCTCCAAAATTATGAGGGGCATGGACAGAGTAGACAGGCAAAAGCTTTGTCCCAGGATGGGAGAGTCAATTACTGAGGGACACAGGTTTAAGGTGCAAGGGGCAAAGTTTAGAGGACATGGGCAAGGGAAGTTTTATTACACAGAGGGTAGCAGGTGCCTGGAACTTGCTGTCGGAGGAGATGGTGAACGCAGCTACGAAAGTGACGTTTATGGGGCACCTTGACAAATCCATAAATAGGATGGGAATAGAGGGATAAGTACCCCGGAAGTATAGAAGGTTTTCAGTTAGATGGGCAATATGGACGGCGCAGACTTGTAGCTGAAGGAGCCGGTCCTGTGCTGTACTTTTCTTTGTTCTTAAAGCTGCGATTGAGGAGTAGTCAATGTGAGGTCATCGTTGAATTTAACCATTTATTTGTTTACAGAGAGATGGCCAATGGGATATAGTTTCTGTTTTGGAAGGTCACTGGAGTGTAGATAATTGGTGAGTGATGGTGTTTAGTCTTCGCTGGGCAGGTCATGGGATATCACATTGGGGTACAGATTATGTAATTAATGGGAGGAGCCAGGTCTGCCAGTGGTTTTCGCAGGTTTGTCAGAGGATTTGAGTCTGACAAGACAGAAGGATTTTCAGGTTGTTCCTGAAAGGGCCTCTCTCGCCAAAGGTCTGCACAGAGAACATGGAGTAACCCTGATTGTCAACTTTATTTATGATTTTGAACTGTAGTGGTTTGATTATTTGGAATATATATATTGGTAGGTGTAGAGCACGAGGTAAGTTTTTTTCCTTTTATTTATGAACTGTTTCACTGATAAATGTAAAGTTATTTCTTTGCTGTCAATGTGGTTAAAGGGGCCGGGTTAGCTCAATGGGCCAGACAGCTAGCTTGTGATGCAGAGCGAGGCCAGCAGCGTGGGTTTAATTCCCGTACAGTCGGAGGTTATTCATGAAGGCCCCGCCTTCTCAACGTTGTCTCTCGCCTGAGGTGTGGTGACCCTCGGGTTAAATCACCACCAGTCAGCTCTCCCCCTCGAAGGGGAAGCAGCCTGTGGTCATCTGGGACTGTGGTAACTTTACAATTACTCACTGATGCACGATCAATGACCACTAAAGCGAGGTTGTAGTCCAACTGAAGGCTTTAATAAGCGAGATGTTTCCCCCAGCAGCTCAGGTACAGAGTGAAGGCTGCTGGGGCGGCTCGGGCTCTTATACCCCACCTTGCAGGGTGGAGCTACCATACAGCTTGACCAATAGAAAACATACAATATCGACCAATGGTGTTCCAGCATTACCAGGTACCGTAATACCGCTACACAGACTACCACACTTACAATGTGGTTCATTTTGTGTTTAAATTAAAGTTTGCTTTACTATAAAAGATGCCTATTGGTCAGACTCACCACTCCTGGGGTGAAATATCCTTTCCTCACAGTTTTATGAATTGTAAATTGTTTGGGGTTTCCTGTCCGGGATCCTAAAAAAAGTTGGGGTCTGGTCCGGGACCGTCACAGCTCCCCACTATCATTCATGACAGGATGTGAAAAGACAGCTGTGCTTAGATCTGACCGTCTGTCCACTCCTCCCCACACAATCCATGCTCATTTCACACACACATTCTCAGCAACGGAGTCATTTCTTTGTCTCCACAATCAAACCATCCATTCGACTGACTCTTGCTGTTTGCAATTGGGAGCCACCTCCTGCCCACTCCCAGCTCCTGATCCTGCAATCAGTCTTCACTCTCACCCACAACACTGGCACTCCACTGATCAACATCATAACTGATATCTGTGTGAATGTGATGGCCACTGTCTATCCCTCCTCAGAATCTTTCACCTCTCCACTCTGTGTAACACCACTGAGCACAGGTTCCTGTTTAAAAGTCTCCGATCCACATTCCAGCCCCTGGCACTGCTCTCTCACGGTCCCACTCCTGCTGCTCACATCATCCACATTATATCAGCACCAAAGGATTTCTCCTCCAGTGTCTGAATGATCGCCTCTGCTGTGTCCCCAGGGCACCATCCCTGGCTCCCTCCTCATCCTCATTTCACCCTCAGAAACCTGGTCAACATTCCCATCTTCACCTTCACTCAGATCAGTCTCTCCACCTCCTCCATTGATCCCAATGTTCTTTCCACTCTCTCCAAATGTCTGTCCAACATTCGGACTCGGCTAAGACAAAGTTTCTCTGCAGCTCAGTAAACAGCCACACGGCACTAACCTCCCCGACACCCCCTCAGGATAAAGCCAGAGATGTGGGACTTTGGGGAATTGCTGAAGCTGAGCCCAGCTTCTTCCCCACAGTGAACCCATCAGTAAGATCACTTTACATCACCTCCTAGCTCTTCATCATCACAAACTCATCTCCAATTCACTCATCTGGAAGAGGCTATTGCTGTGGGTAATTGGAATGAAAACTCTACTTACTGGTTACATTCAGCCGGCTTGCATTCCCATAGACCCTTCCCCACACTGAGCAGTAATAGACGGCAGTGTCACTGGGCTGCACGTTGCTGATTGTCAGGATGAAGCTGTTGGAGTCGATGTGTCTGGAAGGCAGGAACCGCTCAGAGAAACCTGGAGACCGGTCTATGTAATTCCATGCATAATGTGTTAAAATGCTCTCCCACTGTTTCCCTGGCCGCTCCCGGTGCCAATAAACATCGGTGTCTCTCACTGCCGCGTTCTGCATGGTGCACTGTAACCGTGCAGTCTGACCCTCTGTGACACGTTCCAGACTCGGAGACTGGATGAGGACTGGATCAATCGCACCTTTAAGAGAAAAACAAAATCAGTGAGTTAAATTCTGAGCTGAAAGTTTCCTGAGAGTATTTAAAGGGACAGTCCAGGCAGTAGAAGTTCTGTGTTAAAGAGAGGAAACAGCTTCTGAGACTGAGCTAGTTGTGTTAGTTTGTGAATGATTTCTATCCTGGGGGTTACTCTGTGCTGATCTCAGCAGTACAGATGTGTTGATATAATTGTGAAATGCAATATTGTTCTCACACTGTGGAACAGCTCTCTCAAACACACTGACCTCTCCCAGTTAGTGTCTAAATGAATTCCGGGCATGTGGGTGTCGCTGGCTAGGCCACCTTTTATTACCCATCCCTAATTGCCCTGAAGGAGGCGGTGGTGAGCTGCCTTCTTGAACTGCTGCAGTCCATGGAGATTGGAGTTATCTTTACTGAACCAATAGTGGGAGAGTGTTTCTCACAATAGGAAGTAGGTTTGGGAATTAGAATGGGAAGTGTCTGCAACATTCGAAGAGGCAGTCAGACATTTAAAGGGACAGGACCGCCCCACGGATCAACAGAGCCACAGCCTATTGGGTTTGTGAAAACTGAGGCCTCTCCCCAGGTTAGGGTCCGGGGGGTCAGATTGGGAGAATGGTGTCTCTATCCCTCCATTCCTCAGGCACAGGATCTTTACCAGCTGCTACTGCCATCTTCAACACGGAGGGCATGGGAGTGGGGGTAACTGAGAGAGACTGGAAATAAACCTGAGGGAGCCAAACCCTGTCCCTCCAACTGACATTTTTAATATTGGTAAAGGGCACGGAGCCAGTGGTGGTCCCAGGAGAGGCAAATTGAGGGAAATACAGCTCAGGTAGTGAGTGAGCCAGTGGGTCTCTCTGGAAGGTGTTGGGTGGTACAGTGGTTAGCACTGCTGCGTCACTCCGCCAGGGCCTCGGGTTCAATTTCAGCCTCGTGTGACTGTGAGGAGTTTGTACATTCTCCCCGTGTCTGCGTGGGTTTCCTCCGGGAGCTCCGGGTTCCTCCCACAGTCCAGAGATGTGCAGGTTAGGTGGCTTGGCCATGTGCGGGGATACCGGGATAGGACAGGGATAGGACAGGGGAGTGAGCCTGGCTGCAGTGCTCTGCCACTGCAGACTCTGATGGGCCGAATGGCCTCCTTCTGCACTGTAGGGATTCTATGATCCCTCTCCCATCCCAACCGGGGAGAGTTTGGTGACGGGAGGGAGCAGAGAATCCAGCAGGAGAGGAAAAGCCGGAAACCCCGGGTATAAAAAAGTTTGTAATTCCCCTGAAGGCGGATTATTCGTGGCTCAGTTATCCTGCTGCCTGGTGGTGTGATTGCAATTTGCATTCATTTGCATCTCATGAATATTCAATTTAACAGCAGCTCGTCAATATCCCATCAGGCCTTCCTATCGTGCATCACACCAGCGGGAAATCATGTCGGACTCGAACCCGATTGAAAAAGAGAAGCATGAACGAGATGGACCTCAGTCATCGTGTTTTCGGGATCCTTAAGTGGGAGGGGGAGCAGCCCCAAGTCGTGGTCCATATAGGTACAACGACAGAGGTAGGAAAAGGGATAGGGATGTAAGGCAGGAATTCAGGGAGCTAGGGTGGAAACTTAGATCTAGGACAAACAAAGTTATTATCTCTGGGTTGTTACCCGTGCCAAGTGCTAGCGAGACGAGGAATACGGAGAGAGAGGAGTTGAACACGTGGCTACAGGGATGGTGCAGGAGGGAGGGTTTCAGATTTCTGGATAATTGGGGCTCAATCTGGGGTCGGTAGGACCTCTACAAACGGGATGGTCTACACCTGGACCAGAGGGGTACCAATCTACTGGGGGGGAAATTTGCTAATGCTCTTCGGGAGGGTTTAAACTAGTTCAGCAGGGGATTGGGAACCTGAATTGTAGCTCCAGTATACAGGAGGTTGAGAGCAGTGACATCATGAGTAAGGTTTCAAAGTTGCAGGAGTGTACCGGCAGGCAGGAAGGTGGTTTAAAGTGTGTCTACTTCAATGCCAGGAGCATCCGGAATAAGGTGTGTGAACTTGCGGCATGGGTTGATACCTGGGACCTCGATGTTGTGGCCATTTCGGAGACATGGATAGAGCAGGGACAGGAATGGTTGTTGCAGGTGTCAGGGTGTAGATATTTCAGTAAGCTCAAGGAAGGTGGAAAAAGAGGGGGAGAGGTGGCATTGTGAGTCAAGGACAGTATTACGGTGGCGGAAAGGATGTTTGATGAGGTAGTATGGGCTGAGGTTAGAAACAGGAAAGGAGAGGTCACCCTGTTAGGGGTTTTCTATAGGCCTCCGAAAAGTTCCAGAGATGTAGAGGAAAGGATTGCAAAGATGATTCTGGACAGGAGCAAAAGCAACAGGGTAGTTGCTCTGGGGGACTTTAACTTTCCAAATATTGACTGGAAATGCTATAGTTCAAGTACTTTAGATGGGTCCGGTTTTGTCCAATGTTTGCAAGAGGGTTTCCTGACACAGTAAGTAGATAGGCCAACGAGAGGCGAGGCCATATTGGATTTGGTACTGGGTAATGAACCAGGACAGGTGTTAGATTTGGAGGTAGGTGAGCACTTTGGTGATAGTGACCACAATTCGATTACGTTTACTTTAGTGATGGAAAGGGATAGGTATATACCGCAGGGCAAGAGTTATATCTGGGGGAAAGGCAATTATGATGCGATGAGGCAAGACTTAGGATGCATCGGATGGAGAGGAAAACTGCAGGGGATGGGCACAATGGAAATGTGGAGCTTGTTCAAGGAACAGCTACTGCGTGACCTTGATAAGTATGTACCTGTCAGGCAGGGAGGAAGTGGTTGAGCGAGGGAACCGTGGTTTACTAAAGCAGTCGAAACACTTGTCAACAGGAAGAAGGAGGCTTATGTAAAGATGAGACATGAAGGTTCAGTTAGGGCACTCGAGAGTTACAAGTTAGCTAGGCAGGACCTAAAGAGAGAGCTAAGAAGAGCCAGGAGGGGACATGAGAAGTCTTTGGCAGGTAGGATCAAGGATAACCCTAAAGCTTTCTATGGATATGTCAGGAATAAACGAATGACTAGGGTAAGAGTAGGGCCAGTCAAGGACAGTAGTGGGAAGTTGTGCTTGGAGTCCGAGGAGATAGGAGAGGTGCTAAATGAATATTTTTCGTCAGCATTTACACAGGAAAAAGACAATGTTGTCGAGGAGTATACTGAGATTCAAGCTACTAGACTAGAAGGGCTTGAGGTTCATAAGGAGGAGATGTTAGCAATTCTGGAAAGTGTGGAAATAGATGTCCCCTGGGCCGGATGGGATTTATCCTAGGATTCTCTGGGAAGCTAGGGAGGAGATTGCTGAGCCTTTGGCTTTGATCTTTAAGTCATCTTTGCCAACAGGTAGAGTGCCAGAAGACTGGAGGATAGCAAATGTTGTCCCCTTGTTCAAGAAGGGGAGTAGAGACGACCCCGGTAACTGTAGACCAGTGAGCCTTACTTCTGTTGTGGGCAAAGTCTAGGAAAGGTTTAACAGAGATAGAATGTATAATCATCATGAAATAAATAATAAGATTAGAGAAAGTCAACATGGTTTTGTGAAGTGTAGGTCGTGCCTCACAAACCTTATTGAGTTCTTTGAGAAGGTGACCAAACAGGTGGATGAGGGTAAAGCAGTTGATGTGGTGTATATGGATTTCAGTAAATCGTTTGATAAGGTTCCCCACGGTTGGCTACTGCAGAAAATACGGAGGCATGGGATTCAGGGTGACTTAGCAGGTTGATTCAGAAATTGGCTAGCTGGAAGAAGACAAAGGGTGGTGGTTGATGGGAAATGTTCAGACTGGACTCCAGTTACTAGTGGTGTTCCACAAGGATCTGTTTTGGGGCCACTGCTGTTTGTCATTTTTATAAATGACCTGGAGGAGGGCGTAGAAGGATGGGTGAGGAAATTTGCAGATGAGACTAAAGTCGGTGGAGTTGTGGACAGTGCGGGAGGATGTTACAAGTTACATAGGGACATAGATAAGCTGCAGCGTTGGGCTGAGAGGTGGCAAATGGAGTTTAATGCAGAAAAGTGTGAGGTGATTCATTTTGGAAGGAATAACAGGAAGACAGAGTTCTGGGCTAATGGTAAGATTCTTGGCAGAAGATCTTGGATCAGCAGAGAGACCTCGGTGTCCATGTACATAGATCCCTGAAAGTTGCCACCCAGGTTGAGAGGGTTGTTAAGAAGGCGTACGGTGTGTTAGCTTTTATTGGTAGAGGGATCAGTTTCAGAGCCATGAGATCATGTTGCAGCTGTACAAAACTCTGGGTGCGGCCGCATTTGGAGTGTTGCGTGCAATTTTGGCCGCCGCATTATAGGAAGGATGTGGAAGCATTGGAAAGGGTTTAGAGGCGGTTTACCAGAATGTTGCCTGGTATGGAGGGAAGATCTTATGAGCAAAGGCTCAGGGACTTGAGGCTGTTTTCTTTAGAGAGAAGAAGTTTAAGAGGTGATTTAATTGAGGCATACAAGAGGATCAGGGGATTAGATAGGGTGGACAGTGAGAGCGTTTTTCCTCGGATGGTGATGTCCAGCACGAGGGGACATAGCTTTAAATTGAGGGGAGATAGATGTAGAACAGATGTCAGAGGTAGGTTCTTTACTCAGAGAGTAGTAAGGGCGTGGAATGCCCTGCCTGCAACAGTAGTGGGCTCACCAACACTAAGGGCATTCAAATGGTCATTGGATAGACATATGGACGATAAGGGAAAAGTGTAGATGGGCTTTAGAGTGGTTTCACAGGTCGGCACAACATCGAGGGCCGAAGGGCCTGTACTGCGCTGTAATGTTCTATGTTCTATGTTCACTCGAGATGTTGAGGTGAGTAACACACAGATCCTGCCTACCATAGCGCTGCGTCACTCCTGTTACACTCAGCACCTCTCTGCTGGGGCCACTAGTTTGTGCCCTTCAGCTCCAAGCAGAGCTGGCCTTTATGTACAGAATGTGCTGCGGGACCCATGGACCCTCCACTCCAATGGCCCTACGTTCCCCCGGAGGTGCGGTGCGTGGTGAGGGGGTTACTGAGGAAGACAAGGGGGGCAATGAGGAAGGAGGTTTGTGCAAGAGTGTGTGGAGAGGAGGGGATGGGGCAGGGTGGGAATGTCCATCACCATAGCAACTGGATCCACAACATCTGCTGCGATGGTTGCTGGGGGTTCAGGGCTGCCCACTTTAACATTGGCTGATGACTCTGGTGCATCACCCTCAGACTCGAGCTGAGGAGAGATACAACGCTGCTCACACCTCCACACCCTCCCTCATAGAGCAGACCATCGTACCTCTGAAGATGCGACAGGAAGGAAAATAAGAAAAGTGATAGGCAGAGAAATCAAGGCCCTTTGTCTGATAATGACGTTGTAAAAAAGTGTAGGGATGGAACAAGGAACGTTAAAAGGACTAACCTTAAGGTTTTATACCTGAACGTGCAGATCATTTGAAATAATGGATGAATTAGTTGTGCAGATAGATGTAAAGTGATTGGACCACTGAAAAATGAGGCTGAAGAAGTAATAATAGGAAACAAAGAAATGGCCGAGGAACTGAATAGTTACTTTGCATCAGAATTCATGGTGGAAGACACCAGTGGGATGCCAGAGCTCCAGGAGAATCAGGGGGCAGAGGTGAGTGTCATGGCCATCGCCAAGGAGAAGGTTCTGGGGAAACTCAAAGGTCTGAAGGTGGATAAATCCCCTGGACCGGATGGACTATACCCCAGGATTCTGAAAGAGAAGCTGAGGAGATTGCAGAGGCATTGCTGATGATCTTTCAGGAATCATTGGAGGCAGGGAGGGCCCCAGTGAACTGGAAAGTGGCTAATGTAATACGGCTGTTTCAGAAGGGAGGGAAGCAGAAGACGGGAATTTATAGGCCGATAGCTTGACTTCGGTCATTGGTAAGCTTTGAGAGTGCATTATTAAAGATGAGATCGCGGAGTACTTGGAAGTGCATCGTAAAATAGGACTGAGTCACATGGCGTCGTCAAGGGGAGGTCATGTCTGACAAATCTTTTTCAGGATGGCAGCCGGTGACTAGTGGTGTGCCTCAGGGGTCTGTGCTGGGACCACAGCTTTTCACAATATACATTCATGATCTGGAAGAAGGAACTGAAGGCACTGTTACTATTTTCTCCCAAATTTACACCCACAATAAACAATAATCAGTAACGAATGTAATGTCAATCCCCATATCAATAACAACGATCCCACCCTCCCACCAAACCCCAGACATTGGCCCACATGTTAACATAAAAAAATGACAAAAAGGAATCAGGAATCACCCATAGTCAGCATTAACACGCACAGTCGCCCTCGCCCCCACCCTCCCAGCCCCCAACCCCACTAATGTTCCATGTAATCCAATTCTCGAAAGTGCATAATTAATACAGCACGGTAACATAGTGGTTAGCACAATTGCTTCACAGCTCCAGGGTCCCAGGTTCAATTCCCAGCTTGGGTCACTGTCTGTGCGGAGTCTGCACGTTCTCCCCGTGTGTGCGTGGGTTTCCTCCGGGTGCTCCGATTTCCTCCCACAGTACAAAGATGTGCAGTTTAGATGGATTGGCCATGCTAAATTAATGTCGAAAATTGCCCTTAGTGTTGGGTGAGGTTCCTGGGTTATGGGGTTATGGGGATAGGGTGGAGGTGTGGGCTTCAGAAGGGTGCTCTTTCCAAGAGCCGGTGCAGACTCGATGGGCCGAATGGCCTCCTTCTGCACTGTAACTTCTATGAATAACTCCCATGAATTGTAGAACCACTCCATCCTTCACCTCAGTTCAAATTTGACCTTTTCAAGCGTTAAGAATTCCAGCAGGTCCCCCCTCCACGCCAGGGCACAGGATGGAGAGGTTGATCTCCACCCTAACAGGATCAACAAGGCGAAGGCTACAACATCTGCCTCAGCGCCCGTTTCCATCCCCGGTTGGTCCGACACCCGGAATATGGCCTCCCGAGGATCCTGGTCCAGTTTCACGTGCACCACTTTAGAGATTACCCTAAACACCTCCTTCCAGTAATCCTCCAGCTTTGGACAGGACCAAAACATATCAACGTGGTTTGCGGGGCCTCCCCGCAACGTTCACACACATCTTCTACCCCCTCAAAGAGCTGGCTCATCCTCGCCCTTGTACGGTGCGCTCTATACACCACCTTCAGCTGTATCAGCCCCAACCTCGCACATGAGGTGGAGGCGTTCACCCTCCGGAGCACCTCACACCAGAACCCCTCCTCCATACCCTCTCCCAACTCTTCCTCCCACTTTGCCTTGATCCCTTCTAGTGCCGCCTTCTCCTCCGACAAAATAGCCCCGTAAACCGCCGACACTACCCCCTCCAGTCTCCGTGTCGTTAGCACCTCCTCCAGCAATGTGGAGGCCGGCTCCACTGGGAAGTTCTGTATTTCCTTTCTGGAAAAGTGTCAAACCTGCATGTATCGAAATATTTCCCCCTGCTCCAGCCCATACTTCGCTCCCAGCTCCTTCAATCCTGCAAAACAATCCCCAAGAAATAAATCTTTTAGTGTTCTAATTCCTTTCTCCTCCCATCTCCGAAAATGTCCATCCTACTTCCCTGGCTCAAATCTATGGTTCCCCCGATTTGGCATTTCACTTGCCCCTGCCCCCAACCCGAAGCGCTGTCGAAACTGCCTCCAAATTCTCAACAAAGCTATTACTACCGGACTCCCTGAGAATCCCCCTCGAGGCCGTCGGGAGCGACGCTGTCGCCCGCACCTTCAATCCCGAACCCCTATACAAACTCTCCTCCATTCTGACCCATTCTGATTCAAGCCCTCTGACCCAGCTCCGTACCTTCTCCACATTCGCCGCCCAGTAATAATCCATCAGGTTCGGAAGACCCAAACCCCCTGCCTGCCTTCCTCTCTGTAGTAGCACCTTTCTAATTCTGGCCACCTTCCCTCCCCATATGAACGAGGTAATCATCCCTTCAAACCTTTCTAGCCTGTCAAACATATTCTCGGCGTCCAATGCCACAACCACCTGTTTCCTTCCCCTCTGCCGGTACCATAACCACATTCAATATCCTCCTAATGTTCGAAAAGAGCTTCCTCACACTCACAAACCTGGTCTGATCTTCACCTATCACCTTTGGGAGGCACTCCTCCAGCCGACCTGCCAGTACATTCGCCAATACCTTTGCGTCCATGTTAAAACGTGATGTGGGCCTATACGACCCACATTCTGTCGGATCCTTATCTTTCTTAAGTAACAGAGGAATCGATGCCTGCCCCAAGGTTTGTGGTAACACCCCCTTCCCTATCGCCTCCTCAAACATCCCCACCATCAGCGGTACCAGCTTATTTTTGAATTTTTTATAATATTCCACCGGAAACCCATCCGGCCCTGCCACCTTCCCCGACTGCATCCTCCCAATCGCACCTTTTATCTCCTGCTCCATTATCGCCCCCTCTAATGTAGCCCTGTCCCCCTCCCCTAACCTCGGGTACTCCAGCCCATCGAGAAATTCCTGCATCTCCCGGCCTCCCCCAGGTGGCTCTGACCTGTACAATCTCTCATAGAATTCCTTAAAGACCGGGTTAATCTGATCTGGAGCTACCACCAACTTCCCTGCCCTGCCCCGCACCTGCACAATTTCCCTTGCTACAGCCTCCCTACGGAGCTGACCCGCCATCATATGGCCCGCCTTCTCTCCATGCTCGGAAACTGCCCCCCTTGCTCGCCTCCATTGGCGTACCGCCTTCCTGGTAGATAGTCGGTCAAAGCTCGCCTGGAGTTCCTTCCTCTTTTCCAACTGTGCTGGGTCCCTATCTTCTGCATCCCTCCTGTCTACCTCCAGCATCTCATCTATTACCCTCTGACGTTCCAACCTCTCCTCTTTGTCTAGCCTCGCCTTGAACGAGATCACCTCAACCCTCACCACCGCCTTTAAAGCCTCCCAGACAACCGCCTTTGACACCTCACCCGTGCAGTTAAAACGTAGATATTCCTCCAATACTTTTTCAATTTTGTCACAGAACCCTCTGTCCCCAACAGTCCCACATCTAACTTCCACCCTGGTCTCTGTACCATCCCCTTCTCCGGTACCATATCCTCCCAATGCGGAGCATGGTCTGATATTGCAATTGCCGAATACTCCGACCCTTTAACCCCAGCCAGCAGCGCATTCCCCACCATGAAAAGGTCAATCCGCGAGGACACCTTATGGACCGCTGAGAAAAACGAGTACTCCCGCTCCCTCGGGTGCAGTAACCTCCAAGGGTCCACCCCCCCCATTTCCACCATTAGCCCAGCCAGCGCCTTCGCCCCCCTGATGGGGCCAGCGAGCACGGCTGTGACCTGTCCAATTCTGGCTCCTGCACCAAGTCCCAGTCCCGACCCACTATCAGTTTGTGTCCAAGTCAGGGATGGCCCCACACACCTTCGCGAATCCCACACCGTCCCAATTGGGACCATATACACTTACCAGCGCCACTAGCCTCCCCTCCAGCGCCCACGTCACAATCACATACCTACCCCCTGATCTGCCACCACCTTCTCCAAGTGGAACCGTACCCTTTTGCTGACCATTACCGCTACCCCTCGAGCTCTTCCGTCAAATCCAGAATGAAACACCTGACTAACCCAGCCCCTTTTTGGTCTCACTTGGTCCTTCACCCTCAGGTGAGTCTCCTGCGGCATTGCTACAACGGCCTTCAAATTTTCGAGATGCGCAAGCACCCTTGACCTCTTGACTGGGCCTCCGAACCCCCTCACGTTCCACGTGACTATCCTAACTGGAGGTCTCTCACGCCCTTCTTATCCACCATCATATTCCCACCGGGTCCTGCCCCGTGAGCCTGATCCGTCCCTTTCCATTATTAACATTGAACCCCCTCCCAGAATCCCCCCCTTCATTTCCCCTCGAGAAAATCTCCCCCAGTATCGATCCTCCCCCAGCCTGCTCGCCTCATAGGCCCATTGAAACCTGTTAACCAGGCTCCGCAGCCCTCCTCTCAACTCACCTCCATTCACTAGCCAACTTTAGTTAGCTAGTGCGGGTAGTCCCCCTCTCCCCCAAAAAGGGGTACTGTCCCCTCCCACCCAGTCCCAGAAGAAAAAGAAAAACAATCTAACCCATACAATTCAATGAAATAACAAACAGGTGGGGGAGGAGAGTCAGCTCAGGCCAATTTAAGAAGAGCAACTTGTAACTCACTCCAGGTGAGTTCTCCCAGTGAGCCAGAGAAGACACAGCCAGAGTGAGGCAGCAAAGAGTGAGTTTAGGAATTTGAATCTAGGTGAGAATTCAAAGCTGGGTGGGGAGGATGTGCTTTTTATCCCTGGGAAGTGACTGGTAAGTAGTTTTTCTTTTCATTGTCTAATTTATTTATTTTTTCTTTCATTTTTTGCAATTGTAGTTGTATAAGTTTACCTACGGTTTCAGACATGGCAGGAGATCTCAGACCTGTGTCATGCTCCTCGTGTGCGATGTGGGAGCTCAGGGACACGTCCACTGACCCTGGCTCCTTCACGTGCAAGAAGTGTGTCCAGTTGCAGCTCCTGTTAGACCGCTTGATGGCTCTGGCGCTGCGGATGGACTCACTTTGGAGCATCCGTGATGCTGAGGATAGCACATTTAGCGAGTTGGTCACACCGCAGGTTAAAAGTACTGAGGGAGATAGAAAATGGGTGACCAAAAGACAGAGCAAGAGTAGGAAGGTGCGCCCTGCGGTCATCTCCCTGCAAAACAGATATAACGCTTTGGATACTGTTGAGGGAGATGGCTCACCAGGGGAAGGCAGCAGCAGCCAGGTTCATGGCA
Organism: Scyliorhinus torazame; assembly: GCF_047496885.1. Taxonomy (NCBI): domain Eukaryota; kingdom Metazoa; phylum Chordata; class Chondrichthyes; order Carcharhiniformes; family Scyliorhinidae; genus Scyliorhinus; species Scyliorhinus torazame. The sequence continues at coordinate 412,527,204 of NC_092707.1, forward strand.
CCGTGGCTGGCTCTGCTGCGCAGCTGGGCAGGAAGAAGAATGGCAGGGCTATAGTGATAGGGGACTCAATCGTAAGTTCTGCGGATGCAATCGAGACTCCAGGATGGTATGTTGCCTCCCTGGTGCAAGGGTCAAGGATGTAGCGGTGCGGCTGCAGGACAATCTGGGGGTAGGGGTGGGGGGAGGGGGGGGCGGGTGGGGGTGAACAGCCAGCTGTCGTGGTGCACATAGGCACCAACGATATAGGTAGAAAATAGGACGAGGTCCTACAAGCTGAATTCAGGGAGTTAGGAATTAAACTAAAAAGTAGGACCTCAAATGTAGTAATCTCAGGATTGCGACCAGTGCCACGAGCTAGTCAGAGTAGGAATGTCCGGATAGATAGGATGAATGCGTGGATCGAGAGACGGTGCAAGAGGGAGGGATTCAAATTCCTGGGGCATTGGAACCAGTTCTGAGGGAGGTGGGACCAGTACAAACTGGACATTCTGCACCTGGGCAGAACTGGAACCGATGTCCTAGAGCTTTTGCTAGTGTTTGCTCGAGTTGTTGGGGAGGGTTTAAACTAATGTGGCAGGGGGATGGGAACTGATGCAGGAAGTTGGAAGGTAGTAAAACAGGGACAGAAACAAAAGGCAGTAAGGGCGAAAGTGTAAGGCAAAGAAGCCATAGTCAAAAATCAAAAAGGGCGACAGTACAAGGTACAGTGACTGAGGGGAGCTCAGTGAATAGGACCAGTAATACTAAAAGGAAAAAAATGGGAAGTAAAAACATTAATGGTAAGCGACACGGCAGGTTGTTAGATGAAGATATGGGTTCGACGACAAGGAAAATTAGGAGAAACGTTAAGAGGAAATATAACTTAGGAGAGGTTACTGATCGAGGTGTTAAGATTCAGAACAGAGGTAAAAAGCCTCCATAAGTGTACTTTGCCTGAATGCTCGTAGTATTCGGAATAAGGTAAATGAGTTGATGGCGCAAATCATCGTGAATGACTATGATTTAGTGGCCATTACTGAAACATGGTTAAAGGATGGTCACGACTGGGAGTTAAATATCCGAGGGTATCAAACTTTTCGGAGGGACAGAGTGGATGGTAAGGGAGGTGGTGTAGCTCTGTTATTTAAGGATGACATCTGGGCAATAGTAAGGGATGACATCGGTGCTATGGAGGATAAGGTTGAATTCATTTAGGTGGAAATCAGGAATAGTAAGGCAGAAAAGTCACTGATAGGAGTAGTCTATAGGCCACCAAATAGTAACATTATGGTGGGGCAGGCAATAAACAAAGAAATAACAGATGCATGTAGAAATTGTACAGCAGTTATCATGGGGGATTTTAATCTACATGTCGATTGGTTTAACCAGGTCGGTCAAGGCAGCCTTGAGGAGGAGTTTATAGAATGTATCTGCAATAGTTCCCTAGAACAGTATGTAATGGAACCTACGAGGGAACAAGTGGTCCTCGATCTGGTCCTGTGTAATGAGACAGGATTGATTCATGATCTCATAGTTAGGGATCCTCTCGGAAGGAGCAATCACAATATGGTGGAATTTAAAATACAGATGGAGGGTGAGAAGGCAAAATCAAACACTAGTGTTTTGTGCTTAAACAAAGGAGATTACAATGGCATGAGAGAAGAACTAGCTAAGTAGACTAGGAGAAAAGACTTTATGGTGAAACAGTTGAGGAACAGTGGAGAACCTTCCAAGCGATTTTTCACAGTGCTCAGCAAAGGTTTATACCAACAAAAAGGAAGGACGTAGAAAGAGGGAAAATCAACCGTGGATATCGAAGGAAATAAGGGAGAGTATCAAATTGAAGGAAAAAGCATGCAAAGTCGCAAAGATTAGTGGGAGACTAGAGGACTGGGAAATCTTTAGGGTGCAACAGAAAGCTACTAAAAAAGCTATAAAGAAGAGTAAGATAGATTATGAGAGTAAACTTGCTCAGAATATAAAAACAGATAGTAAAAGTTTCTCCAAATTTATAAAACAAAAAAGAGTGGCTAAGGTAAATATTGGTTCTTTAGAGAATGAGAAGGGAGATTTAATAATGGGAGATGAGGAAATGGCTGAGGAACTGAACAGATTTTTTGGGTCGGTCTTCACAGTGGAAGACACAAATAACATGCCAGTGACTGATATAAATGAGGTTATGACAGATGAGGACCTTGAGAGGATTATTATCTCTCAGGAGGTAGTGATGGGATTGGGATTGGGAACCTGAATTGTAGCTCCAGTACACAGGAGGTTGAGAGTAGTGAGGTCATGAGTAAGGTTTCAAAGTTGCAGGAGTGTACCGGCAGGCAGGAAGGTGGTTTAAAGTGTGTCTTCTTCAATGCCAGGAGCATCCGGCATAAGGTGGGTGAACTTGCGGCATGGGTTGGTACCTGGGACTTCGATGTTGTGGCCATTTCGGAGACATGGATAGAGCAGGGACAGGAATGGTTGTTGCAGGTTCCAGGGTTTAGATATTTCAGTAAGCTCAGGGAAGGTGGTAAAAGAGTGGGGGGGGGGGGGCTGGCATTGTTAGTCAAGGACAGTATAACGGTGGCAGAAACCACGTTTGATGAGGACTCGTCTACTGAGGTCGTATGGGCTGAGGTTAGAAACCGGAAAGGAGAGGTCACCCAGTTAGGGGTTTTCTCTAGGCCTCCGAAAAGTTCCAGAGATGTAGAGGAAAGGATTGCAAAGATGATTCTGGATCGGAGCGAAAGCAACAGGGTAGTTGTTATGGGGGACTTTAACTTTCAAAATATTGACTGGAAACGCTATAGTCCGAGTACTTTAGATGGGTCTGTTTTTGTCCAATGTGTGCAGGAGGGTTTCCTGACACAGTATGTAGATAGGCCAACGAGAGGCGAGGCCATATTGGACAGGTGTTAGATTTGGAGGTAGGTGAGCACTTTGGTGATAGTGACCACAATTCGATTACGTTTACTTTAGTGATGGAAAGGGATAGGTATATACCGCAGGGCAAGAGTTATATCTGGGGGAAAGGCAGCAAGGTAGCATTGTGGATAGCACAATTGCTTCACAGCTCCAGGGTCCCAGGTTCGAATCCGGCTTGGGTCACTGTCTGTGCGGAGTCTGCACATCCTCCCCGTGTGTGCGTGGGTTTCCTCCGGGTGCTCCGGTTTCCTCGCACAGTCAAAAGATGCGCAGTTTAGGTGGATTGGCCACGATAAATTGCCCTTAGTGTCCAAAATTGCCCTTAGTGTTGGGTGGGGTTACTGGGTTATGGGGATAGGGTGGAGGTGTTGACCTTGGGTAGGGTGCTCTTTCCAAGAGCCGGGGCAGACTCGATGGGCCGAATGGCCTCCTTCTGCACTGTAAATTCTATGATAGTTATGATGCGATGAGGCAAGACTTAGGATGCATCGGATGGAGAGGAAAACTGCAGGGGATGGGCACAATGGAAATGTGGAGCTTGTTCAAGGAACAGCTACTGCGCGTCCTTGATAAGTATGTACCTGTTAGGCAGGGAGAAAGTGGTCGAGCGAGGGAACCGTGGTTTACTAAAGCAGTTGAAACACTTGTCTCGAGGAAGGAGGAGGCTTATGTAAAGATGAGACATGAAGGTTCAGTTAGGGCGCTCGAGAGTTACACCCAAGGGCTACGGTCTGGCAGACGGAATACAATGTTGACAAATGTGAGATTATCCATTTTGGTATGAATAACAGCAAAAGGGATTATTATTTAAATGATCAAATATTAAAACATGCTGCTGTGCAGAGAGACCTGGGTGTGCTAGTGCATGAGTCGCAGAAAGTTGGTTTACAGGTGATTAAGAAGACGTGAGTTCACTTCAGCCATTATCACAGCAGTCTACATCCCACCCCAGGCAGAAGTGAGGAAGGTGCTTGACGAACTATACACAGTAATAAACAACTACGAAACAGAACACATGGAGGCCTTGTTCCTCATGGCCGGAGACTTCAACAAAGCCAACCTTAAGAGTGTACTGCCAAAATTCCACCAGCACATCTCCTGTCCCACCAGGGGCGACAACACTCTTGACCACTGCTACTCAAGAATCAAAGGCGCCTACCGTTCCATCCACCGATCACACGTTGGGAAATCAGACCATAAGACGGTGCTCCTTCTCCCGGCATACAAGCAGAAACTCAAGCGGGAGAATCCAGCTAAGAAGGTTGTGCAGTGCTGTTCCGAGGAGACAGAAGAGCTCTTACGTGACTGCTTAGAGACAGTGGACTGGTCCATATTTAAGAACTCAGCGACCAACTTAAATGAGTATGCCACCACCGTCACAGACTTCATCAGCAAATGTGTGGACGACTGCGTGCCAAAGAAAGCAGTACGTGCATTCCCCAACCGGAAACCATGGCTCAATCGCGAGATTGACTCCCTACTGAAGGACGGATCTGAGGCCTTCAAGGCAGACGACCCTGACCAAAACAAGTAATCCAGGTACGACCTCCGCAAGGCCATCAGAGATGCCAAGAGAGAATATCAAACCAAGCTAGAGTCACAGACAGACTCTCGGCGGTTGTGGCAAGGACTAAACAACATAACGGGCTAAAAAGTGAAGCCGAACAGTATCTCTGGCAGCAGCGCACCCTTCCCCGATGAACTCAATGCATTCTATGCTCGGTTCGAGCAGGTAACCAACAATCCGCTTTCGAATGCCCCAGCAGCCCATAATTCACCCATACCCACCATCACAGCTTCCGAAGTCAGATTGGCCTTCCTGAAAGTGAACCCTCGGAAGGCGACGGACCCGGACAGGATCTCTGGTCGTGCACTCAGAGTCTGCGCGGACCAGCTGGCAGAGGTATTTGCGGACATCTTTAACCTGTCCTTACTCCACGCCGAGGTCCCCACCTGCTTCAAGAAGACCACCATCATACCGGTACCAAAGAAGAACCAGGCAACGTGCCTCAATGACTACCGACCAGTGGCCCTGACTTCAGTCGTAATGAAGTGCTTCGAGAGGTTGATCATGAAGCGCATCGCCTCCATACTCCCAGAACACCATGATGCACTGCAATTCGCATACCGCTGCAACCAGTCCACATCAGACACCATTTCCCTGGCCCTACACTCATCCCAAGAGCATCTCGAAAACAAGGACTCCTACATTAGACTCCTATTTATTGACTACAGCTCCGCCTTCAACACCATAATCCCAGCCAAGCTCATATCAAAGCTCCAAAACCTAGGACATGGCGCCGCACTCTGCAACTGGATCCTCGATTTTCTGACCAACAGACCATAATCAGTAAGAATGAACAACAACACCTCCTCCACAATAGTCCTCAACACCGGCGCCCCGCAAGGCTGTGTACTTAGCCCCCTACTCTACTCCCTGTACACACACGACTGCGTGGCAAAACTTGGTTCCAACTCCATCTACAAATTTGCTGACGATACGACCATAGTGGGCCGGATCTCGAATAACGACGAGTCTGAATACAGGAGGGAGATAGAGAACCTAGTGGAGTGGTGCAGCGACAACAATCCCTCCCTCAATGCCAGCAAAACTAAAGAGCTGGTAATTGACTTCAGGAAGCAAAGTACTGTCCACACCCCTGTCAGCATCAACGGGGCCGAGGCGGAGATGGTTAGCAGTTTCAAATCCCTAGGGGTGCACATCTCCAAAAACCTGTCCTGGTCCACCCACGTCGACGCTACCACCAAGAAAGCACAACAGCGCCTATACTTCCTCAGGAAACTAAGGAAATTTGGCATGTCCACATTAACCCTTACCAACTTTTACAGGTGCACCATAAAAAGCATCCTATCGGGCTGCATCACAGCCTGGTATGGCTACTGCTCGGCCCAGGACCGCAAGAAACTTCAGAGAGTCGTGAACACCGCCCAGTCTATCACACGAACCTGCCTCCCATCCATTGACTCCATTTACACCTCCCGCTGCCTGAGGAAAGCGAGCAGCATAATCAAAGATCCCTCCCACCCGGCTTACTCATTCTTCCAACTTCTTCAATCGTGCAAGAGATACAGAAGTCTGAGAACACGCACGAACAGACTCAAAAACAGCTTCTTCCCCACTGTCACCAGACTCTTAAATGACCCTCTTTCTGACTGACCTCATTAACACTACACCCTGTATGCTTCATCCGATGCCAGTGCTTATGTAGTTACATTGTAAACCTTGTGTTGCCCTATTATGTATTTTCTTTTATTCCCTTTTCTTCTCATGTACTTAATGATCTGTTGAGCTGCTCGCAGAAAAATACTTTTCACTGTACCTCGGTACACGTGACAATAAACAAATCCAAGCCAATCCAATCCGAATGGAATTCTGTCCTTCATTGCTAGAGGGATGGAGTTTAAGACTAGGGAGGTTATGCTGCAATTGTATAAGGTGTTAGTGTGGTGATACACCACTGTAATTCCCTAGCATTGTACATAGTTGTATAATAGTTGTGTGTAATGTGGCCCTGTAATCCTGTGTATTGTACTGTGTATTGTACTGCAGCTCTGTAGAGGTTCGGTCACCTGTATGTAACCTGACCTGGCCACGGAGAGCTCCACCTTGGCCACTCCCCCGGGAGTTAGGTATAAGACCCCGCTTCTGAGACCTGACCCATTTTGTCTGGGGTCGTCTGTGTCGGGTAAGCTTCCTTTGTAGTGTATTAAAGCCTTGGTTAAAGTCTCACATGTCTTTGTGGTTCTTGACGCTTAGTGCATCAGTTAGTGAGGCCACACCTGGAGTATTGTGTTCAGTTTTGGTCTCCTTACTTGAGAAAGGACGTACTGGCGCTGGAGGGTGTGCAGAGGAGATTCACTAGGTTAATCCCAGAGCTGACGGGGTTGGATTACGAGGAGAGGTTGAGTAGACTGGGACTGTACTCGTTGGAATTTAGAAGGATGAGGGGGAATCTTATAGAAACATATAATATTATGAAGGGAATAGATAGGATAGATGCGGGCAGGTTGTTTCCACTGGCGGGTGAAAGCAGAACGAGGGGGCATAGCCTCAAAATAAGGGAAAGTACATTAAGGACTGAGTTTAGGAGGAACTTCTTCACCGAAAGCGTTGTGAATCTATGGAATTCCTTGCCCAGTGAAGCAGTAGAGGCTCCTTCATGAAATGTTTTTAAGATAAAGATAGATAGGTAGTTTTTTGAAGAATAAAGGGATTAAAGGTTATGGTGTTCGGGCCGGAAAGTGGAGCTGAGTCCACAAAAGATCAGCCATGATCTCATTGAATGTCGGAGTAGGCTCGAAGGGGCCAGATGGCCGACTCCTGCTCCTAGGAGCAAAAATGCCAACCAAACCAAACAAAAACTTAAACTCTATAACAATGTGAAGTCAAGTCAGTGACAATACATGTCAGTGAAAAGCAAGTTATAACATTTATACATTTTCCAGCTCCCCAATCACAGTCGACGATCTCTCTTCCAGCTCCACTGCTCACTTCTGTCCCAAGCCTTCTGCCTTCATGAACGCCTCAGCCGCCTCCACCGTTTCAAATTAAAGATCTTTGGCGTTGTCCGTCACCCTCAGCTTTGCCGGGTACACCATACCAAATCGCAGTCCCTTGTTGTACAGTGCCGCTTTCACTCGGCTGGACGCCGCTCGTCTCTTTACTAACTCCACCGCCAAGTCCTGGTAAATCCGGACTCTCGCACCATCCCGCTGCACCTCCCGCTTCTGCTTCGCCCAGTTTAACACCTTCTCCTTCATGTGGTATTTATGGAAACAGATAATTACTGCTCTCGGCGGCTCGTTTACTTTGGGTTTCGTCCTTAACGATTGATGAGCTCGGTCCAGTTCATACCGGGAGGGGTCTTCACCATCTCCCATCAACTCCGCCAGCCTCTCAGCAAAGTACTCTGTTGGCCTTGAGCCCTCTGCCCCTTCAGGTAAGCCCACAATTCTCAGATTTTGCCGCCTCGAGCGTTTCTCCAAGTCCTCGAGTTTTGCTCGGAGTCCTCTGTTGGCCTCCACCACCCTCTGTAGTTCGTGTCCCATCGAGGTGAGCTGGTCGCTGTGCTGCGACACGGCCTCCTCCACTTCCTTCATCTTCTCGCCCTGTTCTCTCACCTCGGCCGATGTCTTTGCCACATCCACCCTCACCGGGGCAATTGCCTCCTCCACCAATGATCTCAGTGCGACCGCCATCTCCTTCCTCAACGCCTCCACGTGCCTCGCACACTGCTTCTCCAGCTCCACAGCCATCACCTCGGTCATCCTTTCCACTGTAAGCAGTGCGGCCCCACCACGCGGTCCGGCATCTGCCATCTTGTCAGCGCTGTTACTGGTCCTCTCCTTTGGCGGTGAACCCCCGTTTCCTCCCTTCTTCACAGCTGTTTGTGGCGTCCCTTAACCACTTAATATTTTTATTCTTCTTTCTTCAATCTCGAGATAAATAATAAAATAAATTTTAAAAATTGAAAAACTACATTTAGATTTTTTTTTTAAATTAAGAAAAAACTTTTTAATAAAAAAAATTTTAAATTCCAAAAATCAAAGTTCAAAACATCTCTTCTCCTGGGACCGGACTTCAAACTTCCCAAACATGCATTTTCAGCGGGAAGCCACCCGGTGTGCGCTGCTCCCCCTCTACATTCGGGCTGGATTCAGTCCTCGCCTCAGGCCACGCTCCTCCCCCGCCGCTTGCTTCGGGCTCGATGCCCCTGCTCCGCCGGTCACGGGGGTCCCCACCGGCTCCAAATCTGCCCGACCCGGGACCCGTCCCTCAGGCCCCAACGGCCGAAGAAATCCCGACCGGTGAAACCCCCGGAAAACACCGAAATGCCGCCGACCAGCGGGAGACCCTCTCCAGCACGACCGCTCCGCTCGCACGCGCCACCGGGAGTCGCCAAATGCAATGTTAGCATTCATGTCAAGAGGGCGGGAATACAGGACCAGGGATGTACTTCTGAGGGGGAATCCTATTGAAACGTACAGGATACTGCGTGGCCTGGATAGAGTGGACGTGGAGAGGATGTTTCCACTTGTGGGAAAAACTAGAGCCAGAGGACACAATCTCAGACTAAAGGGACGATCCTTTAAAACAGAGATGAGGAGGAATTTCTTCAGCCAGAGGGTGGTGAATCGGTGGAACTCTTTGCCGCAGAAGGCTGTGGAGGCCAAATCACTGAGTGTCTTTAACACAGAGATAGATAGGTTCTTGATCAATGTCGGGATCAGGGGTTATGGGGAGAAGGCAGGAGACTGGGGATGAGAAAAATATCAGTCATGATTGAATGGCGGAGCCATCTTGATGGGCCGAGTGGCCTAATTCTACTTCTATGTCTCACGGTCATCCTCCTATTTCTGTCCTCACTTTCATCTGGCACTGGGGGTAATCCAGAGATTATGACATACAAGGTCCTGCTTGATCATTTCCTATGAGCTCCCTAAATTGTGACTGCAGGACCCCATCCCCCTTCCTGTTTAAAGTCATTGGTCCCAGTGTGGACCACAACCTCTGGCTGCTTGTCCATCCCCAGATGAATGTCCTGCAGCCGTTCTGTCACACCCTTGACCCTGGCACCAGAGGGGTAACATACCACCCCGGAATCACGTCTACGGCGACAGAAACGGCCGTCTATTCCCCTCACTATCGAGTCTCTATCACTATTGCTTTACCTTTCTTCTTCCTCTCCTGCTGTCCAGCCGAGCCCCTCACGGTGCCACAAACCTGACTCTGACTGTAATCCTCTGAGGTATCAACACCCTCACCAGTGTCTGAAACAGAACCCCATTGGTGAATGGGACCCCAGGGGAGTCCCGCACAACCTGCTTCATGCTCCTGGACTGCCTGGTGGTTACCCATTCCCTCTCTGTTTCCAAACCCTGAAGCTGCGGTGTGACCACCTCTCTGAACGTGCGATCCACGTAGCTCTCAGCCTCGCCGATGTGCCACAGTGACTCCAGCCGGCGCTCCAGCTCTGAAATCCACAGCTCAGGTTTCTGCAGCTGGCAACACTTGCTGCACACACGCTCCTTTCGGACACTGGTAGCGTCCACATTACAGGACACACATTCCACTCCACTGAGCTGTCCTGCCATGTCATACCTTTACTGCTGGAGCATTAACTCTATTCTACGTTGGGACTGGTATTGCCTCAGTATATAGATCCTAACTTTCCCTTATTTCAGACACTGGATTTCACACACTGCTCCTCACACTGATCTCTGACCAACCAATCAATTCATCAATTTCCTGTGTCCTTGAATTTGTCTTTTTTCCCAAATGCTGCCTCACAGAAGGTGAAATACTCATCAAATAACTCGCCTGCTCTCCTGTAGCAGAACAAGGCAACTTTCTGAAGGGTGAAAAATTTGTCTCTGCACCAAATTCCCGCTTTGATCCAGATTCCTAGAATTTACAATGCAGAAGGAGGCCACTCGGCCCATCGAGTCCGCACCAGCTCCTGGAAAGAGCACCCCACTCAAGGCCATACCTCCACCCCATCCCCGCAATCCAGCAACCCCATCCAACCTAAGGGCAATTTATCATGGCCAATCCACCTAACCTGCACATCTTTGGACTGTGGGAGGAAACCGGAGCACCCGGAGGAAACCCACGCCGACACGGGGAGAACGTGCAGACTCCACACAGACAGTGACCCAAGCGGGAATCGAACTTGGGACCCTGGCGCTGTGAAGCCATAATGCTAACCACTATGCTACCGTGCTGCCCAAATCTCCTCACTCAGTCTGTACGCTTGAACGTGTCCCTTTCTCACACAGAGCTGTGAAGAGTCGTCACACGGAGCTCTCGATTTGTCGACACCTTTTTCAGCATTGTTATTCTTATCTGATTAATCACTTTAACAGTGTCATCCAATCAGCATTCATCTTTCAGGTCGTATTCCCTTATAAGGAATGACCTCCCCTTGTCCCCTTTGCTATTTTCATGCCTGGTGTTGGACATCTCACCCTTGTTGTATTTATATTTCAACAAGGAAACGGGTGGTCTACGTTTCTACAGAAACGTTTGCAACATGTGGTTAGAAAGGTTGACAGCTTGATCAGTGTTAGCTGCTGAAGGAAGCTCGAATCCTAAACTGACCAAATATAATGTCCCAGCAAGCCTCGCGGTTTATCATGGCCATCTTTTTATACTTCTACACCGGGAGCTTCTGCCAGGGCCGGGGGGAGGAGCGGGGGGTGGTCAGGAGGTGGGCTGTGGGGTCGGGGTGGACGGGCACGGAACACCATTGCCGCAGCCGGCAAGGCAGCCATGCAGCTAACAGCCCACTGTGAACTTAGGGCCAGGGGATGTAGAGGTCCCTCCCCCAGAGAACCCCCTAGGTGCCCTCTGGCCCCAGCCAACCCATCAGCTGTGTGGGCGCACTCCAGCACAATCAGTGCCATCTTGTTGTCTGGGATGAGTGTGTGTGGGGAGTGCAATGTGTGTGTGCGGCTGGGATGAGTGTGTGTGGGGAGTGTAATGTGTGTGTGCGGCTGGGATGAGTGTGTGTGGGGAGTGTAATGTGTGTGTGCGGCTGGGGTGAGTGTGTGTGGGGAGTGTAATGTGTGTGTGCGGCTGGGATGAGTGTGTGTGGGGTGTGTAATGTGTGTGTGCGGCTGGGATGAGTGTGTGTGGGGAGTGTAATGTGTGTGTGCGGCTGGGATGAGTGTGTTTGGGGAGTGTAATGTGTGTGTGCGACTGGGGTGAGTGTGTGTGGGGAGTGTAATGTGTGTGTGCGGCTGGGATGAGTGTGTGTGGGGAGTGTAATGTGTGTGTGCGGCTGGGATGAGTGTGTGTGGGGAGTGTAATGTGTATGTGCGGCTGGGATGAGTGTGTGTGGGGAGTGTAATGTGTGTGTGCGGCTGGGATGAGTGTGTGTGGGGAGTGTAATGTGTGTGTGCGGCTGAGGTGAGTGTGTGTGGGGAGTGTAATGTGTGTGTGCGGCTGGTATGAGTGTGTGTCGGGAGTGTAATGTTTGTGTGCGGCTGGGGTGAGTGTGTGTCGGGAGTGTAATGTGTGTGTGCGGCTGGGGTGAGTGTGTGTGGGGAGTGTAATGTGTGTGTGCGGCTGGGGTGAGTGTGTGTGGGGAGTGTAATGTGTGTGTGCGGCTGGGATGAGTGTGTGTGGGGAGTGTAATGTGTCTGTGCAGCTGGGATGAGTGTGTGTGGGGAGTGTAATGTGTGTGTGCGGCTGGGATGAGTGTGTGTGGGGAGTGTAATGTGTGTGTGTGGCTGGGATGAGTGTGTGTGGGGAGTGTAATGTGTGTGTGCGGCTGGGATGAGTGTGTGTGGAGAGTGTAATGTGTGTGTGCAGCTGGGATGAGTGTGTGTGGAGAGTTTAATGTGTGTGTGCAGCTGGGATGAGTGTGTGTGGAGAGTGTAATGTGTGTGTGCAGCTGGGATGAGTGTGTGTGGAGAGTGTAATGTGTGTGTGCAGCTGGGATGAGTGTGTGTGGGGAGTGTACTGTGTGTGTGCGGCTGGGATGAGTGTGTGTGGGGAGTGTAATGTGTGTGTGCAGCTGGGATGAGTGTGTGTGGAGAGTGTAATGTGTGTGTGCGGCTGGGATGAGTGTGTGTGGGGAGTGTAATGTGTGTGCGGCTGGGATGAGTGTGTGGGGGGAGTGTAATGTGTGTGTGCGGCTGGGATGAGTGTGTGTTGGGAGTGTAATGTGTGTGTGTGGCTGGGGTGAGTGTGTGTGGGGAGTGTAATGTGTGTGTGCGGCTGGGATGAGTGTGTGTGGGGAGTGTAATGTGTGTGTGCGGCTGGGATGAGTGTGTTTGGGGAGTGTAATGTGTGTATGCGGCTGGGATGAGTGTGTGTGGGGAGTGTAATGTGTGTGTGCGGCTGGGATGAGTGTGTTTGGGGAGTGTAATGTGTGTGTGCGGCTGGGATGAATGTGTGTGGGGAGTGTAATGTGTGTGTGTGGCTGGGATGAGTGTGTGTGGGGAGTGTAATGTGTGTGTGCGGCTGGGAATAATGTGTGTGGGGAGTGTAATGTGTGTGTGTGGCTGGGATGAGTGTGTGTGGGGAGTGTAATGTGTGTGTGTGGCTGGGATGAGTGTGTGTGGGGAGTGTAATGTGTGTGTGTGGCTGGGATGAGTGTGTGTGGGGAGTGTAATGTGTGTGTGTGGCTGGGATGAGTGTGTGTTGGGAGTGTAATGTGTGTGTGCGGCTGGGATGAGTGTGTGTGGGGAGTGTAATGTGTGTGTGCGGCTGGGATGAATGTGTGTGGGGAGTGTAATGTGTGTGTGCGGCTGGGATGAGTGTGTGTGGGGAGTGTAATGTGTGTGTGCGGCTGGGATGAGTGTGTGTGGGGAGTGTAATGTGTGTGTGCGGCTGGGATGAATGTGTGTGGGGAGTGTATTGTGTGTGTGCGGCTGGGATGAGTGTGTGTGGGGAGTGTAATGTGTGTGTGCGGCTGGGATGAGTGTGTGTGGGGAGTGTAATGTGTGTGTGTGGCTGGGATGAGTGTGTGTGGGGAGTGTAATGTGTCTGTGCGGCTGGGATGAGTGTGTGTGGGGAGTGTAATGTGTGTGTGCGGCTGGGGTGAGTGTGTGTGGGGAGTGTAATGTGTCTGTGCGGCTGGGATGAGTGTGTGTGGGGAGTGTACTGTGTCTGTGCGGCTGGGATGAGTGTGTGTGGGGTGTGTAATGTGTGTGTGCGGCTGGGATGAGTGTGTGTGGGGAGTGTAATGTGTGTGTGTGGCTGGGATGAGTGTGTGTGGGGAGTGTAATGTGTGTGTGCGGCTGGGATGAGTGTGTGTGGGGAGTGTAATGTGTGTGTGTGGCTGGGATGAGTGTGTGTGGGGAGTGTAATGTGTGTGTGCGGCTGGGGTGAGTGTGTGTGGGGAGTGTAATGTGTCTGTGCGGCTGGGATGAGTGTGTGTGGGGAGTGTACTGTGTCTGTGCGGCTGGGATGAGTGTGTGTGGGGTGTGTAATGTGTGTGTGCGGCTGGGATGAGTGTGTGTGGGGAGTGTAATGTGTGTGTGCGGCTGGGATGAGTGTGTGTGGGGAGTGTAATGTGTGTGTGTGGCTGGGATGAGTGTGTGTGGGGAGTGTAATGTGTGTGTGTGGCTGGGATGAGTGTGTGTGGGGTGTGTACTGTGTCTGTGCAGCTGCAGCTTGTCAGCCTCCTGAGTGTCAATCACGGACCCGGCCAATCCCGCACCATTTCCCATTGGAATTGATTGTGTTCCACGTGGTGTCGGTGCTGCCCCTCCACAGTCACTGAATCGACCCGGGTTCGGCGGCAGATTTGCTGTCGTGAAATTTCACTAATTCTGTGTCGGCGTCAACACTTAGTCTCAGAAACGGAGACTCCAGCCCAGGTCTCCCAAATGTAATTGAATTATTTGAGGAAGTGACTAGGTGTGTAGATGATGCAGTTGATCTAGTCTACATGGACTTTAGTAAGGCTTTTGACAAAGTGCCACACGGGAGGCTGATGAAGAAGGTAAGAGCCCATGGGATCCAGGGAAATTTGTCGAACTGGATCCAAACCTGGTTTAGTGGTAGGAGGCAGAGGGTGATGATTGAAGGTTGTTTTTGTGACTGGAAATCTGTGTCCAGTGATGTTCCACAGGGATCGGTGCTGGGTCCCTTGTTGTCTGTCGTGTACATCAATGATCTGGATGTGAATACATAGAACATCGAAAATACAGCACAGAACAGGCCCTTCGGCCCACGATGTTGTGCCGAACCTTTGACCTAGATTAATCATAGATTATCATTGAATTTACAGTGCAGAAGGAGGCCATTCGGCCCCCTGAGTCTGCGCCGACTCTTGGAAAGAGCACCCTACCCAAACTTAACACCTCCACCCAACACCAATGGCAATTTTGGACACTAAGGGCAATTTATCATGGCCAATCCACCTACCCTGCACATCTTTGGACTGTGGGAGGAAACCGGAGCACCCGGAGGAAAACCACGCAGACACGGGGAGGACGTGCAAACTCCGCACAGACAGTGACACAAGCCGGAATCGAACATGGGACCCTGGAGCTGTGAAGCAATTGTGCTATCCACAATGCTACCGTGCTGCCCTTAAGAACAAATAAATCTACACTATATCATTTCCCGTAATCCATGTACCTATCCAATAGCTGCTTGAAGGTCCCTAATGTTTCCGACTCAACTACTTCCACAGGCAGTGCATTCCATGCCCCCACTACTCTCTGGGTAAAGAACCTACCTCTGATACCCCTCCTATATCTTCCACCTTTCACCTTAAATTTATGTCCCCTTGTAATGGTTTGTTCCACCCGGGGAAAAAGTCTCTGATTGTCTACTCTATCTATTCCCCTGATCATCTTATAAACCTCTATCAAGTCGCCCCTCATCCTTCTCCGTTCTAATGAGAAAAGGCCTAGCACCCTCAACCTTTCCTCATAAGACCTACTCTCCATTCCAGGCAACATCCTGGTAAATCTTCTTTGCACCTTTTCCAAAGCTTCCACATCCTTCCTAAAATGAGGTGACCAGAACTGTACACAGTACTTCAAATGTGGCCTTACCAAAGTTTTGTACAGCTGCATCATCACCTCACGGCTCTTAAATTCAATCCCTCTGTTAATGAACGCGAGCACACCATAGGCCTTCTTCACAGCTCTATCCACTTGAGTGGCAACTTTCAAAGATGAATGAACATA
Source organism: Scyliorhinus torazame (assembly GCF_047496885.1). NCBI lineage: Eukaryota > Metazoa > Chordata > Chondrichthyes > Carcharhiniformes > Scyliorhinidae > Scyliorhinus > Scyliorhinus torazame. The sequence goes on from NC_092707.1 coordinate 412,542,774, forward strand.
GACCCCAAGATCTCTCTGCTCCTCCACATTGCCAAGAACTCTACCGTTAACCCTGTATTCCACATTCATATTTGTCCTTCCAAAATGGACAACCTCACACTTTTCAGGGTGAAACTCCATCTGCAAATTCGCAGCCCTGCTCTGCATCCTATCTATGTCTCTTTGCAGCCGACAACAGCCCTCCTCACTATCCACAACTCCACCAATCTTCGTATCGTCTGCAAATTTACTGACCCACCCTTCAACTCCCTCATCCAAGTCATTAATGAAAATCGCAAACAGCAGAGGACCCAGAACTGATCCCTGCGGTACGCCACTGTTAACTGGGATCAAGGCTGTATATTTGCCATCCACCACCACTCTCTGACTTCTATCGGTTAGCCAGTTTGTCATCCAACTGGCCAAATTTCCCACTATCCCATGCCTCCTTACCTTCTGCAGAAGCCTACCATGGGGAACCTTATCAAATACCTTACTAAAATCCATGTACACTACATCCACTGCTTTACCTTCATCCACATGCTTGGTCACCTCCTCAAAGAATTCAATAAGATTTGTAAGGCAAGACCTATCCCTCACAAATCCAGGCTGACTATCCTATCCCTAATCAAACAGTATCTTTCCAGATG